>NC_077227.1:433376248-433976248 GCF_027887165.1 Monodelphis domestica
ATCCACTGTGCTACCTAGATGCCCCGGCATTCAGTCCCTAGCCCTATCCTATCTCATTCTGTTATTAAGTACAAGGCTTTGCAGAGAGTTAGATACTTGATGACTGTCTGAATGAAGTTCACAGCTTGGAATCCATAAGTGGTCACAGTCCTCAGTTCTCCATGATTACAGACTTTTGGCCTGGGACTTAAGCTTCAGGAGAAAAAAAAGTTCATCAAACTCTTCTCATGTGTTAAGAAGGTTCCCCAATTACATGAATAAATCCTTGACACCCACCTCCTTAATCCCTAGGAAGAGACTTTAGAAGGTCCTTCCTCCTTTCCCATAATTTTTAATAGTTCAAGCATATAGTAGATTTTATTAAGTATAACTTTAGTGCTAAGTATTCCACCCTCATTTCTGTAACACTTTCAGTTAAAAACAATTATATAAGAGCAAATACAAAAAATATTAAATTATAAAACAAACCCATTAAGGCTCCCTTATATATATTATATACACTCAAGCCAGTTAAGATTTTTTAGGTAGAAGAATAAAGTCATAGTGTAGCTTAGAAAGCAACAGAAATTTGTTACCATGCTATCAAAGTGGGAGACAACGAAACATTCAAATATTTTAAGAGGTCAAAGAAAGGACAGTTTCTAGGAATCCAAAGGCTGTACAGCTATGACCTAAACATATATACAGGGATTGGGATTGAATACTCTTCTTGTTAGAAAGTCAGTCAGTGGAGAGGGAAAGGAAGAGAAGAAGCATTTCTATAGCACACCATGCTAAGGTTTATAGACAGTCCCTCATTTGATCTTCACAATAACCCTGGGAAGTAGGTATTATAATTAACCCCATTTTTTACACTTGACTTCCAGGCTAAGATGGCTGCAGTGTAGAAGCAAGGGTCTTCTTCTCACAACCGACTGACATAAAGTACCTCAAAACAAAAATCAAAATCAGATGAGTGAAGGGGCTCTACTGTAGGGCACAACCTTGAAGGTAGGCAAGGTTTGGCCATTTCCAAGCTATAAGGGGGTAAAATTATGCCTACTAAATCGTGAACTGATCATCCCTCCCCCACTCCACCTTCAGCACCAAAGTCAGATCCAGCAAGGGGCAATCTCTAGATCAGGAGTCCCCAAACTATTGCCAGCAGGCCACTTGCGGACCCCTGAGGCCATGTATCCAGTCCCAACTGCACTTCTGGAAGAGGTACCTCTTTCATTGGTGGTTAGTGAGAGGAGCACTATATATGGCGGAGCCGCAAAGTGAGGCGTCACTCACATACCGTACTATTTCCAGTGACATGATCCTTTATGTGGCACCTTAGAACAAGGTGCTGTGCAAAATATTATGTGGCTGCACAATGGAAGATGTCAGCATGGTGAGCGGTGATCTGGGGGAGGGGATTCCACACTATGTACACTGCTGCTGGATTAGGGTTACAGTTAGGGTTAGGTTTTTATAGTCTGGCCCTCCAGTGGTCGGAGGGACAGTGAAACTTTCCTCCTGCATAAAAACTTTGGGGACCCCTGCTCTAGATTCTTGGGGGGCTGGGCTGGCTGAGGACACCACAGACTTACCCCTGAGGGCAGTGAGACTTGGGACCCCAGGAGGCTGAGGAATGCATAACTTGGGTACAGAGATAGGGCAGAGAGGGGCTGCCCACAGCAGACAGAGCAGAGACTGAAAAATTGCCTCAGAGCAAAAACCACTCTGCAGCTTGATACAGACAGAGCTATATACCCTCCTCACTCAGACTTCTGGCTGGGAGGGGTAGAAAAAGCTAACACAAAAATGGTCACCAATACCCAAGAACTATAATAATCTACAACTACCAAAAAAATTAAGAAAAAGCCTCTGACCCTGGATAACTTCTATGGAGTAAAACAGCAGACTACAGGAGACATCAGAGAGCAACAAAGATACTTATCCAAACTTTCAAAAAAAAATGGAAATTGGTCATAAGCCCCCCAAGGAACTCAAATTGGAGTTCAAGAACCAAATAAGAAAGATAGAAGAAACTTGGCAAGAAAAGTGGGAAATAGTTAAAAAAAGAAAATAACAGTTTAAAAGAATAACAGTCTCTCACTTAGAAAAAGAAGCCCAGAAATCATACGAAATGATAAGGAAATTGAAGACCAGAACTGACCTGATAGAAGTTATGAAAAGCAGGAAAGACCAAACTGAAAAGGAAAATCAAAAGATCATAGCTGAAAACCAGTCTTTAAAGACTAGAATTGGGCAAGTAGAAGCTAATAATCTGACCATAAAGCAAAAATTAATAAAGCAAAGTCAAAAGAATGACAAAATAGAAGGAAACATGAAATATCTCATTGAGATGACAACTGACCTGGAAAACAGGTCCAGGAGAGACAATCTGAGAATCCTAGGTCTACCTGAAAACTTAGGGGGGGAAAAGAAGCCTTGACATAATATTTCAAGAAATTATCCAAGAAAATTGCCCTGATATTCTTGAATAAGGGGGCAAAATAGACATTGAAAGAGTCCATAAATCACCCTCTACATTAAATCCTCAAAAGACAACCACCAGGAATGTAATTCCTAAATTCAAGAGCTTTCAAGCTAAGGAGAAAATATTGCAAAAAACCAGAAAGAGATAATTCAGATATCAAGGAGCACTGATCAGGATTATACAAGATCTGGCAGCCTCCACACTAAAGGACCACAAGGCTTGGAATATGATATTCAGAAAGGCAAGAGAATTGGATCTACAACCAAGGATCACTTACCCATCAAAGCTGACTATATACTTCTAGGGGAAAGTATGGGCATTTAACAAAATAAAAGATTTCCAAGTATTTGTAAAGAAAAGATCAGAAGTAAATGGAATATTTGATGTCCAAATACACTTGAGGAAACTGAGGCTGTAACTTACCCAGTATTACATAGCCTAAAATTGTCTAAGGGAAGATTTAAACTTAAGTCTTCTTGACTCTACCTACTGCCAATGCCACCTAGCTCAGCAGATTGAGAGCCAGGCCTAGAGACAGGGGGTCTTGAGTTTAAATCTGGCCTAAGATATTTCCTAGCTCTGTGACCCTGGGCAAGTCACATAACCCCCATTGCCTAGCCCTTATTGATCTTCTACCTTGGAACTAATACATGGAATTGATTCTTTGACAGAAGGTAAGGGTTTAATTTTTTAAAAATGAAACCTGTCACAGAGATGCATTTTGCTTGTGTTTACTCATCTATCTCCAATTTCAACTGTATGGGGTGCTTTTAAAATAATTGTCCAATTCTTCTTAGTGTTAAGTAGGGTTCCCAATTACATGAATAAATCCTTGACACCTACCTGCTTAATCCCTGAGAAGGGCCTTTAGAAGGCCCTTCCTCCTTTTTTCATAATTGTAGTGATTTTTATTTGAAGATGATTTTTAAATAACAGGTTCTGAGGATTTGGGTGCTTCAAAACAAGCTCTCCAGGACTTTTTGCTATAATAGTTGTCACTGACCCACTGACCCATTGTGGGGGGGGGAGAGAGGGAGAGGGAGGGGGAGAGGGAGAGGGAGAGAGAGAGAGACAGAGAGAGAGACAGAGAGAGACAGAGAGAGAGAGAATTTTAATTCAAATAATCCATGACTATGGGGCATAGTGACAGGGTCTAACACATTGCTGGCAATTTCTCTCCCGACCTCATTTGTCACTTGTTTACTAAGGACCAAGGGAGAAAAAGGAGATGATGATGGGGTCTACCAGGCATACAAAGCCACTTTGGAACCAGGGAGCCCAGTTCTCCCTCCCTGCAGTTTGTGCATTTTTAAAACCTGCACTTTCAACAGTGAAATGTGTGTTCTTTCCCCAGGGGATTTTTCATTCCTTCCCAGATCTACTTTAATGGTTTGCAGAAAAGAGCTGGAGGATGGACCTTTCCCAGGAGGGATGGAGGGGTGTGTGGGGGGAGAGCACCAGATTTAGGAGAGAGCTGGAGTGTGCCCAAAGGTTCTGGCTACCAGGAGGTTCTGCTTAATGACAATGACAATCTCTCCAATCTACACAGCCTTTTACAGTGTTCAGAGTGGTTTTATATCCATTATCCTCTGTGATCATCATAACAGCCTGCAGAGGTGGACAGGAGAAGATGGGACAGGAAAGGACTGGGCAAAGGAAAAACACAGCAACGAGTCTCAGAGGGAAGGTTATTCATTCAGTCACTACTTCATTCATTCATTTCAGCAAACAATTATTAAGCAGCCGTTATGTGCTAGCAATAAGCCAGACACTGAGGATATAAAGACAAAAAAAAGCCAACAGCTAGTACATGTTATCTAATTTGATCTTCACAACATCCCTGGGAAGCAGGCACTGTTATTATTTTACATACAGATGAGAAAACTGATGTTGTGATTGAACCAGCATTATAAAGATAGTAATTATCAGAGTCTGAGATCAAACTCAGGACTTCCTGACTTTAGGTCCTACACTCCACCCACTTCAACATGTAGCTGCCCTAAATGAACAGTTCCTGCTCTTGGGAAGCTAACATTCTTTTGGGGGTAAAGATGGGGAGACAGCATGTACACAAATAAGTGTGTTTATGCTATATGTGTGGCATCCAGGTGGCAGAGTTGTTAGAGAACTGGACCTGGAGTCAGGAAGACTCATCTTCCTGAGTTCAAATCTGACCTCAGACACTTACTTGCTGTGTGATCCTGGGGAAGTCACTTAACCTTGTTTGTTTCAGTTCCTCATCTGTAAAATGAGCTGGAGAAGGAAACAGAAAATGATTCCAGCATAGTTGCCAAGAAAATCCTAAAATGGGGTCATGAAGAGTTGGTTATGACTGAACAACCACAAATGCTTTCTTTATAAAATACATCAATTTTAGAGGGGAACATCAACAATTGGAGAATCTGAAAGGGCCTCTTGTTGGAGATGGCATTTGACCTGAACTCTGAATAGAGCTACAGATTCCTAGAGACAAAAGTCACAGGACCATTTATTTGGTGTTGGAAGGCACCTTAGAAGCTATATAGCTCAATAGAGGCCCAGAGAGGTAAAGGGATTTGTTGAAGGCCAAACAATTATTAAGGATTTTAAATTAGTTCTTCTGACTCAAAAGCCATTGATCTTTCCCCTAGATACCCAGCCTTTCAAATAAGGAAGAAGAGAAATCATACGAGGCATGGGGGCCAGACAGCCTGCTGTGGATAGAGAATAACAAGCAGGCTGACTCACTGGTTCACAGTATGTTTGGGCACATCTAGGATTAGCTCCTAGGTCTTCGGATTCCTACTTAAGGTCTCCATTTCCTAGCACAAAATTACAGAGATTCAGTGCCCATCAAGTCCTATCTATACCTGAAAAAGAGTCTATTTTATAATAAACTTAGTGGGTGATCAGCTTCTGCTAGAGGGCCATGGGTAGCATAAATTAGACAACAGGAAGACCTAGGTTCAAATCTCATCTCATACATTTACTTGTTCTGTGACTCTGGAAAAATCACTTAACCTCAGTTGCCTCAATTTACTCATCTAAAAAATGAGGGAGTTGGACTTAATAGTCTCAAAAGGAACCTTCAAGCTCTAAATCTATGATCCTATGAACCCACTCTTCTCCAAGCCAGCCCAATTCCACTTCTGATAGCTCTTTTTTATTATTAGAAATTATATATATATATAAATTATTAGAAATTATATATATATATATAAAAATATATAGAAAAAATTATTAGAAAAATTTCCTCTCCAATAAGCTTAAATTTGCCTTTTGGACTGGGACACTAATGCATTGCTGGTAGAATTGTGAATTGATCCAACCATTCTGGAAGGCAATTTGGAATTATGCTCAAAGAGCTTTAAATGACCACCTGCCCTTTGATCCAGCCATACCCCTGCTGGGTCTGTACCCCAAATATATAATAAAAAATACATGTACAAAAATATTTATAGCCATGCTCTTTGTGGTGGCAAAAAATTGGAAAATGAGGGGATGCCCTTCAATTGGGGAATGGCTGAACAAATTGTGGTATAAGTTGGTGATGGAATACTATTGTGCTCAAAGGAATAATAAAGTGGAGGAATTCCATGTGATCTGGAATAACCTCCAGGAATTGATGCAGAGTGAAAGGAGCAGAACCAGGAGAACATTGTACACAGAGACTGATACACTGTGGTACAATCAAACGTAATGGACTTCTCTACTAGCAGCAATGCAATGATCCAGGACAATTCTGAGGGACTTATAAGAAAGAACACCATCCACATCCAGAGGAAGAACTGTAGGAGTAGAAACACAGAAGAAAAACATTTCTTTGATCATAAAGTTCAATGGGGATACGATCAGGGATGTAGACTCTAAATGATCAGTCTTATTGCAAATAATAATAATATGGAAATCTGTCTTGATCAATGATGCATGTAAAACCCAGCTGAATTGCTTGTTGGTTATGGGAGAGGGGAGGGAAAAATATGAATCATGTAACTATGGGGAAATATTCTAAATTAAATAATTAGCTAAATAAATAAAAAATTTTTTAAATGTGCCTTTTGGAATTTCTACCCATTGTTCCCACTTGTAACCTAATACTGCTTTTGTTGGGAGCAGGAGTAGGGTGGGCACGTGGGAGACAAGGCTTGAGGAGACAGCATTTGTGGAAGCATAGTTTCGGTGGGGAAAAGATGGCTGTGGAAGTCAGGTAACATTAGAGGGGAGTAAAGAAGTATTTGAAACATCATTCAGAAATCCACTCTTGGATGGGTGATAGGGAACTCGATAAGATTGCTATAAGGAACTTGATAAGATAACTTAAGGGAGTTAAATGGAAATGTTTGTCAAATTGAATCGAAAATGAGTGACCTCACTATACTAAGAAAGTCACCTTGGAGACAGAGAGAGAGGGAAGGCCATTGCAGGAGCTGCTGCTAATTGGAGTAGCATGACTAAAACCTGAGTGGCACTGTGCCCTTCCTGGGACCCAGAAAAAGGGCTCTGACTCATCTCCCATTGATGGGGACAGACACAGAAGGTGAGAAGTCATCCTCGTTGAAAAATAAAGAGAGTCATTTCAAATTACAGTTTAAGGAGTCATGCTAATTAAAACCTCATATAAATCAGTCCTAGTTATTTTAATTGGTCTCAGTTCCTGACACTAGCTAATTGCCCCTCACCACAGGAAGGGGGCAGATCAACCATCATGGAGGCCTGGAGGTCTGGCTGGAAGTGGATATTGGAAAGGGGAAGAGGGCAGCACATGCAGGAAAGCAACTCAGAAATCCAACAGACTTCTCCGGAGGGCTCTAGGGACTCACTCATTCAGGAAAGTCAGGCAAGCGGGGTCCTGATCACTTCACATCCGAAACTGAACCTGGTATTGGCACAACCGTGGCAGCAAGGAGAATAGAGTACAATTCGCCTCAGAGCGGGGAAAGAAGTTTAAGGAACAATTCTCTGCTGTTGAGACAACTTGAAACCCGGAGTTTGAGAAAGGACAGGGTGTGTACTGGCACCCTCCATCCTCATCCATCCTCCTGCTACCATAGGGCCTTGATTCAGTGAAAACAATGGAGGCCCCACTTTTCCAGGAGGGGGTGTAATTTCAGAAGATGTCTTTTGTTATGGGTTTTTATAAGCTGAAACTTGACAGACTAGACAGAGACTTGGCAGGGTACTTGAAGCAGCCAAAGGTAGCTCTCTGTTTCTTGGTTCATTAAACTGGGCTGCTGCAATCTTATCTCCACTGAGCATCAATTAAGAAATGAATCTCTTGCCTTTAGAGAAAACAATAGAATTAAATCAGAAGACACAGGATACATAATTTAACTAGTAACACCCACTGGAGGAGGTGAAAGCAGTAGCCAAATCTAAAATAACTGTCTCTTCCCCCTTCAGTTTCATGCTAATAGATACTTAATGATTTTTTCACCTATTTAGAAACACTTTCCCTATTTTTTCTTATTCTAGCTGAGTTCCTTTAAACATAATACTATGCTCTTATTGGATATGATAATCACATTTTCTTTCCATTCTTTCTTTTTAATTTTGCCACCCCTAGGAACTTTTAGCATAACAATTCTGGGACCATATTCTATTAATATCCATTTTCAGATTACAGAAATGTGATGCCTGTTTCCTAATTTAATTAGGCATTTCCCGTTATTAGTTCCTACATGCTCATTATTTTTCATTTAGTGGATTATAATGCGCCGAAGCAAAGCTGGGCTTCTACAAATAGTCTCTGAGGATGCTTTTCTAAAGGAAGGAAAAGCCCAAATTGCTAACTCCCCAACATGGGTAATGTACAGAGATGATGTGTCAGGTAAGAGGGTCCTTTGGACAGGTCCTACCTTGGATGCCAGGAGGACAACATCACTTGGATATTCTAGCAACATTATTCAGAATAAGAGAAGCACCTGGGGTCCTCCCTCAGTAGGGTAGGCAATCTTTTTTTAAAACCCTTATCTTCTGTATTAGAATTAATACTAAGTATTGGTTCCAAAGCAAAAGAGCAGTAAGGGCTAGACAATTAGGGTTAAGTAATTTGCCCAGGGTCTTGCAGCTAAGGAGTATCTGAAGCCACATTTGAAGGCAGGTCCTTCCAACTCCAGGTCTGGTGCTCTATCTACCAAGACACCTAGCTGACCCTAGGCAATCTTTTCTTAAGAGCAAATCATTCAAAGGACCATAAAACTAGACATATCCTTTGACCTGATAATACCACTATTGGGTCTATATACCAAAGAGATCAGAGATGAGGGGAAAGGACCTACTTGCACAAAAGTAGTTTTAGCAGATCTTTTTGTAGTAGCAAAGAAGTAGAAATCAAAAGGGGGTCCATTAATTGGGAAATGGATGAACAAGTTATGATGTATAGTTATTATAGAATACTATTATGCTATAAGAAATGATGGATAGGATGAGATGAGAAAAACCTGGAAAGATTTAGATGAACTGATACAAAATGATGTGAGCAGAACCAGGAGAGTAGGGTATACAGGAACAGAAATATATGATGATCAACTGTGAGGAAATAAATTATTATCAGCAAAACAAGGTTCCAAGATAACCCCAAGGGACCCATGAGGAAAAATGCTATCCACAGCCTAAGAAGGAACTGTTGGAATGTGATTACAGATCAAAGCATGCCAACTTTCATTTTATTTTCTTTGTGAATTTTTATTCTACATGTGATATGTATCTTCTGTCATGGCATGGGGAATATGGAAATATTTATTGCATGAAAGCATTGGTATAATTTATATCAGACTATCTATCACCTTGGGATAAGGAGGAAGAGAATCTGAATCTCAAAATGTCAGAAAACAATGGTCAAAATTGTTTCTATGTGTAATTAGAAAATTTTTAAAGTTAAAATTTTAAAAGAATGTTAGAAATTATTTTTATACATAATGGGGGAATAAAAAATTTAAATCTTCAACTAAAAAACAAGAGATAAATCACTGGGGTAGCGAGGTGGCAAAGTAGATAGAACATCAGGCCTGGAGTTGGAAGCACATGAGTTCAAATATGGCCTCAGACACTTAAGTGACACGGGGCAAGTCATTTAACCCCAACTGCCAAGCCCTTACTATTCTTCTGTCTTGGAACCAATACTCAATATCTATTCTAAGACAGAAGGTAAGGGCTTTAAGGGGAGAAAAGAGTAAATCACTCAATGATACCTTTGGCAAACAGGACAGAATAAATTGTAAGCTAGAGACCTAGATCATATGATCTTAGGTTTTTAGATGAAAGGGCCTTAAAGGTTCCATTCTGCTCATTTTAAACATTAAGAAACTGAGACTTAGAGTGGAAGTGATTTTCCCTGGGAGTTTGATGTACTTCTCACAAAATGTCCACCATAAAGTGGGCTTATCTGAAATGGAAGGTTGTGGGGTTACCATAACTCAGTCAAAACCTAGGAGTGACCTCCTGAGAGCCCCTCAGGTCCATTTCTACCCATATGTCTCTGCCATTATCCCCTCATCATGATCCCACTTTTAATTTTGCCTGTGCTTTGTTTAGTGGTATGCTGGTAAATGTTTTAACAATCTGCTCCCTAGGCAAAAAAAAATGTACTCTTGACACACTTTAAATTTAATTTGCATTATTAAGATTTTTTCTATCACTTTCTTAAGACAAGACAATCAACAAAACAATAAATCAAGCCTGATTTGTAGCAGCTTGCCAATTTCAGAGGTATAATGCTGGCACTCAAAATTTAACAATAGGCTCAGAGCCAGTTCTAGCTGGCTCCAGCAAACCCTGCTCCATTCATCCATCTCTCTCTCTCTCTCTCTCTCTCTCTCTCTCTCTCTCTCTCTCTCTCTCTCTCTCTCTCTCTCTCTCTCTCTCTCTCTCTCTCTCTCTCTCTCTCTCTCTCTCTCTCCCCATCTGTCTCTGTCTCCCTCCCTCTTTCCATCTCCCTCTACCTCTCGGTCTCCTTCTCCCTCTCTCCCTCTCTCTCTCTCTCCCTCCCTCCCTCCCTCTCTCTGTCTCTGCTGTCTCTATTTCTAAGAAACTAATAGTAATAGCCTGCTGACTGCCAATTACTACTGACCCTTTATGCCTGTTCAGAGGCTTTCACTGACTCTTCCCTCTCCAGCCTTCATCCAATCCCATTCAATTTAACAAGTATTTATTAAGTATCTACTACACACAAGGCAGCTAGGTAGCACAGTAGGTAGCACAGAGTGCTGGCCTTGAGTTGGGGAAACTCATCCTCTGAGTTCAAATCCAGCCTCAGAAATTTACTGGCTATATGACCCTGGGCAAGGCATCTAACCTTGTTTGCCTCAGTTTCCTCATCTATAAAATGAACTGGAGAAGGAAATGACAAACCACTCCAGTCACTTTGCCGCAAAAACCCAAATGGGGTCATGAAGAATTAGCCCTGATTGAAAAGCCACAAACAACAGATGCACAAAGTACCATGTTAGGCTATGGGAAAACGAAAAGAAAAATGGTCCCCACCTCAGAGGATATTACAGTCTACTAGAGAGTGAGCACTCATGATAAGGGAATCAGGAAAGGCTTCTGAATGGAAATGGCACATGAGCTAAACTTGGAAGGAATATGAGGAGCGACAGAGACGAGAAGGTAGTGCCTTCCAGAGAGGTAGTGCCAAGGGACAGAGAGGCAGGAGATGGAATGCTGTGCAGGAGGAAAAGGTGATAGGTCAGGGTGACTACATGTAATCAGAGAAATGGAGAATAATGCCAGAAAGGCAGGCTGAAGCCAACTTACACAGATCTTTTAATACCAAGCTGAAGTGATTATATTTTACCTTAGGGGCACTAGGGAGCCATTGAAGTTCCTTGAGCAGGGTAATCACACTAGCCTATAGCCTGTGTGGCTGAAATGACCCAAGGATAGTCCTCCTAACCTTGCCCCCATAACACTCAAAGAGGCACACAGAGTCAGCCAGCCCTTTGGAGCAGAAATGGAAAAAAAAAGATAAATAGAGGAAATGGGATGTAAAGATGACACTTGAGAAAAAATGCAATTCTACTGGAACATTTACCTTCTACACAGTTCACAGGAATACCTGGAAGGGGAGAGACAGTATTAAAAGAGGCAAAGAGTGCTTGTGTGGTATTCTAAGAAGCTTTAAGCCCATTGTTTTAAGAACACGATTTCAGAATAGCAGCCTTTGGATTCTGACACACGTGTGCAGTGTTGATCTTGCTCACGATAGATTGCCAGGTACTTAACAGAACACATCACTGCAATTACATGTCACTTCTGATCGTCACAGTCACAACAAGCATGTGTCAGCTGTGGAAGTTTTAAAAAGAAATATAGACGATGTTCTTCAAACCTGAGTTAAAAATGGTTTCTGGAAACAAGGGCTCAAGAGGATTTTAATAAAACCCATTGAACTCTGGGGCGGCAAATCAGTCTTTGATAACTGGAGGGGATACGTTCCCCTGGCCCTCAGGAAGGAGAGTGGATTTATGGTCTGACGCGTCTTGCTTCCAGATTCAAACAGGAGCCCCACAGGCAAGCAGGCAGGCAGGCAGTCCAAGAGCGATGGGCCAGCACAAGAAGGCCCAGCACGCAGTCTGCCTATAAAAACTGCCAATCACAGCTGCCTACTCCTATCCTGCCTGGGCCAAGTTGCTTCTTGCAGGGTAAGAGAGCTTTGCTGCATTCCCCCACTGAACCCAGGATCTCAGGGCACTTCTAAGCATCCATTGTCATCATCATCATGACACTATCGACGTCTTCATCAAGAAAATCACAGAAAATGTGCCCAGGTGGAATTAAATGGACATGAGCTGCGCCTATCTGGAGTTTACAAACTAAGACAAACATTAATGATGCAGGCAGAAAAAGTCAAGGAGATGTACCAAATGAATACAATCACGGAGTAAACAAGTCCTTTCTGGATATGAACAAGGACAGCCGGGGGAGTTAAATGGGACTGTGTGTTCCCACAGATGCCCCCAAAGCCTTGAGAACATGGTGAGCTCCCGCTCTCCAGAAAACACCAGAAGGATGAATGGGAACTGGAAGGACATACTATAATACCCAGCCTTGGAATTTCAGTGCCTTGTTTCAGAAGTCAACTTCAGGCCTTTCAGAATTCAGGGACTCCCATGTGCTTCTAGTCCACTAGTGGCACTGAGCTGGCATGAAATGGGATAAAAAAAACCCTCATATATCTTCCATCTTGAATCAATACTATGTAGATGTTCCAAGGCAGAAGAGAGGAAAAGGCTAGGCAATCAGGTTAAGTGACTTGCCCAGGATCACACAGCTAGAAAGTGTCTGAGGTCAGATTTGAACCAGGACCCCCTGTCTCCTGGCCTGGCTCTCCATCCACTGAGTCACCCAGCTACCTCCATGAGATAGTTTTTTAATTATTTATTTTTTGTGAACAGCTTAGCTGAAATCAAAGCAAGTGCCTCAGATAAGAATGGTATCCAGAGATCCTCCACAGGAAGCACCAAGATTTCAGAGTCCAGGGAGAGGATGGGTTATGAAATGAGAGCAGTAATGTTGGGAAGCAGAAAAAGGGGGAAAGATAAGGGAGAGGGGTGATATGGACAGAATTAGGGTAGGGGTAGCAAAACTACCAAAAGGATTGATGGTCAGACAGATAGACAAATGACAGAGAAGGTCCCAGAGTCCATTGGGTAGAAGAGTCAGAAACAGAGACAAAAAGGGGGTGAAGTGTCAGTCAGGCAACCAGACAGAGGGTCTGAGAGTATATAGGACAAAAAGAAGAGGTAGAGAGCTGGAAAACACAGAAGAGCCTGAGAATCAGACAAGCAGACCAAAGAGGCGAAGATTCAAGCAGGGGAAAAAAAATTGGCCAACAGAGAAAGACCCCGGCTCAGCTAAGAAAACAGAAGGAACCACAGAGAGCCAGAATGAGCTATAGAGAAATCAAGACAGAAGAGATACTTCAACTGAGACCTATTATGTGCCCTTTACCTGCCTCTGTCTATGCAGCAACAAACTTCCCCACTGAATGTGAGAATTTCATCCAAAATCCTAGAATTTTCCTTAGAGGCCAGGGTACCCCCCTCCTGGCATAACTACCCTAGAGGTTATCTAGTTCAATCCCCTCCTTTTACAGATGAAGAAACAAAGACCCAGAGCCCTAGCCAAAGTCACAAGACCCTCCTCCTCAGAATTCCACTCATGACTTTCAAAAAAACAGCAGCAATGGGGCAACCCCTCAGAGAGGAAGAATATGAGGAGCCTGGTGGGTAGGCAGCTCTCAGTTATTCATATCAGATCACCAGTAATCCATTCTGAGTACACACTGGAAATGTTCATCTCAGGTCAGCTTCCCTTGGTCTTCAGCTCTTGCACCCTCATTGTGCATCCGCTCATCAGAGACAAATACATGAATCCCTTAATAAGGTCTTGCTTGCCCATCTCCTCCATGAAGCTTTCCTTGATTATTCTAGTTCTCAATGAGCTCCCTTGTCTTCAGAACTTTTTAGAGTCTGAGACGCTGTACCATGTACTCTTGGTTTTCATTTATATAGCAATATGATTCTGTTTTCTCATTGTCTCTCATGTATGGGTTACTTACATACCTCCAAGCAGAAAGCAAGTTCCTTGAAGGATAGCTACAACCAGGGACACAGCAGCTATTCCACTGGCCCCCTCACTGGCCATTTCCCACACTAACATTCTCGCTTCCCCAAGTACGAGATGGGGATGAGGGCTGCAACCGTGAAGTGGTGCTGGTTGCAAAAGTCTATGGTGCAGCAGACAGTTAATGTCCTACATGGGCCAGGATGTAGCTATGCCGTGGAAGATATTGGTTTCTCATTGTTCTTTGGGGAAATGGCATAACATGTCTTAGGTATTTGAAAGATCTTAAATAGTAGGTTCTTTGTTGTGAGTTCTGGGCCTCCCTAGGAAGGCCATGAAAGGTTCTCCTTAAGGTGCTCCTTCAGACAAGAGCCTGGGGATTCATTCTCAATCACCACTCTTGGGAAATAGAAGAACTTCAAAATGGATATAGTTTCCTTATTCGATCACAGCTCACCATTTTGTGTTGTTATTGTTATTGTTCAGTCATTTCCCAACCCTTCACGGCCCTATTTGAGTTTGAGGCTTTTTAAAAATACATGTTTTTAAAAAATACTTTACCAATTACATGTAATAACAGTTTTCAACATATGTTTTCTAAAGTTACAAGAACCAAATTGTCTCCTTCCCTTCCTTCCTTCCCCCTTCCTGAAGATGGTAAGCAATTTGATCTGAGTTATACATATATTATCATACAAAATATACTTCCATATTGTTCATTATTGTAAGAGAATACTCATATAAAACCAAAAAACCATTTGGGGTTTTCTTGGCAAAGACAGTGGAGTGGTTTGCCATTTCCTTATCCAGCTCATTTTTATGGATGAGGAAACGGAAGCAAACTGGGTTACGTGGCTTGCTCAAAGTTACACAGCTATATAATGTCTGAGGACAGATTTGAACTCAGACCTGGCACTCTATCCACTGTGCCCTCTAGCTGAACCACTTTGTAAATAGCTATTTCAGTACTTGTCTCCTCTCCCATACTGGACTGTCAGACCCTTAAGGGCAGGGACATTGCCAGAGGGGCAGTGCAATGTGTAAAAGTATAATGGAAAGAATTGTAGCCTGTCACAAATCCAGGGCTAGAAGGAACCTTAAGAGTCACCTCGTCTAATCCTCTCATTTTACAAATGAGGAACTGGAGCTGAAAGAGGTAATGTAACTTGTCTGAGGTAACCCCAGGGCAAGGGGTAGAGTTAGGATGTGACTATGGATCCTGATTCTAAATCTAGGCTTCTTTGCAAGAATGTACTATGCCCCCTTAGGACAGAAGCTCTCAGTTATTTGACACTTACTCTATGTAATCTTGGCCAAATAAATCTCTAAGTCTCAGTTTCCTCATCTGTAAAATGACAGGGTTAGCCTATGCGACCTCTGGGGTAGTTATCAACTCTAGAACTCAGATCCTTGGTTTGTACCCACCTAAAGATTGTAATGAGGTAAGTACAAATGTGCTTTGCAAACCATGCAGCCACACAGAAAAGTGAGTTGTCATTTTTATTGTTAATATTATCCTTTGCAGTCCTTACAATGTCCCCTTGAAGGGCTAGGCACAAAGCAGAGACTCAGCAAATGTTTGCTGAATGAATGAAAGACAGATCTTAGTCCAGAAGCAATTGCCTAGAAGTAAATTAAATGCTCTTAGAAGTTATGCTAACTCTTGAAGGCCCTAAAGATAAAGATACGCCTCCATAAATGCCTACATTTGGCCCTGGAAAGACATCATTCCTTGAGGTGTCACCATGGGAATCTCTTCTGGCTGGGGTGGAAAGCTTTAAAAATGTCCCAAGCTTTGTACATCCCTGAACAAAGAAACCTCAGGGGGCTAAGAGGGAGGTGGGCAAATGGACCAAACCACCTCCTTTCTGGTTCCCAGAACAAAACCTATGATCCTGTGCCTGCCCTAAATAACTGCATGGATGGACCATGGTCACAGAGAACCAAAGGGCCAGGAGCTGTTTCTTCTGCACAACTAGAATCAAGCCTTTACCAGGCCACAGGGGTGATTGAGAGCAGTCGGTGGTGGCAACCTTGTGTCATGCCAGAAATATGTCCAATCTATAATACAACAATAACTATTTATTAGAGGGACCTGACCCCCTCCAACAAATAGGATCCCAGGCCTTCCTCACAGTCTGAGACTCCTACCTTCTCCAGAATGCAGCTTTTGTCCCCTTCAGTGCCTACCCTGGTCCTCATATGCTTGCTCAGCCCAGACATCAGTGCCCGACTCATCGATGGACTCCAAACTCTTGGAGCGCCCCTTGGTCACGTGGCCACCAAACAATGACCAGCCCATCTATGTACCCCATCCTCATGGCAACCATCATCATGAGAACCACCCCGTCCTCAAGACACCCACTCTTAGCAACGAGCCCTGGGCATCCTAGTGGCGGGTGCTGCACGAGGTATTCGGTCAAGCCTCTTATCCAGGTCTGCTTGACGTGGGTCATGAGGAGAAGGTGATACAGGATGGAGGTGCTCTTAAAATATCATGGAACTATTCACTGAAGCTTGTGACATCTGGATGGTGGCCCCTTCAAACTATGCTGGCAAGTTAAACTTTCACCTAAAGTTTATGAAAAGAAAGTTTTAAAATTTTTTCTTTACTTATTTTTAGTTAAATATCTATTTATTTTTATTCTTATTTTTAATACCTATTCAACTATGGCCCATAATTTGATGATTATTAAAAATAAGTACCTAATCACTATCCCTATGGAATTGCATTAAGTGAGATAATACAGATTAGAACTAATATGGATAAAATCGATTTAAGATGGGCAGGGGTCTACTAAAGTAGGATATGGGTCAAATTATTTCTCACATTTGGCATTGGCTACAGGGAGTTACAACAGAACAGCATTATGGAAATTGCTCCATTTTTTTTTTAATGGAGCTATGACACAGAGTTGTAGTCTTCTAGGTAACAAGGTGTATGTGTGTGTCCTGAATGAGTAATTAAGAAAATGGGAAGCAAGAAGGAAGATGGTGCATCTCTATTGCAGGTTCCCTACCAGAGGGCAGCTGTGCTGCTCTAGCCAGAGAGCACCCCATGGGCTACAAGTTCCTGGTGTAATCAGCCCCCCTCTGTCTTATGGAATGTGGAGACTACACCTGGGGAAGGGGTAGGCAGGAAGGGAGATTGGACGGTGTTGTGCTAGGCTGTGTGACAAGTCTTGCCAATGATGGCAGTGTGGAGAATTGAGAGTGGTGAGGAAGAGGAAGGAAGAAGAATCAACTGACAGACTAGTCCCAAGGGGAAAGTTCTATGCCAAAGGATGCCAATGTAGAGAAACTCTGGGCTCAGAACTTAAAGCTTTCTAGTTTCCTTCTTCATTGTCCACCAACTATATCAGGTGCCTTGGTTAAGAGCCTACTGCTGCACCCTTTAGTACCCAGAATCTTGACCCTTCCTGGCCTCCTTGGGGCACAGCAGAAAAGGAGAAAAGCTCTGGAAATCAGAGAAGTAAATCATTTCTATAAACTGAAACAAGGATGAGTCCTGCTTAGGGAAATACAGAAATTAAAGGGCACTGGATTTGGCATAAGACATCCTGAGCTTAAATCATTTCTCTTCTACTTACCACCTATGTGATCTTAGACAAGTCATTTAACTTTTCAGGGTCTTGGTTTCCTCCTCTGTAAAATGAGGGGGTTGGACTAGCTGCCTGCCTGCAATGGTCCCTTTGAGCTCTCAATCTAGGATCCTATAAAAGAGCTAAATTAGTTTGAAAGTATTCACATTATACAAAGCTTCCACAGGGTTCCTTTGGATAGTTGCCTCCCTAATGCATTTAAAATAGGATTCAATTTACAAAAATTTAATTTCCACAGTGCACTTCACTCTCTCCCTTCCCTGATCTCCTATAGCCTTTCCCCTCCGACCATGAACATTTTATTAACTATATATTGTCCTGGGGCTGTGCTCTCCTTGTTTCCTAAGAGTATGCATGTCTCCCCAGCCAGATTACAGACACCCCAAGATGAAGGTCCATGTCATCTCTTCCTGTCTCCTCCATGGCATAGCTAAGCACAGAACTATTGTGAGATGCTTAATAAAAGTTGATGATTCGCTGATTTAGTATTTCCAAGCATATGTGATTTTATTAGTCCAGGGAACTCCCTCTCACCTAGATTGCCACCCCTCCCTTCCCTGCCTTAGTAGACAATTTCATAAGTTGTCTTTTGACAATTAATTACTTGTCTGATTTGACTGATTAATTAATTAATTGATTAATATCTGAAAAGTTGAACTTAGAACACAGATAAGTTAGGAGGTGATGACTCAACCAAAAGATTTGCTTTTCTTTCCAAAAGAATTCTTTTTAAAAAATCTGTTAAGAGTGAAGATTCCACTGAAATATAATCTGATTGGCTAAATTTTATAGGAGCACACCTCAAGTGAATAAAGAGTGACTCGCATATGAACTGCTGAGACTATGTTCCCCCAACAATGTGCTGTGGGCTTACATGGCTCAGGTGAAAACCACCTATTGGAAAACCATGGTGGGGAGCCTTCTACTAGACAGGACAGCCTCTTAAGTCCCTCCTTTTTGTCCCGGAGATCCTATATGTATAGAATGTCTAAGTTCCCTGACTCATCCGGATCTGTTTAACCAACAAAAAAGTTCCTGGGTGCTTTCTCCCCAGCCCTTCTGTTCCAGCCCCGAGGAGCCCAAACCATGAGTGGTCACATCAGGGAGTCCCCAAAGTGTCGGTCACACGGTAAGTGACTGCTGAAGTAATGGCCAGAAAAATCCACCCCCGATGCACTGCCAGCAGACCCGAGTTCCAGAGGAGGCTTCGAGCCCCGTATCTATGTAAGCACACAGAGCTTCGTCAGCCAGCGGGCAGAAGGCAGATCTGGCCACACGGACCCGATGTAGGACACCCAGACTTTGTAAGCATTGGTTCCCAACAGATAAATGTAATCAAGGCTTATATGCTCACAGAAGCCAACAGGATGGGATTGTTTCACTTGAAAGATCAGAAGAAAATTGTAACTAATGTTGTGGAAAATTACTTTGATATTGCTTTCTCGGTGCAGCATCACAATTAGGGTGCAGTGTGAAGCAGAGGCAAAAATAAATGAATAGTAACAAATCAACACAAACAGCCACTGTCAGGAGTGCTTTGCTCAGGGAAAGGAATGTAAGCATTACTTAAAGTGTTATGGCCGTGGTTTTCCCTGGTGTACCCAGCACATCGGTGGCCACGCTGCTGGCTCCCGGCTCCCTGCGCTGCTCCAGAGGCAAACGCTGACGTCTAGGAGCCAAAGTCCTGCCTGCCCAGAGAGGGAAGGAGGGGAGCCCAGACCCGAGTAATCTCCAGCATTCTAAGATCCCCCAGCTGCAAGCAAGGCGCCCCAAAGTCAAAGTGCTGCACGAGATGTGACAACATCTACGAGTATTAAATAGCCAAATGTTTAGCAGGAGAGCAGAGACACTATTTGCTCACCCAGGTTCACAATCTTGGTATGCTCTAGGATTCCTCAGTTATTTAACTAACCTCTCTGTGCCTCAGTTTTCTCATCTGTGAAATGAGTAATTTGTACTAAATGGGCGCTTCTATGAACACGGGATCCCTACTCCATCGTGGAACAAGCAAACAAGGCATCATGCTGCCACAGCAAGGCGGACCTCCCAGCCTCTGGAATTGTGTTCAAGGGAAAGTGGGATGTCCCGGCCTCTGGCTAGGTGAAGAATGAAAAAGGAACCTGGCACCGGATCTTTTGTGGGCTGACCTGAAGGAAGAAGCTGCAAATGCAGGGCCTGAACAACTAAGGGTCATTAGGGACAGACAGCACCCAAGGGCCCCCCCTGCCTGTCACTACTGAAATACCAATTTGCCTGGAGCATAATTTCTCTCACCTCCTGGGCTAATTTGCTGGTATGTGATATCTCCTAACAATATTATTTAATTTAGTAATTAATATTTACATAGAACTTCAATTTGGACTCAACTAATTTGAAATTTGTGATAATTTAGCCAGTCTAGGCTGAAGTTTACTTTTGAAATATCAATATAAAAGATGGAGTTGAGGGATTTTAAAACTTACTTAAGAGAACAAGCCTTCTTCAAGCATTTTTGGAAGTAATATTTACATACAATCAGTATGCTAATTACAAATTGATCTTGTTTACATATTAAAGTAGATCTCAATAGGCCTCTATTCAGGACACTCCTTGGGTTCACTTTATTGAGAGTATTACACAGAGTTGAAAACAATAAAGTGCCTCATATTTCTAGTTGTTCTGTAATTCAAAAATCTGGACATATTCCTGCTAAATCTGCCTTCTTCTTCTTCTCTCTTCCTCATCTGAAGTTTTCATGTTTTAGTAGTAGTTCAATATATTAAATCAAATGGGAGAAGGAGAAATTGGGTCAAAGAGAAAGAACTCCCTCCTCTTAGACACCTATATTTTTGTCTTGCTTCCTCCTCAGTGCTATGGCCTTCTTTTTAAAAAGGGCCTTTTGGGGCAGCTGGGTAGCTCAGTGGATGAAGAGCCAGGCTTAGAGACAGGAGGCCCTGGGTCCAAATCTGGACTCAGACACTTCCTACCTGTGTGACCCTGGCCAAGTCACTTAACCCCCATTGCCTAGCCTTTACTGCTCTTCTGCCTTAGAACCAATAATAATAATAATTATTATTAAAATAAATTTAAAAGGGCCTTAGGCTGAGCTTCCCCCAAACTACCAGGGGCTAATGGAGTGAATGAAAGGGAACAGCTAGAGAAGGCTGAGATATAGACCCAAAAGGAACTAACCTCAATGGAGAAAACCAAAATGAGGGCATCAAGGGAATTTTTTTTATTTTTTAAATTATTTGGGTCTCAGAGGCCACTCCACCTGCAATTTTTGGTTAATATTAACTTGATTTAACCAAAATTCCGGAGGGAGATGAGAATTTACTTAAGTCTCAAACATTCCTTAGATAAGAAGCTTGAGGAAGAATCTCAACTGTCCCAGGCTCCTTGGGGACAAGTAAATCCTCCTTCACAAACAACCTATTGTGAATTCTCTTAATGTAGTTTAATCTGTAACCTGATTTCACATACTTATTGTTTGACTTAAATTTGTTTCCTTAGGGGATGAATGAGATTAAGACTCTGTTAAACTAAATTTGTTCAACTTTTATGACACTGAAAGAAGGATGGATTATGGACCTAGCTTAAACTTTTATGGCCTAAGAGGAATCAGCAAGATTATAATATGTAAATGAATTAATTCATTGTCACTATGACTGCATTTTTCCTATCTGAAACACTGGTTGGAATCCTGATCATTGTTAGGTTTTCTGAGGCCTAAACACATAAACTTACCCATTATAATAAAACCTGGGTTTTGACCCCCATAATTTCTGTGTTGTGGTAAATACAATTTGGGCAGCAGTTACCCACCACATGAACGGGGAAAGAAGATTTTCTTCCATTACAAAAGTGTGTATTGTGGCATGGTAGCATGAAATAACAAGGATGGCTGGATTATAGCGTAAGGAGGGGTGCTATTGTTTAAGAAGATTGGAAGTATGTGAAGGGATCAGGTTAGAAGAGATCAAAAGATAAAGCAATTTCTTTTTTTGATACTAAGGGCAGAAGGGAGTCAGAATCTGGTGGGTATTGGGGAATAAAAGGTGATATAATCAGATTTGTGATTCTGGAGACAATTAAATTGCATTTGTTTAGGAAATAAATAAAACTTCTGTTCTTAAATATGAAAAAAAAAAGTGTGTATCATTTTCTGTAGGATGGTCAGCTACACATTTAGACCACTGTCCAGGAAGAGAGCCTCTTATTTTTGGCTCAGAGGATCATAATTTTGTAATGAAAGGTAGTTTAGAGACCATCTAGTCCAACTTCTTCATTTTACAGATGAGAAAATAGACTAAAGGAAATGACTTGCTCATGATCCCATAGACAGTAAGCAAGATTTGAACCTAGGTCCTTTGTACAAAGATGCTTCCTGTCTGCCTCTGGGCCAAAGACAAATCTTTTTGGGATCTAAAACAAGTCTCCTCCGTAATTCTACTTCTTTCCCCTCATGTCTGTTCAATAACATGTGGAATCCACTGAGATGCAAGCTCAGAGTTGGATAAGAAGGAGTAGGAGTGGGAGAGAGGCATCCCATTTCTCATATAGAATCTTCCTAAACTATGAGAGGTCTGAGAACTATAAATAATACTGATAGATCTTTTTTTCCAAATGCAGCCTAAACTAATGGAGTCCTAGCACTGCAGGGACCTTTGTTGGATAAACACTCTCTTGGCCTGACTTTTCCATCATTCTCTTAGGATACTGAAAAGTTGGGATAAGCTAGTCTTAGGAGAAGATCCTTTCCATTTGGACCTACCTTTATTATTTTTTTATGTCTAGAGCATTGATAAGATTTTTTAAAATCTAGAGCATAGATTTTTTTAAAGTCTAAAGCATAGATAAGATTCTTTTAAAATCTAGAAATAGATAATTTTTTTTAAATCTAGAGCATAGATATTTCTAAAAATCTAGAGCATATACAGATTTTTTTTTAAAAAAATCTAGAGCATAGATAAGATTTTTTTTTTTATCTAGAGCATAGATAGATCACTGATATAGGGATCTACTCTGCCTATGAATGAGGATCTATCAGTCTATTGCTATTCAATCCTAGAGAGGAGCCTGGAATATTTCAAAGTTGGGTCTCTTGCCAAGGATCACATAACTAGTCATTATACATGATAGGTAGGCTTTGAACACAGGAGGTTTTTTCCCCCTCTAATGCTATTCTGCTTCTTGGACTCCTTGATTTAAAGGCCTAAATATTGGCAAGAGGGAGAGACAGCTATGAAAGTCCTCAGAATTGGGCACAGGTCTTTGGGAAGTTGACCATAGCTCAGAGTTTCAAGGAATTCCACATGGCAAACTGTACTGTTCCCTTGGGGAAAGAAAGAAATTCTCCCTAAATCAGAAGGAGCCATTATCCCTTGCTGGCACATCTACAGCCCATCTTGCCCCCCAGCTCATGGGTCTTCTTCACTGAGCTAGGATGCCACGCTCCAATGTGGGCACCCAGGATCCCAGGAGAGAATTCTGTGCTGGCCTGGGAGATGATGCATCAAGGGAGCTTTGCCAGCTTCACAGTCGTGCCAACCTCCAGTCCATCAGCACTAGTCAGGAGAGGCAAAGGTCACTCACCTGCTGTCTGCTGAGGGATGATTTCCACTGGGTCCTGCAGGTGCATGAAGACCACAAGTCCTGCTGTCCCGAACAGCACGACGCAGGCGAACATTAATACCAGCCTCATAGTTCTCGCGCTAGAGTCAGTCTGGCAGGCGTCTAGTCTCACTTGGAGAAAGTCCCTCCTGAGCAGGTTGTACACTCCTCCCTCATTGTCCTGGCTGCAAATTCATCCTGGCACCACCTGTAAGGATTAAATGGAAACAGACCATCAACCACCATCACTTTGGAAAGTTCTAGAAGGTCTGGGCCAAGGCCGTGCAGGAGATCTAAGTAAACTGCTTACTTATTGTGTAACCCAAACTGAGCTAATGGCCAATATTGGGCCCATCTCAGGTCTATGACAGCTTGGGAGAGACGTGCGTGTCACTCCTAATTGGCTGCTCACAAAGACAGAGCATGGAATCTGTGTGACAGTGCTGGAGAAGGGTGGGAGAAGCCAGCTTCTTTACTGCCAGTCTCCCAGAGATCTGTCTACAGCGTTGGCTGCCTCACTGCTTTGTTTTTACACTTGTTAGGCACAGAGGGAACCTTAATAAGAGCTGAGATGATGCCCTATGATCTCCCCTGACCTAACCCCTTTGACAGTGATGGGGACACAGATCTACATGCCCTAACAGCCAGCCACACTGAGTGTTCTGTGTTGGCAAGTCCATCCACTTGAAAAAATTGCTAAAAGTTGGGCACATTCCCTAGGGAGAAATCAGTGTGTCCAGGGAAACATCTGAAAATTAATTGTCTACTTCATGTCCAGCAGGCTGGTCAAGATATAAAAGAGGAACCATCAAGAAGCTGTGTCTGGTTCTTATCTCTAACAGATTCTGGTTCCCTCATTACATTTTGGGGGGGTGAGAGAAAGAGAGACAGAGAGAGAAACAGAGACAGAGAGACAGAGAGAGAAACAGAGACAGACAGAGAGACAAAGAGAGACAGAGAGACAGAGAGACAGAGACAGAGAGAGACAGACAGAGAGACAAAGAGAGACAGAGAGACAGAGACAGAGAGACAGACAGAGAGAGACAGACAGAGAGAGAGTGTGTGTCTGACAGATTCTGGTTCCCTCATTACATTTGGGGGGGGGGGGAGAAAGACAGAGACAGAGAGACAGAGAGACAGACAGAGAGAGACAGAGACAGAGACAGACAGAGAGACAGAGACAGACAGAGAGAGACAGACAGAGAGAGAGTGTGTGTGTCTGACAGATTCTGGTTCCCTCATTACATTTGGGGGGGGGGAGAGAAAGACAGAGACAGAGAGACAAAGACAGAGAAGAAGGAAGGGAGGGAGGGAGGGAGGGATGGACATTTAGACAGACATAGTTGAAATGTAGATATGTATCTATCTGGGCAGCTAGATGGTGCAGAGGATAGAGTGCCAAGTCTAGCTTCAGGCAAACCTGAGTTCAAATCTGAACTCAGACCTTACTAGTTTATATGTGTGTGTGTGTGTGTGTGTGTGTGTGTGTGTGTGTGTGTGTGTAGCTTGTTTGCCTCAGTTTCCTCATTTGTAAAGTGAGCTGAAGAAAGAAATGGCAAAACCATTCCAATATATTTGCCAAGAAAACCCCAAATAGGATTACAAAGAGTCAGACATGATTGAAAAACACTATATTTATCTTTCTATTCTCCTTCCCTCCTTCCCTCTCTGCCTCTCTTTTTCTCTCTCCCTCCCTTCCCCCCCTCTCCTCTCTCTCTCTCTCTCTCTCTCTCTGGAATATCCATACTTGTAGAATGAAGGACTCAGATCTCCATCCCTCTACATCAAAGGTTCATAGATTTAGAGCCCCAAAGGATGTTAGAGGCCATCTGATCCCCCATTTTATAGGTGAAGGAACTGAGGCCCAGAGAAGTATTGCCCAGGATCACAAAGCCAATAAGTAACAGAGCTGGGATTCAAAACCAAGACCTTTGACTCAAAATCTAGCACTTTCCTCACTGTAGAGGCAGTTGGGTGGCATAGTAGATAAGTCCTATGTTCAAATCTAGCCCCACTTACTAACTAGCTGTGACTGAAAAAGTCACAAATTCTATTTGCCTCAGTTTCATTATCTGTAAAACTAAGATAATAACAGTATGTACCTCCTGGGCTTGTTATGAGGATCAAAGAAGATGATAATTGTAACGTGCTCTGTACATGGTAAGCACTACAGGAATGTTAGCTATTATTATTAGGGTTCCCAAAGCAATCAATCAATCAACATCACTTTGTGAGCATTTATTTCCAGGGGGATGGTGGAGTCAGATCCTTAAGGCTCAAGGGCTGTCTGCTAAATTTTCAGTAGGAAATACCTTGCTACAAATCAGGGCTTGATTTATTGCTTTGATGACTGTCTAGACTAAAGAAAATGATGGAGAAAATATTAATAATGCAGATTTAACTTAAAAGAGTGTCACACACACATACACACACACACAAGAGCTGATTGTTAAAAATTTACTGGCTCCTTCTGAAAAGCACCTACCACATACCAGGCACTGTGTTAGGTAAAAGGAATATAAAGACAAAAACGACTCACTCTGGCACTCAGAGAGGTTGAATTCTATTGAGGTAGACAATGCATGTACACACACGTGTCTAAGATATATACAAAATAAATAAAAAGTCAGTGGGAAGAATTTGCCCTGGTTCTTTCCAAGGGAACAGACCTGCAGAGCAACATGGTATAGAAGAAAAGAAATAAGCATTTGAATCCCAGGAACTGGGCTTAAGTGGTTTACAAATATCTCATTTGATCCTCACAACAATCCTTCAAGATAGATGCTATTTTTCTTATGTTACAGATAAGGAAACTGAGGCAGACAAGGGTTAGGTGGCTACCCAAGATCACACAGATAATGTCAGATTTGAACTCAGGTCTTCCTGACTTCATGTCTACCATTCCATCATGTCACATAGCTGCCCTACCAGCCTGAAGTCATTGCAGGCTGCTTGACTGATCAGAGTTGCCTTAATAATAACAGTAATCATGCACATGTAGGAGATTGATAGCTACAAAATTCTTAGTATACATTTTCTCTTTTGGTCCACAATACAGCCCTATGAGGAAAGGAGAGTGGGAATTATCACTCACTTTACAGATGGGAAAATTGAGGCTCAGGGTGGGGTGTGATTTACTAGCAGATCCAAGACTTGAACCCTGAATCTCTGAACTTGACCCTCTGGGGGAAGTCCACCTGAAAAGGATAAGAAGCTTTTAAGAAGGAACTTGTAAGGTGACACAAGCAAGGGATTTGGATGAGAAAGAGTAGAGGGGTCTAGCTCAAGTGACAGATGTTTTTACACCAGACCCAAGGCTCTCTCTATAGTGCCATCAAGCTGCATACTCAGAGTCCAGTTCAGAATACAAGAATTTTGTCATCTTGGTGAATCTGCAAAGGTCCCATTTTCCTATAAAAACAGTATTAGGGGAAAAAAAACAAAAGATTCAAAGAAAAAGAAAATAGTATGAGGTCATTAAACCTCAGAGAGAGATGATGTAGGTAATGAATACTAAGAACAAAAAAGGTCTTTTAAAATCTATGTCTTAGGCAAGAAGACCAAAGTAGGGATAGGACTGCTTTTCCAGGAAGATGGGAATAATAAGAGAGGATGGAGAGAAAAATTGAACTACCCAGCTCTTATTTTGCATCTATTTTCTCTGCCAAGGACAATGAAGTTAAGATGCTGAGGGACAGAACCAAAATGGTTAATAAAGAATTCAAACATAAGGTGAAATAGGTTATTGGGAGAGGGTAAGAGAGCTCCAGGATGTTCTCAGTGAGCACAAGTTCTCAAATCCTGGATGAATAGGCTAGGAAAGAAAAACAAAACAAAACTAGAAGACATAATTACATGTGACTGTGATTTCTGAAAGATCTTGGAGGATAGGAAAGTGACCTGAGAACTGGGCAAGAACAGGTGCTGTCCTGATTTTCAAAATGAGGGAAAAGGGTAGATAGGCTTGACTTTTGGCAAAATTCTAGAGTACGTAATTATTTTAAAATTTTAATTGTTTTTATTGATGTAGTTTACATAATCTTATTATAAATCCCATGCCATGCCAGACTCAGGGGCGCTAATCTTTTAACAAATCTTTTTAGAAGAAAAAGGAAAAAGAAGTTTGCCCAAACTAACCAAATATATCAAATATATCTGATACCCATAGACTCATGCTACTTCAATGAAGGGAAGAAACTGTGTCTTTTCAATTCTTCTAGGGGCTAGACTTGGTTATTATAATCATCCAGAATTTATTTTCATCTGTTTTGTATATTCTACTAAAATTTTGTAATCTTTGTATATACTGTTCTAATGGTTCTGTTACTTCATTGTATCATTGTACCTATATCTTCTCATGCTTCTCTGAATTCTTCATGGTTATCATATCTTCTATAATTCATCTAGAATTCGGTAATATTCCATTACATTAATAACATGTTTAGCTATTCCCCCAAAGAGGGGAATATACTTTATTTTCAATTCATTGCTGCCACAAAAAGTACAGCTATGAATGTTTGGGTACATAAGAGATATTTCATTATTATATGACACATTATTAAAGGGATGGTATGTGAGCATTTGGAAAGGGAAATATGCATCATTAAGCTCTAGAATGGCTTCATCAAGAATGGATCACATCTGACTAATCTCATTTCCTTTTTGATAGGCTTGCTGGACTAGTAGTCTAAGGAAAAGCTATAGATTCAGTATATTTGATTTTATGAAGGTATTGGACAAAATCTCTTACTGACATCCTTGTGGACATGATAAAGTGGGCTGGGTGAGAGTACAGCTCTGATGCATTCAGATTTCACTGAACAATTGCACCTCAAAACTAGTCATTAGCATATTGGTGTCAACTTGGAACAATGTGTTACCTTAGTGTTAAAGGAATCTGCTCTTGGCCCTGTGCTACTCAATATTTTTATCAGTGATATAGATGACGGTATAAATGGTATGCTTATCAAATTTATCAATGGCAAGAAAATAAAAATGGAGATCCCAGAAATATATTGATAGTTTAAAGCAGGGATTCTTAACCTTTTTTTGTGACACGGACCCCTTGGGCTGTTTGGTGACGGATCCTTCTCAGAATGTTTTTAAATGTAAAAAATAAAATATATAAGATTATAAAAGAAATCAATTATATTGAAATAGTTATCAAAACAATTAAAAAAAAAACAAATTCATAGTCTCCAAGTTAAGAACCTCTGATCTGTAGTGAAAATAAACCAAATAAGATAAAATGAAATCAGAATAAATGTAAGAGTACTTATTTGGATTTTTAAAAATCACCATCATTAGAATTCATTAGAATCACAGGATGGGGGTATGTATGCAACTATGTGAAAGATACATGAGTTTAATTGGTTCCAAAAATAATAAAAGTCAACAGAGGGACATGGACATCAAAAAAAAAGTTAATGGGATCACAGGCTGCCTTAAAGGAATTATGTCTGGAACATGGGAGGTGATAATTCTGCCTTGATTGGATCACATCTGGAGTACAGTATTCAATTGAGAACCACATTTTAGGAAGCCTATACATAAAATGGTTCAGTTGGAGGAGAGTGACTAACATGGCTATCTCTGAAGTGGTATCTATCAAGGTATCTTGTATGATCTCAACATAGTGTTCTCTGAAAGCAAGGATTTCTTCATTTTTGGTTTTGTTTCTCTGGTACCTAGCATAGTGCCTTCCTTATACAAGACACATAATAAATGTTCATCAAATTATTAAACTGAATTGTTATAGGGGAGCTTTTAAGACTGTCTTTTGTTCTATGGAGTCAAATTCTTTATTTCTCCCCAAGAAACAATAAACATGACCTGATCTTGCAGGCTCAAAATATCTTCTTTATATGACTGTGAAAATGAACTGTGAAAACCTGCCCATTTTCTTCTACTTCCTCCATCACGGAACTTTCCTCCAACTCTCCCATCCCCAGTACCATGCACATAAAAATATATAGCTGAGAAAGTAGGTATGCAGGCTGGCATTTGTTGATGTTTTCTTGGTAAGGGGGCAAAGTGTGGTAAAGACTTGGAGTGGGTGTAGCAAGATGTAGTAGAAAGAGCCCTGGCCCTGGAGGCAGAGGACTCAGGATCACATCTCACCTTCCTAGCTTACTGTGTAATCTTAGTAATAATAATAACTAGCATTTAAATAATGCTTTAAGGTTTGCAAAGTGCTTTACAACTATTAATTCACTTAATCCTAAAAACAACCCTGTAAAGTGCAATTATTATTGCCACTTTGTAGATGAGGAAATTAAGGTTGAGAGACTCAGTGACTTGTTGAGAGCTACGGAGTTAAGATCTAAGGCTAGATTTGAACTCAAATCTTCCTAACTCAAGGCCCATCGTATGAACCACTTAGATGCCTACAAGTCCTTTACTCTCCTTAGGCTTCAGTTTCTTCATCTGTAAAATGAAATATTTCATCTAGACAGCATCTGAGGCCACTTTCTACAATTCCATAGCCTTGGGGTAGGGGTGGGGAATAATATCACCCATGATTGTGATTGTTTTTATTATTATTTTCACTATTAACCCAAATTATGTTGCTTATATTTCACTCTAAGTTATTTTGAAAATTCATCCCCAAATTACTTTAAAATAGTGCCACCTCCAATATGGTTTTCTTCCATGTGTGCTTGGTCTGGTTCTAGCTGTCCTTCCTAGTTCTATCATTTCATGGGCCATTTTCTGTGGCTTACACAAAATGAGATGGTATTATTGTCACAGGGGTTTGAACTAGCAGGGACTTCAGAGATCACCTACTCCAATCCCCTCATTTTATAGAAAAGGGCACTGAGGATCAGAAAGGTTGAAGATCTTTACTCAAGGTCTCACAGCTCCCAGGCAAGCAAAGGTAGGTTTTGAACCCAAGTGGGTCATGACTCCAGCTCCTATGTGTCTTCTCTGGAATCTTACTAAAGCTGTAGAAGAGGCATAATGGGGAAATGGAAAGAACACAGGTTGGGGAGTCAGGAAACCTGACTAGACTAGATGATCCCTAAAGACCTCTTTCAATTCTAAGATTCTATGTCTGACTGAAGTATTTTCCATATTTTTCATACTTGAAATGTTACTCTTTGATATGATTTCTCTGAGTTTCAATGGCTTCTGGGCTATGCCAGAAGCTATGTCACATTCATTATACTTATAGGTTTTCTCTTGATTATGAATTCCCTTGTGCTTAAGAAAGCCTAAGCACCACCTGAAAGGTTTTCAGAATTCAGAGGCTTTCTCTCCACTATGAATTCTCTGATGGAGATTAAGATCTGAGCTCCCCTTGCTTTCTTTCCCATATTCACTACATTTGTAGGGCTTCTTTCCATGGTAAATTCTCTGAAACTGAATAAGGCCTGAGCTTTGATTTAAGACTTTCCCACATTCACTACATTTATAACATTTCTCTCTCCATTCTCTCCAATGCTTAAGAAGATCTGAGCTCCACCTAAAATTTTTCCCTCACTCATTACATATATAGACTGTCTCCATTATGAATTAATTAATGACAAATAAAAGCTAAGTTCCATCTTGGGGTGATAAGAATAGATCTTTATAAATTATATAAAAACAAGATAACTTGTAGTTCTACATGAACGCCTTTTTCTTCCCCAGATATCACTAAGAAATAGCACAAAAAGGAACAGAGAGTACAAAGAATCACATTGGTTTTAAAGTCCCTTCATAGGTCAGTTTAATATTTATATAATGCTGGCATCTGCTCCATTTTGTATCTATATATTTGTTATCCTTCCACTTGCATCTTTATCCTCTAGTGATGATGGCTCTCATGCTAAGGTTTCTCAAGGCTCATTTTCCTCTTCCCTGCTTTTAATTTCGGATGGTAATCTTTATCTTCACTATATAATGCAAATGACCTTGTAATCGAAACTAATGTTATTCTTGAGTGAAATGCCTTCCAACATGGCAAGGAGATTAAATATTTGTTGGTTTAGGCAGTCTCTTGGTTGTTCAGTTTTTTAAACTTCTGTATTGTGGTAATTGTTTTATATTGGTTAAATTTTTTCCAAGAAATGATCATCAGAGTTTATGTCTTTACTTTTATCCATTTCCCATTTTACACATCAGTAGTTTAAATATATTGGGTTAGAGCTGTAGTAATTGCATGTAGAATTCTCTTATTTTTATTCTTTCTTCTAATTGTATATTAATAGTCTGATTACACAAAACGAACTCCAGGCTAAAGATATTAGATTAGTTCACCATTTCCTTCTCCAACTCACTTTACATATGAGGACAGGGAGGTTAAGTGACTTGCCCAGGGTCACATAGCTTGTGTCTGTTGTCAGATTTGAACTTGGGAATATAAGTGTTCCTGACTCTAGGTCCTGTGCTATATTCTCTGTGCCACCTAGGTGCCCCATTTCCATAATGAATATTTATAGTAGGATCCCATATCCAAGACCTACAGTGAATATAAGTGAATACCTGCTTACCCCCTATAAATGTACTTCCCCCTCCACCCCTGCCAAATTCCTATCCTTTATCTGGGAGCTTCTAGGTTTTCCTCTCTCAACTCTCCCCCCCCCCCCCATGTAAAGTGAAAGTGAAAGCAGAAGGTACTTCGGCTGATTCTTTAGAGGACTTTCTCTACTTTGAAGCTTCATGGTTCACCTCCAGTGAATCAGGTTGACCAGTGATAGATAACTGAATCCATAGAAAGCAAAACTTTGGATAATAGAGTCCTACTGTACTGAATTCTATGTCAATAAACAGTTATTTCCTATTAAAAATTTAATCAATTTCATCTTTTTGATGCTCTTTCCTCATCACGTGGAGGATTTTCTGATTCTCTTCTTGAAAAAAAAAGCATTCCTAACTTACAGGTGAGACTTCTGAGCTGAGTAAACTACAAGCATCTGTACTTTTGTTTTTTTATACTGAACCATATTTACTCTACTCTGTACCCACCTTTGCATTAAAATCACCATGTATTAAGCTATTTGTTGATTTGTTTCAGAAGATCTTTTAAAGTTCTTCATGATATTTCTTTTCCTCACCCTTTGCAAATGTTGGAAAATAAGTGGCAATTACTTAATGATTGTCTCTGACTACAGCCATCATGAAAACTGCAAAATGAGATGACCATTGGTTTCTGACACTTCCTAGTTGTGTGACCCTGGACAAGTCACTTAACCCTGATTGTCTAGCTCTTGCCACTCTTCTTTCTTAGAATCAATACTATGTTTAAGGTAAATGTTTAAAAATATTTTTTTTAAACGAGATGAACAAATTTCCCATGAAATGATGTTTCTTATTGCCTTTGGCTACTCCATGAAGCCAATTCTGTCAAACTCTTTATTTTCTTCCCCATGGAGAATCTTTAGACTCTCTTTCTATCTACCTACAACTTCTAAAGACATCAAGACCAGCAATTCAAATGTGGCTTAGTTCCTCCAGAAGTATATGAATTCTGGAGTTGGGCAGAGACTTCACATTTAGAGAACCATTAATTAAGCCAAAAGTCTGAAACCAATGTGAAATTTGAATTCTCTGATCCCTTTTGTGCTACTCTTCTATGATCTCTGGGGAAGAAGGAGGCATTCATGTAGAATTGTAGGTGATCTTGTCTGTCCTTGCTGTATGGCCTTTGCTTGGCTGCATGCCTGATTTTCCCATGGCCCAAAATCGATTGTTCTGAAGCCAAAAAGTTAGTGATGCACTTCTTTCCACTGAGCTAGGCTGATCCTTGAACAGAAAGTACAATCTACGATCAGGGCTCTCCACAAAGTTTTTCTAGCTTTATAGAACTTGTCACAGTTTCTTTGCTGTTAGTATAGCCTTCAAGAGTCAAAGGTTACTTCCAGACTACCTTGACACATCAGGAGGGTAGGACATTTGTGGGAGTTTAAAAAATGTGCTTCTGACCCATTTGCAAAAAGAATGGCTTTCCCTCTGGTTTTCTAAAGGTCTGTATTCTTTAAATCAATGTATTGTGAATGTGGATTTTCTGAAGGGGTGAGGGTTACACAATTGTCATCAATACCACTCCCTCTCCAAATCTTTTAACTCAAAGAAAAATAGTTAGGCAAACCCAACCAGGTAGGTAGCACAGTAGATAGAGGGCTAGGCTGGGAGTCAGGAAGGCTTATCTTCATAAATTCTAATCTGGCCTCAGACACTTACTGTGTGACCCTGGGCAAATCACTTCACCCTTTTGCCTCAGTTTCTTCATCTGTAAAATGAGCTGGAGAATAAAATGGGAAACCATTCCAGTACCTTTGTCACGAAAATTCCAACTAGGGTCATGAAGAGTTGACATGACTAAAACAATTAAACAACAACAGTAAAAATTAATCAACAAAAGAACCAAAACCTATGAAAAAATGTGCACCTACAGTCCACTACTTCTATAATAATAATAATTATATTATATATATTGTATATAATAATATAATAAACAACTAGCATTTATGTAATACTTTAAAGTTGCAAAGGACTTTATAATTATTATCTAATTTTTTCCTCACAACAATCCTAAGAGGTAAGTGATGAGGAAACTGAGGCAGGTAGAGGTGAAGGGACTTGTCCACACAGCCAATAAGTAAACTGGATTTGAACTAAAATCTTCTTGACTCCAGGTCCAGTGCTCTATCCATTTAGATGTATTTTCCAATCATTTCTCTGAGTAGTCATAGTTGGGATGGCTACAGGATCACATACTGAAGATGATGAAACTAAGAGAAATGAGTGAAGAACAATGGTTCTCAAGGCAGGATCCATAAGCCAAGGAGGGTCGGTAGGATGGATGGTCTACCATCAGATGAGCAAATACAGAGGATGCTAGGTGTTCTGCTAATGGTGCAATGATAAGTACACCGTTGCCAATATGCCAGTGGGCACACCATTTATATAATGATGATGGGCATGCTGTTGACTGTATAACAATGGGCACGCTGTTTACTGCTCACTGATGGATGTGATATTTACAGGAAAATAGTAGGTATACTGTTGATGTCACCAAGGAGGGTATACTATTAATGGCATGATAGCAAATATGCCTTTTAAGGAATGATTTTAGAGGTATTGCTATGGCGGGCCAGGGAGTGCCTTGCTTATAGTACATTCTCAGGCACACTATTTCTGGCAATATAGAAGACATGCTGTTCATGATATTTGGAGAGGGTGCTGCCCATGATCTGAGAGTGGGTGTATTGATTATGGTACAACAGCAGGCATACTGATTACAATGTGACAATAGATATAGTTCCTTACGGCGTAATAGTACATAGATCATTTCTCACTTGCATTGATAAATGGATTGTCCTCGTTCTCTTCACTGCTTCTTCTAAACAGCACCCACAGTCCTAAGCTGGCTAAAATTGCTTCTGGGGAGAAACAGTTTAGGGTGAGAGGGAGTACATTTTCAGGGGTGGATGGTGTGGGGCAGAGAAGTGGGACAGAGTACAACCCTACAGAGGGAAGGGTTATTGGTGAGGAACATAGTGACACAAGTGTCAATCCCACCAGAGATACTGTCATGCTGGGACAGGAAAAACCCTCTCCATGGATTGTCCTAAAGGATGAGTTGCACCCTTTGCCTTTGCACAACTGTGAGGTACTGGAACAGAGGACAATGGTTGCCATCAAGAGAAATAACGAAAGCACATTCACACTGGAGGGGTGTTGGATGTTGGATAGTGACACCTGAGGGCAAAGCACTATTTGTGCCATGCTATCTACAACTCTGGAAGATTCTGTATTTCCCCCTCATTCTTAAGAAGGATGATCAGGGTTAGGTGGGGACAGATGCAGAGAGGACCTCTAGTCCCTAGTATCAGAAATTGGGACCTCCTGGAATAATGTTCCTGATGATCCTAAAAGAGTTAGGTTTAGAAGTCTAGAGTGACATTATATTGTGAGAAAACCAATGAGCTTCTCTCAGCAGCTCAATTCATCAGGTCTAAATCTATGGCTTACCAGGAACATGTGGCTAAAAGCTCTCTGACTAATTTCCTTCCTTTCTGCAATTCTCATGGACTCCTCTCACACTCCTAATCTTGGATTCTTTGAATGCCAAGTTTGGAAGGTCATACAGGGCAGATCCTTCATTTTCCAGATAATGAAACTGAGGTCAAGGAGGGGAAATGACTTGTCCAAGATCACACAACTAGGCCAAGAGCCTAGGTTCTTGAATCCCAGTCCTGGTTTTTTTTCTCCACTGTTGTGCACTGCCTCCTTGGCATCTTAACGAAGCTTCAATTGGCTCTGAAGTTGGTTAAAGCCTTGGTGCCAACTATAGTGTGTGTGTGTGTGTGTGTGTGTGTGTGTGTGTGTGTGAGCGTGAGAAAAATGTTGAGTGATCAGAAAAATATGAGAACTTTGGGATGTTCTTTAGCAGTTTTCCTTGGGGAGTAGAGGCTTCAATTCCTTTGTGTCTGGGTACTGGGCATACCCATTTCACATATGGGAAAGTGAAGCTGGGATTGAAGACATCCACGTGGATGCTGTCATATATTTTCTGAGCGTTGTCAGTCGTATTTGGCTTAGATGAAAGCTCGGTCATATGCTCAGTCAAATGAGGCTGCGTGTGGGAGCTAAAGATTTTGCCAGGAACATAGTTTGTCCTCTCTTTTCTCCTGGGGGTTGCAGGCATCAGAGCTGACAGGACCTGGCAGGATGGAATCTCTAATGGGCCCCTTCTGAGAGGAGACTGTCCATCATGTAGCCAAGCTGCCACCAGCACGCACCAAGGTAGCATGTTAATAAACCTAGGAAGTTTTTATCGATGGAAAGTTGGTGCTGATGCAGTGGGCGGTTAACATGAAATACCCCGCGCTATAACTTCTGTCAATGCCACAATTCCCTTCTGTTCCCCTCACTGCTTCCAGAATGCCCTGATAGGGAGGAGGGGCAGAAACCAGTCAGTCGCTGGACACTGTCCATCCCAGCACAGGTCAGGGGACTGAAGGAGATCAGGCAGGAGACAACTGACAATCCATTCCATAACACAAGCACAGTGCAAATTAGAGTGAGGGAGAGATGACTCAACTATGGTGGGCAGCATTTCTGGAGTCGGGCCCAAGTATATGGCAGAAGGGTGAACCTGCCTTGAATCTTGTTGTCCAGCAATGAATAGACATGTAGACCTCCCCTACAAGGCCACTGTTTCAAAGTACAGTTAATCCTTGGCCCCTTACACAGCTCCCACTAACTGTCCTTTTTTTAGCCCTCAGCCAGCTAACATACTGTACTCTTCAAGATGGCCACAATCCAGCTTCCTCCCTTCCTACTATTTTTTGGTATTCTTCTCCATTTTGGATAATCCAGTGGCTTCTCCCTTCTGCTTACCCAGAGAGGTAGAGTACTGACTACAGGAACACAGAGAAGGCTCCTGGACAAGGCCACGATGGGACGTAGGTCTTCTGTTTTTTTATCGGTGTGGAATTTATTGTTGGGGTCAGATTCTTTGGGATGGGAGTCAGGGACTGAGTTGTTTTTCAACAGGAAGCTTTCCTTCCTCCCCCCCCCCCCCAAGTCTGTGCACTCACACAAACATATTTTATTCAGAGTAATAACAGCTTTGCAGTTTATAACATTCTTGGCAAGATTCCCACAAGTGCAACTGTCTGACAGACAACCTATCATTGGCTGTGGTGGCCCGGCTGGAGTCATGGAGAGGAGAGTTAATCAGGAATATAAGGGGACCTCCCAGGGTCCTGGTGTTGGGGGGAGGGACAGATGAAAGCCCACAAGCCCCTTCTACTTCAATACAAGGCAATTAAAATGCAGGCTGCCGGGGGCCACCTAGTGCAGGAAGGAAGTGAACCACAGCTGGTTTTCCCCCTTCTCTCCCTACCCTCTCTGCTCCCACATCCCCTCAATACTACAAAAGAGAATGAGCCAAAGGTTCAAGAGGCACAGACCTTAAGAAGTTCTAAATTACAGGTTCAGACTTCTCCTGTTTTCGCTTCCATGTAATTGTTTTTTTCACTCAGTTGACTTTAATTAACCTGCCCTAGGCCTGTGAGCTCAGCAAACGTGAACGCTTTTTTCACGCGTGCTCATCAAGTATTTCCCTCGAGCCTGGAGCTTTTAAGTTCCAGGAGGCATACGTTTTTAGAAGTCAGGAAGGGATTCTCTTCCTGGATAGACCAAAGTTAAGTTTGAGTATTAGTGCAGTTGGCCTGGAATCTTCCCCCGGGGAATTGTTTTTCCTAGAAAGGTTGCTCTGGCCTTCTTTCCAGACTGCTTCCCTAGAACAGGAGGCCAAAGAGTCTCCTTCCCCCTCACAGCTACCCCTAAAAGCAGCTCCCACCCATAAAAGGGTCCCTTACTGACTCTCCTACACAGGTATTGCTAGAAAGCAAAGCCTTCTGCAGTCTAAACCTGAACACTCCTCTCCTCCCAAACAACCCATTCTGCTGGTGCTGATGGGAATAAACTGTGAATTTTCTGCCTCCTCCAGGAGCCCAGGGGAGGAGGCGGTGCTCCCTGCCTCTGTTAAGCACAGAAATGCATGCTGCTTGTCAGCATACATCACAGTCAGCCTCAGCCTGGTAAGGCAATGGTGCCAGATGGCTCTCTGCTCTTAAATGCGGCCCACATTGTGTCATATTGTCCCTGAACCACCAAGGGTCGGACCCATCCTCAACTCATTGCTGTTGCCTTGGATTTCAGTCTCTAGGGAGGTTCCCTCCCCACAGGGGCACAGGAGGAAAGCTGGATGAACAAAAGCTGCAACAGGTACACATCTTCCCTATAGCAGGGGATAGAGCCACCCCACTTGGCTTTCCCCCATCACTCTTCCCAGGAAGAAGGAGCTGCCTTGGTGCCAACACACCGATGGTGCTAGGATTTCTGTTCCTGGAGCAGCATCACTGAGTTCCCAACAAGAAAACAGGTGGCGAGGGCAAGAGGACAGGGTAGCAACATATAAGCTAAACAGGCACCCAAACCTGCATAGCTGAGACATAATCATGAATGTGCAGACTCACAAATATATAATTCAGCCACCCAAACATTCAAACACTCACACAAAGGGCACACGCATATACATTTATAAATATAAATAGATATAAACAGAGAGAGAGAGAGAGAGAGAGAGAGAGAGAGAGAGAGAGAGAGAATACCCATAAATGTGTATCTGTAGCACACAGCTATTATAATCATGGTGTGCAGAACATGTGTACATAGCCACACGTGTGTGCAAGCAGGCATTGCACTCATGTTTACATGCCTGATGGAGACACACACTTCATTTATAACCCCTTCTCAATAGCTAGCATGACAAAGAACTGTAGAACTGTTTCTGACTCCAAAAGTGGGGGTGCCTGCCATAGTGTGAAGGAGGCCAGCTCTGGGTTAGTTACCATCATAGAGGAAGGAGCAGTTCCCTAAAGACGGAGAAATGTTTCCCCAAATCTTCATTCAATTTGATTTAATTAAATGAGGCGCCTACTATAGGCTAGGCAGCGTACTAGGCCAGGGGGCATAGCAACAGGCCATGCATTTGGAAGCAAGAGAACTGGATAATTGGAAGAAGGGAAGGAATCTGGACAACAAAGCTTGGTTTTTGAAAATCCACATTGCCGACTCCAGCCTTCCTCGGTAGCCCTAGTGACATCCCTGATTTTTCTAAAAACAAAATACCTCCCTCCCCTCCCTGCACAAACCAAAGACATGACCTAGCAAACAGAAATCCAATTAACTTTTTAACCTCATGCCCAGTGCCACAGGTAAGGGATGCGTCTTCATTTTATTTCCCCCTTCATTGGACATTTCAATTCAAGCCTTTGTGGAAGAGTCCCATCAGGATCCAAGCAACACATAAATGAAACCTGCAGCTGAGCCATCTGGCCCTGCACCAGACAGACAGACAGACTCAGGTTGGAGATAACCCTCAGGAGGCAGGGCAGCTCTAGTTACCAAGGCAACAGCCCTCCCCTGCCATCCTTCACTTCAGGACCCAGGTCAGAGGCAGAGGTCTTCCCATCAGCCTGCCCAGTTCCCCATAAAGCAGCCACTGCTGCCTGGGCTGCCTTTGCAGACCATGTCTGCCTTTGCAAAGTTCTGTAGACAATCCTGTCTGTCACATGGGAGTTGGTAGTCCAATCCCTCCCCCACACAGAGGGCCAGTGTGAGGCTGCTATGGCAACTTCTTCAAGAGGAAGGAACCCGGGGCTGCCCTAACCTCAACTCAAGCTCCAGTCAGCCGGCTGTGCCCAGAAGTGGGCTGGGAGGCCACTCCCTCCAGCTGCAAACATCTGGCTGCTCTGCCTCACCCAGGCCCTCCTCAGCTTCTCTGCCTCAGCTATCTCAGCTAATTTGTTTCTCCCCGAAAAAGTACAAACATCCTCCCCCAGAGAGCTCCACCTCCATCTGTTTGCTTAGGGAGATTCTGACTCTCAGCTCCCACTTATTTCTGAGACCCGGCTCTCTCCTTGTTGTTCTCAATTTTAGCTCATTAAAATTCTGCAGCCAATTAACACAAAGTACTAAAGGTAACATTAAATCTGCAAAGATTACCTTCAGTCTTTAGACCTGCATAAAAATAGTTTCTGGGCTACCTAGGTGTGCTGCAAGTGATGGAAAAGAGATGAAATCGGGAGAGGGAAGAAGGGGGAGGGGAGCGATAAGCCAGGAGACAAGAGATCTGGGTTCAGGAGATCCTGAGCAAATTGCCTCTCCTGAGCTTCTGCTTCCTTTGGGGAAGGGGGGCAGGAATGGCCCTCTATGAATCCAGAAGAGTTCTTTCAGCTGTGAGGGTCTATGTCAGCGTTGGCGAAGGTCTTCAAGTTCTCCTGCTCTAACTGCAACTTCAAGCCACTGAGAGTCCCCTGTATTACCCCAGAGAGCAGAGGGACGAAGTGCTTGCTTTGGGCGGCTGGACGGAGGAGCAGGGCATATGAAAATATCCTGGGGTGCTGGGAAGAGGGGGATCAGAGCGGCTCTTCACCAACACTGGCCTATGCGCATTTATTTTAATTTATATTTAAACCCTTACCTTTTGACTTAGAATCAATACTGTATATTGGTTCTAAGGCAGAAGAACAATAAGAGCTAGGCAGTGGGGGTTAAGTGACTTGGCCAAGATCATCACACAGCTAGGAAGTGTCTGAGGCCACATATAAACCTAGGACCCCTACCACTAGGTCTGGCTCTCAAACCATTGACCCACCTAGTTGTCCCCCACTTTTTAAAATATTTGCCTTTGTAAACACAATTTGGCTCCTTTTCTAGACCAAGCAAGAGTTTACTTCTCAGTTCTTACTAGGAATCATGGATTTTAGTGTTAGAAGGAACCTTGGAGGTCATTGCTCCAACCCCCTCATTTTACAGATGAAGAAACTGGGGCCCAATGACTTAAATGACTCCCCCAGACTCATACAGCTAGATATCTCAGGGAGCACTCAAATTCACATTTCTCTAACACCAAATCTGATTGCAATTCACTTCAGTGTAGTGACTCTATCGGTCTCTTAACAACAATTATATATTTTACCACACCAGCCTCTCCCTACCTCATAGGCCATCATTGCTGCCATATGTGGGGTGCTGCTTGAGTCTCTAGCTATCCTTGTCCCTGAGTGATCCCACCACTGAGTCCTTGGGCCAGGAGCTTTTGTGAGTTCTGTTTCACTTTGTGTAAGGAGGGCAGGAATGGCCCTCTATGAATCCAGAAGAGTTCTTTCAGCTGTGAGGGTCAATGTCAGCATTTCATTTTTTTTATGAGTCACTTACTCTGCTCAGCCCTGAGCCACATTTACCTGCTGTTTCCTTGATGGGGGAATTCAGAAGCTTAGTGGGTCCCCAGATTCTGAATGTCTGAGCTCCTGTGAACATTAGGAAGGGCAGGGTGGCAAACACCTCAAGGCGGCCAGGAAAAGAAGGGGTGGAGGTGAGCATGTTTGGCAGGTAAATGAAACCCTTCTGGCAACAGCTAAACTTTTCCCAGACCCACACTTGTGCACGATCTACCTCTTTGAGGGATCCTCACAATCTCAAAATAGGTAGGCTAAGGGACAAGAGCTGGTGGCCTTATTTTATAGACATAGAAATCACATTTTAGAGAGGATTGGTCCATAGAATGTAAGCGTTTTGAGAGAAGGAACTGTTTTCACTTTTTTCCATTTGTATCCCCAGCAACATACAAAGTGCCTGGCACTGTATGTGCTTACCAAATTCTTGTTGATTGGTTTATGGTTGAAGGACCTTAGGGTGTTTAAGTGAAGGCAAGACTTGGAGCAAGGGAGCAACACGAAAGCTATTTTCTAGAATCTGAAGACCTTTATGTGGGAGGGAGGAAGGGTCTGATTTGTTCCATTAGGACTCAGGAAGCAGGAGTGGGGATAATGGGGAACAGCTAAAGGGAGTTCAACTTGGAGGGAGGAAGTACTTCCAAAGGATGAGATCGCCTTTAAAGGTGGTACAAGCTGCCCTGAGAAATAGTGAGTTCCTTTGAAGTCTTCACACCTCGCTTGGATGAACACTTGTTGGGAAAGTTGCAGAAGAGTTTCTCAGTGAAGATGAGGCAACATGGACTCTGGGGTCCTTTCCAATTCTTAGATTCAGTTCCATCAAGGGGAAATAACTTCTCCAAAGTCTCAGAGCTAATTAGTGGTAGGACCTGATTGGGATGAATCCCAAGTCTCAAGACTCCTAGTTACACGTTGCTCCCTGATGTTGCCTGAGTGGCCTCAGAGTTAGAGTTGCAGAAGGTGATCCTCTGACTTAAACCAGATGTCTAAATAAATACTGGCCCAAGAGCCATTTTAGGGACTGGGGTTTCTGTGGAGGAGACAGTGCCCTAAGTATATTTCAGCTTTATCCCATGTAGAGTAGTCAGGTCTTTGTCCCAGAGCACCAACATAAAGGGAGGCATGCTTACTCTCTGTATGGGCCACTGTCCCCGGGCCACATTTTGTGGCTCTCTGTTGACCCACACTGACCACTCTCACCCTCCCACTGATGTGGTACCATTCTCATCTAAGACTGGACTATGTGGATGAGAGGCTACTCTCTCTCCAACTGTAACAAAAATAGTCTGTTTTCTATCTTCCTATTCCCATGATGGTAAATCTATGACACATGTCATCACTGACATGCATAGTTATTTTTGATGACACACGACCACATGTGGTAATATATAGAAGTATGGGGCTGCATGCCAAGAAGGACTTTTTATGCTCGTTTTTTTGGCCAATTTTGACACACCAAGCTCAAAAGGTTGCCCATCACTGCCCTATTCTATTCCCCTGCAAAGAAATTTGCCTCAGGGACAATAATTCATAGGATCACAGACTTAGATTGAGCTGGAAGAAGCATCTGAAATCATCTAAAGTGCTGGACCTGGAGTCAGCAAAAACCAGAGTTCAAATCTGGTCTCAGAATCCTATGACCTTGGACAAGTCATTTAAACCTGTTTTTCTCAATTTTCTCAAGCTGAAAAAGGAAATGCAAATGACTTCAGGATCTGGACCCCCAAAATGGGTCACAAAAAGTCAGACATGATTGAAAATGACTAAACAAAAGCAATAAAAATCCAACCCACTCTACAGATGAGGAAACTGATATACACCATGCTCAGTTACATAACTAATAAGTGTCTGTCATAGGATTCTTTTGACTCTAAGTCCAAGTCCACCTCACTATTGCATTCTACCTTTCTATTCCTTGTCACTATTCTCAGTTCCTAAGTACTATTCATATGATACCATAGAAGCCTGGGAAAGCCAAATTTTTTGTGCAGTCTAGAAGAACTTAAAGAGCTTTATTCACATATCTTTTTTATCTGGCAGTTTTAAATGAAGTCATGTTCAGTGGTTAAGCATTTAGCCTTACCTGAAATCAAAGAGTTTTAAAACCTGGTTCACATTTTATTCAATTTAGCAAATATTTAGTAAGTACTTACTATGTATAAGACACTGAGCTTGCGAAGAGAGGGGTTCCAAGAAGAGAGGGGACCATGCCATGCAAACTCCCCTGGGATGCACACCTCCTTCTCCTCCCAATTTATCACAAATAATGATTATAATTTATCTTCACTGAATGGTCCTTGAGTTGATCTGCATCTGGGACTGCTGCTCAATGGGATCATTTGGCCACTGAGGTCAAGTTCAGCTATCTAAATGCTTCCTAGAGACAGATCTGCCCACCTCTTTCTCTGTTCAGAAGTCACTCAGCTGGAGCGCCCGGCAGGAAATGATTCTGTCTGATAATCTCTGACCCAGGGCATTACACCCACCCAGAGTGTCTGGATGCACAGAGAGATGTGCCAGGTGAGCTGGTCTTCCTTAACTGCAATTACCATCAGGCACATCTTGTCTTATCCTTCTAACACAGAACAGTCTGGGCCACCCCTGGGAGACAGTCTTTGGGCCTTTGGGCAGTCAGTGGCTTTAGAAATACCTTCTTTGATCCTTCTCCATGTCAATACACAACTGGGAACAGCAACTGGAACAGAACTAGTCTACGTGGAGCCTTCTTACAGGACTTTCGGTGTATTTATAGACACCTTTTCCTTGGTACAATCAGGAACTTAAAAATGAAAGTTACTGACCTTTCAGTTCATGCATAATTAAGGCAAGTTCTAATGTTGTCCATGTAAATAATAGATGGCCATTGTGTGGATCAATGCCATCTCTTGTTGTATGAGAAACATTTTTAAGTTAAAGAATTGCGCCTTTAATAGGGAAATTTGATGCGCTAGCAACTACTGGTTGATCTTTGTACATTTTTCAATTGCAAATTGCACTTTAAAAATGCAAACAATTATTAATATTGATTTGGACTAAAACAATATTGAATTTCAATATATTTCTAGCTCTTTTATGAATTACCCTGTGGAGCCAGAGTGATTATGATAAAAGAGTATTTGCACGCTCAATTTCTTTGCAGTGAGAAACCTTGAAGAGGGTTAGATGTGTTCACGCAGATAATGAGTGGTGGAGGGACAAGGAGACTATCTCAAAACTTCCCAGACATAATGAATCAGCTTTCCATTCAATATATATAGCACTTGGGTCTCCCACTTGTGTTTCCTCCACTGTGTGTGTGTCCAAACTAATTCTGGAGCTGCCATGGTAAGCATTTCCACCCAATGTAGTACACGAAAAGGCAAGAGTGCCTTTAATTAGGGAGGAATGGAATGATCCATCCAGTGGGGGCAATGCACCGAGGTCCAGAATCACAACAAGCCCAAGAATTTCAGGAGTTACCAAGTTCGACCTGTGCCTAAACAGAAATGGCCTCTATAACATCCCCAATCAGTGATTATCCAAACTCTTCTTGGCGAGCACCACTGACAGGGAACACACTATCTCCCATGATATGGAACTCTTTATCTCCCACAGCAGCTCATTCCCTATATCCAGCCAAAATCTCTCCCTGCAACTTTTACCTACTTATTGCTCCTCCCTTTTGCTTTCTGGGGCACAGCAGAAAAAGGTGCATCACTTCCACTCTGCTGCTTCTCAAAGGAAGAGAAAATCTGTGAAACTCCCAAGTGTCCCAGGAAAGGGGAAGAGAAAACAGGAGTCACTGTTTATCTATGTGATACTCCCCAAAGAAACATTTGACTCATCAGAGTCTCACAGGGAGACATGCTTTGGAAGCACTCATGGGTGTCCCATGGATTTTGGTGGCCTGCTTGCATAAGAGGGGGCAGTATATGACTTGGAAAGCCACTTCCTTTTGCAAGCCCGCCTGTGTGTGAATGTGTTCTGTGCTGCCTTCCCTGAGCATCAGCAGATATGACAAATCCTAAACAGCAAATGTGAGGAATTTGTTTTGCTTGACTATGCATACTTAGAAGGGGAGATTGTTTTTTATTTAGTTTTTTTTTTCCAATGGAACTGGGAAGGCAAGAAGGAGAGGTGGAAGATTTTTATTCATTAATTTGTTTAAATAAAAAAGTAAACCAATCCTGAGATGGTCCCAATGACCAGAGGCTAAAAAAGGTTTAAAAAATGTACTCTTCTGACTTCTTCATTCAGCACTTAGCCCAAGGCCTTTAACTACAAATAAACGTTTTGGACTACTGAGTCTGGCACCTTCTATTCATTCTGGAGCTGTTTCTGTGAAAGGGTTTTCAATTACCAAGGAATGATGGAAGAGGCAGTATGACGACAAGAATAGAGAGCTGGAGTGGGAGTCAGGAGGCCTGGGTTCTAGTCCGAGTCTGCCATGATCCATCATTTGGTCAGTATTGGTCCATAGTGCTTGAGCCAATTTGGTAGTACAATAGATAGAACACCAGGCCTAGAGTTGGGAGACCTTGATTCATATCTGGCCTCAGACACTTCCTGCGCAAACCATTTAATCCCAATTGCCCAGCCCCTGCTGCTGCTTCTGGCACAGTCAACACGGACCAGCAAAGTATCCTTAGGTAAATCACTTAAACTCTGGCAGCCAATACTTCTATATTTGTCAAAGAGAGATCATAACACCTGCCCTGCCTATCTGATAAAGCTGATGGTGGGGGAGAAATGAAATAATGAAATTAAAGGAGGAAGGAGATAGCAAACCACTCCAGGATCTTTGCCAAGAAAACCCCAAATGGGATCACAAAGAGTCAGACATGAAGATTTGAACAAGGGATTCTGAGAGGCAGAAGTGAAAGAGAAGCCACATTCTAGGCCTGAGGAACAAGGCAGGAGACAGGCTATCATGTGAGAAGAACGGAGCCAAGTAGGCTGGTTTGGCTGGAGTATGGAGCACATGAAGAGGAGTCATCTATAATACATCTATAATACACTTGAAATCTAGGTGCCAGAGGAGTCATGAAGGGTTTTAGGTGCTAAACAAAAGCATCTAGATCTGATCCTGGGCAAATATTCTCTAGTGCCTCCTTTCTTGCACCTCCAGCTCCTTTGGTTGTCTTCTGGTTTCCAGTTTATGTCCTCCATGTTATTTTGTTGTCCAGTTGTTTTAATTGTATCTGACTCTTCATGACCCTTTTGGGGTTTTCTTGGCAAAGATACTGGAGTGGTTTGCCATTTCCTTTGCCAGCTCATTTTATAGATGAGGAAACTGAGGCAAACAGGGTGAAGTGACTTGCCCACAGTCACATATCCAGTCAGGACCTGAGGAAGAAGAGTCTTTCTGACTCTGGGCTCCTTATTGCCTTCAGGATAAAATGTAGGCTACTCTGTTTAGCTTTTGGGGGGGTTTGTCCCTTTTACCTGCTATCTTGGAATCAATACTAAATACTGGTTCCAAGGCAGAAGAGTGGTTAGGGCTAGAGATCTGGGGTTCAGGGACTTGCCCAGGGTCACAAAGCTATGAAGTGACTGAAGTCACACTTGAACCCAGGACCTCCCATCTCTAGGCCTTGCTCTCAATCAACTGAGCAACCCAGCTATTCCTGTTTAGCTTTTAAAGCCTTTCCTAACCTGGCCCCCAAATTATCTTTCAAGTCACTGTGGGATATTACTTCCTGCCCCCACTCTGGAATCCAGCCAAACTAGCCTTCTCTCTGTCCTTCATCCATCACACTGAATCTCTCGTCTCTACAATTTAGCACTGGCTGTCCCTCAGGCCTGGATATACTCTCTCCTCACCTCTATGTCCTAGAATCCCTTTCTTTCCCTAAGACACAGTTCAAGCACTCCTTTCTACACAAAGTCTTTCCTTAGCCCAGAAACTGCTAGTGCCCTCCTTCCCTTAGAACTACTTCGTATTTGACTTTGTTATTCAGTTGTTTTATTTGTGGCTGATTTTCTTTATGATCCCATTTGGGTTTCTCTTGGCAAAGATACTAGAGAAGTGAGTGGTTTGCCATTTCCTTCTTCAGCTCATTTAACAGATGAGGAAACTAAGGCAAACAGGGTTGAATGACTTGCCCGGGATCACACAACTAGGACGTATCTGTGGTCGTATTTGAAAGCGGGTCTTCCTGACTCCAGGTCCAGTGCTCTATCTACTACACCACATAGATAGCTTTCTTGTATTTAACTACTATGTATCTTTCTTTTATTTAATCTGTTTATATTTATTATAGAGATAATATACATATGCATTTTGTAATTAATTCTAATTATATATCATTTGGCTCTCCAATTAGAGTGTAAACTCTCTGCAGATAGGGATCATATCTTTCACTATATTTGGAACTGCAGTTTCTAGCAGAGTGCCTGACACAATAAATACTTGGTGATTGACTGATTGAAGTTTGTCTTCCCATTAAGCCTAAATCTGACTCTTGGTAACTTCTCATTACCCCTAATTCTGTTCTCAGGGCCTAAACAGAATAAATCTAATCCCTCTTGCAGGTGACATTCTTTCAGATACCTGAAGACAACTCCTATTTTCCCCCTAAGTCTTCTCTAATCCTCATATGCCAGGAACTTGAGCCTTGAAAGATGAGAAGGATTTTGACAGACAGAAGTGAAGACTGATCCCAGAGATGGGCAAAATCCTGCATGCATGCATGGAGTAGGCAATGGTGGACAAGTCTGAGGAACAGAAATCCTGTCAGGCTAGAACAAAGCTGGCACAGAAGGAAATAATATTGTAAGGAAGAAAAAAAATGCAAGTAAAAACTAGGTTATATATTTTATCTAGAGGCAATAAGGAACCATTAGAAGTCATTGTAGAGGGCAGCTAGATGGCTCGTTGGATTCAGCACAGGGCCTGGAAACAGAAGGTTCTGAATTCAAATGTGACCTCAGATACTTTCTATCTGAGTGACCCTGGGCAGGTCACTTAACCCCATTTGCCTAGCCTTTTCCCTTCTGTCTTAGAGTTGTTACTAAAGGTAAAGGTTAAAAAAAGTTATCATAGACACTTCTTAAATAATAATGGGCCCTTATCCCTAGGGTAGCTCCTACACTGAGCTTAACCTCCACACCTATGTGATGCCCCAAGTTCGATCCCACATCTCCTTCCAAGGTTCATTGTTTGGGCACCGAGGTGATGCAGCGGATAGAGTACCTGGCCTGGAGTCAGGAAGAATTATCTCCCAGAGTTCAAATCTAGTCTCAGACACTTACTAGTTATAGGATGCTAGAAAAGTCCCTTAACCCTGTTTATTTCCATTTTCTATCTCTCAAATGACCTGGAGAAGGAAATGGCAAACCACTCAGTATCTTTGCCAAGAAAACCCCAAATGGGATCATGAAGAATTGGACATGACTGAAATGCCTAAACAACAACTTATCCCTCTGGCAGCTCCTCCACCGGGCTTTATCTCCATAGGTGGAGAGTATAGGCTGAGGCAAAAAAAAAAAAAAGACTTTTCAGATGGGGTGAACAAGAGCAAGAGAGAAGTTAGAATCAGACTATCAATGACACAAATTGTCCCTGGGTCGGATTGACTGTGGTTTCTAAAATAACTTTATCTCTGTTTTTTTTTTAAGGTTACCAGCACAGAGAGGTTCAAAGTCACATACATTTCTGTGTTGGACAATAAAGATTTCCCAGAATTGTCCTCGGGTGAGTGCTCACCTTAGGAAATCACTTCCATTACTCCAGGAAATCTCAGCATGTTTCTAATACCACAGGGCCAACTAGGAGGGAGTGAGGATGGTTCCATTGCCCAAGGGGGCCAGCAGACACAGGTCACTGGACTGAAGGAGTCTCTTAGCATGGCCAAGGCCCTTTGGTCTGGGACCCAATTGTCAAAAAGATTTATCTGAGCTTAGAAAAGGTCAGACTGACCAAACAAAATAATCTGGTTTCTGATTAACCTTCTACTTGTTTTTGTTTTTTGTTTTGTTTTATTTTTTTTAATTGTGCCTGGTATGATTAGCCTGACAGAAACACAGCATCCTGCTCTCAAATCAAGTTGTGAAAGTGGTTATTGATTGAGAAATAACTTGTGAGTCCTGATTAGGGAAAGGTTGAAGCCATCTAAGATAATGATGAATCTAACCCCACTGTTCCCATAACTGACAACTGTCCTCAGGGGAATTTTTCAGTCTGTAACAAATTTGCTAAGTACCCTATGACAAGGGGAATTAACCTTTATGGGGCTAGACTTTCCAAAAACAGTACTATCAATAAACACTTATTGCACTCCTACTGTATGCAATACACTGTGTCCAGTGCTTTTAGCACAGTCCCTTTCCTCGGTTGCCTTCTGCAGAAGTTACAGTCTAGTGCATCGAGGCTGCCTGTGTGGAGACTGGGGAGTAAGCAGAATAGTATTCTTAAGAACTCTGTGTGTGTGTGTGTGTGTGTGTGTGTGTGTGTGTGTGTGTGTGAACATGGATATAGACACAGATAAACATCTTTATCTATATCTATTCCTCTATCATCCTAGCACTTTCCCACAGAAATAAAAAATGCCCACATACGTAGCCACACACACACAGAATGACCTCCACCTGGCTGGGCACCAGCATGATCATTTTTTAAAAATCCTTACCTTCTTTCTTTGTATCAGTTCCAGGGCAGAAGAGCAGCAAAGGCTAAGCAATTAGGGTTAAATGACTTGCCCAGGACCACACAGCAAGGAAGTGTCTGTGGCCAAATTTGAACCCAGGTTCTCCCAACTCCAAGTCTTGCATTCCATGTTCTGTGCTACCTAGCTGCCCCTACCATGTTCTGTTTCAAGTCTTCTGTCTTTCCAGGGCTCTCCTCTGCATGCAGGAGATTAGCTTTGTTTGTTCAAATGTGGCCAGAGAATATGCTTTTATACAAACCAGCAAGTAGATGGAGAACCCCAATAGGTGGCCCATGCCCCTGCAGGGTTTGTATGGCACATAACTGTTCTCACAATACACAAATAGGGGATGATGCTTCCAGCTCACATCCCAGCGACCTTTGCTTTTCTTAGGCAAGTCAAAGTCAAAAGGGATGAGGCTGGGGAGTGCCTCCTCCAAGCAATCTTAAACCAACCAAACCCAACTCAAATCCAGAATTAGTTCATCCAAACTATCAATCACTTAATAAACACCTATTATATGCTAGGAATAGTACTGGGGGTTACAAAGACCCAAGTGAAACAGTCCCAGTCCTCAAGGAGATTACATTCAATTGAGATGACACCAAAAACAAATATAGGAATATACAAAATAAATATTGGTTAATGGGAGGAGGCTAGGAGGAGGAGGAAGAAGAGGAGGAGGAGGAGCCTGGGAGAATCAGAAAGGCTTTGGTGTTTAAATTAAGGCTTGAAGGAGACCAGAGAGTCTAAGAAGAGGGAATGCTTTCTAGGCATGGGGAACAGCCTCTGAAAATGCTAATGGAGTGATATGCAGAGGAGATTACGGACAGTTTGGTCGAACTAGAGCATGAGTGATGGGCAATGATGTGAAATAATATTATTGGAAAGGTATAGTTTGGGGTCAAATTATAAAGGGCTTTACATGTTAGAATTTATATTTGATCCCGAGGGAGCCATTAGAGTTGGTTGAGTAGGGGAATGACATGGCCACACCCATGCTTTCATGGAATTATTAAGGCAGTTATGTGGAAGTTGTACTGGAGGTGGGGAGAAACTTAAGGCAAAGAAAACAATTAAGATGTTATTGCAGGGGTAGCTGGTGGGGCTGAATAGATAAGTAAGGAGATGAGAGGTCCTGGATTCAAATTTGAATTCAGATACTTCCTAGCTGGGTGACTCTAGGCAAGTTACTTAATCCTCTTTGCCTAGTGCTCACCACTCTATTACCAATACACATTATTGATCAATTCTAAGACCAAAAGATAAGGGTTTAAAAAAAAAAAAGGTTATTACAAGGAGAAACTGAACTGGTATGGCTCTTCTATGCATGGAGAGAAGGGGACTCAACCCATCTCATTTTAAAGTGGGGGAAACTGAGGCCCAGATAAGAAAATCAACTTGCTCAAAGTCATATAAGGGTTAAGTAATCATCAAGATTTAAAACCAGATCTTTTGAAGCCAACCCCAGTTACCCTTCCATTATACCACACTGATTCTCAGTGGCTCCCATGATTCCACTTACAGGAACATGCAGAGTAGGGCAGTGGAGTAGCTGATTATAACCACAGTGTGAGGAAATGAGAATAAACCTCCACTTGAGCCTTAAATATCCCTGAAGCCCAAAGCCTGGGCTGCTTGAAATCCAAAGTGAATAAGCTCATGTGGCCCCCCTCAAATGGTGAGTGACCCCTGCAGAAAAACAGCTCAAGAAATCAGCATTCTCTCAAGTTGGTGGGGAGCTTTGAGGTGTCTGGCACTGGGGGAATTTGACAGGACTGAGAACTAGCCTCTGATGTGTCATACTACTTGCTCCAGTCCTGAGACTCTTGATTATAAAAAGCTTTTTATACTTCCAACCCAGCCCCTTCCCCAAAGAGTCTTCAGTTGAACTTAATTTGGATTCACCATCTATATCTCCCAGTGTTAACATCAGAGACTTTCAGAGATAAATGGTCCCCTAGCTCAAGCCATCTCCCCAGCCAGTGGTCCTCTTCTTACTCCCTGAGGTGGCCACCCAGCCTTTGTTTGAATATTTCCAGTAAGCTCACTATCTAAGAAGGTAGCCCATTGATGTACCACAGAGGTGTCAAACTCAAATGGAAACATGGCCACTAAAAAGGTACATAAGAATTCCAGTAGCTTGTGTATTAATATCATCTGTGTTCTATTTTATTGTTATTTATTTTGTTAAATATTTTCCAATTACATTAAAAAATCTCTTAGAATCAATACTGCATATTGCTTCCAAGGCAGAAGAGCATTAAGGGCTAGCCAGTGGGGGTTAAATGACTTGCTCAGGATCAAATAGCCAGGAAGTGTCCTAAACCAGATTTGAACCCAGGATCTCCCATCTCTAGGCCTGGATCTCAATCCACTGAGTCACCTAATTACCCCCAAATTCATAGATTTTTATATATTGCTGGGCCTTGATGAGCCTAGGACCAAACGTTTAGAGATTTAGAGATGGAAGAGATATTATGGAAGATTTTGGCTACAGTGAGTCAAAAAAGTCTCTTTGTTAAAAAATAGGATTTAAGTTGGAACTTGAAGGAAGTCAGGAAATCTGGAAAGCAGAGATGAAGAGGGATAACATCCTGGTCATAGGGAACAGCCAAGTGAAGCTGCCCAGTCAGGAGATGGAGAGTCTTGTTTGAGAAACAGCAAGAAGACCAGTGTCAAGGGATCACAAAGTACATAGCAGGAAGTAATGTGAAGGAAGACTAGAAAGGACTGAGGGCTACCAGGTTGTGAAAGATTCTGAACACCTAAAAGGGAGCTTTATATTTGATCTTGGGGGTGATAGAAAGTCAATGGAGTTTACAGAGTAGGGAAGTGGGGTGATATAGTCAGACCTGCACTTTAGAAAAGTCACTTCTGACAGCCAAGTGAATGAACTGGAGTGGGTAGATTTTTTTTCAACTTTTAAAAAAATATATTTTATTTTAGCAATTACATGTAATAACAATTTTTTATATAAGTTTACTGAAGTTATAAAATTCAAATTGTCTCTCTCCTTTCCCTCCCCCTTCCCAAAGATGGTAAGAAATTTGATCTGCGTTATACATGAATTATCATGCAAAAAAGATTTCCATATTGTTCACTGATGTAAGAGAATAGTCATATAAAATCCAAACCCCAAAATAAAAACTCCAATACACTAAAGTGAATAATCACAAGCTTTTATCTGCATTCTAACTCCAACATTTGGAGTGAATAACATTCTTTGTCATAAGTCCCTGAGAGCTGTCCTGAAACAGATCAATTTCTGCTTTAGCTTTGCCTGGTATCATGATTGCTACTTCTGCTTTTTTTACTTTAGATGATGCATAATAAATTCTGCTCCGACCTTTTACCTTTAATCTATGTGTGTCACCCTGCCTCAGATGTATTTCTTGTAAACAACATATAGTAGGATTCTGGTTTTTAATCCACTCTGCTATCTCCACTTCCATTTTATGGGTGAGTTCATCCCATTCACATTCAGCATTATGATTACTGTGTATTGCCCTCTGTCTTATTTCCCCCCTTAGATCCTGCGCTATTCCCTTTCACTTTGTTCTTCCTCACCAGTATTTTGCTTTTTGTCGCCCACCCCAACTTCCCCTTCCTAGAATGGGTAGATTTGGCAAGAGACCAACCAGAAAAATACTGTAATAATCCAGGCCTGAGATAATGAGGCCAGTGTGGTAGGAGTATCAGAGGAAAGAAAGGGCAATATATGGATAATGTGATAAATATAAAGTCTACAGAACCAGGCTACAGATTGGCTATGAGGTGTGAGAAAGAGTGTATTGATTTAGAATCTTGAACCCTAGAGACTACATTTCCCACATCCCCCTTTCCCTTTTCCTGTTTGTGTGTCTCCTTAGGTGGGGGGAGTTTTGAGTTGCTGTTTCCGCCCATGTGCTTTCTCTGGATCCATGTGGAGGAGGGAGGAGTAGCTCTTGGTTTTTGCTAGCCTTCCTTCCTTCCTTCCTTCCTTCCTTCCTTCAAGAAAAATATTATTAAATATAATATTTGGAGTATTGGATGTTAATTTTAATCTTTACAGAGAGTAAACCTAGGTTATGAGCCTAGGAGGATGGAAGCCTTTGACAGTAAAGAGGGAATTTAATAAAAGGCAAGGTAATTAGTTCAGGCCAACTTTAAAAGGCTTATACGACATCCAGTTCATGATGTTCAATGGGCAGTTGGAGAAGTGAGTCTGAAGGACAGGGAAAGGGTTAGAATCTGAAAATCATCTGAATAAAGATGATAGTTGAATCCATGGGAATTAATGAGATCATCAAGTGAAATCCCATAAAGGAAGAAGAGAAAAACACCTTGTCAGAGCCCTGGAGGATACCCACTATTGATTGATGTGATGTGGATGAAGATTCAGAAAGAGATACTTGAGAAGTAGTCAGGTAGGAAACTATCTAGGAGAGAAGAGTGTCACAAAAACCTAAAGAGAGGAGAGTATCATAAAAAAGAATGTTATGGACAATGTCAGCAGTTCCAGAGAGGAAGTATGATGAGAAAATGCCATTTGACCTGGCAATTAGGAGATCATTGTTAGCACCAGAATGCAGACATTCATTTGAATGGTCAGAAACAAGATTGCAAAGAGTTAAGATGAGTTTATGAGGGTCAAGATGGTGGCTTAGAGAAAGCTAAAGTTCAGATCTCCGGAAACCCTTCCCTACCGAACTCAAACTATATGCTCCTAGGGCACTGAAATTCAAAATGAACAACAGCATAGACCCCAGGAATCCTCCTCCTGGACCTGGATCAAAAGGTATGCCCCCCCCAAAGCCAGAACTCGAGATCACTCGGACCTAAGGGGTAGGCAGAAGGAAGGTCCCAGGACCCATCCCCCCCAACCCAGAGCACAGAGTCCAAGGCAGCAGAGGGAACCTCAGAGCCTCAGGGCCGGCTATTCTGAAGACCGCTTCCTGAAAACAACCTGACTCAGATGAGGGGGCACCCAACCCAACACAGACAGAAGGGAAACAGAGAGGTGGGGGAGCTTGTAATCCCCCTGGCTGGATCCTTCCATCCCAGTCTCACGGAAGGTCCCTGCCTCAGGGCATACTCAGTTCAACCCAGGGAAAGCTAATCCTATCAGGAGCCCTTGGCGCTCTGGGAAGCCTTGACCCCTCCCCCCTCAGAGTGCTGGCTCTTCTGGCCGGCTAAGGCACAGAAACAAACACCCCTCGGAAAGGGCCAAGCCAGGCTCAGAGCGTGGAAGTAAGGCAACGGAGAAGCATTGGGAGGGAACTGAGGAGGGCAGTAATATGGAAACACCAGCAATTCCTGGCTTCCCCAGGAAGACAGAACAACAACTGCATAGAATGGACAATCTGCCTGGGGCTAAAACCTCTGAACACCAGACAGAGATAAGAAAAGCTAGTCCTCCCCACTCAAATAGAGATGGCAAACTCCACAGAAGCACAAAAGCCCCAAAATTCCAAGAAAAACAAGAAGGGGGTGACTTTGGACACATTTTATGGAGCAAAAATACAAAATACAGAGGAGATAGAAGAGGAAACACAAGCAAATGCTCTGAAACCTTCCAAAGGAAATGGAAACTCTCCACAAACCCATGAAGAATTTGATTTGGAAAGGATCAAAAAGATGGAAGCCTTCTGGGAGGAAAAGTGGGAAATAATGCAAAAGAAATTCACGCGTCTACAAAACCAGTTTGACCAAAGTGAAAAGAAAAACCAGGCTTTAAAGGATAGGCAGTTTTCAGATAAAGAAATCAAAACTATTAATAAGCACATGAAGAAGTGTTCTAAATCTCTTGTAATCAGAGAGATGCAAATCAAAACAACTCTGAGGTATCACCTCACACCTAGCAGATTGGCTAACATGATAGCAAAGGAAAGTAGTGAATGCTGGAGGGGATGTGGCAAAGTAGGGACATTAATTCATTGCTGGTGGAGTTGTGAACTGATCCAACCATTCTGGAGGGCAATTTGGAACTATGCCCAAAGGGTGATAAAAGACTGTCTGCCCTTTGATCCAGTTATAGCACTGCTGGGTCTGTACCCCAAAGAGATAATAAGGAAAAAGACTTGTACAAGAATATTCATAGCTGCACTCTTTGTGGTGGCCAAAAATTGGAAAACGAGGGGATGCCCATCAATTGGGGATGCCCTTCAATTGGGGAATGGCTGAACAAATTGTGGTATATGTTGGTGATGGAATACTATTGTGCTAAAAGGAATAATAAAGTGGAGGAATTCCATGGAGACTGGAACGACCTCCAGGCAGTGATGCAGAGCGAGAGGAGCAGAACCAGGAAAACATTGTACACAGAGACTAATACACTGTGGTATAATCGAACGTAATGGACTTCTCCATTAGTGGCGGTGTAATGTCCCTGAACATTCTGCAGGGATCTAGGAGAAAAAACACTATTCATAAGCAGAGGACAAACTGTGGGAGTAGAAACACCGAGGAAAAGCAACTGCTTGACTACAACGGTTGAGGGGACATGACAGAGGAGAGACTCTAAACGAACACTCTAATGCAAATATTAACAACATGGCAATGGGTTCGAATCAAGAACACATGTGATACCCAGTGGAATCACGCATCGGCTATGGGGGGTGGGGGAAGGAAAAGAAAATGATCTTTGTCTTTAATGAATAATGCTTGGAAATGATCAAATAAAATATTATAAATTTTTTTTTAAAAAGATGAGTTTGTGAGAAAAGGAAGTAGAGCCATCAGTTGTAGATGGCCTTCTAAGGAGTGTAGTCATAAAAAGGCAACTAGATTGTGTAGTGGATAGAGCACTAGGCTTGAAATCCAGAAGACTCTTCTTCCTAAGTTCAAATCTGGCCTCAGACACTTCCTAGCTGTGTGACCCTGGGTAAGTCATTTCAGTCTGTTTGCCTAGTTCCTCATCTGTAAAATGAGCCAGAAAAGGAAATGGCACCATTTTTAAAATTTATTCTAGCTTTGTTCAGCAGTATGTAAATTGGAGAGAAAGCAGTAGAAGGTGGGAGTCATCTATGCTTTGGCTAGGTAGGACAAGTTTGGAGATAGGATAAGGGGCCAAGGGCCTGGAGAGAAGAGCTGAACTGGTTCAACAAGGTGTCAAGATGGGGAATGGAATAGTGCTATGCACAATGCAAGAGAGTGACGGCCTGGTCTCCAGATGCAGAGAGAACAGGTCAGAGAGGAGGGGAACTAGCACCTCTCAGGTTCTGGATTCATTCTAGAATCTAGAATCATTATCTCTTCTTTTTTTTGGTTGCTATGTCACCCTATTGACTCATAGGGACATGGCATTCATGAAAATTCCCAGGACTTCTTGGCATAGATTATCATCCAACCTACCTCTCTCATCTGTAACTTGAAGAGTTGGTTTTTTTAAAGCCCAAATGCAAGAGTTTACATTTACACCTATTTAATTTAATGTTAGCTCATCCTCCGTCTTTGTGTCATCTTGCAAATTTAATTAGCATGCCATCTATTCATTCCATTCATACATGTCACTGCTAAAGATGTTGGATAGCAAGAGCTGAGGACAGTCCTGTGGCTTCCTCCTAGAGACTGTTTTCCCCAGACTGACATTTAGGTAGGGAATGCCAATTGCCCCCTCAACAAAGACCCAGAGAGGAAAGAGAGTAAGGAGAACAAAGAGAGATTTAGCCAGGCACAGTGGAGAGATACAATGTTTCTAGACACAGAGGCCACGGGTTCAAATCTTACTTCTGAAAACAGTGGGCCATGTGTTGAACAAGTCCCTTAACTTTTATTGGCCTCAGTTGCCTCATAAGAAAAATGAAGGGGCTGGACCAGATGGTCTGAGGCTACTTCCAGCTCTAGATTAAAGATCCTATAAGCTTTCTGAAGTGAAGAGGTGGGCCTGTCCATGCCACAACTGTTTTCTCCATTGCCTGTCCTTTATGCCTCTCTGGCACATCTTTCTAGAGCCCTTCGGGAATTTGAAACTAATTTTCCACCATCATTAGTGATGGAAATATCTTCATGCTGCCTTTCATTAGAGCCAAACACGGGAATGAGGAGAAAGGGAACACACTCACATCCTCCTCTCACTGGTAAAAGCCATATGCAAATAATTAACTGAGGCATGGAGCAATAATTAAAACTTCCACAAAACCTCCTCATTAAGGGAAGCTGTGTCTGAGCCAAGGGAGAGGTTGGCAAGGGCCCCCTCCCCCATACTGCACAGATGGTTAATTGTGGCCCAGGAGGAAAGGGCCCCTATATTCCATGGTGGAAAACTGAGGATAAGCTCAGCCAGGCCCTGTACCCAAACAGGGACGCTCAATTGGTCCTTGGTGATGGAAGGGAGTTGACCATCTTGGCAAGGGCCTGGGGTCATTTCAGGGCCTTGATTCACTCATTGAGGACACAAGAAGAGAGTCATTCTGAGATATGAGGGCAATGTGAATGGGGTGGGGGGTAGGGAGGATCCCAGACACAGAGGCTACAGCTCAACACCGGCCTCCTCCCATGCCCTTGTTTCAGATGGGCAGAGGCCAGATGGAGGGGAGAAAACACACCTTTCACATTTTACCTGGCTGTCACCTGTAAGAAACCACCAATACTACCTGGCCATGAGCTCCTCACCTGAGCTGTGTCCCCATTTACAACAAGTAAAGACTAAAGACCATTGGTTTTATTCGTGTAACCGTGTGGTCAATGCAAGATCAGAACTAATGAGTGTGACACAATATGGCATACTATCATCAAACCAGAGACTGAGGGGCCCCAGGGATTTGGAAATACTATATACACAGCTCAGCTCTCCTACTTTACTAACTCTGGGATCTTGTGCCTCAGTTACCACAACTGTAAAATTCCCCACCGATACCCGCACTACCTACCCCACAGGGCTATTGTGAAAATCAAAAGAAATTATGGCTCACAAATTGCTTCACATGCATTAAGTTCTATATACACGTTGGTGATTCTTTTTATCGGTTATCATTTTTTATCATTCGTACTGTCCATGTTGTTATTTAGCCTTTTTCAGTCGTATCTGCTTCTTTGTGACCCTATTTGGGCTTTTTCTTGGCAAAGACATTAATTAGTCTTGCCATTTCCTTCTCTAATTCATTTTACAAATGAGAAAACTGAGGCAAACAGGGTTAAGTAACCTGCCCAGGGTCACACAGCTAGTAAGTGTCTGAGGCTGGATTTGAACTTGTGAAGATGAGTTTTCCTTATTCCAAGCCTAGTATTCTGTCCATTGTGCCACTCAACTGCTCTGCTGTCCAGGACCTGGGTTTGAATCTTCACTGTGCTACACTGAGCACTTCACCAGTCCCTGTATCTCTGTTTGAATCATCTGTAAGATAAGGGATTTGGATGAATGCTAAGAACCATTGCAACTCTAAATTTATAATTCTGCGGGCGGCCCGAGGGCTTTATGACAGAAAGCCAAGTTCATACACTGAAACTTGATCCATTGCTGGCCCTGGGTCACAAAGGAAGCAAGCTTTGCCACCACGGTAAGCAGAGCAGTGAGGTGGGACAGTGGATACCGCCGGTGAGGATAAGAGATGGAGGCCGGAGGGACAGGAGTGAAGATCCATGAAGATACTGTGCTTGTCCAGCTCTGCATTAAATGATCAGCTCAAGCCAATTAATTCATCCTCAAACATTTATTCCTCTATGCCAGACATTAAGCTAAGTTGTGAGGATACCAAGAAAGACAATGATAGTCCCTGCCCTCAAAAGCCTTATTTTCTAATCAATGAGATCATATATATCTAAATAGCTTCATCCAAGATGCATACAAAGTAGATAGAAGATAAGGTGGAGATGAAGGTTCCACCAGCTAAATGCAGACCAGGAAATCCCTCTTGCTGAGTCCTTTAGGTAGCTGAGGATTCTACAAGGCAGAGGTGAGGAGGAAATGCTTTCTTGGTACATGGGGACAGCCAGTACAAAGGCATGCTGATGGGTGATGATCCATGAGGCAGGAAGAGTAAACAGAACAGTATGGTTGGTGTGTAGCATGGACGATAATTGGAAGGGTAGGAAGGGGTCACGTTGAGAAAGCTTTAAATGCCAAACAAAGGTTTTGATGTTTGATTCTGAAGCTACAGTGGTTGGCAGCCACTGGAATTTGCTGATCAGGGGTGGCTGATAAGAGTCTTCAGCACTCTGGCCAGTGTTTCCCATTTGGGGTTCACCCCATGGAGGCAGTAAATGATACATCCCCTAGAGGAGTGGAACTGGGAGAGCTTATTACTTGACTTGAATTTAAAATTGGAGACTTGGACTAGGGTCCAAAGCTCTGCATCCACCACTAGTGTGAACACAGCAGACCATTTAAAATCCAAGGAGAGAAGCTAAGCTGGCAGGGAGTTCAAGTGGATGGGCTAACCCCAGATGCCCAGTTTAAAAGTGTACAGAGTGGGCAGTTGGGTAGGTCATTGGTTTGAGAGCCAGGTCTAGAGACAGGAGGTCCTAGGTTCAAATCTGACCTCAGACACTTCCCAGCTGTGTGACCCTGGGCAAGTCACTTAACCCCCATTGCTTAGCCATAACCACCCTTCTGCCTTGGAACCAATACACAGTACTGATTCTAAGGTGAAAGGTAAGGGTTATTTAAAAAGGGGGAGGGGGAGGCACAGACATCCCCAGATAATAGAGTGCTGCAAATTAGAAGTTTTTAAACATTCTCAGACTTTTTTTTTTTTGGCCCACACCTCACTTCACTTTCCCTTCACTAATTTACTACTTTTGGCCCTTGATTCTGATTACATCTCTAGACAAACAATAAAACAAAAGAATATTCATAATATAGCCATTGTGGGAAAGATGGCAACCAAAGTCACCTTAGCTAATTACTGAAACTACTGACTTTTCTTCAATTCTAGAAACACAGTCCTGCCATTCAATCTTCTTAGGATACTAAAGTATTTTTATTAAAAATCCTATTAATGTTTCTTTGCAAAATATGGGTTAAATTCAGTTCCCTTAACATGTTATCCTTTTCCTATCTTCAGCCATCACATTTAACAGTCCCTCCAGAAGACAGTTAAACTTTCTGTCTCTTTACATACTCTTCATGGAATAACATTTAAATTGTCACACCAAGATGCCAATTCTTAAAGGTACAGGAGAAGTATTTATAATATCTACGAGAGATCATCCTGAATCTAGAGTTATATATATATATGTGTATATATATATACATATATATATATTTGTATAAACCTATATATGCTCATGTTATCATTATTAAAATGTTAGCTCTTTGAGGGAATATATATATATATATATATGCATATATATATTTTTTGCTTTTGGCTTCATATCTCCAACCTTTATTAGCACAGCAGACTAGCATAAAGTAAGAATTTAATAAATGTTTCTTTGCCTGATTGAATGTACAGTGGAAAGAGCACTGGAGTCAGAGTCAGAGGACTTGGTTTCAAAATCCCAGCTCTGTCATTAACTACCAGGGTGACTTTGCACCAGTCACTTAATCTCTCTGGACCTCAGTTTCTTGATCTGCAAAACAAGATTAGACAAGTTGACATTTAAGGTCCCCTCTATTCCTAAAATTTACGACTTGATTGCCCAACTTCCAATATTGGCTTGGTGTTCTTCATTTTTGACCCCTACTTGTTCTAGGTCTATAGTCTCCCATGGGGCTTGCTCAGTCACATTCCTCATCTAATACCAATCTGGGACTCACCCAGGAAAAGAGGAGACAGAACAATACGGGAAAGCATCAAGCATGTGACCACTATTGTTTGTTACCAGCAGACTCTAGAGACAGACTGTTTCTCAGAGCTGGGCAGGGATGACAGGTGATTGACAGGAAATGCAGAATTCACTTTGGGGATTCCCCATCTGCTCCCAGAAAGGAGAAAAACAAACATGCCTCTTTTTGTTTTTCATCCTCTGTCTAGTGCTGTCCCACATGACTCTGGATGAGTTCTGCTCATCAGTTCTACTATGACTTGGTGTTCATTGCACTACGAACAAACCAGAGATTGTGAACAGCTTTTTGCAAAGTCTTTCCGCCTGCCTACCTATGGCTGCCCATGGGAGGCTGGAAGAATTGGGTAAGCAGCTCTGACTTCGACAGGCTGACTAATTCACTATTGACAGAACTTCAAACTTGTCCAACTATTTTGGAGAACAATGTGGAATTAAGCAAGAAAAGTTACCAGACTGTCCAAGCCTCTTGACCCAGAGAGTCCTCCAATGGGGCAATACCACCCCGGCTCCTCCCCACTAATGAAGTTACTGACAGCCAGAAAAGACCCAGATGTATAAAAATATTCCTAGCAGGATTACTGGAGATAACAAAAAGCTAGACATAAAATATGTATCCAACTATTGGGGAAAGGCTGAATAAATTGTGGTATATGAATACTACTATGTCATAAAGAATGATGAATAAGAAGGATCCAGAGACAAGGGGAGACTTATTTATATGAAGTGGCAGAGAATGAAGAAAGCAAAGCCACAGAAAACAATGTACACAGTTACTGCAATGGTGTAAATAAAGTCAACTTGGAGAGTCAACAGACTGCCAAAAGTAAAGGACTCACTCCCTCCTCTCCGTTGACAAGCAATAAACTAATTATTTTAGTAGAATGGACTTTGTAGGTAGATTTATTTGTGTATTTGTTGGCAAGTGTCCTTTGTAACAAAACAGAGCACATCAATAATTTAGAAGGAGAAAAAAAAGGATTGTTGCTCATTCTGGATTGTCTATACCATCCAAGAACAAGGTCAGGCAACTGAGGTACTCTATTCAGTTTGGGATGCCATACTTCAGGATAGATGTTCAAATTTGAGCCTATTCAGAGGTAGACAAATATGATGGCAAAGAAACCGGAGACCAGTCCAATTGAGGACTGACTGAAGCAAATGGAGGTCCAGTAACTGGAGGTCCCTTCTAACTCTAGGTCTATGATCCTATGATCTTCTAAAATGAGCAGGTGAGATGTTTAGCCCAGAAAAGAGATAATTTAGGAACAACACAATAATTGTCAAGTATTTTGTCAAGTCAACTGGTTGAGTCGATTTCAAGTATTTGAAGGGTTTTCATGTGAAAAAAATTAGTTATCCTTCTTAATCCCAGAGAAATTAGAAGTAACTGGTGAACGATAGAGGGGGATAGTTAGGTAGCTCAGTGAATTGAGAGTCAGGCCTGGAGATATGAGGTCCTGGGTTCAACTCTAGTGCCAAATACTTCTAGCTGTGTGACCCTGGGAAAGTCACTTAGCCCCTATTGCTAGCCCTTATCATTCTTCTGCCTTGGAACCAGTATTGATGCTAAGATAGAAGGTAAGGGTTATTTAAAAGAAAGAAAGAAGGAAAGAAAGAAACTAAGAAGGAAGAAGAATGGAAGGAAGGGAGGAAGGGAGGAAGGGAGGAAGGGAGGAAGGGAGGAAGGGAGGAAGGGAGGAAGGGAGGAAGGGAGGAAGGAAGGAAGGAAGGAAGGAAGGAAGGAAGGAAGGAAGGAAGGAAGGAAGGAAGGAAGGAAGGGAGAAAAGGGAGGGAGAAAAGGGAGGGAAGGAAGGAGGCAAGGTATAGAGAGACAGATTTTAGCCTAATGAATGGGAAATTTTCCCAAGAATTAGAGCTGTCCCAAAATGGAATGTGATATCTCCAAAGATAATGTTTCCCACTAGAAGAGTTCTTCAAGTAAGGGTCAGATGATTATTTGTGATGAACAATGTAGAAGAGATGACTATTTACATAATTATTGGTCTAGATGACCTCTGAAATTCTTTCTGATACTAAAATTCTGTGATTCTGTGGTGGCTGTGGTTGGAAGCATCCGATAGCTTTCACTGGGGTATTCTGGATTGGGACTAATATATTACCTTGGGATGACAATCTAAGGAAAAATTGGATAGCCAAGGCAAGGCTGACAATGACCAGTCAATGAAAAGCAACATAGTACAGGGAGAAGCGACCTGGCATAGTGTAGAAAGCACTGGCTCTGGAGCCAAAGGGCCCAAGTTCAAAACCCTCCTCTGAAAACTACCTATGTGACCTTGGGTAGGTCAGTAAATCTCCTTGGGCCTTAGTTTCTTTATATAAAAATGAGAAGTTGGACATTTTGTCTATATAGGACATCCAGTTCTCTTTCAGTTCTGAAACTATGGACTTCAACTGTTGTTTGAGGCATGGACGAGCCAGTGATGAGCTGCAATGCTACCCTGGGAAGCTGGAGTGGTTAATTTCCAATAACTACTCAGAGTTCTATAACATGTTCTGTGTTTCTTTGTGTGTGTGCATGTATAAACCACAATTCCAAGATTTACTTCTGGTAATGTCTTGCTACTGTGATACAGCTGGCCCTGTACATTATGACTCTCAATTTCCCACAATTAAGCGAGAAGTCAATGAGAGAGTTCTTTGCTCTCTTCAATAAGTTCAAGCTATCATGCCCGGATTGACCACATGTAAACTACCCTCCATTAGCACACTTCTAGAGCTTTCTACATAGCTTGGGCATCACAAGTCAGAATGTGTCCAGAGAGGCTGATCAGGATGATAGGCGACTGGAAACATCACCATACAAGGATTGAAAGAAGGAACTAAAAGTCTTCTAAGCCTAGAGAAGAGAATATTTAAGGGGGAGATGATGGCCAGCTTCAAGTATTTGAAAGGTCATCATGTGAAAGCCCCATTGTGCATAGCCTCCTAAGGCAGAACCAAGAACAATGGGAAGAAGCTGAAAGGATGTAGCCTGGAGGGATGTGAAGAAGATACTCCCTGACATGTAGAGCTGTCCCAAAGTGAAATGAGCTGTTTCAGGAAGTTGTGAGTCTCTTTTCACTAAAGGTCTCCAACAGATGCCAGCTGAACATTTGTCATAAATCTAGGAGAAAGGATTCCTAATCAGGGCTAGTTTGATAGAGGCGACATCTGAGGTCCCTTTCAACTGTGCGCATTATCATTCAGCAAGTCACATCAGCCACATCTCTCATGTTAACCTCCTTGGTTAAGGAAGCCTCAGTAACTTCCCTCAGATCGCAGTAGTCTCCTTATTAGCAGCTCCGGACTATTGCATATGTTACACAGAGCTGCATCGGAGCAGGGGGAGCTATGGCACATGTGAACAGAAAGCAGAAAGGATAGGTCTGTTAAAAAGAATTTAGATCATGCATGTCAAGTATAACACCAAAGAAAACACTGTGAGGGCGCTTCAAAATGAATGTCTTAACACAAGACTGAATCTGAGCCAGACGTAAGCTTGCAGGGCCTTCAGGGTGAGACAGAACAGAACCAGGACAGCCAGGCCCCAAGGCATAGTTCTGCTAAATTAGCAGCCAAGTTCTAAGGCTGGGGTAGAGGAAAGAATAACGTGGTGCAGTGTGGTCTTCATTATTGATGAAACCAAGGAAAGCAAACATGTGGATAATTTTAATTTACTTATTGATCCTTTTCAAGTGAATATTCACATTTATTCCCAATCAGGGCCCATTTGTTTATATTCTGGCCCTCTTTTTCATCAGCCAGATCAATGGCCCTCTGAAGTAAGCATTTAAGCCACATGCATTGAGGAGGGTATCGATCTGGTATGCATGGCTTTGTAGCATCTGTCTGGAGAAGGCAACTTGAGCTCTAAGTGTGTTCTCAAAGTCAAATCCCAGGAAACCAAACCTAGTCCCAACTTCCTGTACTGATCATAATTCACAGAATATATATATTTCTCCAAAAGAAGCTGCCAGAAAAGATACAGCTATATGTTTAGGTTGCATTTATCTCACCATCCCTTCTTGCCCTGTCTATGAGGCCTCTCCCTCTGCTCTATCTTGCTGTCCCTGACACACTCAGAACTCATCAAATGCAATTTTCTGCTTGCCATCGAGAAGTTTGGGTGGCTTTCTGGCCTGCTGGGAGTGTCATTCAGAGGGTAAGGATGTACTGAACATCACAAACACCCTCCAACCAATCCTGGATGTTCAGAGAGCAATGCAAAGCCCAAAGGTTGGATCTGACATCAAGTGGGATTAGAGATGGATGACACGTTCTTCTACCCTGGGGATTTCAACAAGATGAGGCCTTTGTGAGGAAGACGGGATTTTAATGGATGTGTATGGCATGGAGAACCAAAGCCCAAGAGCTCTGAGCTTCCATCCCTCGGCAACGATCACTCAGATGCAATTTGGGTTAATTCTATTGCACAGCACCTCTGCATTCATAGCAGCCTTTGGAAACACTGGACACAATATCTGGGAATGCGGAGTCATGGAGATGAATGGGGCCTGGGAATCAATCATTCCTTCTCCAGCACTGAAAATCAAAAAGCAATCTTCAAATTTCTGGTTGAAGGTATATGAGGTGAAGACCAACTTCCTTTAGATAACCCTATTGTTTTAGGATAAGATGAAGCGATTTTAAAAAGTACAAATGTTTCTCCCCTTGGATGCAGAGGCATAAATCACCAGGTCTTCTGAGCCCTCTCACTCCTATTGATCCTTTCATGAACTAAGTCAGATGGGTTCAGATATGAGCATGATCTAATATTCCCCTTCACTTGATTTATAGATTTTTTCATGCATTACCTGAGCATAAAAGAATCTTACCTTATTTCTTTTGTGCCTGTCAAATTAAAGTAAAATATTCTCATTGACCTTTAAACTAAAAAAAAATTGGGGACATTTTCTAGCATGTATTAGAGAGATTTGGCCCTTTGATGCCAATTAAGCATTTGTGCTTATGAGAGGGGCCTAGTCATTTGTGTCACGTGTAATAGTTTAATTTCATTTTAAAGCACGTAATGGATAAAAAAAGAGCAAATAAGCTCTAATATGAATACTCTCATGGAAGAAGAGAAATGGAGGGCAATTCAGTCCCATGTGTGCCTTCATTTACAGAAATGGGCAAGGATTCTTGAGCAAGGATTCTAAGAACTCAGCACAGTTCCCTTCTAAGAGGAAAGATCATTCCTTTAAAAGGTAGCTGAGGCAGAAACCAAAAGAAACAGTGACAGGCCTATTGGGAGAGGGCAATATGACCCTACCCAGATCAGCATTCAAGATCATTCAAATTAATGAGTCAAACTCTGGACATAGCTAGGTAGGCTTGACGTTTCCATGCCAGCTGGGACTAAGGGTATACTCATTCAATTCCTGGTGCAAAGAGAATGCTCAATTTAAAAGAATAAATTTTGCAAACCGCCAACACCCCCCCCCCCATACACACAAGTATTTGAGAAACAAACCAGCTATAAACAATAAATAATTCACACCTACCACTCTCCACCACACACCTCATCTGCTAGTGATAGTTCAAGTGCCATCCATACCTGGGGGCTTTGACCTGATCCCTCCTCTCCTTTGAATTTTTTGGCTTCTTGAGTAAACTGCTCTAATATATTGATGCTTGTAGCTACTTCCATATCCCTCCCCCCACCCCACTGCTGGACTGTTACCTGCTTGAGGGCAGGATGTATCTGATTTCTCCTTGTATTGCTCCTAGCGCCCACCATATTGTTCTGCACATGGATGGATAATGCTTAGTGTTTTAAGGAGAGAAAGAAGGAGCCAGGAGGGAAGCACTGGCCTGTGATGATGGAGTCTGTGACTTTCTTGCTAAAATGTCTGTTTTAGATCAGAATCATCTTCCATCTCCCCCATCTCTGAGCAGAATATCCTCGGAGATTTTCAACTCCCTCCATGAAGGCTCTGAATTAACTGTGGAGGTACTGGGAAAGACTTAGGCACTGTTCTCCCCCTCCATCTCACACAGCCTTTCTTCCCTTGTCCTTCTTCCAAATGCTGAGAAATCAGAGCATTAGCACCATACCCCTAGGTCCACTATTTCCATCTACCTTCTCCATAACCCAAAGCAAATAGCAACAAGAAAGGAGCTCTCCCAGCCAGGTTTCTGAAGCTATGTTCCCTTGTCTGTGGAGATCATTTAATAAGAGTTTGAGCTCCAGACACATGCCTATAGAGGCAGCTAATCTGGAGTCAGGAAAATTTGAATTCAAATTCAGTGTCAAACACTTAACAGATATATGACCTTAGGTAACTTCCTCCTGCCTCAATTGCCTCATTTGTAAAATGGGAATAATAATAACACTTATTGAGCACGTTTGTTGTAAGAATAAAATGAGATGTTTGTAAAATACTTTGCAAGCCTTAAAATATTATGTAAAAGCTAACTATTATGTTATTAAATGTGGCCCACATACCCAAGTAGTCTTCTATAGTTTGGGAAATAACATACTTTTGTCATCTAGTCCCTTTCAGGGGCATGACAACATAAAAACTTGAGGAACAAATAAGATACTTCATAGTGCCTGGCACATTTTTTGTTAAGTCATTTTGTTCACGTCTGACTCTTTGCAACCCCATTTGGGATTTCTTGGCAAAGATACTACAGTGGTTTGCCATTTCCTTCTCTAGCTTATTTTATAGATGAAGAAACTAAGTCAAATAAAGGGAAATGACTTGCCCAGGGTCATTCTGCTAGGAAGTGTCCAAGTCCAGATTTGAACTCGGATAGATGAGTCTTTCTGGCTCCAATCCTGATGCTCTTCCACTGTACCACTTAGCTGCTCCATGTAGTAGGCACTTAATAAATACTTGTTTCCTTCTCTTGAGGATCAATAGAGAAATATGCTGAGTAGCACTTCTGGATATATAACGTTCCAAGATGGCACGTGCTACATACAGAGTGAGCATATGAATGACCAGCCTTGCCAGGAAACGTGAGCTTCTCCAGCATAGGCAGAGAGAGTCTCCTATTCACAGGATCATAAATTCTCAGAGCTGCAAAGAACTGTAGATGTAATCTCGCCCAATTTGTACCTAAATGGGGCATGCCTTCTACAGCACTCCAGCGATCATCTTGCTTTCTATAACGGTAGCTCATTCCACTTTTGGCCAGCCCAAAGTTGGCAGGAAGTTTTTACTTGGTCAAACAAAATTTTGCCTCTCTAAAAACCTGTTCTAGACCCTATCAATGCCTTCGTTAATTCAGGTTAAAGACCATGTTAACCTTTTGGGGGAAGGAGAGGTTCCTAGGTCACACTGTTGACTACGGAAGCCTTGGGCAGATGTCTTGTTTTGGTTTTTTTCCCCCTCAGATCAAGAGCTGTGGCTACCTGGCAGTCCATAGGCCAGCTGATAATACAGATGATCAGGCACTGATTTTGAAAGGAAGAACTATAAGAGGACACAGGCAAGTCACTCAGAATGGAAAACATGGATAGGTTGCCATTGATTGGTGTGGCAGATAGAATGTCAGGCTTGGAATCAGTAAGATTCAAACCTGGCTTCAGAAACTTACTAGCTGTGTGATCCTGGGCAAGTCAATAATCCTGGTGGTCTCAGTTTCTCCTCTGTAAAAAATGAGCTGGAAAAGGAAACAGTAAACCACTTCAGTATATTTGCCAAGAAAACCCCCAAATGAAGGAGTTGGATACAACTGAAACAACTGAACAACAACAAAAGCCTGGCACATAGTTTTTAAACATTTAATGCCTGTTGTTTGACTGATTGTATACTGTTCTAAAGAGTACCCACAGTACAGACCCCTCCAAGTGTTATTACAGAATTGCTTTCCCCACCAAGGCACTCAGAGACAACTGATGGCTCCTTTAAAAGTGATTCCTCTCCTTTCTCAAGGAGTGGGAAGAGGAAGGAGGGAAGGAGAAAACTTGGCAATTCAATATTTTTGAAGGAATGTTAGACATTTTTTGCATATAACTGGGAAATACATAGCAAAATTTGAAAAAATATATTTTGAAAGAGAATGATCTTCACAGATTTCTGGCTATCCAACAATCTCAATTACTCCATTTTTGGCTGCCATCAAAGTAAGTGAACCACTTGTGATCTCCCAGTTCTTCTGGGATCAAATCAAACTACAGACTAGAACAGCCCAAGCCCCCAGACAATAATTAACTATGGAAGAGATGAACATCCCAGTCTGTGGGCTTAACAAAACTATGAACCTCTTTTTTAATGCATAGATTTTGATGCCCGGATATGACTCAGGAACATTTTAGTTTTAAGTATGATTTATTTGTAAATTCACTATTTTATTTCTAAGGAGCCTTTCATGAACTTTATTAAACTTCATCCCTTAAAGAAATATCCAAGAAGCTCAAGGGAAAATCTTAGAAGTCAGGCTGTGGGTGTCCTAGAGAGAGAAATGGAAAAAACAGTCCACTGAGAATATAAGACTATCTTATTCTAAATTCACAGTCCATAAACAGTCCATAAGAGCAAGTTCAAGATCTTGTGTCTGTCTCTCTGTCTGTCTGTCTGTCTGTCTCTTTCCATCTCTGTCTCCTGCCTTCATCTCCATCTCTGTCTCCACCTGTCTCTGTCCCAGTCTCTCTGTCTCTCTTTATGGAAAAGTACTCAATTTAGTCAGAGAACACAAGTTCAAGTTCTAACTCTTCAACTTAAGATCTTTGAAATCTGACGCAAGTCACTCAAACTGACCCTCTGACAGTCCCTCATCGCTAAAATGAAGGGGTTGGATTAGATAGATTCTGTGGTCCTTTCCTGCTCCATACCTATTAGTGCTCAGAGGAACAAGTGCCTAGTTTTCTTTGGTCTGCAGATGGTCAGGGAAAGCAATGTTCCACACATGTAATGATGTCATTGAATGTCAGGTATGACTATCCAGACTTACTTCTGGTGAGAATACCTTTCGGAACCTCAGAACTTCCAGCTTTCATGGCATGGATAAGTTTTCTTAATCTATCTCGGTCTCCATTGGCCTCTATGCTCAGGGATGGAATGACAAAAATCCCGTTTCTAAGGCTCTTTGAAAAAAAAATTCCAAGAGGGAAACTATGCCACAGCTGAATATTTCTTTTCAGAAGTCTAACTCAAGAGTGAGAAAATGAATTCTCTCCTTTCCCCCCTCCCCAACGAAACAAAATAGTCTCTTGCTTCTAATGACCCCTTTGAACAAAACTTTAAAGAGGAAAACTCTGTCACAAATTAACATTTTTTCAGATATCTAATCAGAAGCAGGAAAATTAATTCTCTGCCCCTCCCTACCCCCTCGACCAAATTAAAAAACAAAACAAAACAACTAGGGCAGATAAATGAATAATAACTAAAGGAAACTTTAGAAATCTCTCATGCAAGAGATGAGGCTGGATGAAGATACAACCAAGAGGCTGTTTGTACCAACCTAAAGCCAGAATAGGACCTGGACCTTCTCCTCCAGTGAGTAGTGGAGGCAAGCCAGCGGGTGTCTACTCAGGGAAAGAAAGACCTATATCCTAAAGCTGGGGATTCCAGAAATCTAAAGCTATATATCAGACTGAAGAGCTTCCATTCCGCAGGATTATGGCTAAAAATATGGATATTTTTGCTCATCCTTCAGTAACTTTTGGAAGATATGTGTCACTTGTAAATCCTCAATGCAGAATGACTGTGGGATCCAGCCAGACCTCTCATTAATATGTGCCTTTGGGCACAAGGAAAGCTGGGTAAGGGAGTGTGGATGACTCAGTGGTGACCTTCTCTACAGCAGCTGCAGGCACAGGCTGGAAGAGTGGGAAGGTGAAATTGGGAGCCAGGATTGACATCAGGATAGCTCATTATTGCATCAAATCACTGAATATCAAAGCTGCATGGGGTCTTAGAGACTTTCTTGTTGACTCCAAGTTTTGTAGAACCACAGATTTACTGTATCATCTCTTCCCAAACCTTTATTTTGTAGTCAGCAAAACTGAAGCACAGAGAAGGGGAGGAATATGCCTCAAGGTCACACAGCTTTGTTAGCATCAGAACTCAGGTCTCCTGACTCCTGGTCCCTTCAGCCTCTCTGCCACGAACTGTCTTCCTTTGGCTATCTTCTTTCTGGACTTGGCTGAGTTCTGGTGTTCCTCCATTCAGGCCTCTTGCCTCTAAAGCACCCCAAACCTGATCTACCTGACGTTCCCTCCGCCACCTCTGGTGGATGCCCTTCAACTGCTTTTCTCTTTCCCCAGGATCTCTGGGCTTCATCCTTCTCAGTCCCCACCCTCTTCTTTGCTTCTTCTCTCTCCTCTATCCTTCCCAGAAGCTTCCTTATCCCATACCTTCCTCTCTCAATCTGTTCACCTCCCCCAGGCACCTCTTCTTTCACCCTCTACCCCAGCACTTTAAGTCCTTTCTCTCCTCATCCCCCCAATTTTCCTCCTTTCCTAGATTCCCTTTTCCCCTCATTCCATCATGTTCCATCACTCTTATACGCCATTCTATTCTTAACTTTATTATCCCTCCTCTACCCAAGCCCTCCTTGAAACTCTTCCTTCCCATCCCTCCCAGATATCTCTCCTCTCTCCTCCCACTCTGACCTCTTCTTGTCCCCAGTACACTCCTGCCTCTTCTCATAGTCTCTACTCTTTCCTCTCCCTCTTCTACCTCTTTTTCTCCAGAATAAAAACTGGAGTGACCTAATAATACCAGCTTAGAGACTGTGCTGGATTCTGCCCCCACCTCAGGAACAGCTCCAGCCCCAGCCAGTCCAAGATGATGTATATTCTGCATGGTCCATGACTCTGTCTCCAGAGTCATTGCAGGCCCCTATCTTTGCACCCTCCCCCATTGTTGTTTCATAATCAAATTCCATGCTCAGTTCTTTTCCCCAAATCCCCAAGCCCTTCAATCCTGATCATCATGTCTCCTCGCTGTCCCAGATACTCACACTTCCTCCACTCAGGGCCGGCTATGCAATCCCTCGTGTCTCTCATCAAACCAATCCCCCTCCACTGTATTTATGTCCTTTTGCTTCCCCTCCCTATTCGTTCTGTGAATATTATTCCCCTGGCCAGGGCCAGCCACTCATGGCTCTCCTTCCTTGAATGAGTCGGGTCTCTGTGGAGCTGCCTGATTCCCTTCCTTCCACATCCTTCATTTTTGAAGCTGCCCAAGGCTGACCAAGAACATCACACATAAATGGAACTCCAGGGACAGTGGGGACAGGTTTGATATTAAGTGTTTGGGTGAAAAATACCAAATGAGGGGAGGGGGAGCAAAGAATGCCCAGCAATGCCACTGACCTGTCTAAACTTGGTGTATGAATTCTAGGATTGTAGATTGAGTTAGAAGACCTTAGGGGTCATTTTGTCCATCCCCTCCCCCATTTTGTGTGGAGAAACTGAGGCCCAGTCAAGCAAAGTGACTTACTCAAGGTCATACAGCTATTAAGTAGCAAGAGTCTATGGGGGTCCCTCTAGCAATGCTGTTGATCTCCTAGGACATGCTGAGAGGGGCACTTAGTGAGCTCATGCCTCGCTCTGCCACTGGTCTGTCCAAGGCTCGGATGGGAAAATCATGTCTAGAAATGCAGCAAAGTCATTGGAGAGTCACTTATCATCCTGGGATGGGAAGAGGTCTTCATGCCTAGCCTTGGCCTACAAGGGCATCTCACCAACGTCAGAAGGGATAAAATGCTCACGAGACACTGAGACATTCAACCATGAACTGCACTGGAGTTGTGATGCCCTTACCTTGGGGAGGGTTGGGAAGGGGTGAGGTTTCCCAGCATGGGAATTCCATTCACCAAAGCAGATCACAATCCATTTTTGACTAAATATATACACACTATCCTAGGGAGTTGCCTGAAGCACATGGAGATTAGATGACTTCCCCAAGGTCACACACCTAGGAATGAGACAAGGTTAGAACCCCAGATTTTCTGAGTTTGAGCTATTTAAACTCTATTTACTAATTCTTGACAAATTCACAGGGACAGAAAATAATGAAAAAAGAAATGTAGACCAGGATGGAGAGTCAGGAGAGGTCTGCAAGTGTTCCTGGTCCAGTACAAAACCCACCCATATTCCTGCCTTAGAAATGGGGGTGGAGGTGGAGGAGGGGAGAGAATTGGCAACACATTTGCTTTTGAAGTCAACCTCTTGTTTGATTTCTTGGAAAAGACTGGAGGAAGGGGCCATGATGTGTCTTTTCTGGGGAGAGGCATCATGTGAATCCTAGCTAGTGCTGCTCAGCCCCCCGTTCTGGAAGGAGCAAGCCTGATTGATTCTCAGCCTGAATGGCCTACAACTGATGTGCTGGATTGTGGGGAGGGGAGGCAATGGTAAACACTGGAGCCTGGAAACAGGAATTCAGTCTCCAGCCCTGTGATTAGAGGGGTGGGGGAGACAGACAGACAGACAGAGACAGAAAGAGAAGGCAGAGACAGAGAGAAAAAGGACAGAAGGAGAGAGACAGAGAGGGAGAGACAGACACAGAGAAAGAGACAAAGACAGAGGGAGAGAGACAGAGAAAGAGAAAGAGGGAGACATAGAAGGGAGAGGGATGGAGGGAGGGAGAGAAGGAGAGAAGGAGAGTAGGAGAAGGAGAGAGAGAGAGAGAGAGAGAGAGAGAGAGAGAGAGAGAGAGAGAGAGAGAGAGAGAGAGAGAGAGAGAGGGAGAGAGAATATGTGTATATGTGTGGTCTAAAAGGTAGCAGTGTCTACACTGACTATTTATTCTCCCTGTAGCTTCTTGAAGAAAAATAAGACTCATGCAGAAAAACACCACCAGTCCCTTAGGGCACAAGTGCCCACTCCTCTTCCTGCAGATTTACCCAGCACCCTGTTCTTGCCAAGTTTTCTTAAGAACTAGGACAGGGGGCATCTGGGTAGCTCAGTGGATTGAGAGCCAGCCCTAGAGACGGGATGTCCTAGGTTCAAACTGTCCTCACACTTCCCAGCTGTGTCACCCTGGGCAAGTCACTTGACCCCCATTGCCTAGCCCTTACTGCTCTTCTGCCTTGGAGCCAAAACAAAGTATTGACTCCCAGACGGAAGGTAAGGGTTTAAAAAAAAAGAACTAGGAGAAAAAGCCTTAAAATGAAATCTGACTGTTTGCTGTTTAAACAGGAGTTTGAGACCTTATCTTTTATTTTTTTAATACGGTGATAACTCAGTACAATTAGTTTCCTTTGTAATCTCTCTGAATTATGTCATTTTATATATTGAAAAGCATTACTCTGGGGAGGAGATCTATAGGCTTCAGCAGCCTGCCAAAGGTATCCATAACACACACAAAGCAAGCCTTTAAGGCCCTCAATCTAAAAAAAAATAACAAATTGCACCTGAGGTTCACTTTTGGAAATGCCAAAACATGTAGTCCTCTTTAGAAAACACAGGCTTGAGAAATGATAGCTTTGTGCACCTTCTTGGAAGGATGGGAAACATCCCAAGATCTCCCATAAGATCAGTGGCTTTACCTGCTTCCACCGCCATTTCCCTGAGTTCTTCACAAGTCTAAGCTTAATGAGTAAAACATCTTTGACCAGGTACTTCCCAGGGATTTCATAAAAAGCTGCACCAAGTAGTCTCATATGAGGTTAGGGGACATGGATGAAAGAGGTGATTCATTTGGACAGAGAAATCTCCTGGTGCCTGACATAAAAAAGTCTCTTCTAGGACACAAGTGGAAGGAGAAATAAGAGAACTGCAAAGAAACTTATAGATCATTAGTCAACGCCATTTTACAGATGAAAAAACAGAAGGCCAGAGAGATAGTCACTTGCCAGAGGCAAGATTTGAATTCAGCACCCCAAACCCTTTAGAACAAATTGAAGGGGAAGAAACAATTCTGAAATTTCTTATCTAAGGGATGGAGCCACTACCTGGAACTCCTTTGAGAAGCATTTATGTTGAAAGTCCTCAACTAAAAAATCAACAGGCTCTGGCAGGATCTAAGAAGAGTTTGGTGGTTTGTTAGATCCACTTTAGCAGAACAGAGTTCTAGTAAATAAATACTAATTAGTCCTTCAGATAATGCAGCCTAATCCATTCTTGGGAATCTGTTGGATATCCCACCTATGGAGGCTCCCTGTAGAGGTTAACTCTAGGATGCCTCTGGCTCCCAGCTTCTCCCAGTTGGGACCTTTGGAGGTTTCTCCCTAGAGGGGATGCTAATATCTCCTAGGAGCGCCTCTGGCCATGTCCTTCTATACCTGGGTCTCTACTTCCATTCCTTCACACACCCTCCCTAATCTCCAAGATAGAACAAAGGATACCTAGGAATGGGGTAATTACTTAGATGGCAAGTCCCTCAGAGTCTGACTTGCTATTTAAGGCCAGAGACCCCCCCCCCGCCAAGCCATGACATAATTGAACAGAAATAGGTTCTTTAAGGGAAGCATGGGCTAGGCTTTCATTTAACTCAGTAAGAGAGGAGATCTGATTTGTACTCCATGAAGGGTGACTATTCCTCCAACTGAATCTGTGCCATAATTCTGGGAAGATCTGAGGATCAATTTGTTATTTCCCCCTAAATGTAATCTTCTTTAGGGCAAGAACAAATAATATCTAGGTATCCTCAGAACTTAGTATATTGTGAAGAACACAGTAAGTGCTTAATAAATAGATTCTAATTATGATCATTAATAAATGTATTGAATTGTTATGAACTGGACACTCAGTGGAGCAGCTTGAGCCCCAGGTTAGATGTTTTGGATCAGCTGCAGTGACGACCAGTTGATCAATCCACCATCTTCTCTGTTTCATCCACCCAAACCCCCAATCCCTTGGATGGGCAAGCACAGGGGATCCATAAAAACAAGTTAAGAGTTTCCTGGGAAGTGTACAGTTTGTCTGGCTAGAAGACAGCACTTACTCACAGATGGAAAGACAGACAGTGTGACTGAACATTTACTAAATGCCTTCTATGTGCCAATTACTGTGCTAGATGACCGAGAATGAAAATCCTTACAAGCAAGTTCTACATTGTACTATATTGACTAGAACAGCTTTAGCTGTTCAGAGGAGAGAAAAATCATTCGGAACTAGAGCAGTCAGGGAAGGCTTCCTGAAGATGGCAAGTCTGGTTCTGGGCTTGATTGCCAGGAAGGCATGGTGAATTCATCTAAGGATGCTGCTTCCCTGCTGTTCAGAAGTGACACACTTCCCCATGTCATTTGAATGATATGGCTTTCAAGGCGGACACACTCTTTTTGTAAACTGTTCACACGTTCAGGACAAAGCTGCTTACACTGGAGATGGAGGTGTGAGAGCCTCTAGTCTGTGCCGAGCAGAGGCTTTATTTTTTTTTGGCTAATCAGGAGAATTCAACAACGTCAGTGCCATTTATCTGAAACAGAACATTAATTTTTACTGTCATTAGAGTCTATTCCAATTTTGAAATAACATAAAAAGTTAAGAGTCTAATTTATCCATGCAGATCTTGTTAGCATCCAATTTCCACGCAATATACCATATTCTTAGGAAAGCTGACAAAGCAGGCAGCATTTTACTATATCCAAAAGAAGCAAGGAATGAATCATCTCATCCCAGGAGGGTCTCATCCCTACAACAACAGTAGGGCAGGGAGAAATTTCAGGGCAATATTTTCTCTTCATTTCTCTAAAAAGACCCTCAATTCTTGGGAATCATACAGGGTACCAGAACCACAGAGGAGACTTCACAAGCCATCATGTCCAACTCTTCCAACCAGTGGTCTTTCCACTATACTATGTTGCCTCCAAAGATAAGCTCTTCAGAAACCAGTCAATTCCTGGTGCAGAATGAAGAAATATAAAACCAGGAAGATGAACTCTGGTTTCAGAAACCCATGGAATGAGCCTCACTTCTGTGGATTCCAAACACCCCTCAGGCTTGGCTGACAAACTGACATGGAAGAGGCAGGGCATGGTGTTCTGCTCTCCTCTAACTGGCATACCTCTAATGCTTTGATTTCAAAGACAGCTCCCTATCTCAGGATCACATTTACATCAACCACCAAGAGACTCTAACTTCTCTTAATTACAGGTCTTTGTCTTCGGTGTCCTCCTCTTGAAAGCCTGTCACCCTGTCACGAAGCCCCACGTGGATTAGAATTGTGCATGTTCACCCCTTTTACATGTTATTACTGTGCCCTGAGTGTTCAACAACAGAGCGTTGATGGGAATCTGCAACACTAGAGATTTTAGCTATTTTGCTTATTACTCAGCTAGAAATAGCTGAAGACTGTAGTAGAGGGTCTGCCTCCCTTCCTTTAGGGAGTCCTTGCTATATGGAGTGCGCCAGAGCCAGCTAATAGTTTCTGTCAGATATAAACCACCTTTAAACACAATTTTTTGGCTGTTTACTTGCTAACATAAATTTTAGAGGAAAGGTCACGAGCAACAAACAATCTCCCAATTACCTGCCACGGAGCTCTTCACACAACCCCGATGTATTAATCAGACTCTGTTTACACCTTTTTTTTTTATTGTGAACTGTAACCAGTTGGGTTCTGGGGAGCGCTCCGGGATAGACAGGGAAATCACAAGGGAGAATGGAAGATGGGGTGTGAACTTAAGAAATCTCCCTGGCAGTAAGGTTCCAAGGTCACCGTCAGCATCAGGAAGGAGAACTATAAATTACAAAGCTCTGGATGGCTGCCAGGTCCCAGAGAGCGGGATTTAGCATATCACTCTCTAAGCAGCAGGATGAAACCTTAACTCCCTTTCAGAGAGAATTTGAATGGAATTTGTTATAAGAACATTCTGATTGAAATATCACCAATTGGCTTTTCGTGACAACTGCAGTGGATTGCAATTGTGTGTGTGTGATGGTGGGGGGTAGGGGGAGGTGTGGAGGAGAGGACAGGCTCTTGAGTTAGCCAGAAATGGTGATGAGGAAGGCAATGGAGATGGAGTCCCATACAATATTTATGAAATCCAGATGAAGCTCTGTGCTTGCAACGAACTGATATTGTAACACAGACTTCAAAAAACGCCCTGACATTTGCCCAAGATCAAATTTCTCTCTGAAAAAAAAAGAAGAAAGAAAAACGCCCCACAAAGCTTTGTGATTAAAGAGTCTGGTATACTTCTTTCTTCCCTCTTCCCTATTTTTCATTTAAATTCTGGTAATTAATATTGAGATCATGAAAGCTGAGGAATTAGAGTGGTATATAAAATAATATTCTACCAGCTCACTTCTCCCTAATGGGAAACATCACCAGGTTTCACTGACAGGAGAAATTATGGGTTTTGACATTTTTATTTTTAAACACTCTTTCCACATGTCCCTCTGTAACTTCTTACCTGAAGACCACTGACCACACAATTTTTGGCCATTTACTTGGCAACATAAATTTTAGAGGAAAGGTAATAAGCAACAAATGATCTCCCAATTACATGCCAATTAGCTCTTCACATAACCCCTGACATATTCAGCAGACTCTGCACCCCACCCCTTTTTTTTCCTTCTTGTGAACTGTAATCAGTTGGGTTCTGGGAAGCAATCAGGAATAGGCAGGAATTTCACAAGGGATCATATTTGGATGGAGAAAAAGCTGTCTCCACAGTAGCATCATTTGTGGTACCATCAGTTCTTCATAAGAAAGAGACTTTCTTCTGAATTATTCCTGTTCTCTCCCCTCTTTCCCATCATGAAAGCTTTAGTATCATTATTGTATAATCAGGTCAGAAGAACAGGGATGAGGAAAGAATTCCAAAAATGACTAGGAGAAGGCTCCTTTCAAGAGTGGAGAGGGAAGAAAAATTGTGTGGGAAGATGTGCATTTTATTGGGCAATGAAGTTCAATTCTACTGGCCTTATATTGGGACCTTACAACTAGAGATAGACCATTTTACTAGTAAATCAGAGCAGATAACCCAATATAATCGAGGGAGCCCATGGAACAGAGATGACCATATTCCAGGGACCATGTTGTGTGCAAGTCAAGGTGTTCTCGTGGGAACATTCTTTCACTTGTAATATTTATTGAGGAAGATGGGGAAATGGAAAACAGGGGATAGAAAAAACAGGGGATATGGAAGGTTTGTAGCACACTACACTTCACCTGGGGGGCATGTAGCCAAAGCATCTCTTTGATTGGAAAAAGGTAACTGACCCCTTTAATCACCCATATGCCTCTGGGTTAAATATACCCCTAAAATGAACTTTGCCCTATTCAATCTGACTTGAAATGAGCCAGATAAGCACCCATAACTGGAATGACAGACAGTGATAATGCACAAGAAGTGACCTGAATATACTTGTGGTCATTTTATCCCCTTCAGAAGAAAGCGTACTTTACTGGCTTCTAACAAGAAAGAAATAATCAAATCCAGGGACTAGATGGAAAAAAGTGGAGGGGTCAAGAGGTGGTTTTTTTTCCCTGTGGTTTCCCTATACCCCCCTCCCCAAGTCCACAAAAGCTTCCATCTCCCAGGCCCTTTGTTTTCTTGAAGTAAACAAAGGTAGCCATTAGAGTATGGAAAGGCAAAGGACAGATTACTGGCATGCCAACATTTGTGGGACAAGAGGGGCATCTGGCTAACTGGCCACGACTCTACTGACATTTTAATCTATTATGCCATGTCTTGTTATCTTTCCTTAAGTGCATCCCATGACTCTAGAGAAATCTGAGCCCTAGAGTTCCACAGTGGCCTCTCTGATGGTTTCTTCATCTCAAATAAATACCCAGAGGGACCAGCTACTCTCCCACTTGGTTCCTGCTCTTGCAAGACTATGGGTGTCATCTTTTTATTGATGAACTCTGGATTCTAATCACCACTGGAGCTACATACTTCCTGTACCATTTTGCCAAGGGGGAAAGGGGAGGGGTGCATGTGTGCGTGTGTGCGCGCGCTCGTGTGTGATTAAAGGGCTGCTCAAAGAGACATTAAACACCAGGAGACAGGCCTCAGAGTTTCCAGAGGTTCTTGATGATCCGAAGCATAGGGATATTTATGTAGTTTTTGATAAACATTTCATATGAAGTCACCAAGGAGAAGCCTAATAATTGTCAAGTTTGCATCTTTATGAGCTGTCCATCCGCAAAGACTGGGAGAGAAGCATGCAGTTAATATTGGTTTGACAGTCAATTGGCACTGTGCTCAGGTCTGTTGCATCAAATTAGCATCGATCCATAAAAACATTGCTGAATGATTCCTTAAATCTGCCAAGTCTTCAAATCAATTCTAGAGAAAGCATTGAGAGCTTTAAAAAAACACACAAAACTTTGATAAGCCTTTCATATTAGTTATCACAAAAGGAATGCAAGCCTTCCTCATCTGTCTTAAAAACAAATAAAAAAGAGGGTATTGCTTTTACCAAACTCTCTTTAGCTTCTCCATCTTCACTTGCCTCCTCAGAAAGGCATTATTCATGGCTCTCATTCAGGATCTTGTTATCCTCACCCCCTCCAGGGTATTTCAATCCAGTTCAAATGCCTTATTGTGTCTGGCTCACAGTTCTCCTTCTCCAGAAAGCCTTCTTGGATTGCCAACATAGGACTTAAATCAGACCTTTATTTCTAGTATTTTGAACAAGTCAAATCAGTTCTCTTAATTTCTCTATAGCTTTGAAGACTGTCACCCCTTTCTTGTAGATACTCTTTTCTCTTAACATCCATGATGTTGATCTCCCTCGATTCTCTCCCTACCTGTTTGGCTGCTCTTTCTTAAGTCTCTTCTTGGGGCTCCCCCTTTTCCAATTGTAGAGGAAGAACATGAGGTGAGGTGAGGTGACTGTCATGGCTAAAGAGAGACAAGACAAACAGAAGCTAAGACTGTAAGTGCAATGAACCTCATTTGCTGAATCATCATTCCTTTTCCACCTTCTCATGATGGTTTTCTCTAAAGGATCTGATTTCTGTGATTTCTCTCACTATTCTCTCTCCATTGGTGAATTGATCTGCACCTTTGGATTCAGTTATCACCTTTATGCAAATGACTCCCAGGTCTATAAACCCAGTCTAATTTCTCCCCTGAACTGGTTTCATATTATCAACTGCCTGCTGGGACCCTGCTCTTGGATGCCCACAGGCATTTCAAACTCAACATGGCCAAATAGAACTCATTATCTCTGACCCCCTCAAACACACTCCTCCAAATATCCCAACTTCAATCAAAGCATCACTTACTCCGGTGAGCAGCCTCAGCATCATTTTGTACTCTTCATTCTTTCTCACTCCCAAATACAAAACAGTTGCCAAATCTTGTCCCATTCCACCTCGGCAACATCTCTCATATGTGATCTCTTCTCAAGGCCTCTACCCTAGTTGAGGTAATCATCTCCTGACTGGACTATTGCAATTGCCTTTTAACAGATCTCCCTGTTTCCAGTCACTCCAATCTATCCTCCATACAACTGCCCATGTCATGTTCTTAATACTGCTGTTTCCTCTCTGCAGGGGGCATCTCACTCCCTTGCCTCACCAAGCAATATCCCCTCTCTCCCCTTAACTCCTCCATACCCCATACAAACCTCCCTTTATCCCCCATTTTTCCAATCCCATTTCCTTTCCCAATAAATATTACAATACAGAGATCTGACCATATCACTCCTCTGGACAAGAAATCATCTGTTTCCCTACTGTCCCTAAAACAAAACACAAACTTCACAGTCCAACATTTAAACCCCTTCAGAAGCTACTTCTAGCCTACCCTTCCAGGCTTATTTCATATTTCTCACGTTATTCCTAGAATTTGGCATTCCATTTCCCTCCCTCCATTCCTTCTTTCCTTCCTCCCTTTCTTCCCTCCCTCCCTTCCTTCTTTCTCATCCAAAAGACCTACACACTCATCTAGAGACTTTCCTCTAGCTCTTTTAATATGTCATATATCCCAATACAACACTTGTAGGCCATCCAGCTATTTATCTCTTCCTCCTGAAACACAAAACATCTCACTTTTTGTATATAAACACAAATGGCCCACAATTCATAGGAAGTGTAACTTGAGTTAGGTTCCCCTCACCCCTAGTAGAAAGAAGTTGCCCTCATTTATTCCCACTCTTACTATGGACTTAACAAAGCTATCTGACCCAGACAGGAAAAAGCTCATGACCTTGGCACTCCTTCTCTTTACCAGCTGGAGTTTACCAGCCCCAGACAGCCCAGGGAATTATAATCAGCAGGAAGGTCATTGCATGGGAAGGAAAGTACGGTATATTTTTTTGGCTCCCTCCTTTCTGGATTGGTGGAAGGAGAGTATGTGGGACAAGAGGAATGTCAAATTTAGGGAGAGACAAAGAATATGCAGTACGATGTTAATGACTAGGATTCCAAGTAATAAGCCTGCTTGGTTTTTATAGCTTTCAGATTTTAAGAAAAAAAGACAAAAGCATCAGGATACAGTGAAAGTTTCCAGTATTTGCATCTTAAATACTAACAGATCAAGGGTCAATGAAGTAGTAACTAAAACGGATACTTTGCTTTCTGTGAATGGCACATTATGCCTCCAAACAAAGGCTTAAAATGCCTTAGGGAAGAAAAGAGGTGGCAAAGAGAAACTTTCAGAAGTCTAGAGAATGATCAAAAACAGAATAGAAATGTAGTCCCTGATTTAGCTCAAGATCTTATGGGTTCCAAGGATGATGGAACTTAAGGCACATATCTTCTCAAAACCCTAAGCTTCTTTTTTTATCCATAAAATTGGGAAATTGGGATGATAATCTTTGCTCTACTGATCTCACAGGAATTTTGTGAAGATTAAATGAGATAGGTACAATGGAGGAATGCTGGCTCTGGAATCAAAGGACCTAAGTACAAATCCTGCCTCTGAACTTTACTACCTGTGTGACCTTTGGGCAAATCACTTAACTTCCCTGGTTCTCTGTTTCCTCTTTTGTAAAATAGCAGTTTTTTATACCTGATTTTTATCCCTTTAGGCAATCACTGGGTTAGTAAATATTTGACAACCAGGTCTCCAAGGGAAGGAATGGGAGAATGTAAACCCTACTCACTTTTTACATTTAATCTGCATTATTTATATTTTCTCCATTACTTTCTTAAGGCTAGATAATCACAAAACAATAAATCATGCACCGATTTGCAGCATTTGCCAATTTCTGAGGTATAAAGGCTCATAATAAACATTTAACATTTGGCTTGGTAAGAGTTGGCTCTAGCACAGCCTTACTTAGAGGTCTATGTCTATGATCCTATGGATGCAAATGTCTTTTGTAACCACTAAAGCTGTATATGTGTGAGAGAAGGTGTTATTTTTAAATTGATCAATTTTATTTTAACACATCCTACAAACCTTGACAAACACAATTAAATCTCCCAAACAGGCAGAAGAACCAGTATAAAAAGGATATATCCAACTTTACCATTTGTTAATAGAAAAATACATGCCTTAACTTAAATAAATTAGCATGGGGGCAGCCAGGTGACTCGAATGATTGAAAGCCAAGCTTAGAGATAGGAGGACCTGGATACAAATCTGATCTCAGCTTCTTCCCAGATGTGTGACCTGAGCAAGTCACTGAAACCCCCCTTACTGCTCTTTGGCCTTGGAACCAATACACAGTATTGATTTCAAATCAGAAGGTAAGGATTAAAAAAAAAGAAATTAAAATAAGTTAGCATGAAAGCTGTCTGTTGTTTTCATCTAAATTTTGTTACCACCTAAATTTGTCTTCATTTGAACAGTTGCAGGTACTGTATATATTGTTCTTTCGAGTCTGCTTTTCACTCAAATGAAAGTTGATAGTAAGTTTGGGTCAAGGGGCTTGGAGGACACAGTCTTGCCAAGTGAGGATTATTGGAAAAGCCAGAGTTGGAAGAGCTGTGATGACTTTGGTAAAGGGCAAGACTTGGTATATAGAAGGTGAGTCTGAAATTCTCATTCAGAGTCTGGAGGAGTCATACATAGATGACTCATTCTTATAGAGACTGCCCTTGTGAGAACAGGGAGGACCCAAAATGTGGGAATGGTGGCAGTGTTGATAATAGGAGAAGCAAGATTAATGTCAATATAAGCAAAGAGGCCAGAACCATAGGCAGGAAATAGCAAAATGAGACTTGCCCTGGAGAAATATAAAGGCACAGGTACTTGGGAGATAATTTGAGCTCAAAGTATTTTCAGAGAGTCCAAGAGAATAACAATGCCCAGTGGGGCATTCATTGAATATTTGAATATCAACTGGTTAGAATATCTATATGTACAAGGGAAACAGATTATTCTATTCAAGGCAAACAATCAAGTATTTATTGAGCACCTACTACATGCTCAGAGCTGTTACTTAGTACCTATTACATGAGCTGGGACTAGGGATACAAAGACCCAAAAAAAACCCTAAATAAATATTTCCTTCTTAGTCTATCAGTGAGACTAAATTTACATATATATTATGGACATTATAGAAGCACTTTTGTGGTAACAAAAATTTGAAAAGGGTAGATGCCCACTGATTGATGACTAGTTAAACAAATTGTAGCACATTAATCTAATGGAAATGTCACTGTGCCATAAGAAATGACAAATATAAAGAACTCAGAGAAGCATGGAAAGTTTTATAACAACTGATACAAAATTAATAAACAGAACCAGGAAATAATATACCCAATGACCAAAATTAAACAAATGCAAAGAACAAAATAAAACAATTGAAACCGAATGTAATGAAATTATAATGGCCAACCTTCCCTCAAAGAAGATTTATTTTTTAAAAAATCCCTTAACCACTTCTTTGCAGTACAGTATCAGGGAACCATGGTTGTAGAGCACTGCATTTAACATCAGACTTTTCCAAAATATAATTGGTTTTACCAACTTTTCTTTCTTTAAAAAAAAACTTATTATAAAAGACAATTATCTGGGAGCAGGTTGGAGGAAATACACATAAAGAAATGGAAATGATGTAAAAACAAAATATGTTAAATATATTTTATAAAATATATACTAGTTGAGAAGAAAAATTGCTGGGACGAGTCAAGATTGGATGGAGGAATCAGAAAAGAGAAGGTTCCAGGAACTAAGATTAGAAGGAAACTAGGGATTCTATGAAATAGAGATCAGGAGAAGATCTATTACAGGCATGGACAGTCTGTACAAAGACAGAGGGATAGGAGATGGCATATTCTGTGTGAGGAATAGTCAGAGGGGCAGTTTAACATGAACAAAGAACCCAAAGGGGTGTAATATATGATGGGGTTAAAAAGATAGGTTGGAATCAGTCTGTAAAAGCTCTTAACGGTCAAACAGAGGTGTATTTGCCCTTACCAAAAACCCACTTATGCCTAGAATTATGTTCTATAGGAGATTTTTTTTAATGGTAATTTTTAGTACCTGATAAAAATTTGGAATAAACCATAAGTGCTATGGGGAAGATTAGTCAGGAAAGGAACACACCAACAGTTGGAGCAATCATAGGAGCTGCATGGAGGTGGGGGGTGGGGGGAGGAAGAAGGGCTCATTCTGGAAAATAGATTGGATTTGAATGGGCATAAGAAGGAAGGAGTAACCTGGAAAAGGAAACTACATGTACAAAGACATGAAGGCATGAAAGGGAATGGAAAAGCTACAACAAGACAGGCCAGACTGGATTATTCAGAGAATTCAATCTGTGCAGGCTGGCTATATAATATTAAATAATTCCTCCAAATGGTGGGAGTTATATCTCAGTAGGACCCTATGTTTCAACCCTTTGGATAACTTGTTTTATGGTGGTCTGAATCATCCTAGGTGTTTTGTTTCCTTGATAATATTCCTAGTTCTCTGAGATACCTAATATGGTACTCCACAGCTCAGTGAATGATCTGAGAGGAAGCTTTTGTTTTAAATACTGCATGGTAGCAGATGATGGAAATATCTTTACAAGTTAGGGCTAAGAGGAAAACAGCGGACTAGTTACTCCAGAGCAGAGTAGATGCTGGCATGGATCAAGTTGCTAAACTTTGATCCACCCTGGTCCTACCCACATATGGTAATTCTCACCCCCCTACCTTACAATATACAACACATACATACCAAGTCAAGGAGGTCTCACTAGACATATCCAGGACTGTCAAAAGAGGATTTGTCTTTTCCAACTAGGGGAAAGCCCTGGCTAAATCAAACTCCAGGGTATCAGATTACTGGAGTGGAAAAAGCATTGACTCTTGGAGTCAGAGGACCTGGGTCAAATTTCACTTCTGACTTGGGCAAATCACTCACTTCCCTAGATCTCAGTTTTCTCACATGTAAAATAAGGTAGCTGGACCTGATGACCTCTGAAGTCTCTTCTGTCTCTAAGAGCCTTCAATTCTTCTAGGGAGAACCAAGGTTACCCAAAGGGTTGAAGGAAAGTATAGATGTCTCAAAGTATAGATGATCATCCTCTCCTAGTTCACCTCTCCCTGTTGGTTACGAAGTGGCCACACGTGTTTCCTAGCTCTGGTTTGACAATGAGGAACAGAGAGACCTGCATTCATCTTGCCCATGGAACCTGCCCAAAACTGTGGCTGAGTGACAGGACAAGGTCATTGTGACCTGGCCACGTGACACACACTCTCACTGTCTCTCTGAGCTTCCTCTTCTCAGAGCACACAGCCAGGAATAGGGATGTAGTAGGAATAAGGCAGTGACTCATCACTCTGTCTGCCCAAGAACCCAATGACCAAAGCAGAAGAAGGTGAGCCAAGATGTGCGTTACATTAGGAAGAAGAGGATGTTTCTGAAAACAGGAACAGAAATAGAAGGAAATTTGATAAGCAACCATTATAGCCATAAGAAACACCAGAATACATATGGGGGAGGGGAGAGTAGTAAGGAGGAGGAGACACAGAAAGGTCGAGGGAGAAGGGAAGGAAGAAAAGAACAAACACAGAATCTCAGGATTAGAAAACATTTCAGAGACTTATCTTACCTAAATAAGGCTACCTTCTACAGCATCCCTGGCAAGTGGTTAACCTAGCCTTTGCTTGAAGATCTCTGGTGATCAGAAATCATCACCTTTTAAACCAATTCATTCCATTTTAGAACAGTTCTAAATATTAGCTAGTTAGAAATTTCTAAGTCTTCTTTTCAGTATCTATCCCTAATTCCTAAAGCTGTTTTCTAGTGCCAAGTGGAATAAATCTAATCCCTTCTCCACATGACAGCCCTTCAAATTCTTCAAAGACATGAAGATACCAATCAAGTTCCCTGCTTCCCTACAAGTCTTTCTTCTCCAGGCTAAACAACCCCAGTTCTTTCAACTGATTCTTGTGTGATATGGTCTCTAGTCTCTCTACCATCTTGTTCATCCTTCTCTAATATTTATTTATTACCAATTATACATTATAATACATTTCCACACAAGTTTTTTCTAAGTTATATGTTCAAACTTATCTTCCTCCCTTCCTTCCCTTTCCCCTCCTGGTGCTGACAGGCAATTAAGATTTGGGTTATACATGTTTTACATCCTTCTTTAAGAAGGGACTCACCTAGCTGGGTGTGGTGACCCACACTGGATAGCCTTGTTAACCCAGGAAATCTGAGGCTATGGATTACTAAATTGGGGAGTTGTGAGCTGCAGGGGACTAAGCAGATCAGGTATGTGACACCAATACAGTAAACCTCAGAAGGGGCAAGGACACCAGGTTGCATCATCACCACCATCATCAACATCATCACCTTCATGGCTAGTATTTATATAGTGCTTTAAGGTTTGCAAAGCACATTATAACTATCTTATTTTATTCTTACTGGAAGTAAATGCCATTACTATCATTCTCATTTTACAGAGGAGGAATTTGAGGGAGTTAAAAGATTCAGTGACCTGCCTAGGGTCATACAACTACTAAGTGTCTGAGGCAGGATTTGAATCTTCCTGATTGGGTATAGCACTCTATCAATTATGCCACCAAGGCATTTCTTGAAGATGAGAATCAGTCCAGGTCCAAAATATAGCAAAACAAAAACTCCAAAAGCAATCAGTGGTGGGACTATCCTGTGAATGACACAGCCTAAGGAAATTCTAGAAACCTTATTTCAGAAAAAAGAAAGGATAAAAGTCTCTACCTATATTTCCTAAAATGTGGTATTTAAAATAGAAAAATTCAGATGTGGTCTGAAGAGGGCAGAGGAGAGTAGTACTTTTTTGCCTTCCTAATTCTATACACTATACTTCTCAATGCATAGAGAAGGAAGACAAGGGAGAATGGGGGAGAAGTGAGAGAAAAAGAGTATATCAAGGAAAAAGTAGAAAAAAGACCACCAGTTCACCTGTGACTCTTTTGTCCCAGGTTGTCATACTAGATCACGGGGTGCAAATCAGGGATCCAGGATGAAGGAGTGAAAAGCATGACACACAAAACAAGGGGGTCCCAGCAACAGTGTTGTCAGAAGCCAGGAAACTGAACAGCATATCAAGAGAACAGGGCTACTAGGGCTAAAAACCACTTCACAGGATTATAGGCTTTACACTGAAAGGTACTTTCATCTAATCTAATCCAGCTTCCTCATTTTATAGATACTGAAGCCCAGAGGGGAAAACTGATTTGCCTGAGGTCACACAACGAGTAAGTAGCAGAATCAAATCCATCCTCTGACTCCATATCCAGTGTCTTTTCCTTAATACCACTCTGGGACTTGTGACAAGGATAGACTACATGTAACCGATCAACACCAAGGCCACCTACAGATGCTGAAGGAGCATCAGGGAGGTGGGGTGGGGGGGGAAGTTAAAGGACAGAGTCAGCACCTTGGAGAGCTGCTGGATTTGAGACAGGAGGCAAACAGAGGAACAATCTTTTACCAGGATTGGGATAGTACCTGCTAGCCTTGCTTGCACTTAACTCTTATTTACCAGTGATGTGCCAGAGGGAGCCCAAACCCAGATTCACCTGCTTTTTTTTAGGAGGAATATTTACACTTCACCTATTGGTAGGGTTTAACTTACTTTTTTGTTGATTATTTAGAGTAGAGAGTGATAGAGAAAATATTAATAATACAGATTAACCTTTAAAGGGTATCATATATAAGTATGCATATATGTGTATGTGCATATAAAAATAATTTTAGGGGGAGAGCTGATTGTTAAACATTTACCAGCACACCATTACCCATTACCCTCTTGGGGGCAAGTCCCCCAAAAGCCTAGTTTGCAGGTCATGACAAATAATCATAATGGCTAATCTTCATATAGCAGTCTTAAGTTTTGTTAAGTGCTTCATACATATTATCTAACTTAAACCTCACAACATTTCAGTGAGGCAGGCTTAATTGCTATCATGTTAACAGATGAAAAAACTGAGGCTGAGACCTACCTGCTCAGAGTCATATATGAGGCAAGATTCAAACTCAGGTCTTCCTGACTCCATATCCAGTCCTCAAGCTACTCACTTTAAATAAAAGGATTTATTGAGGGCAGCTGTGTAGCTCAGTGGATTGAGAGCCAGGTCTAGAGACAGGAGGTCTTGGGTTCAAATCTGGCCTCAGACACTTACCATCTGTGCCACTCTGAGCAAGTCATTTAAACCCCTTTGCCTTGCTCTTACCACTCTTTTGCCTTGGAACCAACATATAGTATTGATTCTAAGTGGAAGGTAAGGGTTTAAAAAAAAAAAACAAAGATCTGGGCTTGGAATCAGAAAGACCTGAATTCAAATTTGACTTTAGATTATAATTAGCTGTGTGACTCTAGGCAAGTCACTTAACCTCTGAGTATATTGTTTACTGGGGTGTATGGGGTGCTCAGGGAGGGGTAGTATCTCTGGTATGGAGGGCTTGTTGTGTCCTTCTAGGGCAGCTCTCCAGCCTCTGACACCCAGCTCTCACTTGTGGCTCCCAGTAGCTGCTAGCATGCGGCAGCGGCCACACCCCGGGCAACGGCTTCGACAGGCCAGCTAAACCTTGTGAGGGTAGCCATGGGGTCACTGACCCCTGGTGAACCAGGGCTTTGCTCACCCAGCATGTGAAGACTGCTTCAGCCAAACAGACGGAAGAAACCAACAAGAAGGTTCAACGGCTGAGAGGGCGATGCAGCAAAGCACTGTGGAGTGCTCAGGGCGTGTTGGAGCACAAAGGACAACACGGCCATCCAATGCAGCTGAGGAAGTCTCCAGGTGTGACGACTTTTCGTGCTACTGGACCCAGGCTTCCAATGCTGAGAGAGTGAGACTGTCTCTGTGCATCGACTTTTCCACTTAAATCTCCTTTATGCACAAGAGTCTTTGTGCACACTCATCTATCCTAACCCCGTTGAAAGCGCAGAAAGACAACTGTCATCCTCAGTTACTGAGAGACTACTACTACTATATTGTTTACTCAACCAAAAAATGAGATAACACCAATAATAAAAGGTTGCTATAAGGATCAAATGATATAATATTTATAAATAGCTTAGTACAGTGTCTTCTTGCTGTTGTTTAGTAGTTCAATTGTGTCCTACTCTTCATGATCCCATTTGGGATATTCTTGGCAAAGATCCTGGACTAGTCTGCTATTTCTTTCTCCAGCTCATTTTGCTGATCAAGATACTAAAGCAAAATTGTTAAGTGACTTGCCCAGGGTCACACATCTAGTAGGTACCCAATATCACTAGGAAATCAGGTCTTCCAGATTTCCAGGCCCAGGGGTTCTCTAACCACTGAACAACCAAGCTGCCCAGTACTGTGCTTAGCACTTACTAAATGTTCTCTGCCTCCTAGGTGCTATACAACTGAGAAATGCAAAGGAGGGGTACTTGTCAAATAAAGACAGGGGGTGATATGAAAAAAGAGGTTATTGGTCAGAGTACTACTCACACATGTGCTCATCACTTCAGTGAATATGCCTTACTTAGAACCATCAGACAAGCTCTGCAAAAAGGCATCCCAGCCCTAAGGAAGGAGGAGAGGTTAAGGAGCTGAGTCAAGTCAGAGAATCAGCTGAAGATCCAGTTCTGGCTCCAACACCAGCCACCTCATATTACCTCAGCAGATGACATCCAACCTACTCCAGCATGGCCTTCATCAGTCCCCTGTTCATTGCCCCTGAAGCCAATCAATGGATGTTCAATCCTACCCCATCCCCAACCTACCCTGGATCAGTGTCTTCAATGGAGTAGGGAGTTAATAAATGTTTGTAAGACTGGGCATATGCCCAAATCAAGAAGCATTTATTAAGCACCTGCTATGTACTAGACATTTTGCTAAGTGCTGAGGATACAGAGGAAGGACAAAAAAAAAGTTCTTGCTCTCAAGGAACTCACAATCTAATGTAGGAGGCAACAGGCAAACAACCTGTACAAATAAACCATATAAGAGATCAATAAAATACAATGTCAGGGGGAAAGCACTAATATTAAGGATGACTGGGAAAGGTTTCATGCAGAAAGTAGCTGAAGTAAGGCAGGGAAACCAGGAGACAGAGAGGAGGAAGGGGAGAGGAAAAACTGGGCTGCTGCCTTAGTATGATCCCACACGTACAGAGCCCAGAGCCCCAAGAATGTGTATGTGCAAGCCGTGACTTTCCAAAAGGTTGCTTTTGAGAGAGAATCAATATTGTTTCTTCTTGTCAACTGATGTGAACACAGGCATTCCCCCCTCCTGCCCAAGCCTGGGACTAAAGTTGAATTTTTAACCAACCTAAGGGCACTGTTAACCAGCAAGGCCTTTCACAGGCCACCTCCCTTCTCCTGAGACCAACAGACTGTATTTTTCCTACTAACAGGGGTTAGGTCAAACAATACAGGTTCATATCTTAGCTCTGTCCCCTCTACCTGAATAATGATGACGATGATAATAGCACCTAGAATTTGTATAGTGAAAAATGCAAGGTTTGCAAAGGTTTTAAAGTTTGCAGAGCACTTTACAAATACTATGTTTCAAAAGTCTTAGTGCAATTTTAAACTATTCAAGCTTAAAAATGCTCTAAAGACTTTTTGGATGCATCACATTATCTCATTTGATTCTCACAATAGCCTTGGGAGGTAGGTGTTATTCATCTCATTTTATAGTTGAGGAAATCAGGATAGAAAGAAGTCAGGTGATTTGCCCAGGGGCACAGTGCTATTAAGTGTCTGATGTAGAATTTGAACTCAGATCTTCAGACTCCAGGATCAGTGCTCTATCCAAAAAGCCACTTTCCTATGCCTCATATTTCTATGTAGAATGAAGGGGTTCGGCTATCAGATGTCAAACATGCCTTGCCTCGAAAATTTAACTGGAAATAGTTAACAAAAAATACATAATAAAGCAGGAAACCTTATAACTTGTTTAGTTTGGCACAACTATTCTAGGTGACCTTGAAGCTTCCTTCTAGCTCAAGGTAAACCATCTTATAATAAGAAATTTGAAAAGAAAGGAAGCTAGAGAAAGTACTTTTCTAGTCCTTTGTTTCTGCATTCATTGGAACCCAGAGGTTTCATTTGGCCCACTTTGTGTGGGGTGATACAAAATAGTCCTTATATAGTCTGCCCCTCCTGGATCAATGTCTTGTTATAGCACAAGGGCCAGGGGCTTGTGTACCTCAATGAAGCTATGAGCTATGCTGTGCAGGGTTCCCCTGGATGGACAGATCAGAGTGGAGAGATCTGACAAAAAGTGATCCACTGGAAAAGGAAATGACAAACCGATCCAGTATCTTTGCCAAGCCCATGAAAATCATTAAAAAGCTAAAAGATATGAATGCCATCAGAAGATGAGCCTCGAAGGTCAGAAGTTGTTCAGAAGGGCTTGATGGACTATGGTCCATGGGGTCAATAAGGGTCAGATACAATCGAAAAATAACAAAAACAACATCAGCCTGCCTGGAGGGTTCTACAGAGTCCTTCTGCTCAGACTCCTATAATGGGACTCATGTGGTATTGTTTGCTCTTTCAGTACAAACCTCCCTGGCACTTAGGCATCCTGATACTCTTGGACAAAAAGGATTTCCATTTACAAGCAAAAAGTTATAATGATCCATGTTGTCTGGCACAAAATCTTTAACCAATGGCTTCAAGGCAGATCCCACAAAGTCACTGCCTTCCTTTTTTTTTTTAAAGCCTTCCACTTTAGAATCAATACTTTGTATTGTTTCCAAAGCAGAAGAACCATAAGGGCTAGGCAATGGGGGTTAAGTGACCTCCCAGGATCACAAAGGTAGGAAGTGTCTGAGGCCAGATTTGAACCGAGGACCTCCTATCTCTGGACCTGCCTCTTAATGCACTGAGCTACCTAGCTTCCTCGAAGCTAAACTCTTAAACTACTACATTAACATTAAGTGTGTAATTTGTTATGTACTAATGATTTGGCTAATTCCCCTATACAATGTTTACTGATTCTAATGGCCTTCATTATTCCTTCAGAAACTAAGTTCTTTTACCCACATTACTGTCCAGGCTATGTTATCATGCCCTCTTCTTGGGAAATTTTAGTATTTCTGCAACAGTGAAACCAAAGAAGGAGCTTGGTTGGGTTGTGTGTTTCTTCCAAATCAGAAACAGATGCATGCAGCCTGTATAGCTAGGTAGGGCCTCTGTTGCCCTGCCATTAGGCCAGACAGACTTCATCAAGCCTCAAGAAAAGCTCTGACAAAGTTCTTGCTCCTAGAAGTACTCTTCCTTTGTGACCTGATTCTCAAGCACCAACACCTCCCAGCAAACTTCCTCAGCTCTCTCCTTCCCACCACAGAAGTAATCAACACACAGCAATAAAAGCTTTTACAGTGCCATCCTGTCTGTGATCAGCAAAGCCATAAAAAGCATGTAAGGCGATTGATTCCTAGCATTAATTGTGAGTGAGAGCAATTTGATGCATCTTCACAAAGTTTCTGTGCAGGACCATCTCGTGTTGCAGTGCTCAAAAAATAAAACAAAAAAAAAACTAAGATGAGCCCTCAACATACTCTTAAAATAACCATGTGGCCAAAAAAAGGGAGTTCTTGAACTTTTCCAGACTTATTAGCTTACATAAACAGAGATTTGAATAAATGTTTAAAAAGCTAAATTCCCCGGATGCCCTGTAATCAGTAAATGTTCATTACTGAAACACAGCAAATATGCATGAAATTTCCCAAGTGACATTCTGCTTACAAGATTAAAAAGGCACATCAGAAAGCAACCCGAGTTACAAAGCATCCTCCTCCAGATGCCAGCAGAAAGGAAACTTTCCCAAACCCAAAGGTCACACAGGCCCAGCTTGGATCTTCTGTGTTTTGGCAGTGACAGGAAATCAGAAGGAGCCATGCCTTCTGCAGCCTGGATGATTTATAAATAAGTCATCCACGCTTGCTGATTGATGTCTCCATGTAAATAATTAATCCTTGACCTTACGCTAAGAAAGCCTTGACTTTTTAATTTGGGGTCTTTTAAAAAAATCAATGCTGAGGAAACATAATTCACTCTCACACAGTCTGGGTCCTGGGTAGATAAATATCCTGTCGAGGTATCAGGGCAGAGTAGCTTGGGTTTGGAGTGTAAGTCACTGTAAAACACCGTACACTGAAGGGGGTTGGTCTGAGTGATGGGGTAGCATTCTTCACAGTGTTTCATGCTAATCGATTATTGATTATCTATTTCTGGGGGGCTGGGTTTTGGTTGTTTCTGATAGGAAATTCTCTGGACATCAGACCTAAATTGAAGCCCTGATATCACTATGTATCCGGCTAACAGGGTAGGCTCACCTCTCAGGCTCAGGCTGCAACTTCCATTCACCTTCCATCCCTCAGTCATTCTACAAATATACTTTCCTCAGTCTGAGAACTCCAGGCACCCAGAATCTCTTCCATTCTCTTGGCTGGGTGGAGGGAGCAGGTGTCAGCAAAAGTTTAATTTAGAAGCTCATGAATTCAAAAGAGGAGCTGGGTGTTTATCCTCCCTATCTCACAAAGCTGCTACGAGGAAGGCAGAAGAGAGAATTATGAAAAGGTATCTTCTGTCCCTTCCTTCCCCACTAGCATTATAGCCCAAGGTGAAGCAAAGGACACACTTTGCTTTCAGGGTATCACCCAGAGAAGGGAAAGTGGTTATGCTATTCCTAGGTGTCTCCCCACCTCCACCCAAATGTGAAGTCAAAGAACTTTGGGGCTGTTAAGGGACATCAAGGACCCATCTGAATCCAAGATTGAGAACTAGAAGAGATCTTAGAGGTCATGTAGTCTAACTTCCTCATTTAACAAGGGCTAAGCAACTTGATCAAGGTCGTCCAGGTGGTATAAATAAAATTTTAGTTTATGCCCTGTGATTCAAATTCAGCATTTCCCTCCAACTCCTCCAGTCCCCTATCCCCCTCTCCCCTACTGTGCCATGTTGCTGCTCTTTTGTGTGGAACAGTCTGGCAGAAGTTAAGGTCTAGATTCTCTGTAAGGTACATCTAGCCCCCAGAGGAGCCAGACAGTCCCAACACCAAAGAGTAGCTCTCCCTTTGTTCTCTAGCTCCACTGTTTCTATTTGGAGAAAACATAACATCTGGGAAAATCCAAATAAAGAGGTCTTCTAGTCAAGTTTGAGCAGTCAAAAAAATTTACAATACAAGAGAAAGACACAAGTTGTTGAGTTCTCCTTTGCAACTACTGCAACAGAAGGGCAACAATTTCTTGTCACTGACAATCAGACCTGGAAGGGGCCTAAGGGACCAATGAGTCAAATGAGGCTATGAAGAGGAACGGATTTGCCCACTCTTTGCAAACTCATTCCTCTTCTGGACCTCGTTGCCTGGAGAGTTAATAGTAGAAAGCCACAAATGGGGTTTCCTAACTGCCAATACAGTATTCTTTCCAATATATCACACTGTTCCTAGTGGAGACCAATTCCCAAACTTCCATCAGGCACTCAAGGCCCCAGACTGGAAGAAGTTGAAGAGTGAGTGAATCTGCACTTCTCACAGGAAGCTCTGACACCACCCCCTTTACAGCCTGAAAGTCCCACCACAGCTCAGCCTTCAAATGACAGGATTTGAGATAAGTCTTGTCCTCCTGGTAGGAATAAATGAAATAGAAGATGAGAGAGAGTGAGCCCCACTATTGTCTGAAGCCTGGTAACAACAGCTATTTAAAGGAGACCTAGTTTTTTAAAAGGAGGGGTGTAATGGAGGAAAGGAACTCAGAGAAGAAGAAGAGACCATTTCTGGGAAAAGTAAAAAGTATGCCCCCAAATGGGCAATTAAAAAAAAAAAAGCATTGCTTCAACATAACAATCAGCCCCCTTGATCAGACTACAATAGAATAGAAGACTCCAGACCCCTTCTCCGTCGGAGATTCTTAGCCACATGGGCCAGAATACACTGAACAGCTCTCTTCATTATTCTGTGGGTCTGGTCCCCAGGAACGAGGGCTAGGAATTTCCAAGGAGCGTTAGGAGCTTTTTTTTTTTTTTGGCTGGGGGTATGCCCAGAAAGATTGTGCCTCTTTTCTGACTGCAAAAGTCTGACTTCACTAAGCTTCCCCTACCCAACCAAGAGGGGGAGCAAGGGAAGCCCCCTCCTGAATTCAAAACAAATTCATTTGCACACAAACGTGCACCAAATAGCTTGAGGACCTCGGAAAATGGCACATCATTAGGGACGGGGAAGGAAGGAGGAAACAGCAGTAATTTGTATTTTACAAGAAGAGTTCAAAATGCTAAGTACAGGGAAAACAAAAGAGTGAAAATAATCCCAGTGGATTTCTACTTATTGAGATTCTCTATCTCCAACCTCCTCTAAATAAAATTCTTATTAAAAACATTAAAAAGATATCGTCAACCACACCATACATTCTCTGAAAGAAAACAGAAAAATCTACCATAAAACAAATCAAAACCTCACCGAACACCTGGCTTAGCAGTGCGTCCGGAGCTTTCAGTACTAGAAGCAGTTTTCTACAGGATTTATAAACACTAGGAAATAAGGGGCATATTCCAACCCCACTCCCCACCCCCAACTCCTGTACGGAGGTGAGGAAAGCCCACCCAGCTCAGGCTCCAGTATGGCACACCTCCTCCCCGTCCCCTCCCCAGGTTCGTAGTGCACCTTCCACTCACCCACCCCCGACCTCAGCACAGCTGAGAGAGGTGAGTGCTCCGGGGTCGCTCGACTCAGCCCGAAGGAAGGCAGCGCTCGGCCACCTATCTGCACTTTAATGAGTTTTCATTTTATTTAAAGTTCCCGCAGCCTCGGCACCCCTCCGTTACCCAAAGTACCGGGCTAGCTTAGCAGAAAGCCTCAGCCGGCCCCTTAGGAGCGAGGAGGGGGGAGGGAGGCAAGCCTGCTGGGTTGGAGAGAAGACTGGGCTGGCAGTAAAGCTGGACTGGAGAAGATGAAGCTCACGGATCCCGGCCAGTCACCTACCTCCTCCACCAGTAGTCTAGGGAGCCTCTGCCCCACCCCAGGCGCGAGGGGGCAGGCAGGGGGCGCAGGGAAAGCCGCGCGGGGATGGGGCGCGCAGCCACTCACTCACCTGACCAAGCCGCGGAAGCGAGCGAGTAGCGGCGGCGGCAGCAACAGCAGCAGCGGCAGCGGCAGCGGCAGCAGGCAGTGAAGTCCCAGCGCAGCCGGCGCCTCCAGCCCAGGGGGGCTCTAGGAGCTGTCCTCGGCGATTGTGCTCCTTCTTTCCAAAGCCCAAACGACTCCTGCGGGGGTCCTCGCCCGTCTCACTCCTCTCCGGGCAGCCTGGAGTGTCCACGAGCCTTGCCCAGCCCAGTCCAACCCAACCCAGCCCAACCCAGCTCAGCCTAGCCTAGCCTAGCCCAGCCCAACCCAGCCCAGCCCAGCCCAGCCCAGCCCAACCCAACCCAGCCGGTGCAACCCGTCCGAGCGAGCGCAGCCGAGCCCAGTTCTCCTCAGCTCCGGCTCGGGTTTAGGCTGGGGCTCAAGCAGCTCAGCCCTCTGCCCAGCTCCTGGCTCTCGGCTTCTGCCCGACTGGAACAAACTCAACTGGGGAGGAGGAAAGTGGGACAGGCAATCTGGGGAAAGAGGCTGCTGCTTCCCTCTATCTCTCTCCCTCCCTTCCTCTCTCCTTTTTCTTTCTTCCTTCTTCTCTCTCTTCTTCTCCCCCACCTTCCTTCCTTCCTCTCCTCCGCTCTCTCTCTTGCCTCCACCGCCGCCGGCCCGGCTCCCTAGCTAGGAAGACTCCCAGCAAAGTGATGCTGTTGCCTCGAGAAGCGGCTGGGAATAGCGCCCCCGCCCATCCCTGGGAGGAGGGGGCCCAGGGACACTCCGCCCAGCTCCTGCCTGCTGCTGCCTCCTTATCTCCCTCCCTCCCTCCCTCTCTCCGCAAAGCCCGGCTTGGAAGAGGAGGGAAGATCTGGCCCAGTGCCGTTCGGTCCCCTAGCCTTTGCTTCTGCCTCTGGGGAGGCCAGAGGCTCGCTCCTGGCCGCAGCGCTGGGGTGTGCCGAGGTGCGCTGCGCGGGGCGCAAAGGTGCGGGCTTCCGGGCGCGGCGTCGCGCCGAGCTCTCGGAGTGTCAGAGTCAGCGCCTGCGTTCCTACTAGGGACGCAATCTGGGAATCCCAAGTGGACTTCAGGGCTAGGTTAGGGTTTGAGGCCGGGCGAAATGGTGAGGGATGAAGCTGGGTGGGCTTTGGAACGAGGCAAAACAGAAGGGGAGGAAGTGGGAGAGTGGTACGATCCGAGATTGAGCTTGTCTGGTGCCGTTGTCCCCCGATCCCCAAAACAGAATGTCTTCTCCTTGGTCCTTCTCTCCCTTGGAGCTTCAACTTTCGGGCACTCGTTCAAGGAAATCAGCCCCGATGGACCAGGCTGAGACACCTGAAGGCACAGAGTGGAAAAGGTTACCCAGGGTCCTGATCTGTGCCCTTCTGATCCCGAAGAGTCTCGTGTCCTAAACCATTTCCCCACTGCTCAACACTCCTAACTTTGACCACTATCCTTCAGAAACATAGCCGTGAAACTTGGGTTCACTGCCAGTCAAGGAGCATGTTCGGTTCAGGCCTTAACTGGGTATGAAGGGCATCTGCCTACTACCCCCTATTAGCCGGCTCCTAGCACCAGATAAATGGGAAGAGTTCCACGTAAGCCCAAATAGTCCTGATTCTCGATGCCAATTCCCACGGCTCAAGGCCTATGGGAGACATTTTAAAGGGTGGAGTTAATAAGACCTGGACCATAGAAGGAGAGTCCTTGTATTTGTGGGGAGTAGCAGAAGAGATTCATTAGGAATTATTTTAAAAATAACCCTTTAGGGAACCAGGTAGGATAGGCCAGCCCAAAACATACATGCACCATCAGCTACAACTCAGTAATTCGAATCCTTTTTGGTGCATTGTAATTTTCAGAGTATTCACATTTGGGGTCTAATGAAAGAAGAAAAAGAGACTGCTCTGGCTGTAGCCTGGGACTAAAAGCTTTCTTCACCATAGGACTCTAGGCTGCCAATGCAGTCAGGTGGATGAGCACTGAACTTGGAGACAGGAACACCTGAGTTCCAAATCTGTTTCAGACTTTTACTAGTGGTGTGACCCTGGGCAAGTTACTTAACCTCTCAGCCTCAATGGGGATAATTATCACCTTCTTCACCCGGTTGTTGTAAGGATCAGTTGAGTTAATATATACAAAGTGTTTTTGCAAATCTTAAAGCCTTCATAAATGCTAGCTATTATTATTATACCCATTGACCCTCCCTATATTCAGGATGATTGTGAGGGAAAATAATAAGCAAATTGGCCACCACCACCCACTATTTGTTACTAGGATTAACAACCTCCTTCACTTTTCCAGTCACCATTACCATTGACTTCCAGTCCACTCCAGTCAACTAATACTTCTCCTGTCCTATGACTAGCATCTTTAGTCTTGTTTCCCAAATGTCTGAGTTACCATCTGTGACCTTTTTTCTTCTTGCCTTGTGCTGAGCTTTCATCTCTGTAACAGTATTACCTCTCCTCAGTTTCCATCCTTTTTTATCTCTACTTTCTTCTAACACTTCTTAATTCTTTGCATTCTTGCTTACAACTTTATAATTCAACAGAAACTCCTCTCTCAAAAGTTATTAATGATCATTTAATTGCCAAAACTAATGACCTTTTCTAATACTCTTCTTTCTCAACCTTCTCTGAAGCCTTTGACACTATTGATCACCCTCTTCTCCTTGACTGTGGCAGTGTTCTCTGTTCTCCTATATGACCATTCCTATGTTTCCTTTGCTGTATCTTTATTCCCCTTAACATGATAATGGCAGAGATCCCCCAAGGCCCTTTCTGGGCCCAATTCTGCTCTACTTCTATGGTATTTCATTTGGTGATCTTCTCAGCTCCCACAGTTTCAATGATCATCTCTACAAATGACTCATATTTACTTGTATTGTCATAATCTCCCTCCCAACTTACAGGTTCAAATCTCTACCTTCCTAGTAGACATCTTAAATTAGAAGTCTCATAGATGTCTTAAGCTCATTGTGTCTAAAACTGAACTTCTTATCTATACCGTCTGCCTTTTCCTCTGCCTAACTTTCTTATCACAGTTAAGGTGTCATCCATGGTCATAACTTAGGTGGCATCTTTGAATTCTCCCCCCTCCTCCATATTCATTCACTGGTCAAGTTCTGTCATTTCCACTTTCATAACATCTTTCATATATGGCCCCTTCTCTCCCCTTACACTTTCACCATCATGGTGAAAGCTCTCATCATCTCATGTCTGGAATATCGCAATGGCCTATTGGTTGTTTCCTTTGCTACTTGTCTCTCCACTCTATTCTGTCCTGTCAGGGTGGTCTTCCTAAAGTACAGGTCTAACCATATTTCTTCCCTGTTTGAAACAAAAATATAAACCCAGGCTTCTCTCTCTTGTCTTCAGGGTCAAATATAAAATCCTTTGTTTGGCTTTTAAAGCCCTTCACAACCTGACCCCTTCCTACTTTCCCATTCTTATACTTTACTTCTCTCCATGTAACCTGTGCAAAACACTCCATGTCCTAAACCTAAGCATTTTCTCTAGATGTCCCCAATGTGTGTAATGCCCTCCCTATTCATTTCTATCTTCTAACCTCCCCAGCTTCCTTCAAGCCTCAGATAAAATCCCATTTTCTGCAAATCCCAATCCTCCTTAATCTTAGTGCCTTCCCTTTGAGATTACCCCCCCAAATTATCCTGCACAAATCTTGTTTGTGTATGGTTGTATGTTGTCTCCTCCATTAGACTGTGAGCTTTTACAGGGTAAAAACTGGATCTCACCACCTTCCCCCCCTTTCTTAATCCCAGGTGTTTATGATAGTACCTTGACACATAGTAGGTACTTAATAAATCATTGTTATTGAATGACTCTTCCTATTACAATGCCCTTTGGAACCCTTGCTATATCATTAGCAAACTCCCCTTTGTCCTACATTTCTTTTCATATTCTGAAACTCATTAAAACCAAAATTCTTCAGAAAACATTTTAGTTCCTTTTCATTCTTATCAATGTTAACTGCTCCTTCTTTTATGCCCTGATACTTTGGGCTACAAGGAATTGGCACTTTCTTTTCTCTGTAGTTACTGCTCCTTCCAGAGTCTCCTGTACTTCTGTCTCTCAGCAACCCCTCTCTTCCTGAAATTCACTCCAATCATATATGTCAGTGTGTTCAGATTCTTATTACTCTCATCTACTGGCCTCCAGCTAACTCTCCCTTCTTTCTCAAACGGGGGTCCCAATCCTCTTTTTCACCTTGGCTCCAGCCCTCAGCCTCGGGCATTTTGATATTACTTATGTCTCTTCAAACACTTTGGCCTCCTAGGTTATCAGCTTTCTGAACTTCCATGACCTACATATCCACTCTACCTCAGCCCTGCAACATTATTCCACTTCCATGATTTTGAAACACCAAAATTCTTCTCTCTGCAGGCATACCTCATTTTATTGAACTTTGCTTTATTGCAATCGAATTGAAGGTTTGCGGCAACCTTGCATGGAACAAATCCATTGGCACCATTTTTCCAAGAGCATGTGCTCACATCATGTTTTTGTGTTACATTTTGGAAATTCCACAATATTTCCAATTTTTCCATTATTATATCTAGTATAGTGGTCTGGGTTCAGTGATCTTTTATGTTACTATTATAATTCTTTTGGGTGTCAAGAAAAATGCTGGTATAAGAAAGGGAACTTAATAAATGTGTTGACTGCTCCTCCAACTGGCCTTTTTGTCCTCAGGCCTCCCTGTTCCCCAAGACATAACAATATTGAAATTAAGCCAGTTAATAACCCCATGATGGACTCATAAGTGTTCAAATGAAAGGAAATGTCAACTGATGGGGCGAACTTCAATGTTGTCTTACTGTAAGAAATGACCACAGCCACCCCAACCTTCAGTAGCCACCACCCTGAGCAGTGGACAATCATCAACATCAAAGCAAGACTCTCAACCAACAAAAAGATTACAACTCACCCAAGGCTCGGGTGATGGTTAGCATGTTTAAGCCATAAAGCATTTTTAAATTAAGGCATAGATGATGAAAATACATGTATAATCCAGACCAAATTGCTTACCAGCTCTGGAAGGGGGGAAAGGGAGGAAGGGAGACAATTTGGATCATATAACTTCAGAAAACTTATGTGGAAATTTGTTATTACATGTAACTGGTAAAACAAATAAATAACTCATTAAAACATACATTCATTTGTTTTTGACATAATGTTATTGCATGCTTAGTTGACCACATTATAGTATAAACATAACTTTTATGTGCCCCGTGAAACCAAAAAATTCATGAAATATTCACTTTATTGTAGTGATCTATAACAGAATCCTCATTATCTCTGAGGTATGCCTTTAATCATAATCTCCTGTCCTTCTAGATCTCCCTCCACCTCACTCCTAAATCTGTTCTTTGTTCTTGCAGTGATCTTTCCACACTTGTTTTAGTTCCTGTTTTCTCAGGTATTCATCACCTATATTATGGATTCACTTTACTCTCTTCATAGTATTGACCCTATTGTGAGTCTGTTCAACTATGCATTATCTTCCAGTTTTAACTTTCTTGCTTTTTCCTTCTGCCTTCTATGTCCTGTCAGTCCTCAACCCTGAGCCACCCCAACCATCTGCTTTCCCTGTTTCTATTCTGAACTACTGACTGCCACTGAGGAAGTCACGCAACTGTGCTGACTTGCTCCATTACAAATTTATGATCTCTAATCTCAACTGGGTTCCTTACTGCTACAGAATTATCCTTTAATTATCCTTTTATTCTTCCCTCATTTAAGAAAACTCCCTGAACAAGATTTTCTTTTACAAATATTATTATTATTTTATAACCCTTACCTTCCATCTTGGAATCAATATTAAGTGTTGGTTCCAAAGCAGAAGAGTGGTAAGGGCTAGGCAATGGAGGTTGTGACTTGCCCAGGGTCACACAGCTAGGAAGTGTCTGAGGCAAGAATTGAACCCAGGACCTCCTATATCTGGGCCTGGCTCTCCATCCACTGATCCACCCAGTTGCCCCTATTTTTATTTTATTTTTTTTACCATTTACATGTAATACATTTCCATACAAGTTTGCCCAAGTTGAGATGGAACTTATTCCCTCCCTTCCTTTCCTTCCCCCACCCCTTGCAGGCAAGCAATTCGATCTGGGTTATACACAAAAATATCATGTAAAACATATTTTCCATATTGCTGAATCAGCTTTTTGAAACCAGCTCCTCCAGCCCCCAACACTCGCTGAGTCTTTCAGCACATCACCTAGCCCCCTGCTTCTCTAAGAAAATTGAAACCATCTATCCAGAACTGCTTTGCATCTCTGACACTGCACCTCAGAACCTCTCTGCATCTTCATTCACCCTCTCTTTTGCCATGGTATCTGAGGAGGTAACCTTTTTCCTTGCTCAGACTAACTTTTCTATTGTTCTTATGTTCTAGTCCTTCTCATTGTCAACTGCTTGCTTGATTATTTCACTTGGATATCTTTTTAGAACTTCAAACTTAAGCAAATCCAGTTCAGAACCCATCATCTTCCCCCTAAATCTACCCATTCCTCCAAACTTCCTAATGCATTCAAATTAAATGGCAATTAATTTCAGTGTGGGGCAACAGAAATTTGGAGTATCTCTCCTTTACCTTTTATTGAAAATATCATTTGAACTGAACTTATCTTCTTAAAAAAGAAGCTAAGAGACAAAATGCTAATATTTAAGAGCAGAAGAAAGGAGAGAATGCATTCTAGTCATGGCAGACTCTCTGAGCAAAGACATGAAGGTGAGGAATGTAATATCATTTATCAATTAGCAAACATTAGGTAGGTACCTACTATGTGCCAGGCACTGTGCTAGGCATGAGGGAAATAAACAAAAATAAAACAGTTTTGGCCCTTAAGGAGGTAACAAGGAAGACAAGGAATGAACCTCAGAGTAAAGGGGTTAGTCCTTTGACCTCATCTAATAGACATATAGGAACAGACAGAGAAATACACAGAGATTTGAGAGGGAAGGTACTAGTAGCTGGAAAGATCAGGAAAGTTTTCATGTAGAAAGCAGCATTTGAACTGAGGATTGAAGAAAATTAGGGACTAGAAGAGGCATAAACGAGGAAAGTATGAATTATAGGTCTCAAATATTATAAAGAAGAGGTTTGTCTGTAATACAGAATATGTGAAGCAGGCTATATAATAGGCCTGCAAAGGCAGGTTGGAGTCAGATTATAAAGGGCTTTCAAAATCAAATAGAGGGGTCTGAATTTTATTTCAGAGGCAATTGGGAGCCACTGAAGGTTCAGCTTGTTCAGTTAGGGAGGGATATCTTCAGGCTGGTGCTTTAGAAAAACCAAGTTACCAATTACTCAAGAATGGATCAGAGATGAGAGGGTCTAAAAGTAATGAGACTAATTAGAAGGCTACCTAAAAGTAATGAGACTAATTAGAAGGCTGTTGAAAGAAACTAGGTGAATGGTTTTGAAAGCCTAAACTCAACATGCCAACTCTTTCCTCTGCATTTGTGCAGTTATCCATGTCTAGAATGTGCTATCTTTTTATCACCACCTTTCAGAATCTTTTTCCTCTTTCAAGGTCCATTTCAGCATCTTTCTGGTAAAAGGTAAGCTCCTTGAGGACAGATGCTGTTTTCTTTTGGTTCTTGTATCCCCAGTGCCTAGCACAGTGCCTTTTACTTAGTAGCACTTACTTAAATATTTGTTGAATCTCATTACATTAATCCTTACTATCATACTGTGAGATGTGCTGGGCAGGGACTATTGTCTCCATTTAAAAGATGACAAAACTGAGGCAGAAAAGAGGGTTAATTAGTTTGTTTAAAGTCACACAGCCAGCATAGGATTGTGATGGAATACTATTGTGTTATAAGAAATGGGTAGTTTCAGAAAAATCTGAGAAGAGTTATATGAACTGATACAAAATGAAGTGAGTAGAACCAGGAGACTATCATACAATAACAGCAATAATGATGATTAACTATGAAAGATTTACTATTCTGATCAATCAATGAACCAAGACAGTTCCAAAAAGACTAAATATGAAAAATCCTGTCCCTTCCAGAAAGAGAACTAACAAACTCTAAATATATACTGAAGCATTCTTTTTTCATCTTAAAATGTTTCTTCCTCTTTTTTTTGCAACACAACTAATATGGGAATGTGTGTTGTATGACTTCACATGTACAATTGATATCATATTGCTTACCTTTTCAAGGTGTGAGGAAGGGCTAGAGGGAGAAGATTTGAAACTTAAAATTTGGGGAAAAATTTTAAGTCATACAGATAATTAGTATCTTAAATGAGACCAAAAATGGAGATATAAATGTAACTCAGATCTCTTCTCTTTTCACATCTAGTATTTTGGACCATTTTTAAAAGTGATTCCATTACCTACTTTAGGTGATTCCATTATCTCTGCTGATACTTGTGGGACAGGGTACTCTTTATGGATTAGAAATGCTTTCAAATGGCTGGCTCCATTCCATTCTGTTGCAACTGAAACTCACAGTGTATGCATGTCTCTCTAACTGCCCAATTAAAAGAAATGGCCAACCTTGGAAATAAGCTCAGTGTTGCTTACCCATGCAAGTAACCATTTATCCTTGGCATAGTAGGCTGCAGGGAGGTCATTGTTTTGAACAAAAATGAGTTCATTTTCTTTTGAGCACTTTCTTAGCATTCCCTCTTTGTAATATTTAGAGACTCCTCCTAAGCTGGATGGAGAAGTGAATGAAGTGCTGAGTTTGTATTTAGGGACTCCTGGGTTCAAATCCAAATTCAGATACTAGCTGTAGTATCCTCCTCAAGTCATTTTCCTGCTCAGTCTTATTCTTCACTGCAAATTGGGTATGATAATAATACTATCTACTTCACAAGGTTACTATGGAAAGTAACTGATGTAATACATAGAAAGTACATTGGAAGCCTTAAAATGTTCTATAAATATGAGAAAGCTTTATGGAAATTCCTTGAGGGCAGAGACGGTTTCATTTTCATCATTGTCCCTATTCCACTTTCAGCACCTAGCACATAGTAGGTGTTTTAAAATACTTGTTGGTTTATTGGTAGTGCTTTGGCTTGTTTGTCCTTATAGCAGAGCCTCAGATCTTCTACAGGAAGCCTTTGCCAGGTCTTCTTAAATCTAATGCCTTCCCTTTGTTAATTATTTCCTATTTATCCTGTTTATAGTTTGTTTGTACATATTTGTTTGCTTGTTGTCTTACCCCTTAGATTGTGAGTTCCGTAAGGGCAGGGACTGTCTTGTCTTTTTTTTTTTTATCCCCAACTCTTAACCGTGAAGTTTGGTACCTACCACACAGTAGGTGCTTAATAAGTGCTTGCTAATTAATTAATAACTGATTGACTCTGTGACTGTATTTATATTAATATCTGTGTGGTTCAGAACACGGAGGAAAGACTTCTGTTAGCAAGTCAGAAATCAATGTAGCATGGAGTTAATACTGCTCTAAAGATGTCTACATTTTTCATCCCCAAAGTGTAACTTTGGTGCTGGGAGAATCTGGGTCATGGAGGCTCTATGCAAACTATGGAATCATTGGAGAAGATGTCTTGTCTTCTTGAACTCTGCATCTTAGAAATGACTCTGATTCTTTGAAGGACAACACAACATCTCACTCTCCTCCGGCAGATATTTATGTAGAAATGGAAATTTTGCAAATTGAGTCTTGTCTTAAGAGCACTAATGGGGAGGCTGACTATTTTAAAGGAACAATAGGGAGATGTCTTTTTTTTTGTAAAATGATAAATTATCTCTTATCTCTCTTACCCAATTTTATCTGATTTCTAAATGTGTATGTTTTGCACATTGAATTTCCCTGAAATGGGCTCCACCTGTGCTTTGGCAACTGTCCAGAGCTAGAAAACCAAGTGTTCTCTCCCCTTGTGGTACAAGGCCATGAGACCTTATTGAGTTGAATATAAGGATCCAGCTGGAAAGGTCAAAGCCCACCTGGGCAGATGGTACTTTTTTGTTGATCAGAAGGGAAAGTTGGGGGAAGAGAGATTTCAGTAGTTAGAGTAGTCTAGGGGGTCTTAGGTGGGATGCTTAAAGACCCATTGGTGAAGCCTTTGATACGAATCCATCACCCTTAGGGCCACCCCTAGCTCTTGGACCATTAAAGTAAGGATAGAATTAAATGGATTTAGATGTGATCAGAGGAGAAATAAAGTGCTGGGGGACCCTTCTGGAGTCACTGTCATCAGAGTCCCAGTCCCAGTGCAGTACAGGTACAATCTTTCAAAAAGAGGAGGGAGGGAATTAAAAGAAAAAAAGAGCACAAGGATTTGATCAAACTGGAGGTGCAGGACAGGAGAGATTCCCCTCTCTCCAGTGACAGTGAAGGAATAACAAAAGGTCACAAAAACATATATTCTTTTTGAAAGAAAGAGAAAATATGTTAGAAGTAAGTAACCCTCTACCCTCAGGTAACTACTCTGTTGGGAAGGGGACCTCTCCATTAAGCAATCTTATGGTGGTTATTGGTGGTCCTTTATGTCTTAGTTATTGCCATATTAAATTCACTCTCTCAAAGCAATAAAGTTGTGTTTATTTTTTAAGTAGCCAACTTTCAATTTCTAGTAATCTGGACAGGACTCCCATCCTTCTCTCCAGTCCTCTCCTCTCTGAGTGTCATGGTGTTATAGGAGAAAAAATTATAGATCAGAAGTCCCAGCTCAGCCACTTTTAAGCTGTTTGACCTTGGGTAAGTTGTTTGCTCTTCTCTGAGCTCCATATTCTTCTATGAAAAATCAGGATAATAAAATCCATCTTATCTACCTAAGAGGAATAATGATGAGAAACAAATGAGATATTATATAGCAAAATGCTTTATTTATTTTTTTGTTGTGGTTATAAATATTTAGAATATTTTTATTTGATTTCCATGAGATATACATGCACTATGATCTTTCCCATAGGATCTCCAAAGCCATTCAAGAAGATACCACTGGAATACACTGGTTCCACTGTTTCATTCAGCTCCTGACTCTAGAGAAAATGATACTTTTTATTTCTTTTTTAAAAAATTTTTATTCAAAGGTATTTTACTTTCTCAATTACATATAATCACAATTTTCAATATGCATTTTCTGAAATTATAAGATCCAAATTGTCTCTTTCCCTCCCTTACCCCCTAGGTTATATACATATTACCGTGCAAAACATACTTCCATGATGGTCATTGTTATAAGAGAATACTCAAATAATACCAAAATTCCAAAATGAAAACATAAATGAACCAATGCAAAAAAATAATATTCTTTGATGTGCCTCTGAATCCAACAGTTTTTTTCCTCTGGAGGTGGATCGCATTCTTTGTCATAAGTCCTTCAGATTGTCCTGGATCATAGTATTGCTGAAAGTACCTAAGTCTTTCATGGTCAATCATTGTGCAATATTGCTGATCCTGTTCTCCTAGTTCTGCTTATTTTGCTCTATATCAGTTCATATAGGTCTTTCCAGATTTTTCTGAAATCATCCTGCTCATCATTTCTTATAGCACAATAGTATTCCATCACCATTATATACCACAATTTGTTTAGCCATTCTTTGATGGATATCCCCTCAATTTCCATTCTTTGCCATTACAAAAAGGGCTGCTATAGATATTTTTATACAAGTAGGTCCTTTCCCCTTTTTTATGATCTCTTTAGGATACAGACCTAGTAGTAGTACCAGATCAAAGGGTATGTATGATTTTATAGCCCTTTGGGCATAGTTCCAAATTGCCCTCCAAAATTGTTGCATCAGTTCACAACTCCACCAATAATGCATTAGTGTCCCAATTTTGCCACATCCCCTCCAATATTTATTGCTTTACTTTATTGTCATTTTGACCAATCTGATAGGTGTGAGGTAGTACCTCAGTGTTGTTTTAATTTATATTTCTCTAATTAAGAGTGATTTAGAATATTTTTTCATATGATTTTTGATAGCTTTGATTTCTTTATCTGAAAAATGCTTGTTCATATCCTTTGACCATTTATTTGTCAATTGGGGCATGACTCCTATTATTATAAATTTGACTTAGTTCTCTATAAATTTGAGAAATTAGACATTTATCAGAGAAATTTGCTATAAAATTTTTTCACCCGGTTTATTGTTTCCCTTTAAAAAATACTTTATTACCAGGAAGAAACAGGTAATAGACTTGTGAATTTACTGGTATAAGGAAGTCCTGGGACAGCTATTGGCATAGCAGATAGAACATTGGACTTGAAGTCAGGAGGACTCATCTTTCTGAGTTAAAATCTGGCCTCAGACACTTACTAGTTGTGTGCCCCTGGGTAAGTCATTTAACTCCATTTGCTTCAGTTTCCTCATCTATAAAATGAGCTGGAAAAGGAAATGGCAAAACTCTTTGCCAAGAAAACCCAAAATGGGGTCATGAAAAATTGGACACAACTGAAAAACAATTCTGGAAGTAATTTCCAAATGATTTGCCCAATATCACATAACTGTCTGTGTGTCAGAGGTGAACCTTGAATATAAGGCTTCCTGGCTCTATCCACAAGGCAGCACCACCCTCTGTTACCAGAAAGCACTATAAAATGCAACCAATTGTCTCTTCCAGATTGATGAGGTTACCCTGAATGATTCTTATAACAGGTCTGAACTTAGTAATAGGGAAATAGCACCTGTTGGCCTGGGAGTAGGGGAACTGATAGCAGAAGACCCTTGAGCCTCCCTTAGTCTCCCTTTTTCTCTCTGGAGGCAGTGCTGGTTCTCACCCATACCAGTGACATTCCTATTTGCAAAGTGAAGGATGGTCTCATAAAATACTTTAGGGCAGAAATCTCTAAGGAAGTTTAGGACACTATTTCCAGTCTGCTAACTGGACTCCAAAGGCACTTTAAGTGGGTGCTCTCCTTTGCAAAGATTAAGTGACTAAAAGATGCAGCTTCTTTCCTCCTCTGCAAAGGATAAATGGTTCCTGGCATGGGCGAGCAGGCTTGTGCTTATTTCCAAGACTGGGCATAAATCACTGTGTCCTTTAACTGCAATCTGGGGTTCTCTGGTGGGAATGTTGGTCTGGAAGAAAGCTGGAGGTGAGCAAATCTGAACCTCAACAAGGAAGAAGAGGAGCTTCTTTTATCCATGTAGGTAACAGGTGTCTCTTGTTTACTTCCTCCTTGGTGCCCCTGAGTACTTCGTATAGCCAGTTAGTCACCCATTCCACTGGGGAACAAGCCTATGTTAGTAAATAGAGCCTCTATTTGCTAACAAATGCTGCAGAATCTCCCTTTGGGAATGCACTCTGATTTCAGTTCACAGCAGCAGGGCCAAATCTCTTTGCTAGGGTGTGCTTCATCTTGGTGTAGTGCCTGAAATCCTACCCCTGGGAGGGGTAAACAGAAAGATGCCAATATCATTCACTAACACCATAATGTAAATTTATTTTGAAAAGGAACCAAGTTTGGGAGAGACTGGAGAGGGAGACTCTAAGGGAGCAGCCCTGAAAAGGGACAAGAAAATATTAAAGATAAATGTCCATCTTTGTCTTGGAATCATCCTTGAACCTTCTCTATCCCTCACCCCAATGTTTCCCATCACTTGCCAGGTCTTGTCAGTTCTTCCCCCTTGACTTCTCATAATCTGTTCCATCCCCTAATCTACTCATAGAGGGGATGCTCTCATCATCTCTTGCCTGGACTATTGAAATAGCCCCCTAGTTAGTCTCTGCTTCTAGTTTCTCCCTATTTCAGCCTGTCCTTTGCATTGCTACCAAAGTGATTTTCCTAAAGTGTAGTTGTGACCATGTCACTATTCTGCTGAAGAAAGGCTACCAGCTCCTTAATAGCGCTGGAATCAAATTTAAACTCTTGAATTTGACACTGAAAGGTCTCCACCACCTGATTCCAATAGTACAGTGGCACATAGTAGGTGATTTATAAATGTTTGTTGAATAGTTGATTGATTGTCAAGGTGGATCAGAGGTATTAGAATCTACAAATTATTATGGATTATGGGATCATGGATTGTCATGGCTAGAGAGGCCTTTAGAGATCATTTAATCCAACACTGAAGTAAACTGAGGGACACAATGAGGAAAAGACTTACCCAAGATCACAGAAAAAGTTGATAGTAGATCTAGGACTAGAATCCAGATCTCCTATCTTAATGGATTTCTCTCCTTTTCTCCTCTCCTTGCCATGGACCCCTACTCCTAAATATGGCTCTATATCTGGGTATATGGCGGAGAAACCTTTTTCACAACCAGCCATGGCTATTTCCAGAGTGCTGGGCCAAAGGTCCAAGAGTCAAAGTGTTATTACCATTGCCTATTCCTCTCCATCCAGGGGCCCAGAATTAAGAGCCCCCCTCCTTGTTTGCCTGTTTACTTCCTCTATGGTTCCCCTGAGTATTTCTTGTAGCCAGTTAGTCACCCATTCCACTGGGGAACAAGCCTGTGTTAGCAAATAACAAATGCTGCAGAATCCTTGTTCCAGTTACCCATAATTTCCCTGAGTCCCATTCTGTTTTTCCTTATGGTTTAATAACAACTGTGAGAATTATGACTCTAAAAACAAGGGGAGATCTGCCCTATGGAGATACCTTTGGTGAAAACCCTACTAAAAGGAGGAACAGCAGAAAATTGTCTTCTGATTTGTTAAAACTCTAATGTTCGTTCACTGAACAAGGTTGCACCCAGAGTTCTCAGCTTTCATTCTTTCTTTAAAATTTTATTTATTTATTTATTTATTTTAGAATTTTTTTCCATGGTTATATGATTTATATCCTTTCCATTCCCTCCTCCCTCTCCCCTCCCAGAGCCAATGAGCAATTCCATTGGGTTTTACATGTATTCTTGATCAAGACGTATTTCCATATCATTAATATCTGCAATAGAGTGATCATTTAGAGTCTACATCCCCAATCATATCCCCCTCGACCCATGTGATCAATCAAATGTTTTTCTTTTGTTTCCACTCCCACAGTTCTTTTTCTGAATGTGGATAGTGTTATTTCTCTTAAGTCCCTCAGAATTGTCCTGAATCATTACATTGCTTCAGCTTTCAGTTTTGCTAAGTTTTAGGATCATAGATTTAGAGATGGTAGGGATTTTGAAGACCATCAAATCCAACCCAAACAAACATTAAAGATGAAGAAACTGAGGCAGACAGAGGTTAAGTGACTTGCCCAGGGTCACACAGTAATTATCCGAGAATGGGTTTGAACTTGGGACTTTCTAACTGTAAGTCCAGTTTTCTATTCATTGCATCACCTTGATTCCTCAGAGAGCCTCTAAATATCACAAAAAGGGAACAGAATTCTAAGAAGGTTCTCAGAAGAAAATGAAACTGAATTCACTTTTGTTAAAAAAGAATAACAACAAAACCTAAACAAAAGCAGTATGGTTCTGGTCACATGGTAGACACTCATGTACTTTGCTAGCCTGTGAGCTCCAGTGGGAGTATCATCGCCCCAGCTTTAGAACAGAGCTCTGCTAGCAAGACACTTAATAATGCTTGTTGAATTGAATAGAATTAAATACATCCTGGCTGACTGAGTGACTTTTTTAGGAGGTGATGGGGAGGGACCATGAAATCAAATGGCCATGTAGTGTGACAAACCAAGGCTAACAATCAGACCTTGCTTAGTCTATCCTTTCTTTGGGGGAAGGAAAATTGTGGCTTTCATATAGCTGAGGGGAAAGGGGGGAAGGAGACAATCAGACCCCTGGGCATTTTCTTCTGTATAAAAAGCCTCACTGATTTATACTCAATTCATTCACATTCATTTTTATTCAATACACCCTGCACTAGGGCAATGGCTGGCACATAGTAGGCATGTAATAAATGTTTGATGAATGGAATGGAATTGAATTGCTTATCCCAGAAGACTGGGCTAGTTTACCTTTGGCCTTCTGATGTGAAAAAGCATTGCAAAGGAAATTGATGAAACAATGGAGGTTATGGGAAATGAATTGTATATCAAATAATAAGAACAAAGCCTTACATTTATACAGACCTTTCAGGATTACAAAATGCTTTAAATTAAAAGTCTTTACAAATATACATCTCATTTGATCTTCACTACAACCCTATGGGCTAAGTAGTGCAAAATACTTGACTCATCCCTAGGCTTCTAGGTTCCTGCTCTCTCTTAGTTCTTCACCTAATGATCTGACTATTCTTTGTCAGTTTCCTTACCTAGATCTTCCTACTTCTCCCACCCATTAAGTTCGGGAGTCCTCTAAGGCTCTGTCCTGGTCCCCCTTTCTTTTCTTCTCTACAGTTTCTCTTTTGCAATCTTAGAAGCCTCCACAGATTCAAGTATCCTTTCCACTTAGACTCCTAGATCTATGGATCGAGCCCAAATCAAGGAAAATGAGGACTAAACATATTTGTCTATTTGTCTGGCTACTCATTTCAGGCTGAAAGAAAGCAATGAAGTAAAGAGACTCCATTCTCCAGCCCAAATCTTTCTCTTAAACTATATTTCTATATTGCCAAATGGTCATTTCTACCCCCAACGTCCCTCAGCATCTTAAATTTAACATGTCCAAAACAAAAATCACATTTTCTCTCAGACCTACTTCTCTTCTAATTTTTCCTTTTTCTGTAGGGTATACCACCATCCATCAAGTCACCCAGGTTTGAAGACTTGGCGGCTTCCTTAACTCTTCTTTCACTCGTCTTCCATATCTAATCAGTTTCCAAATCTCATAGATCCTTCTTATATGATGTCTTTAGTACCTCTTGCCTGAGCTATTACATTATTGCAGTAGCCTCTTAATTGGGGTCCCTTGCTTCTATTCTTTTCCCACTCCAATCCATCCTCCAAACAGTCTCCAAGCTGGCATTCTCAAAATAGATGGGACACTGTTACCCCTTACTAAAGAAGGCACTGATGTAGCAGAAAAAGCAATAATCTTTGAACCATAGTACCTGAGTTCAAATCTCTGCCCTGCCACTTACTTTGATGCCATTCAAAGAACCGTGGCTCTTTAGAGGATGTAGGTTTCAGTGCTACTATCTACATGACACTGGGCAAGTCATTTAAACTTTCTAGGCCTAGGTTTCCTCATCTGTTAAATGAGAGAATTGAACTTGATGAGTCTAAGGTGCTTTTTCAGCATTCGCTACAAAAAAAATGCTCAAAAGGAATTTACTTGGAGACAGCCAGTCCTCTAGCATTTATTAGGTGTCTATGCGGTGCCAGGCACACAAAGAAAGGCAAAAGGACTCTGTTCTCAAGGAGCTCATTGTCTCACAGGGGACACAAAAAGAAAACAACCATGACCAAATAGGAAATATACAGGTTAACTTGGGGATAATCTGAGAATGAAGGCATATGAATCTGTAGGACTAGAAAAAACTTCCTGTAGAAAGTAAGGCACAAACCGAGACTCATAAGAAGCCAAAAAAGTTAGGTGGTGATGAGGAGGGAGAGAAGGCATGGAGAACAGCCAATCAAAATGCTCAGAGTCAGGGGATGGAGTGCTACAAGGGAGAAGTTGCAAGGCACAATCTCAGTGTAATGGAAAGACCATGACATTCATAGCCAAGCCTAGTCTTTTACTCTCTCCATGACCTTAGGCAAGTGACTTATTCCTTCAAACCTTAGTTTCCTCATCTGTCAAATGATAAAATTAGATTAGATGATCCAGAAGGTCCCTTTTAACTCTGAATCTGTGGTCCTATGAGCCTCCTTAAAAGTGGCCTCCTACTGCACCAAGAATAAAAGGCAAAATCTTCAACTTAATATTTAAGGTCCTCTGAATTCTGGCTTTACCTACATGGCTTATTTTTACTTCTCCTATTCATATACTCTCTGCTCCAAATCCACCTGGCCCACTAGCTCTTGCTCTTTCCAGGCATTCTATTCCCTACCAAATCTTTACACTATTAGTTTCCCACATATCTAGGATATACATCTCTGTGCCTGGCAGCTTCCCTCAAGGTATAACTCAGGCATCCACTGGAGACCTTTCCTTATCCCTCTAATTGTTAGCATTCTTAACTTCTTAAAGTTGATTTGCATTACTTTGCATTTACTTTGTATTTATCTTTTTTGTGTATAGATTATATCCCTTCCTCCAGTACAATATAAATCTGAGGGAAGGGACTATTTTCTTTTGGTTGTTGTCTCTTGAGCTAGGTAGGATAATGTCTAGCATATTGTAGGTGCACAATAAACATTTGTTGAATTGCACTGAGTCATCATATTATAGTCAAAGAAACTGAGACTCATTGTGGTGAAGTGACTTGATTAGGGTGACTTGGAAAGTAAATAGGATTGGGCTGTGAACACCAAGATTTTCCAACTATATGAGATTTTCTTAAGTAAACTTCTGACCACTCTTTGGAGCAAAGGCTAGAGAAGGGCTCTGTTGCCCATCTTAGTTCATTCCACTTCTTTTATAAAGAAGCCAAGGTCTACAAATGTTAAGTGACTTGCCCAAGGTCACACAGAAAGTAATTAGTGGAGCTAGGACTCAAATTCAGGTCCTTTGAGAAGCCAGGGCTGTTTCCCTTGCACCAAACCCCTTTAGCATTTTGTACTCATCCACTTGCATATAAACAATTAATATGCTCATTAAAAGTGACATGACTGTTCATTAAAGTTGGTCTGGCAGTATGGACTACTATATCTCTTTGAAGTTAATAAAATTATATTCCTTTGAAAATATTCTCTAGTTTTGATTTTTCATTCATTTCTGTGATACCTTTTTACCTTTTCTCTAGATCATTGAGGTTTGTCATAGTTGATGCATAGGTGGGTCCTTCCTGCCTTAGGACTTTCCCATTACATATAATCTTTGCATGATTTTTTTTAGTCTCTGCCAAGAATAAATTGAGGGTCAATGAAAATATGGTGGTGAGAGAGCAAGATTTTTATTTCTCAATTTATAGGTTTAAAAGCTTTTCATCTCCATCAAAGGTTATCAATCAGTCTCTTTGAGTTGTGCTGAAAAATTAAAAAGAGAAATTAAAGTATTTTAAAGCTCCCTTGGAAAGTTCCTAAGGCAAGAGAAGGTTGTTGTTTGTTGTTTAAAACAAACAAGTCTTTAGAACATAGTGCTCCAAATTAAAAACTATGTTTAGGAATTCTGAGAAGAGAATTTATATAAACTAGTCAAAGTGTTTCCACTAATAAGTCTTCCCAGAGTGTCCATCATATGCTTTCTGTGCATCTCAGGGCATGTCAGTACTGGGTAGGAGTGGGGCACAAGGAACAGAAAGAATTGGGTAGAAATGATGAGAATCCTCGGAGGCAAGTCCTGACTTCACCTTAGTATTTATCCTAAAGAAGAAGTAAGCCAGATGCCTTTTTATAGATGCGTTAGATTTGGGAAAGAAGATTTCAAAGGGTTCAAAGAAATGATTGGTAGGATCTCAGGGACTAAAATTCTGTAGAGATAGTTGGTCTAAAAAGGTTGGAAAGTCTTCAAGCATGAAATTCTGAAGCTAAAAAGGGAAAAGAAATGTAAAATTGTCAACAGGACCAATGTGACTGCACAAGGAACTCATTGAGTAACAGATTTGAAAAGACATGTACAGAAAATGGAGGCAAAAGCAATCAAACAATGAAAAAGATAAAGGAATGGCAAGGTCATATATGGTAGAAGCAACATATAATTGAGTCCCAGATTTATAGGTTTGGCTAAATTACCCCCTAAAAGTCAGGGAAGCTATCCCCAAGGCTTGTTTGGTCCAAGGACCTAAGGTTTGAATCATTGATGGGCTTCCTGGTTGCCTAGGGCATAAAAAAGGCTTAGTTCATTGTCTATACACTTCTGACCAGATGCATTTCTGTATGAAATCTAGGAGGACTGTGTCTATCTGACCTAGTGCTATATTTTTTCTCAGTGCCCTTTTAATGTTATTGTTACTGTATTATTAACATGTATTATTAATGATATTGTTTAAGTAAAATTTTTGTTGTGTCAGTGGCCTATGAATTTAATTTCATTCTAGTCCTGATCCTGAATCAAAGGACTAATCTGAATCAGGTCTAGTTTGGAATCTCTTGCAAGAATAGTGTAGGCTCAAAATGAGCAAAGGCCAGCTAAAAGAGGAAAACAAAAATTGTTTTTTATCTTAAACTGGTACCTTCCATTGGTTCTAAGGCAGAAGAATGGTCAGAACTAGGCAATGGGGGTTAAGTGACTTGCCTGGGGTCACACAGGTAAGAAATCTTTTCTGGAAGATTTGAATCCAGAACCTCTTGTCTCTGGGCCTGGCTCTCAATCCCCTAAGCCACCTAACTACCTCCCGAAAATTGCTTTTAAAAACTATATGGGGGGGAGGATAAGAGAAGGGACAAGAGCACTACTAAGGCTGGATAGGACGACGACCAACAGTTGAAAGAAGGTAGGAGTAGCTCAAGTTTTTCAGGGTTTTTTCCTTCTGTTTTCTCTGCCAAGCCAAATTGACCTTTGAACTGGAAATGAAAGAACAGCTATGGCTAATAAGGACTTGAAACCCTAAAAAAGTAGGTAGAGAGAAAGAGAACACCTAGCTGCCCTTGATGAGTTCAAAGTCATTAATCCAAATAAATTGCATCCCACAACATTGAATGCACAGCAGAGATGCCTGGGGACTTGAGATGAGCAAATGTTGACCCAATTTTCACAAAAGGAAAGAGAGTAGGGTTTGTACATTATAGGCCAGTGAGCTTGACTTTGATTGGTAGCAAACCCCCAGAATTTATTATTATTAAAAGGATAGTTAGTGAGCATCCATAAAAAGAATTGATAATGACAGCATAACTTCATCAGGGATAATTCATGTTCACTAATCTCCTTTACTTTGTTGGGTTCTTATTTTTGTTGTTGATTTGTTTGTTTTTACAGCGCTACTAGGCTGGCATATCAAGAAAATTCTGAAGTTACAAATTTAACTGGATATTTTTAAAAAGCATTTGATGAATCCTACAGAACATTTTTGGGGAAAATATGGGAAGATGTGGATTAGGTAATAGTACCTTTAGAAGAATTTAGAACTTGTTGACTAGCCAAACACAAGAAATAGTCATTAAGAGTTTGATGTTAACAAGAAAGGTTGCACTGAATAGAGTAATAGTATAAAATTTAAATAGAAACAGATCCCTGTGGGCAGTAAACTTAGAAAACCACCTATTAACATTATCTAAGTTGTATTTTTATTTATTTTGTTAGTTTTAAAATATATTTTCATCAGACTAAGTTCCCAGTCTATGCAAGTTTGACACTTCTTAGATGGAGTGCCCAGGCATCAATGTTTGGCACAGTGCTATTTAACATTTTTATCAATAACATAGAAAAAGGAAGAGATGTCACTTTATCATATTTTGAGATGGCAAAAAAAAGTACTAGGAGGAATAGTTATCACACTGGAAGACAGATTACAAATCCAAAAATACTGGAAAATTGAACTTAAACTAAGCATATGCAGCTCAGTTGGGATGAATGTAAAGTCATTCTTGGGTTCAAAAAACAAACTTCACAAGAAGAGAGTTGGGGGACCAAGACTGGAAAAGAATCAAGTGGTTTTAGTGTACTCTAAGCCAAAGGTATCAGATTTTGCAGTCTTTGAAACTCCAATGCAGCCAGAATTAGATTAAAATTTAATTTCGAAATGTCTAACAAAATAAATAAAAATACAATATGGCATAATGTTGGTTATTTTCTAAGTCATTATGTAGCCTAAAAGAATCTTTTTCCTTTTAAATTTGACACTTTGGCTTTAAGATAAATATGATTCAAGAGTATTCAACCCAAATAAGTTAATGACATATTAAGTTTCTCCAAAATAGGTATTGGGTCCAAAAGAGGTGATAGATTTATTGCACTCTGACCTTGTCAGGCCAGCTAGTGCAACCAACCAAGGGCAACTACATGGTAAGATCCCGAGATCATGACATTTGGCATATAAATATTTAGCATAGAGAAGAAAAAACTTATACTATCTATACCTGAGTATTTGAAGGACTGACACATAGAACAGGTATTCAACTTGATTTATTTGACCATGGAGGGAAGTACTAGGAGCAATACATGGAAGCTGCAGAGTCAGATTTAGGCTCAAATGTAAGGAAATTCCCTAACAATTAGGGCTAGACAAAAGTGGCTACCTCAGTACTTACCCCCTCACTAGAGGTCTCAAACAAAGACTGAATGACTACTTGTTGAATATATTGGTAAAGGACTTCCTCTGTTGAAATAGATTGGCTTGGATAACCTCTGAGATTTCTCTCAATTCTAAGACGCTCTGATTTTGTGGGTTGAGGTTGAAGGGTGCTGATGAGTAAAGATAATTAACAAGCCCAGAGGAAAAAACAAGACCTGATGGGGAGTGGGTATGGTCCAAAACAAGACTTAAGAATAACGCATATGGTTGACTACAGTCAAATTAAAGAGTTCATTTGAGGGGATACATCCACAAGGCAAGATGGGAATCATAGAAGGCAAAAAGGTGAGGCTGTGCAAAGCCATGGTGAGTGAGGGAGGTGAGCATGGAGTAGAGCAGGTAGAAGTGAGCATTGTAAGGTGTTAGTGAATGTCTCATGCACAGACTCTGGTGGAGAATGCCTCCATTTATTGGAAGCCAAACCTGTTTGCCTCACTCAGTTGAATCAACTGCTATAGGTCTGGACAGAAGGGGTATTTCTTATAAGAATTTAAATGCCCAAGAAATACAAGTAATAAAGGCAGCTTGCAATGTATTTTCTTTTTGAAAATATGAAGATCATCTCTATGGGTATTATGGGAACTTGGTTTACATTGTGCAGGATCTCCCATGCCATGTCTTAGTAGAATAACAAAGGAAAGCATAGTGGACACATCTTGGACTTCCCTAGATCATTCTGAAACATGTCACTCATTCCCTCTGTTCCTGCCTATCCAGAGCAAAGAAGTGTGTTTCCCCTTAGCAGAGACTTTAAAAGTGAACTGGGTTGATCAAGAAGAAAACTTGATTGTTAGAAAAATACATTTATAAATCTAGAATCACAGACTATGAGAGCAGCTAAGGAGCCAATGAAAAGCATTGTCACCATCCCTGTTGAAGATGATCAGGACAGAAGAGATTTCCTCTGAATGGGAGACCAAGATTAAATCATTAATGACCAAGCTCTGCCCACTCCTCAGAGATAATGTTTTGTTCTTTGAATATCCCTCCAATGGTATGAGACCAGGAAAGTGGAGAATGGAATCTCTTTACTTCATTGCTTTCTTTCAGCCTGAAATGAGTAGCCAGACAAATAGAATTATGTTTAGTCCTCAGTTTCCTTCAGAACCTTCCTAGTTTGATTATGACAACCCAGAAACCAATCCACAAGTCCCATGAAGCTCCAGACAGCAAAATTGCTCCTCAAATATAACCAAGTATCCTCTAACTTTGGAAAAAGTCAGCATGTTTTGGGGACAAAAATGATGTTAGAAGAAGGACAGGCAATGAGAGTAGAGAATTCCAGCTGGGGTGGGAGCAAGGGAGATTTTATGAAAGTGAAAATAACTGGAACCAGTGAGGCTTCTTTGGACAAGAAGCATCAGAGGGATAAACCCTTAGAGGTTTCAGGGGGGAAATGAGAACTGAACTTTGGTACTTTGTCTTTTTGAAAAGAACATTTTAAAGCTAAGATGCAAAGGCAGAACCTGAGAAAATATCTCATTTGTAGCGTAACCAGAAATGTGAGGAACTTTGTATGGAAGCCAAGACAATCCAACGTTAGTCTTTCAATGGGTTCTCAAAGGGTCTGCAAAACTTTATTCTCTGCTCAGAGCCCAGGGTGCCACTGGCCTTAGAGCTCTGCCCAGTGAACACTGTCGGTAGCTATGGAAACAGTGAGACAGTCACCTTCCAGTTGGCTGCATTTCCAGGGACATCTAGCCATCAGTAGATATTTAACGTTTTTTTTTTTAATTCCTTTCCGACACTATTTTTTAAAATCCCATAATGACAGCATCAGGCTTATAGATCCCAGTCAAACTTCTTCATACCTTTAGCCCTGAATGATCCTTAAACCTATTCCTACTCTTTGTCCATGTTTTCCTCCCCTCAAGCAAATTTGCTGAAGGAGTCCCTTGTCTAAATTCCATGTGCCTAGACTTCACTCTTTCACAGATTTCCCCATTCCACTATGTTCTTTCCCTCCTGGGGCACAGATTGTTACTGTTAAAGTCACCTCCAAACCCATAAGTCCTCCTTTCAGAAACTATTAGATGGTAAGCATTTTGAAGGTATTATCTATCATATTTTGCCTTTGTATTTCTAGATAACAGGGGACCTTGTCAGGTTATGCTGGTTTACAACTGCCTCTCCAAAAAAATTTAATTCAGAACACATTTTAAGTTTAATCTTCATTATGACCATTATTGTTTCTTTAAGTCTAGACAATTAACAAAATGGTACATCAAACTCTCATTTGTTGTTGTGTTTAGTTGTTTTCCAGTTGTGTCCATCTCTTTCTGATCTCATTTGGGGTTTTCTTGGCAGAGATCCAAGTGGTTTACCATTTCCTTCTCCAGCTCATTTTATAGATGAAGAAACTGAGGCAAACGGGGTTAAATAATTTGCCCAGGGTCACACAGTTAGGAAGTATCTGAGGCCAGAATTGAACCCAGGACCTCCCATCTCTAGGCCTGGCTCTCAATCCACTGAGCTACCCAGCTGTCCCCCAATTGTGTCACTTTTATTCAGCACCATGCTTTGTACACAGTAGATGTTTAATATATTTGCTTATGTTCAGAACTCTGGATGATAGAGTCATAGTGGGTAATTAAGGGGAAGCTGCTCTTCAATGATGTCTTGCAAGGTGATGTCAGGGAGCATGGCTGGGCCCTTCACAAAACTATTCCTTGGGGTGGGGTCTGTGGTGCTGATTCAGAATACTTTTTTTTAAACCCTTACTTTTACTGCTTATAGAGCTCTGGCCTTGGAAGCAGGAAGACCTGTGTTCAAAACTAGCCCCAGACACTTCCCAACTATGTGACTCCAGGCAAATCACTTAACCCTGATTACCTAGCATTTGTCTCAATTCTGTCTTAAAATTGATACAAACACAAAAAGTAAGAGTTTAAGAAAAATAAATATGCTAAACCCTTACCTTCTATCTTAGAATCAATATTCAATATCAATTCCAAGGCAAAAAAAAAAAGCAATAAAGGCTAGGCATTTGGGGTTAAGTGACTTGTCTAAGGTAACACAAGTAGGAAGTATTTGAGATCAAATTTGAACTCTGGTCCTCCCTTCTCTAGGCCTGGTTCTCTATCCACTGAGCCATCTAGATGCCCCAAGAATGTAAGTTTTGGTCAATTTTCTCTTTCTTCTCATGCTTCATTATTCTTTGATCTTTCCTTTAATCTTTTGAAGACTTAGTTTTTTGACCTGAAGAAACAACCTCTACTCAAGTTCTGATTTTGCCATTGACTGAGTATATACATGTGTACATGTACTTGAATGTGTGTCAGCATGTAATGGTAGAAGAGAAGTCCTATCCATAAAGAATTCCTAAACATTCCCCTGGGTAGGGGCCTTGGTCCTCTCCTCCTTAGCATCACTTCTGAAAATGTCTGTAATGTTTCTGAAAATAGGGAGAATTCTCCCCCATTTTATCTGTCCAATGGGGACAATTAATGTGACAAACATTGCTGACAGAGCCTCGCCTGGAAACTGACTCATGTGTTACTGTTTAATTGGGGATTGTGGAATATCATGGCAGATGTCTTGTCAACTGGGAAATGTGTGGTTTTTGTCCTATATAAAACAACCTTCTCACTGCTGGAGCAGTGTTGCTTCTTCCCACTCAACAGAGATGCTTCCGGAATTGAATTTCTGCCTCCTCTTTCTTATTTCTGAGCATCCCCAAGGTCATTTCCTAGAGGACCTTTGGATTTCATCAGTTTTGCCATCTGGACTTGATGAACAAGGTGGTGGCAGAAAACTCCTCCGTGGACCACTCTCCATCTGCAAGGTATGCCTTGAGTTTCCAAAAAGAAGATGGGGGAGGAGGCAGCTGGGAGAGGGGATGAGTGGGAGGACATGGAGGACTGGATCATCATTTCATTTTCCTTTTGAGCCAAAGTTTTGGCATTCTCTCAAGTGAATGGGGCACTGTCAGTCCCCATCTTTCAATTGCCTGGGGAAAAATACCTTCTGGAAGCTGCTCCAGTAGAGAATTGACTTCTGCATTTCAGTCCTCACAGTACATGCATTTTAAAAATATGAAAGAAAAATAACAGAAACTGGCACCTTGGTGTGAGCACAGCATAATTGATAGTCACTCATATTTCCCACCTGAGACTCCAGGATATAGATTGTCAGAGAGGGGAAGAGTGCATGGATTCACTTGGTCCATCCCCGAAACAGATATTGACACATGAGTAATTATTGACATCCCAAATATACACTTTGGTGTTCCTTTAATCTCTGAAAGTCAGAAAATCAGAAATATTTGGGGGGTATCCTATTAAAATAATTTATTGTGATGAAGCATTCACGCCCCAGCCCTGTGGAATAGACTATTGTTAATCCCATCTGACTGATGAGAAGCCAGAGAAGCTGAGTTATTAACCCCCTGAGTGACAAAGGTATCTTAAGCTCTAAAGCTCAGGCTCCATCCCTGAATTATGCAGCCCCTAATTCACAAGAGACAATTCAAAAGAGACAAGTACTTGGTGATAAACTGAGCACATCTGTCTTTTCTCCCTGGGCTGTGGGTCCAGATTTGCTCTTTGGTTGCTATGTTTTGGTCCCAAGTAGCAAGCTGTAAGCTTGGGTGCAGATTTATTTCTTTTGATCCCAAGCTAAGCTGTGTCTACTTCCTCAGAAAGGTGAAAGGGCCCATCTACTTACTGGATAGAGAGATTTCCCCCCCTCTATTAATCCATCCACCATGACAGGAGGCAATGTGGTAAAGGGGAAAGAGGGCTGAACAAAATGTCAAGAAGATCTGGATTCAAGTCCTGATTTTTGCCTCATTTTGGCTAAAAGATCATGGACAAATCACTTAACCTGTCAGGCCCATCATCTCCCCCCCCCCCAATCTCTAAGGCTACAAGTTATAGACTTGTAAATCTGTATCACCAAAGAAAGTTTCTACACTGGGAATTCCCTATACAAAGGACCAGACTCTGTTCTGGTCATATATATCCCTCAAAAATCCATCTAGTTCTATTGCTTAAAAAAGGGGGGAACTTTTCAGTGACAACAATTTTATTCAAGGTGAATCAATTATTGAAGTGTCTGACCTTTTAAAACAACCTAATGATTTCTAGAAGGTTGATAGAAGCTCCCTTGTTAAAAAAAATTGAATAGGTCTTCCCTTGGTAATCATCTTTGCTACTAGCTTAAATACAGTAAACCATTAAAAAAAAATCTCCCAGGAACAGCTAAGTTCATTTCATTACATAGAATAATACCTCGTAATAGAAAATGGGTAATGGTAATACCAACAGCAGGCAAGATGGAGATTTTGCATCAATAGAAAATTCAATTTTAATTAATCTTCTCACAGTAAATGTAATTGAGTCATCATAGGGACACTCCTACCTTCCTCCACAGTTTCTTCTCTGGTTTCTTTTAATGTGGATCTCTGTGATCCCTTTCCCATCTAGAAGAATGTCTGAAAACAAAGAAGAGGGCACACAATTGACATTTTCTCTGGAGTTTGTACTTGTGGATGGAATCTCTTTATTCCAAACCTCAAGTTGTTATTGACATCCCAGGCAACACTGCTGTGGTGGCGGCTGTGTGGCAGGCTCAAAGGCTTTCTCTGACTATGTAAATATCTTCCTGCCTTGTTATTTATTTTTTGTTCCCTGCCTTCCCTCCCCCACTTTTTTTCTTCAACTACATCACAAGGGTCACATCTTTCTTTGCTATCAGGCACTCTCCACTTTAGCAGTGTAAGAAAGAATTATGTGTCAGGCTCGTGTGTGCGCTGGGTGTACGGGTATATGTCTTGTCTATTTCCACAGCCTGCTGGGCTTGATGCAATAATTCATGCATGGGTGACAGCCAGTTTAGAAGGGATCCACTGTAGAGCCAAAGGGGAATGCATGGAATACATAAACTCCCAATGCTATCTCCTTTGATCTATTTCCCTCCTTTCCTTTTCCCCCAACATTAAATCGTGATTATCTGTAGAGCCAAGGAAAGTTATCAGTTGCATCAGCCTAATGTTCAAAATCAGGCTCTGTTAATTAAATGCTGTGCTCCATTTGCTCTGATTTCTAATGGACTTTATTCATAGAAAGTGTAGTACATGTAAACACATGAAGATTGGAATAGACTTGTGCCTTGATTCTACTGCAGGGTCTGAAACAGAGTCATTGCTCCTCACAAAGGGCAGGTAGCTATCAGAGAAGAGACACTATGACCTCTGGAGAGGGAAGCCCAGTGAGCAAAAGGAGGAAACATAACTTGGGAAAATCTAGCTTGTTCATTGGATAATTAAAGGATTCATTTTTATCTTGGGCAATAGGAGCATGACATACATTCATGCTACCTTCTGTCCCTCACTTGGTCCAGGGCTTTCTGGGTAATGACAATGCCTTCCTCTGATAATTACAGAGTTCTGTATCTACTGTCATAAATCAACAAAGCATTATTAAGAGGATAGAAATCCACCCTGTGAAGCTGGGGGAGAGGGAGAGCAATAGGGAAGGTCTTGTCTTCTCAGAGGTAAGGAGAATTTGTCCATTGTAACTCTGCCTCTACCATTACTATGATACATAGCTTGAATGACAACTCAGGAATTAGAGGAGTATCCAATGGACTTTAAAATGTTAGGTTTTTACTTCTTTTGACCTATCTGTTTAATAGTTTGGTAACTGCTTTTAAAAAAAGGGTTATTTTCTGTTCTCTCCCTTTTATTTGAGAGCCCTTGTTGGAAACAAAGAATTTTTAGAGGACTGAGGACAACCAAGGGTGTTTTATTGCTTTTTTTTTGTTGTAACAGATGCTGGTGGTTAAAAGGACTTGACTTCCAATTGAATTTCCTTCTCACTTCAGGGAGAGATAGATCTTTATCCTAAATACCACATGAGGAATTGTGGACAGGCCAAGGGAAGCAGAGGAGCATTAAACAGTGTGGGAGAAAAGCTTGGGAAGCTATTGACTACTTCAGCTCTTAGAGAAGTTTGAACTGTAGTGACTTGTCTTTCTCCACTAATGAATATGAACAAATGACAAGAAAGGAAAGCAGTGATGTTCCCACTCAAGACCCCCAATAAGAGACTCCAAAAGTCTTCTTTTTCAACCAAGTGGTAGCCTGCTTCTGTAGAAGTGAGAGATGGGAGGAGGTGAATATCACTTTCTTTAACTATTTACTCTTTGGCTCAGAGAATGAAGAAGAATATTTTCCTGCCCACCTTGAGTGGTGGCACCTGTCCAGGAATCACTTAGAATAGGACTGCATGGAAAATGATTTTTCTCCTTGTTGCTGTTGCTATAGCTATTCCTGTGCTTCCTCTTTCCTTTTTATTCAATTTCTTGCCCACCTTTTATTTACTTGCTGTTATTGCTCTATGCACTTCCCAAATGGCTGACCTGGAATTCCTAATACAGTTCTATTCCAGGAATAGCTTTGGAAGTACATTTCAAATCCAGCAGCTACCAGCGGAGTGCTCTGATTGCTGCTGTCCATGGTCCTGGCACAGGGATTCTTTAATTTCTAGATTTGCTAAGGGGACCACCTTTCTTTGTTCTCAGACCCTGAACTAAAGCAGGTTGCTTTAGTGTTTCACTCTACTGGACCCCAGATTTAACACAGGACTAGGCAAATGATGGATGTTTGGTAAGCATTTGTCAATTGATTGATTGTGTAATGGAAAGGGAAGGTCTGGTGGAAATAGAAAAAGAGAGTTGAGGAAATATTACAGACATAGTAGGTGAATTATAGTGAAGGTCAGGTGCCTACAGTCCTTTCTGGGCTGAAAGCTAGTTTTTATGGGCCATTATATGCCCAACCACAAAAATGTCACAGATCAGATGTGGTATGGAGTGAGTACAAATGCTTCTCTAGCCATCGATTCTTGGGCAGGGTTTTGAGCACAAACAACCTTACCCTCAGGGTCAGTGGGTAGTCAATTGTAGTCACTACTGATTAGTGTTGGGGAAGGGTTCATACAATATTTGGAGCTGATGTAGAGCAATGTGTGGCACTTAAATGATCTGAGTTGTTATACAAATTGGTCCAACCTGGGTCACTAATGAACAATGGGAACCAAGATAGAGGTTTGGTGATGAAGGGACTTGCTAAGTGATACTATAGCATGCTTCGTCTATTTTGTGAAAAGTTCTTTGCCCAAGGAAAATGAATGTCCTTTCTTCAAATGTGAGTGTTCTGTGGGTCATGAAGAAAAATCACTGTGCCAATAAAATCTCCAAAGAATTTGGAGCAGAACTTTGGAAGAATTAAAGAGATGCTAAGAATTTGGAACTCTAACCCTTTGATAAAAATTCCCTCTGTGTATCAAGTCAAGCAGGCAAGGGAAAGGAATCCTGCAAAATGGGTCCCATTTACTCAAGTTAACAACTAAGATATTTGCCTCCAAGTGAACCTTTTTGGCTTTGTTTGCCTAGCTCAGTAGGGATTGACTCCATGTTACATTTTATAAGAGTGTAGCTCACTTTGGAATGGAGCTGCCTTTCTCTTCAGCAGTGCTGTTTGAAATGACTGAAGTAGTATTTTATTGGAGGGGGGAGCTCTCCTTAATGAAACTTCCAAAACAATTAACACCAGCAGACTCTTTCTTGCAGAATCAGGAGGCATTACACATACTTCTGCTGGATCAGGTATTGCAGTGTTTGGTAGGGGAAAGAGTTCCTGAAATGTTAGAATAATAAAAGCAGTGGCTATGACCACAAATTTGCAAAGTGCTTAGCACAGTGTCTGGTATATGGTAGGTGCTTAACAGATACTTATTATTCCTGCCCTTCCTTCCTTCCTTCCTTCCTTCCTTCCTTCCTTCCTTCCTTCCTTCCTTCCTTCCTTCCTTCCTTCTTTTGATTTAGAGACACTGATGGCAAATTTCAATTGCTTCCTTCTTTAAGCAATATTTTCTAATCTCTTCCTTTGGATGGGGTTTTCCCTTCCCTGAAACTGTTATGTTACCTTGTTTGTACTTCTCTTATGATCAGTCAGACAGTCAACAAACATTTATTAAGCAATAACTATGTGTTAGGCACATACTAAGCACTGAAGATAGAAGGAAAACCAAGAAACATTTTCTACTCTGAGAGCTCACAGAGTCTAATGGGACAGATACCATATAAGCAATTATATACAAATAAGACATATATGTCTATATGTATACAGCCATACATATAGACACACATGATAATTTGGAGATAATAAGTGGAAGGAAGACACTAAAATTAATGGGAGAATCAGAAAAATCTTGTAGAAGGTGGGATAATGTATCTGGGACCTGAAGGAAACTAGGGACACCAGGAAGCAGAGATGAGGAGGGAGCACTGGAGAAAGGTCATTGAAAATGCAGTTAGGAGATGGAATATCATACATGAGGAGTGGCAAAGAGGCCAGTGTCTACTGATTTCAGAGTACATGGTAGGTATGATAAGATGTAAAAAGACTGGAAAGGTAGGAGGAAGCCAGATTATAAAGGGTTTTGAATGCCAAAGAGGGTTTTATGTTTAATCCTAGAGATAATAGGGAGCCACTGGAGCTTATTGAATTGTAGGGAGGGGTGACATGGTCCCACCTTTAGTTTGATAAATTAGTGGAGGATGGGCTGAAGTAGGCAGAGACTTGAGTCAGGGAGATCCACCAGCAGGATATTACAATACTCTAGGCATGAGGTGGTTCCAGCATAGACCAGTTGGTGGCAATGTCAGAGGAAGAAAGGGCTTTACATAAGAGATATTGCAAAGGTAGGATCTATAATCTTGGCAACAGATTGGTTGAAAGTGAGTGAGGAGTTAAAGATGACAGCAAGATTGTGAGCCTGGATTATTGTAAACGCTTTCTTCAGCTGTAATAGGAAATTGGAAAGAGGGGAAGGTTTGGGAAGAAAGTATAATGAATTCAGTTTTGGACATGTTGAGTTTAAGGTGTCTATGAGACATCCAGATTGAGATGTTCAATAGGCAATTGGAGGAGCAACTAGGTGGCTCAGTAGATAGAGAGTCAGGTCTGGAGTTGGGAGTACCTGGATTCATTATAAATATATTTTTAAATTTTTGTTACCAATTACAAGCAGTAATAAATTTCCACATGAGTTTTCCAAAGTTATATGATCCATATAGTTTTTTTCCCTCTCCTCCCTTCCCTCTCCCAGTGCTGATAAAGCAATTCGATCTGTATTATGCATATATTATCATGCAAAACATTTTCATATTGATCACATAAATCATAATATAATAATATGTGATAATATAATAAATAATATAACAATAATATACAACAAAAACCCCAAAACAAAACCCCCCCAAAAAACAAGTGATAAATCTTAGGCTTTCATCTGCATTCTGATTTCAACCATTCTTTCTCTAGAGGTGAATAGAAATCTTTGTCATAAATCCCTCAGAATTAGGCTCTGGGTTCAAATGTGGCCTCTGGAATGTCCTAGCTGTGTGACCCTAGGCAAGTCACTTAATCCCCATTGCCTAGCCCTTACCACTCTTTTGCCTTAGAACCAATACACAGGGTTGATTCTAAGATAGAGAGTAAAGGTTAAAAAAAGAGGAAGTGAAATGTAATAATGGAACCTTTGCCAATATGGCACTTATATTGAAGGGGGTTCCCTGGCATTCAGAAAACATCCAAAGTCAGTATGCCTCCACTCATGGGGGCCCAGTGACTTAGCTAATGAGTCTTTTGCTATAGGCCCTGACCAAAGAGATTCTCTGGTTCCTTCAGAGGGAGTAGTCTGTTTACTTTCATATATATTGGGGGTGGGAGGATTGTAAAAGGGTGCAGGAGAAAGATACTTATTAGATAAGAAACAGACTTCTCTCAAGACCATTTTTGATTCAATGAAGGCAAATCAGGAGAGCGAGTGTCAATTCTCAGTTTTCTCAAAAGGTAAGAAAAATTAGTCTCTAAATAGCCTCTAACTGACTTCCAGAGCAGAGATCTTTGTAATGACCCAGGCCCTAGGCAATCAGGACTCAAATCAGGAAAGTAGAGAGAGCTCTGTCTCATAGATGTGCTTCTTGTTCCCCTTGGAGCAATTAGCAGACTGTCACAGCTCGGGAATCAGTAAATAAGCTAGTGGGAGAAGGGAGGGGAAGGGGTAGAAGAAGAAGACTGTCTCCCTCAGCTGTTTGCTATTCACCACATCACTCAGCCCCCAGGCATGTACTGAGCCTGAGGTTTTGCCAAATTGCAAGCAAAGATCACCCTCCCAAATTCCATCTTCCTGAAACTCCCTGAATATGGAGGCCTAGGCATTATTGGCCAATAGGACCAGTGTCACCCTTGGCTTGCCTCACCTCCAGGTCTCCTTCAGTCCAAACTTTTATGTAGATCTTAACTATAGAGTGAGCTGTTGGTGGTCAAATAGACTTCCTTAAAGGCAGATAAAGCTATGGGCTGTCAAGGATTTGAGACCCAGCCATTTCCTGGGAAAGCTTTTTGAAAGGGGATGTAGGAGAAAGGAGAAAGGAGAAAAGAGAAAGATGTAATTTGGTATTAAAATACAGGGACAGTATATATAGCCTTTGGCTGAAGGACAAGTTCATCTATGGCCTTGCTGTTCCTCTATACTAACTCTGACCTAAGGTAAAGCTTTGTTAATCTATGGAGTAGAAGCTTAACAACAACAAAAACCCACCAATTCATCATTAACAGGTAAGAAGAGGAAGAGAAATATCAGTAATCACCTAGCAAAGAAGTCCTAGCCAAAGCTGTTAGGAAGTAGGAAAGCAATCCCTAGATACTTAGAAAACTTTCAAAGCCAGTAAGTAGATACCAGCTCTCCAATTCCTAGGACAAACTAATAGGTCCCTTGGTCTAGGTTGGTGTTGGCGAACCTATGGCACATGTGCTGGAGCCTGCCAGAGGGGGCTGCTTCCTTCCCCATCTCCACGCATGCCTGAGGACTCGCCCCTCTGCCCAGCAACCTAATGGAAGCCCTTCCTCCCTCTCCTGTCTGGGATAAGGGGCGGGGCTCACATGCAGCATGAGGGTACTGTTTGGGCACTTGGTCTCTAAAAGGTTCACCAATCACTGGTCTCAATCTTGACTGGAGAGAAATAGAGAAAGCTATCCGTGCTTCTTGTAGTATCTGAAACATTTCTAACTTATACTAGTTAAGGCTACTATTGGTATAAGACAAAGCCTCTTCCATTACCATCTTATCTTCACCTTTCTGAATAACTATACTGTAGCGGATGGAATCAGGTGCTATTGCATCATGTCTGATACTTTATTTTATAATTAGATATGATCCTTGCATTCTGGAGTATGAAACCAATATCAGGGCTACAGACAGACATATAAATTTGCTATGAGTGAAACACTTGGACGTGGATGAACAAATAGCAACTGTGAATCAGTAATATACACACGTGTCTGTATATTATATATATGTGTGTTATGAATATACAGATCGAATGTGAAGGATAATCATTATTTGTTAGTATAATAAGAACTTATGTGCTGACTACATGAAAGACTTTGTCCCAAGTGATGAGGATACAAAGAGAGGGCAAAAGATGTCCCCTTCTCTTTAGCTCACAATGTAATGGGAGAAGGAACAAATAAAGAAATATGTACAAACAAGCTACATACAAGATAAAGAGGAAATAATTAACAAAATAAAGGCACTAGAAATAATAGCCCAAATCACAATTACAAAATGCAAAATCTACAAAGCAAATAGACTTAAGGAAATTTTTATATATATTTTCACTTTTTGCCAGATGCTGATTGAGAAAGATCTCATTTGAAACACACTAATGATTGGCTTTAACCACAGTGTTCCAAATAGTGAATCCACTGAGGTTTCTCTCTATCATCTGTATTATCATGTATCATTCTTAGACCATTATATATTCAAAGCACAGACAAGTGTACCACAGTAAATAGTTCCCCACAACCCATACCATCTATAAATGATCCTAATGTTGGGAACTGGTCACATCTTGGAAAATACTGATGATCCTTTAAGGTCAAGATAGAGCAATGGTACTTCATAAGGAGATGGAAAGGAACAGTTGCTACAAGTAGAAAAGGATCTACCTTCCTCAGATCTTGATTCTCTAGGACTCCCCAGGTTATTAGAACCACCTCCACCAAAGTCCATCTTTGATGCTTGAAACCTTACATTTAGACCTAGGAGGCAATAAACAATGTTCTATTCTTAGGGTTGGCAGAGAGTGGGTTTGTGTTGGTTCACAGTATGAACAGCCTGAGTGTTAAGGCACATAATTCTGTTTTGCCACTGGGACTCTTCAGTCAGCAAGACTTGACACCATAAGAGAAAACTTCCTTTCTAGTATTATCTCAAGCCTATCTACTACCCAACACCAAAGGGCCCATCAGCACAAGCACTAATAGGAACATTTTACCCTCAACTTATTTTTTTAAACCCTTGCTTTCTGACTTAGAATTGATAAAAAAAATATCAGTGCCAAGGCAAAAGAGCAGTAAGGGCTAGGCAATTGAAGTTAAGTGACTTGCACAGGGACATGGAGCTAAGAAGTGTCTGAGGCCAGATTTAAACCCAGGTCCTCTTGATTCCAAGCCTGGCATTCTATCCATTGAGCCACCTAGCTGCCCCTCTCCCAACTTTCCTATCAAGGCTTTCTTCCTCTGACTTCTTCCCAGATGGACTCTAACTTCTCATCCTTCACTTTAAGGGAATCTCTAGAATCTAGATTCTCTGCTTTAATCTGACCTTTGGAACTACCCCCTTTTTTCTAATAGTCTGTCTCTATGGAATCTCGAATTTCTAGGCTAGTGGTTGTGACAAGGAAATCACTTTAAAAGACTGATATATATTAATTTAAGGTCGCCAAGGAATTCAGCTATGTAATTCCTAAATGAAAACTCAAGTCAGCCGTCAGCCTTTTATAGAGTTTAATTACAAACAGGAGGAAGAAAGGAATGAGAGAGAGAGAGAGAGAGAGAGAGAGAGAGAGAGAGAGAGAGAGAGAGAAAGGGGAGAGAAGGGAATAGGGCTTAAATACCCCTTCTGTTTAGGCTGGGCCAAAAGGCCCAAGCCCTTAGATAGCTGGGGCAAAGAAAGGAGATCAGTCCCTATTACTCACGTGACCAAAATGAAGAAACAGTCTCCGGGGCCTCCACCTCCAGCTTCCTTCAGAGCAAGCTTCTCAGAGCACCTCTCCAACCACTCAGAGCCAAAACTCTCCAACCAACCCCGCCCCCTCCTCAGACCCCTCTATCTTTAAGGAAACCATCCAAGTTCCCTCCCCTCAGTTCTCACATCTACCAATCACTGTCCATCATTTTCCCTGTGCCAATGGTGGCTCTAGCTTAACCCAGGACCGCCCAGAGGTCTGTGGCTTTGCACATGTCTGTTGAAGGTCATATTCTCAAATAATTAAATCTTGATCTTTTGCTACAGCCCTTCCTAAATCCTGTTACCCTGAGTAGGGTAGAGATTGGAATAAATAATTAAATTTTGATCTATGCTGCAGCCCTTCCTAAATCCTGTTAGGACTGAGTAGGGTGGAGATTGATTCCAAGTATCTCCATTGTATCAATTCTAAAATCAATCATGACTCAAAGAAATTCCTGTTCTATGCTTAAGCATAGGTCAAAGCCCTTTCCATTATTCAGCAAAAGGTTTCTGTCCTAAAGTAATCTTAAGAAGGGAGGAGGAGGAACCTCCCATGCCAATGGGGTTCACATTCCAATAGATATCACTAAGAAATTTTCCAAGTATGAAATTTCCCAATGGTGAAATTTCCAACATTTATAAGTCTAAGAAATTTTAAGGTTTACATGGTGTCAAACTTGTCCATTAGACCTTACATAAGGATGGAGATGAGTGCATATTTGACTTTAAAAATCACATATTAACATGATCTATAGCCTACTGTATTCTTATTTATTTCATTAAATATTTCTCAATTACATTTTAATTTGATTCTTCATGCAGAAAGTGTGGGAGACACATGTTTGAAATCTCTAGACTACCCTAGACTTTGCCATCTGACGTTCCAGTGTACTGTAAGGACCACTGGGCCTTGCCATCTTTTCTGAAGCAGAACTTTCCTATGTGTTATCTCCCACAATTAGAATGCCAGTGCCTTAAGAACAGGGACAATCTTTGTATGGGCAGTGTTTAGCACAGTGCTTGGAACACAGAGTTGTTTAATAAATGTTTTTTCATTCATTCAGACAAAATGCAATTATCCATATTTTTGGAGAAATATACAGATGGCTTCAGGAGACATCAGGAACCTTCACTGCTGCTGATTGTAGAAAAAAAGAGCTAACCTGAATTGGGCTGATGTTTCTGGTTTTCCCATTTGGAGAAAGAAGCCCTGCTTATGTCATAAGACTAATACCATGAAGGCAGAAATAGCTGGCATGAAGTGCAACCTTGACTCTCCAGGCTTTTTATCCCATGTTGCTACACATATGCAAATCAAATCCATGAATATGCATGGTCATGGTTGGAAGATGGATCTAGAAGCAACTGGGAACTCATTTTTCTTTCTTTTTTTTTAAGTTTTATTGCCATCTTTTGGGTTGTCTGTTTTTTGCAACATGACCATTTCCTTATATATCCTTTCTCCATAGACCATATCCTTGAAACAAAGAAAAGATTAAGTAAAACTGACAGACCCAGGAACCAAGTCCAATGGTACATGCAATACTCTGTACCCACAGTCCCTTGCCAATCTATCAAAAGGAGGGAAGTGAGTTCCATCATCTGTCCTCTAAAACCAAAACTGGTCACTGCATTTAATTTGTCAAAGACCCAATTTTGGTCCTGGAGGACAGATGATGAAACTCACTTCCCTTCTTTTGATAGATCGGTATGGGACTGTGGGTGCAAAATGTTGCATATACTGGGCAATTATAGATCTGAGGCCATATCTGTCAATTTTCTGAGGGCTTTTCCATAGTTCTGTTTATTGGAGATATTTTAAGAGTCCAGACTATCCCACTCTAATGTCACAGAATTGAAAGAGCAGTCTGGGTGAACAGGACCCACAGAGCATAGGCAGCTTTCAATCCTGGCCAGGAAAAGAATTGTCCGAGAAGAACCAATAAACCTCTCAGTTTCAAGCAGATGCTCCAGCTACTTACAAAATTCTACACATCTAATTGCAAACTGATGTCAATCAAACCTTTCCTGGGGCTGGAGGGAGGCTTTCGACTTGGGCTGTTTAGCTTTTAATATCAGGCTCCAGCTTGGCTCCATATTGAGGCAGCTGTCAGAGGGCCGACAGGAAAATCCACTTTTATTGGAACTGAAAAGGTCAGTTTTGTTGGATGTCTCCATGGTGAAAATAATAAATTCAACATATTCAGACCCCTTATGATATTTAGGATCTCCAGCCAAAATGACCCCTGGGAGCAGTTGTCTTAGGTTTTAATTGCATTTCCCATTCTTTCTGGCGATTGTCCTCCCTCCTAGGGAAGGCTTGCCCGTACTGTCCTTTCCACAGGGTCACAGACAATCTGCAGAATGACAGAATAGGAGATTGCAGTGGTGCCAGGACTGAGGGTGATCTAGAAAGTGGCCATGTGCCTCCATGGTGGACTTGACTGATTCCACTGGGTTGACAGGTCAGTTTAGTCAAAAATCAGTTCAGTTCAACCAACTGTTAGACTGACTTTGATGGTCCTTTTGTTGTTGTTGCTTTGGTTTGTAATAAAGTTTGCCATAGCCCAGCCATCTGTTCATGTGGAGAGGGGATTATTATGTGGGAATCAGGACTGAAAGCTTCTGAAGCCTTCCTTGAACCTCTACAGTTGCCCAATGGATTCCTTGGATGTAGTGGATTTCAAAATGTGATCCTTGGATCCCTGGGAGTCTCTTATACCCTTTTAAGGGATCTGCAAGGACAAAACAATTTTCATAATAATACTAAGATGTTATTTTCCTGTTAAAACACTTCTCACTTTCCAATTTCATATCTGTGTGAGGCTGTATTTCTTAATATACTTCAACCAAAACATCACAACAGATTGAATACAATAATAACAGCTAGCATTTTTATAGAGCCCACTATATGCCTGGCACTGTGCTAAGCACTTTACAAATGTTATCTCATTTGATCATTACAATAATCCTGGAAGGCAGGTGCTGTTATTATCTCTACTTTCTAGTTGAGAAAATTTCAGAGACTTGTCCAAGGTCACATGGCTCATAAGTGTCTGCGGCCAGATTTCAATTCAAGTATCACTTTCTCCAGGCCCAATGTGCTAGTCACTGTGCCTCCTAACTTCCTTGAATACAGAATGCAGAAGCAGACATTAGAATCCATCTGTCTGCTATTAAGCCAGACATTAAGAGTATTTGCAAAAATATGTAGAAGAATGCTCTTCTTCCTGCTTAATCTTTGTTTTGGAAAATAGTTATTTTTCATAAAAACATTTACATTAATATGAAATATGTATACTATTATTTTTAATGGATTAATATATTTTAAAATTATCTATTTTAGTTTAAAATATGGGGAATATCTATATAACTTACATAATCAAAAGCTCATTGAGGTCCTCAATAAAAAAGGGGTTCTAAGACCAAAAAAAGTTTGAGAAGCATTGCCTTGAGGTACTGCTTCTCTCTTTCTGACTTCATATCCAAAGTTTGCTCCAGAATGATTGTTGCATGATCCAGGACAACTCTGAGGGACTTGTGAGAAATAATATTATCCACATCTAGAGAAAGAAATGTGGGAGTAGAAATCCAGAAGAAAACATATGATTTATCACTTGTTTATGTGGGCAAATGATTTGGGGTTTGGGTTTTAAAAGATTACTCTATTAAAAAATGAATAATATGGAAATAGGATTTGAGTGATTATATATATAACCCAGTGAAATTGTTTGTCAACTCCAGGAGGGGGGAAGGAAAGAGGGGAGGGAGACAATAGGAATCAGGTAAACATGGGAAAAAATTTTTAAAGAAAAGAAAATTTAAAAGAAAAAGGATAATCATTCAAAATAACTTAGTTGTTAGAAAATCCTTCAAGAGAATTTCCCTAATTGTCTTTTAGCGAGCTAAGTTGACTAAGCAAAAATATTAAGGATCATTTAAGGATTAATATATAAGGGCAGCTAGGTAGCACCATGGACAGAACTCCAGGCCTGATACTGGAGTACTTGAGTTCAAATATGGCCTAGACATTTCTTAACTATGTGACCCTAGACTTAACTCCAAATGCTTAACCCTTGCCACTCTTCTGTATTAGAATTAATACTAAAACATTAGGTGAGGGTTGTTTTTAAGAATTAATGTATGGCTTCTAGATTTTCATCAAATGGGGATTGTCAAAGCCTTAACTATAGGATTATAAGTATAAATCTGGAAGGGACCTCAGAAACCATTGCATCTATTCCTCTCATTTTTTGCAGCTGATAAACTGAGGAACAGAAAGGTTGTGGCTTCCCCAATGTCACCCAGGCAAGTAGAAGTGGGGTCAGAACCTAGTACCAAGGACCTCTGTCTCCAAATCCAGAACTTTTCCCATTTCAAACTAACGGCAGAATTCTAGACATAGTGACATGTGATAGATGATATTTCAGGCAGAGAGGACTTCCTGAAACATACTCTGGGACTGAGCCTAGTTTCATGGACATTTCCCAAGCCATCTGGGGCAAGTTTCTCCCCAGACACACACACAGGGTTATACTTTTTATCCCTGATCCTCCCCTCCTCTCCTTCTCAGCCTTGTAGGATGCCCACATTGTCACCCCTGCCATGGCTGGTCTCTACTCACAGCCAAAGAGCAAAAAATACATTTAAAAGATTCCTTTCTAACAACTTACACATATCTGAAAGTAACAATGAAATTCTACAAATCTTTTGGTCAAGAAGCTGGATTTATGAACACTTTGGATGAAACTTCATCTCTTTTGCTATCTGCTTTTTGTCCTGTACTGTATTACTATCAGCATTTGAGAGAGAATCAGATCTTTTCAATTTCCTCCATTCCTGAGGTCTAGCTCCTTTTTAATTGGATATTTCACTTTATGATGTAAGTGCCTTTGTCTTTTTTTAGTTTTTAATTAATTTTTTTAATTTTAATAACAAATTTCCACATAAGTTTTCCAAAGTCATATGATCCATATTGTCTCCCTCCCTTCTTCCCTTCCCCACTCCCAGAGCTGAGAAGCAATTCAATCTGGGTTATACATGTATTATCACACAAAAATATTTCTACATTATTCATTTTTGAAAGTGAATAACTTTATAGAACCAAAATCCAAAACATGTGCCCCCAAAACAAGTGATAAATCATATGTTTTCACCTAATGCCTTTGTCCTGACAGAGTTCTGAATCCTTTCAGGTCATACACCAGAGATTCTCATGCACAGATGTACAAATGCCTGATGGGGAAACTGAATACCATACAGCAGACATTTAAATGTTTACCATGTGCAAAGACTTGTTCAAGACAAACACTGTGCCTACCTTCAGGAAGCTTACAATCTACTGGGAATGAAGAAGGGGGTATGCCATGCTTACAAATAAGTATGACCTTGGGCAGAGTGTGACAGATAAATAAGAAATTCAGATATTAGAAAAAATTAAGGAGAAATCCTTTTATCTTGTGGGAATGAGAACCAGTGTCACAGAAGAGGTAATGCCTCAATGGAATCTTGAAGAGGGAAAAGGACTTCAGGAAGGAGTTGGAGATTAGGAGGGAGTATGTACCAGGGATGGAAAAGGGTCTGCACAAATCCTAGAGGCAGTAGAGTCCAGGACAAAATGGAAGACTAATTAGATATGCAATTAGGCTGGCATGAGCAGAGAATCTGTGAAGGGGAACAGTTTAAAATAAGCCTGAGCAGGAATCCTTTGGAGATCCATTGCCCACTGAAGACATTCAGAAACCATAGCTTGGCCTCTTTGTAGCCAGACCAAAGCAGCCCCATTAGGAAGGACAGGAAATTTGTCTTTGATGACTTCCTTTTTCCATTTCACACACCTCTTCCCCCAATCCTTTGTTTATAGCCCTGCCAGAATTTTCTGCTTAAGACCCAGGTCTCACTGTTATTATCCTGCTCAAAAACTTTCTGTAGTCCCCTCTTGCCTCTAGGATCAACTATCATCTGTTCACCTTGGCTATGCTTGTGCTTGTGCTTGATCTTACTGCAAAGCACTTTATTTCCCATTATTCCTTTTTATACACTCTGTATCAGCCAGACTAGACCATCAGCTTCTCCCCAAACCTGACATGTCCTTGTTCCACTTTTGTGCATACTAATGGCTCCCCACCTTGCCTGAATGAACTCTCCACTTCAAGGCTCAGTTCAGGAATCACCTCTTCTATTAATCCTTCCATGATTCCCCTGTAGCTCCTCAAATTTTCTTAAAGCCCTTTAGCTCTCTCCTTTGTACCTCATCACTCCCTGGATATGCATGTTCCCCAGTAGACTGTGGGCTTTTTGCAGAAAGGGATCATATTATGAGTATTATTTATTTGTTTTCTTTTTAAAATCCTTACCTTCTTTCTTAAAACCAATACTGTTTTGGGTCCAAGGCAGAAGAGTGTTAAGGGCTAGGCAATTAGGGTTGAGACTTGCCCAGGGTCACACAGCTAGGAAGTGTCTGAGGCCAAATTTGAGCTCAGGACCTCCCATCTCTAGGCCTGGCTCTCTGTAGGCCAGATAGAGTCTCTGACCATATTATTTTTAATCTTTGTATCCCCAGTGTTTAGCATGTAATAGACATTAAATGTTTATTGAATAATGAATTCTATAGGTTCCCCAAAGTCTTTGGGAGTCAAAGGAACAATTCTCTAATGGTAGAGTTTCAGTTGCCACAGGAGGATTGTGAAAGATACCTTTGAGGAAAGGAAGCCTTCCAGCATCTCTCATGGATGTTAGACTGCTTGAAAAGGAATAAAGACAACCTCTGCTCTCAGTTTCATGAAGTTGGGTAGCAAGCTCATGGCCCCTCAATGGCTAGTGTCATATTATACATAGCTGCATAAGCAGGCACAGTTCCTAGGCCAAGGGACAGACCTAGAAGCCAAATTTAAGAACTCCTCATTTCTGATCTTAACCATAACCTGAGCCTGGCTAGCCAAATTCCCTCCTTTGAAGATCTGGCAGCACCAGCTTTTCAAAGAGCCAGGTCACAGGGATTTGGGGATTTTGCCAGTTCCAGTTTTGAACAAATAACTCAGCCTGGAACAAATCTTTCACAGATTTAAAATGTGCTTGAAATGTTTGCAAGTGAAATAGTCATAAAAATCTCAGTGATGAAAGGGACCCAGGAAAAAAAATATCTGGGCTACAAACTCCTGACAATTTCTCCAGGGGAAGGGACCCTACCCACTTCCCCAGGCATCATTCGCCCCACATTTTTGTATTCTTTAATTGTTTGAAAGCCTGTCTTTACATCAAGCCAAAACCTGTGGCTATGCAACTTCTAGTCATTGTTCCCACTGAAGCTTTTTGGAGTCAACAGAGTGAATCTAATCCTTTTCCATATTGGAAAACCACTTCAAATACTTAAAGACAGCCTCCTTCTCTGCACTCTTCCAAGACTTCTTTTCTTTAGAGAAAATGTCTGGCTTTAACCATCCTTTGTAAGGTTTAGTGTCCAGTCCTCTCACCATAGTGGCTGTGCTCCTGATTACAAGGAGTTCTCTAAAATGTGGTACTCAGTGTGGAGTGATCACATGTTTACCAGCTCATTGGACATGGTGCTGAAGGCTGTGAACATATTGAAGGGCATTGTTTGAGCAGCAGCTTGGGCATTCTGTGGGAGTCTCTGGACATGGATTCCGTGTCCAAGAATTTGGTGATCACTCACAAAGATGTAGCATCCTCATTCTAATCCTCTTTCTAAAGGATATGATAGATGAAATGATCAAGAGAGGCATATGGAAGTACCTGGTCAACTGCCAATAAATAATAATAATTATTACTTTATTATTATAATTATGAAAGTAACTAGCATTTATGTTCTGTCATTTTCAGTAGTGTCTTACTCTTTGTAACTCCATTTGAGGTTTTCTTGGCAAAGATCCTGGTGAGGCTTGCTGTTTTCTTCTCTAGCTTATTTTATAGATGAGGAAACTGAAGCATACAGGGTTAAGTGACTTGTCCAGGGTCATACATCTAATAAGTATCTGAGGCCAAATTCGAATTCAGTAAGATGAATCTTCCTGAAACCAGACACAGCACTCCAATTAAAATTTATATAGCCTGTTAAGGTTTATAAGGCACCTTCTAAGTATCTCATTTAATCCTCTTTTTTTGTGAGGAAGTACTATTATTATCCCCATTTTAGAGATGAGGAAACTGACATAGATAGAGGTTAAGTGTCTTGCCCAAGGTCACATAGCTACTAAGAATCTGAGGCTGAATTCAGACTCAGGTCTTCCCATCTCTAAGGATACCTCTCTATCTACTAAGACACTGGGCTTCCAAATGAAAGATTTCCTAATTCACTTTTAAGACAACTTTCTGTCACTGGACACATTATTTGTGTGTGTGGGGAGGTGAGGGGAATCAACCTGGAAAATGATGACTTGAACAAAGGGTTCAAGTTTTTGAATCAAGTTCAAACACAAAGAGTGAAAATAGATAAGAAATGCTGGACCTTGCCTAGTCAGTGGCATAATTAAAATTGCTAAACAAATCATTTCCTAGGATGTAGCAGGTACTTAGGAACACAAAGATGTTATGTTGCTGACTACATGTGGAAATATATTTGGCAAGACCATTAAACACCAATCTTAAGTCAAAGCTTGTGTGAAACTTTAATTGCTTTGTTGAAATGTCTGCTTGATATAGATTAGTATAAAGTTTTCTACAACTTGTAATTAAAATGCAGCAGCGACTTCAAAACAAAATTTTAAAAATGTGGTGCTCATAACTGAACACAATAGTCCAGGTGTGGTTTAACCAAGGCAGAGTCCAGTGGGAGATTCCCTCCCTCCTTCTGGATACTACGTCTCATTAATGAAGCCTGAGGGTGCTCACAATGACATGGATCATGTTCTAGCTTCGAGGTAAGGAAGACTCAGGTTCAAGTCCTGCCCCTGCCACATTCTAGGTGTGTGACCAAAAACAAGTCATTTAACCTCCCAAAGACTAGCAGATATAAATGGACTGCCAATCTGCAGCACTGAAAGAACAACAAGAGTTCCCAATACTGATAAATCATAGGTCTGGCTGGGGACAAAAGAAAGTGCACCACCTTTTTTAGCCTGTCATAGCACAAGGTTGATTTATATAAAGTTGATAGTTTCATAAATCTCCCCATTTTTTCACATGAGTTATCTTTTAGGTGTGGCTCTATCATCTTACACATGCACAGTTAATTCTTTGAATCCAATGGTAGGACTTTTTAATATGACGATGAATCCACGAGCTCCCCACTGTGGACATACCCTCCAACAGTTCAGATCCTAACCCAACCATGCATTCTTGTTCTTCCCTGGACATGACTCAGATTAGTCCTTTGGTAGTTTGGGTTCAATGTAGGAAGATAAAGAGACACTTGTAAGTCATGAATAATTAACAAAAAGATTGGCAGCCACAGCAAGAGAAGGTTTTTTTTTTTTTTTAATCCTTACCTTTTGTCTTAGAATCAATACTGTGTATTGGTTCTAAGGCAGAAGAGTGGTAAGGGCTAGGCAATGGGGGTTACGTGACTTGCCCCACAGTCACACAGCTAGTAAGTGTCTGAGGTCACATTTGAATCCAGGACCTCCTGTCTCCAGACCTGGCTCTCAATCCACTGAGTCACCCAGCTGCCCCCTAGCTGCCACCCAGGATTTTCAATAAGGAGAGGCTTTGAGGACACTTTGAATCGATGGAGTGGAGTGAAGCTCCTTTGCCTGTCTTCCTATGATCAACCACCCAAATCTTACCAGAGCTCCACCCCTGACCCTCAAGTCTTACCATTTCTATCTTCAGCTGTGACATCACCAGTACGAGCCCTTAGTCCCCTGAACCAATCAAATCTCAAGAATATCTCTAAGGAGAAAAAAAAAAACCCAAGTCTAACTTCATTGGAGGGAGAGGTTAAGATTTTGCTCTCCCCACACTTATAGGCATTTCTTATCTACATGGGTCCATAAATCCTCCATTGGTGATCTTCGCAATTTGGGAAAGGTCTTCTGGGTCTTGAGACATTCCATGGGTAATTATCCCTATTCAATTTCATATTAGATTTGGCCTACTGTTCTTATCTGTCAAGACTTCTGGGGATAATGACTCAATGACCTCAGTACAAAATATCGGCTATTTCTCCTAGCTTCAAGTCATCTGGAAATGTGACCGGAATTGCACCTATACCTTTTACCATGCCACTGATAAAAATATGGAATAACACAGGGTCTAGGTTAGTTCCCTGAGTCATTCTAAATGAGATGCCTCCAAATTACCATTTACTTGTCAACCAATGTTTTGAGTCATTTGACCCATTCTAATTCCACCTAATTATTATCACTTAGTCTAAATCTCTTGTCCATAATTCTCCATTTTTTCCTACAAAGAAAACATATGAAACTATCAAATGGCTAGGTGAAAACTGATACTGTATACTATGTTTTGGGTATTCCCCAATCTTCTAGTCCAGTAACCCTATCAAAAAAAGGATATGAGGCTAATGTGACATGACTTGTTCTTAATGAATACTTGCTGGCTCAATGATCATGTCTGGCTTTTCTAAATGCTCAAAAACCATCTTTTTAATACTTCTTTCTAGAATTTTCTAAGAATTGAATCAAGCTCATCAACTCATAAATTTCAGACTTGATGTTCTTCCTTTCTTTGAAAATTAGATCATTTGCCTATCTCAAATAGTATCTTTAAGCACATAAATGCAGTGGAAGAAAAAGAATTAAGATATCCAAATTAGCTTTTAGTGAGAACAGCAAGCAGCTTGACCCACTTGTCAGGTTTGCATATTTCCTAGAGGTGGCAGGGATCCTATGAGACTATCCAACAGGTCCAGTCCCTGTCTTTAGAAAGATGGATGTCAAAACCATCTTTTCCAGGGATAGATTTGGGTTAGGCTCTTAAATGATTAGGATTCAGAACTTGGCTCTGGGTGTTGGAGTTAGGACTTAAGAAAACTTTGTTAACCAAGAATCAGGGAGGGCTTAATGGCCTCTGGTCTGAGTTATTATTTTCCAAGCCTGAGGATGCATTTTAATTTGGCCAACATTTATGAATTTCCTTCTATGTGTCAGGCACCAGGCCAGGAGCTTAGTATACAAAACCAAAATATAAAGTGATGCCAACCCTCAAAGAGTTTACATTCTACTGGTAAGGAAGAAGAAATAAATACATAATTACAAAATCTACTCAGCTGGATCTCTAAGATCATCAATGTGCCCTATGCAAGAAAATAAAATTAGGCTGTAGCTGTGCTTAGAAGCAGGGCTTTCTTTGCATTTGCAAAATGAAGAGCATTTGATTCGACAGTCCCTAAAACCTTGACAGATCTGATGTTCTATGTTTTCTTTAAAGTGAATTCCTGACATGAGTTTGTTTTCTTGTAAAAACAAATTTACACAAGGACCAATTAAGGTGTGAGTTAGGGGGAGGAGAAGGTGAAGAGAAAGGAATTATCCTCTCCTTAATTGGTGAATTTAATTAATTGGTTAGTGGTGCTCCAGTGAAGTGAGGAACCATTGCTCATCTCAGTCCTTTCCTCGCCTTCCCTTCATTGTTTCTATGAACCCAGCAACCCCATGTCCACATTGTGGTCCTTGTGTCCATGCTGATGTCTTGTCAATGAACCAATGGAAGGCATTGCCTGAGATGTACAAATACAGTCAGGACCGAAAATGTGAAAACCAATGTGTGCTTTATCTCTGGAACCCACTAAAAACTATATTAGCTGGGGACAGCTGGGTGGCTCAGTGAATTGAGAGCCAGGCCTAGAGACAGGAGGTCCTGGGTTCAAATCTGGCCTCAGACACTTCCTAGCTGTGTGACCCTGGACAAATAACTTGAGCCCCATTGCCTAGCCCTTACCACTCTTCTGCCTTTGAACCAATACATAGTATTGCTTCTAAGACAGAAGGTAAGGGTAAAAAAAAACTGTATTAGCCCATCCAGTTCAATACAATTAACATTTTAAAAAGTACTTGCTGGTATACAAGGTTCTTTGTGAGGTGTTAAAAATATAAAGGTAAAACTGTCTCTGCTTCAAGCAGCTTACCTTTTTATTGAGGGTAAATGACATGTACAAATATAAGTAAATAGAAAATATATTCACTGTAATTTCTTGGAATTTATTATAGAGAGCAGCTAGGTGGCAAAGTAGATAGAGTGCCAAGACAGAAGGTCAGGAAGACCTCAGACAAGTCTTATCTGGGCAAGCCACTTCACCCTCTTTGCCTCAGTTCCTCATAGCTGGTCCTCTTTTTTCTGTTCTTTGAATGTGGATGTATTTATGGAGAAATAGAGAAGGAAATGGCAAACCACTTCAGGAGCTTTGCCAAGAAAACCTCAAATGGGGACATGGTAGAGCAGAGCTGACATGAATAGATGAGAGGGAAGAGGGAGCTTCAACAATTCAGCCTAGATAAGCCTACATCTTAGAAGAAGAAGAAGCAAAGGGCAGCAAATCATCATACCCTTCACAATAGCAATGGTCATGTTAACATCATCATCAATCCCTGAGAAAGATGTGGTAGGGTAAGGTACATGCTGGTAGCAGGACACACATCTAGTCCTTTGTCCTGTCTGATGGTCAAGTCTGAAGGAATTTCTTCATTTCCCTAGACTTATTATGGACTAGAAGCTTGGCTTTCCAGAGCTATGAGTCCTTAGAGGTACACCATCTGATATATCTTCATTAATGGAGGAGGAAATCAAGGCCCATGGAAGGGAAATGGCTTAACCAAGCTGACACATCAAAATAGCAGCAGAACTAAGATGAAAATGCAAATTTAATTCCCAGATTTCCCCTTCACCACAGTAAGTATTATCTCCCTTCTACCATAGCAGTTCTTTATAAGGGGAAATGTATCAGTACTCACGTTCCCCCTCAGATCTCACAGAAGATCTTGTTCTACTTCTCTTTAATACCCTTATCATCTAATATTATTTACAATAGTTATCTGTATTTGTCTTATTTTCCTATGAGAACTAAACTCCATGATAGCAAACACTCTTATCTAAATTGTACATACAATGTAATGAATAAACATTTGCTCAGTGAATAATTTACTGAATTGCTCCTGATTGCTGTTACCTTGGATTAGTGGTCTCTAAGATGTTAATGATGTCCAGAGAAAGAACTGTGGGAGCAGAAATTCAGAAGAAAAACATATGATTGATCAGTAGTTCAATAGGGATATGATTAGGGTTTTGATGTTAAAAGATCCCTCTACTGCAAATATGAATAACATGGAAATAGGTTTTGAACAATGATACATGTATAACCCAGTGGAACTGCTTGTTGGCTTCAGAGGGGAAAGGTAAGAGGGGGTGGGTGGGAATCATAAATCATTAACCATGGGAATATATTCTAAATTTAAAAATTTTTTAATATTAATGATGGCTCTAACCTTAAGGATATGTGATCAACCAATCAGAAGGTGGAAAGATGGGTCAAATCACACACTTCCCAAAGAAACAACCTTGGGGCTTATCCATAATGAAATCACCCCAACTTTTTAAATTTTCCTATTCCACCTATTCCACATTAGTTCAAGATTCCAACTTCCTTGCCTCCTTGCCAGGCCTAGGACCCCAGGGCATTTAGTGCCACTGATTCAGGTGCCATTGAAAAAATCCCACACCCAACATGCCCATTTCCTTCTCCCCAGATGACCAGGTAGCTGTGGCAGGTACCCAAGGCTCTGTGCTCAGGACACAAATTCCTAAGAGCCTCATACCCCTTATTCATTTTCAATGGGACAGAGTAAATCTCACAAGATGAAGAGGCATGGGTGGGTTGCAAAAGAAGGTGTTATCACACTTTTTTCTCTCCTAAAATCATCCCTCTTCCAAAATTCCCTATTATTTCTGAGGGTACTCCTATCCTTCTAGTCAGCTAGGCTTATCACCTTAGTTTCATCTTCATCTCTTCACGCTCCCTCAGCAGGCCAGAATATCTGAGCAATTACTGAATCATTTAATTTCTATCTTCCCAACATCTTTCATACAGCTACCAAAGTGATTTCCCTAAAGGACAGTCCTGATGATGTCACCTTGTCTTCATTTGGTTCACTCAAATGTCTCCCTGTTGAATCTATGTTAAAATATTATTTTATCTTTATTTCCTCCTTTTAATATCCATTTTATCCAAGTTTTCTGTCTATAATTATTAGTAGAGTAGTATGCATATGTGTGATATGTCTATGCATATAGAGGTTGTTCACATCATATCACTGAACCTAGGTGGTTCAATGGATAGAGCATTGAGCCCAGTCAGGGAGACCTGAATTCAAATCCAAAATCAGATATTTACTAGCTATGTGACCCTGGGCAAGGTACTTCATTTCTGTTTGCCTTAATCACCTGGAGAGGGAAATGGCAAATCACTCCAGTATCTTTGTCCACAGATCCCCATGGAAAGTACTGGCATGCTCTGGTCCATGGTGCCACGAAGAGTCAGACTCAACTGACAGAGTGACTAAACAATAAATTTGGATATGCATACATACAATTTATAAATAAGTAAATATACATATACAAATATGTAGGCTCAATACTTTTTTTTTTACCAATGAGGTAAGGGTTTAGAGAGGGTTTTCTTAGATCCTAGGATCATGTTTATAGTTGAAAGTATCCTTAAGATCACCATCTCCCGGAATTTGAACTCTTTACTTTATATAGAGGGATGCTGACATCCAGAAAGGTTATCTTGTCTAGGGTTCTGCAGGTAAGAAACACAAACAGGATTCAAACTCAAATCCTCTGAAGTCAAATTCAGCACTCTTTCCACTATACTGGACTGTGTGTGGGAGGAGTGGGTGTTAATGCTCTGCCCCCCATTACAATTCTATCATGGAGCTATTCTTTAGTCACTTTAGGAATAATGCTAAGGTCTGGAGGTTAGCCTGGTTAGTCAAGAAATCCTAGGAAACTGTGCTTACACAAGGAACAGATGATATTTAAACAGCAGACTTCAATCTCCCAGTTGTGGCTGTAGTCTCTTAGCTTCTCTACAATCGGCTGCAACTTTTTATTTAAACAGGAAATGCTAGGCTTATTTTTGCTAAATGCAGAGATGGCAGCATGGGTGGCATTTTCAGTGTGCTGCTTTTGAGGAGCCATGCAATCCTGCAGATTCTGAAACTGATGGTGTTTACTTCAGAGGCTAAGACACCAACTCCATGACCTACTCTTCCCATAATTAGTCCTCTAGAAACCCACACAACAAATAATTAGAGAACTTTGAGTTGTAAGGGACCTTTGAGGCCATTTATTCCAAATGGTCTCTGAACAAGAATTGTATCTAGAGTGTAAGTGGTCATCTAACTTTTTCTTGAAGACTTAAAATGAAGGAGAGACCTCTAACTCCCAAGGTGGCCCATTCCACTATTGGATAGCATTAACACATAAGACAGCAGTGTCCAGAGTGAGATCTAGGGCCATACCCAGATTCCCAAGAAGTATGTTATAAACCAGTGGGAGGATGGCAAGTTGGGTCACATCCTACCCTCCTGATGAGAGTTAATAATGGAGCTTGTCTCCAAAACAACCATACTCAGGAGGCAGAGTGGTACAGAGGAGAAACTCTTTCTCTGGAGGAGATAGGTTTATATCTTGTCTCTGATATTACCTGTATGATCTTGGGCAAATCACTTAACCTCAGTGATCTCAATTTACTCATTTGTGAAATTAAGGTTTTGGACTAGCTGCCTGCTGAGGTCTCTTTTAACTCTAGATCTATGATTCTACCCCTGCAGCCCATGCAAACTCTCAACCTCCCATCTTTTGAGCTTGATATAGGTTCCTCAGGAGAATTATAACCTATTCATGACTTGGATACTACTCATAGCAGCATCTGGACAGGTGGCATTCGGATAATTACCATAACCACCTATCATATTCAATTCCCAGATCATCTATATCTACAGAAGATGCCCCTTGCAGAGTGGGCTCTGTGGCCATGACCAGTGAGTAAAAATCGTACCCCAGCCTCCTTTTTTAAAAAATATGGGTGGCATGGAATGGTTCTCCCAGAATAAACAGCCATGGGTGAGTTGTGATCTCCATCTCAGATCCCATTATATTATCTTTCCTCTCCAACCACTCCTCTTCCAAACTTCCTTATTTATTGAAAGCACTGTCATCTTTCTAGCCACCCTGCTTCACAACCTCAATATCATCTTCAACTTCTCGTTCTTCCCCTCCCTCCTCATATATTATTAGTTGCCAAACACTATTCCACAGTTGTCCTCTTTTCTCTATTCACACAAACCCTACCCTAGTGAAGACACCCTCATCACCTCCCACATGTGCTTTCCTGACTCATCTCTACCTAACTCAATCCATCTTTCCCTTGGCAAAGGTTATTTCTCCTAAAGTACAGGCCTGACCCTGTCACTACCCTACTCAATAAATGGCTAGATTCTCTATTGACTCTAGGATCAAATATTATTACATGCTTATCTTTTTAATTTCCAGTTCTCTATAAATTTTATAATGTTCTTAATCCTTCATATATATGCAGTAGCACATCTGTACACTACACACATATTGGGGGAAGTACATGCTCATACATTTTTATTGATGAGGATGCATGAACAAAAACATTTGGAGACCAGTGCCATAAGTGGCAACACCAGATGCATTTCAGTGAAACCTCCAAAAAGATGTTGAAATTTAGCTTGCTTCAAATTGTCTGAGCTTAAGGAAAAGGAAATCCATGAATACATATTACATACCAATATTTCTAAAGTTTAAGCTTTGCCAATATTCCAATCTCCTCTCCAGCAGAGAGAGGCAGCAAAGCCTGAAGTGGGTGTTACTTCCTTCCCTCCTTCTTATGAAGGTGCTAAGAGAAAGGGAGAAGGGAGCAATAACAGAGGGCATTGGAATGACAGGAAGAGATGAACACTTGGTACCCGATGGGAGCAGAGAGCAAAGCAAGTGTAAGGGCAAACAGGATTCCAGCAGACTCATGGGATCAATAAAGTTAATACTCCTAGGAGTTGCTCCAGATGAAGGACTAGATATGTGAAGGTGCTGGGTGCCAATGATGCAAGTGATCCTGGGAAATGCACCCTGTGGTGTCTTAGGGGTTCAGTGGGGAAGAAGGGTCGCAGTGAATTACTTGTTGCCAAATTATACTATTTGTGGATTTTTCCTTTTCTTTGACTGACCACTATCTTTATAATTGCATCTTTAATTTAATAATAAATTTACACCTAAGTTTCCCAAATTTATATGATTCCTGTTGTCTCCCTCCCGGAGTTGACAATCAATTCACTCTGTGAACTCTGTCTTTGATTCATGAAGCCAGTGAGTTTGAATAAGGAAGGGGGTTCAGGCTCCAAGGCCCTCAGGCTGGGGTTCCCCCAGATTTCCTATAGGGATTTGAGCCAAGTGAGATAGAGCTCTTTCCAGAACACACAACACAGTCTTTAATCCTTTCACTCCCTCAACCTGCACTGTGCCAAGCAATATTACAATATTATACATGTATCTATTTTGTCATTCTTTACAAAGTACTCTCGCACTTGTGATCATATCTCATCCTCCCCACAGTCCTATGAGATGAGATGGGACAGAGTTTGTATGTTGATCTATATTCATTACCCTGTGAGGTAGGCTGGGCTATGATAATGTCTAGCCCCTTGAGGCAAACTGGGTGATGATGCTACAGTATTAGGTTGGCACCCCTGTTACTCTTAAGATTCTAAAAGAACAGAGCAGTGTTTCCAGGGTATTGTATAGATCCTCAATGGAAGATTTAAGGAAAGAAATGGACAAGAATTACAAAGGATGGGAATACATAGAGACTGTTAATACCCATATTGATGAGATCAGAGATAGACCAGAGCTCAGAAAGGATGAGAATAGATATGTGAAGGCTGATGGGCATTATCTGTGACTTGCCAAAGAGCTAGCTCACAAAATCTCTTTACTTACTTAAACCAGTTGGAAACTTATCTTTGACGACTTTCCTGATAGCCTTTCTCTCTCCCCCTCTCCTTTTCCCTCCTTCTTCTCTTCCTCTTCCCCTCTTCTGCTCTCCCCCTTCCCCTCTCCCTCCTCTTTCTTTGTCTGTTTACACACACACATCCACACACACATAGGTGTATATATATACATATATATAATAACACTCATACAAATATGTAGGTTGGCTTTTTAAATTTGAAAAGTTCTAGTTGCTTTAGTCTTCTTTGTTACAGCTCAAAATTTTGTTGTATTATCAAAAAAATGCCTAATAGTACTAAGAAGGGATGTAGGAAATAAAACAGACAGATTTTTAGGAGATTTTTAGGACAGGGAATCTGAAGGATATGGGATGGACCAAATATATTATGAATAAATTTACTATTAATAAGGATTTTATTTTCTGGAACATGAGACATACCAAACTATGAGATGTGGAATCTGGAAAATAGGGTACTTGATGGGTATGCAAACACTATATAGTTATGCCTGTAGGTTTATGAAAAGTCTTTGCAAATTGTCCTCTGTACCTTAGCTTTCCTGCCCATTAAGTGGGAATAACAATTAATGCCTCTGTAAGATAGTGTCCAAATGAGAGAAAAGGCTGTCTGTAAAAGAAGCTGGTTGGAAGAATTTGCAGTAAGAAGGTGTGGATTTAATATACATGCTGTTTTCCTACCTCTGGGTCTTTATTTACCCTCTTTTCTATGCCCAGAGTGTCCACTATATTCTTTTTCCTATAGAATTCTTACCTATCTATTAAAGGCAAATTCAAGAGCTACCTTTTCTATGAAATCATCCTAACTCTATATCAAGAAGGACTTTTCCATTTGGATCTCCTATAGCACTTTGCTTCATATCTCTCTCTCACTTACTATGTAATATTGCATAGTACAATTATTGCGCCATTCCATGGCTAGACTGTATGTTCTCTGAGGGCAGGAACCATACATATCTTATCTAAACGTTGTGTCTCATTCAGCACTGTACAACACATCTAGGAAATGCATAATAATTGTTCATCAAATGGAAACACAAACTTTCACACTATTTTAAAAAACATTTAAATATTTTTCTATGATTACATGATTTGTGTTCTCTCCCTCCCCTCTTCCCTCCATCTCCCAAAGCCGCTAAGCAATTCCATTGGGTTGTACATATGTTATCACTTGATACCCATTTCCATATTATTCATTTTTGTAACAGAGAAGTCTTTTAAAACCCAAACCCCAGATTATATACCCATACAAACAAGTGATCAAGCAGTTGTTTTTCTTCTGTGTTTCTACTCCCACAGTTCTTTCTCTAGATGTGCTTTGCGTTCTTTCTCATACAACTTTCCCACTATTGAATCAAATGGATTTTGTTTTTAACTTCAAAGGTTGTTTTAACCAAGTATTGGTTGATGTTAAATGATGTCCTAGTTAAGTCTTGAAATGTTTAGGGCTTTTCTTGAAGGGCTTTGTTCTATTTGTAGCTTGGTTGGCAAGTTCTGAAGAACTACCTTGTTCAAGGTAAGTGGGAAAAGTCTGTCACATCTACTTTCATGCCCCAGCCGGAGCCTCTAGTAGTTGACCAATGAGGTGCTCACTGTGTCCCTTGACTTATCCTCAGAAGATCCATTTGCTTCTTGAGAATGACCATGGTAGTATGTATATGTTTGAGCGGGGGAGGGACCTGGAAATTACAACCCCATTCAAGGCTGAGCCCAATGTTCATGCCAAGGAAAGAGATGCTAGAAGTGCTTAAATCTCAAAGGCTTGGAGGAGACTATGGAAGCCTGGCTGGTTTCTCATTTAACAAGGAATAGTTTGTGTCTCATTGTCTCCTCTTGAAAGGCAATAACCTTTAGAATATGAACAAGAAAGATGGATAGAGCTCCCCTTGTGCTTTTTAGAAGAGACTAATCTCCATTATTTATCTATCAAATTAGCTTTCCTGAGCATAACAAAGTACCCAGTTAATTGTACCCACTAGCCCTTCACTGCATCCAAGGATACTGAGCAGCCTACCTGCAAGGGTTTATTTCAAAATCACCCAATCAAATGGGATCATTCTCAGTTTCACAAAAATAATGCTGCTTAGTGTTACAGAAGTTTTCTGGGGAAAATATGCTCACACACAACTGACTAGCAGACATAAAAGCAGGATCCAAGTCAACTTAGCAAACATTTAAGTGCCTATTTTATTCAAGACCTTGTGCTAGGCTTTAACACACAAATGTACATGGACAAATATATTCCTATCTTAGGGCTAAGATTTCAGCATGGTGCACAGAGCATGACAGCCAATTCTTGTCATTGGCTTTGGAATTTACTGCTTAAGAAATTTGATTCCAACTTATTTTGTAATTTTCGTTCTAAGGAAAGATAATTTTCCAGATTCTTCATTCATACAAATGAGAGAGTTAAGGAAAGCTCGGTGAATGATGCAAGAACAGGGGATTTCAAGAAGTGGTAAAAAAAAGAATGTATTCTAGAAATAGGATGGGGGAGGGACAGTCTATGGCAAAGGCATGGAGACAAGAAATAGAATCCCAATTTTGGGGAATAGCTAGTATGTTAATTAAACTAGTGCATAGGGTGAATAAAATTAATATGAAATAAATCTAGAAGAGTAAAATGGAATCATACCAGGAGGGCCTTAAATGTAAGACAGAAGTTTGCATTTTATCTAGAGGCAATAGGGAGCCACTGAAAAATTTAAAGGAATGACAGAGTCATTCATATTTCTTACTCAGGACTATTACTTTGACCAGCTATATGGAAGATGGATTGGAGAAGGGAAAACCTGGAAGAAGGGAACCAAAGAAGGAGATGGTCAATAGGGCAGAAAAAGATGATAAGGATCTGAAGAAGGAGAATGATGGATAAGTGGGGAGAAGAGGACAAATGCAAGAAATATTGGGGAGGTAGAATCAACAGGACTTAGCAACAGACTGGATATGGATGCTTAGGGAGGGGAAAGAACAAAGGATGAGTCCAGAAATGAACTTTTGTCATGGGAAGGCCAGTGGGAGGCTTGGAGAGGATGTGGATTTAAGGAGGAAGATTATGAATTTTGTTTTAACATGTTGAGTTTGAGAAACTAATGAGACAGCTAGAAAGAGATATTCAACAAACATGGTAATTTGGAACTAGAGGAAAGAGATTGGTTTTGGATATGTAAATAAAATCATCTGTAACACCAAACAAAAACACCCCCCCCAAAACCAAAACAAAATGCTGCTAAAGTGCATTTTTGGTCACCTTCAGAACAAATTGCAGCTGGTTGTAAAAATCTAGTTTCTTTTACACAGACATTACAATGATGTTTTCTAAATGCAAGACAGTTAGAGGTTATTTCTGGTTGGTAGAAAAAGATGACTTTTTTTGGTTAAAAAAAACCACACACCTTTACACATTGAAGTTAAAGATTTCTCCCCCATTCAGTTTTAGAGCACCAGCCCATTTTTATAAAACAAAGTTCTGCTTCAGCTTTTTTCAGCTTCTTGGACTCAAATATTTGATTATCAAATGTATTGTACCAATAAGAAATAGCTTCTTCCTCTTCTTTGTATGTGCAAAGAGAGAGTGTGCCCCGTCCCCAGTTTGGAGGGGATATTTTAGAAGTACTGTTCTTGCTATACCTTATCCACAAACTCCTCTTGTAAAGACTAAACTAATGGAATTAAACTGACTCTGATTGAAAATGGGGATAGTTGGACTCAAGACTAAGTGTTAGAAAACCCAGCCCCTCAGGATTACCTCCAGAACCCTGCGAAGAATAGTAATCAGAACCCCTTTACAGAGCCAACCTATCCATGTGAATGGCAGTTGGGAGAGGGAGCCTAGAGTGTGGATAGTGTCCTTTGTTGTTTAGTCTTTTCAATTGTGTCTTACTCTTAACGATCCCAAATTAGGGTTTCTTGGCAAAGATACTGGAGTGATTTGCCATTTCCTTCTCCAACTTATTTTACAAATGAGGGAACTGAGTTGTATAGAATTAGGTGACTTGTTCATGGTCATATGGCTAGTGTCTGAGGTTAGATTTGAACTCAGATCCTACTGACAGGGCCAAGACTCTATACATACATATAGAAAAAGAGGGTGAGATAATGGAGTCAGAAGACTGAGTTTCAAATCCTGCCTCTGATTCTACAAGATTCAGATACTCTGATTCAGTAAATCACTAGTAGGACTCACTTTCCTCATCTGTAAAATGAACAACTTTAGGCAGATGACTAGTAAAGATACTTTCCATCTCTAAATCTAGGATCCAATGAACTCAGAAAAGGAGGTCAGGAGATAGTGCCCAATAAGTCATGAATTGCTAAGCTAATTGCTTCTTGGAAACTCTGGGAACATGTCTTCTATAAGAAGCCCCATATTCTAAGCAAAAAAGGGGGGCACTGAAATCAGTTGTTCTGTTTCAAATATTTGAATTGGAAGCACCTATTGTCTTCTAGGCTATTACAAAAATGAGCATTCTATTCAGGCAAAAAATGTTTTAATCATTGTAATGGGAAATATGGAGATGTATCTTGACATTCCTGAGCTTCAGTTTCTTTATCTGTAAAGTGAAGAAGTTGAGCTCGAAGACCTCAGAGCTCTGGTCCAGCTCTAAATCTATGATTCTACAAAAAGATTCCTATAATAGGGAAAATCCAAGACTTGGGAGAAAATTGGGCACAGGATATGCAAACATAGAGATGGAAAGGGCCTTAGAGGTCACTGAGTCCAAAATTCTCACCTTATAGATGAGATCATTGAAGTACAGAGAGCTTAAGTGACTTGCTTAATGTTACACATATTAAAGGGAAGAGCCAGAATTTGAATACAAGTTATAAGACTTCAAACTCTTCATTATTTCCCCAATATTCTGCTGCTTTTCTCCTACAGGGAAACCATGCCAGGCACGGCTGTTGCTGGGTGAACAAAATATGAATGTTTCCTAATGGAATCGTTGGAGCTGCTGTGTCAGTGAGGTCAGTCTCAAAATCCATGAGCTAATTCTGACTCCTCCGCAGCTGCTGCTGTTTCTGTGTGTGTGCGTGTGTGTATGTGTGTGTGTGTCTCCCTCTCTCTCTCCCCCCTACCCCCTCTCCTTTTTTCTCTCTCCCTTCTTTGTCTCTCCTTTTTTGTCTCTCCTTTCTCTCTTTGTCTTTTTCGCTCTCTTTCTCCTTTCTCTCTCTCTCCTTTCTCTGTCTCTTTCCCTCCCCTCCTCTCTCTCCCTTTCTCTTTTGTTGTCTCTCTTTCTCTCTTTCCCTCCTCTTTCTCATTGTCTCTCTCTTCTCTCTCTGTTTCTGTCTTTTGCTCTGCCCCCTCCCCATTCTCTTTTCTCTATGTCCTTTTTCTCTCTTTCTCTCTCTCCTTTTCTCTTTTTCTCCCCCCCCTTTCTCCTTTCTCTCTCTCTGTCTCTAAGTCTCTCTCCTCTCTCCCTCCCTCTGTCTCCTCATTTCTTCCTTTAGAAACATCTTGGGTTGTTGGTTCTTGAGTTTCCACTTTTATCCACAAGGCAATTATCAGCTACAAATACTCTGTTTCCTCAAACCTTGTAGTCACACTGTAGGAGGGAGAATATCTGACGTTAGAAATAACTTCCGTTCTACCCCCTAGCTCCTTGGCTGCCTTCGTTATAGAAATCTGTAGGTGTATGAGTTTCATCATTACTAATGTTCTTCAAAATGTAATAAAACTTTTCTCATTAAAAAAAATCAGCCAATCAAAAGGTAGAACTTCACAGGCTGGGATACTTAACAGCTCAGGATTATAATGCAGAGCAGCTATAATTGTATTCTCGGGGCAGCACTGCAGAGCTGAAGCCCATCTGTAATTGAATGCTGAGCGGCTGTCACTCCATTGCATCCAGTGTTGAGCTGATAAAATAATGAGCCCATATCTATAGGATAAGCTGACTCATGTAAGTGAATGTCGACATAGGATCGGTGCCACCTGCTTTGAAAAATGAGCTTCAGAGTGAGACGCTTCCATTGGGGCTCATTGTACCAAGTAGCCCTCTAACACACTAGCATTGTCCTTTAATTCCCCCAGAAAGAGGGAAAACCAGGACTTTGAGAGATTGGAGACAGAGAGGACTATTTCCTATTTATTCCATGATCCAGTACGGTGTCTACCAAGGAAGGGGGAGAGGATGTGTAGCCAAGAACTACTTTTTTTCCATATTGCTGGTTACATATTGAATTCTCTGAGCCTTCATTTCCTTATCTGTAAAGAAGTTGGACTCAATGACCTTGGTGCTCTCTTCCAATTCTAAATCTATGATCCTAGGAAAAGATTCCCATAATAGGGGCATCCAAAAATTGGGCATAGGATCACAAATAAAGAGATGGCAAAGACCTTAGAGGTCACCAAAAGATCAGAGATATATATTTTGGGGGATGTTGACAAAGGTTATCTGCTTCCACTTCAGTTTAGTCTTACAGAGAAGGAAACATTCTGCTTTCGGGGCCATAGTTCTATATAGACAGTGCCTTCTCACCCCTGGAATCAGAAACTGGGGTGGGAGGAGCAGAGGAGAAGGTGAGCTACAGTAAAGACAAAGATAGACTATATGAAAAGAGAAGGAATGGAGAGGGAAGAGTTTGGTTTCCCTGAAATCAAGGGATTGCAGAAGAGGTGGCAAAATCTACAGAAAAGTTGAGAATAAGGAGTGAAACTAGGCTATTGGATTTGCTACTATAAAGTCATAAGTCAGCTTTGGAAGCTATTTAGACTGAATGGTAAAGGGGTCCAGATTGGAAAGGTTTGAAGAGAGATGATGAAATGACTGCCTTGAAGACCACTAAGCTATTTGCATTTGTATTCCAAGTACCTAGCACAGTGCCTAGTATATTGTAAACACTTAAAAATTCTTTTTGAGACTTCAAGGAGACAAGTGGAGGTGTAAGATACAGACAATATGATTTCCAAAATGTAACAGCAAAGGGATGGAAAGATATGAGACAAGGGTCAAAAAGAAAACTTTTTCAGATTGAGGAGACCTGAGTATATTTGTAGGCAGACAGGCAAGAGTTAATGGAGAAGGATAGATAAAGGTTGCAATATGGAAATAAAATGACTGCTAGAGGAACATCCTGGAGAAGGGAGAAAGGATTGGTCTCAAGAATGAAGGTAGAGGAATTATCCTGAGTAAGGAGTAGCAAAACTCTCTCTTTTGTGAGCAGACAGGTAAGAGGAAAGAGGAAAAGCTTTGAAATCCTAACTATAAGGAAGGAGATAAAAAGCCAATAAGAGTAGAGTACAAGGATAGTTGAGCAGAAGTGAGGAGCCATCTGGTCTCAAGCACCATGAATCAATAGTAGAGTTGTCAAGTTTTTGTAGCCTGGAATGTAATCTCAGCAATAGTTCCTATCTCAACATATTCTGTAGAGGAAAGAGCAAAATAGCTAAATTCTCCATGATGGAAAGCTCTGCCATAGGAAGTTGGTGGGAGATGAGTGAGGGAACCACAGCTGAAAGGGTGTGAGGAGAATGATAGAAGAGAGTACATCATCAGTAAAAGTCATTTTTTAACAAATGGCTCCCAGATCTATATATATTCCTGTCTCACAACATCCATTGCCTATTAGACATTTCCAACTCAATGTCCTGGAGGCATCTCAAACAACATTTCTCAAACAATAGAACTCATCATCTTTCACCTAAATCATGCCCCTTTTTCAAATTTCCCTACTTCTAGTGAAGGTACTACCATCCTTCCAAACCTTCCAGGTCTGAAGCATCTCTCAGCCTTCACCAACCCATATATCTAATCAGTTGCCAATTTTTTGTTGTTTCTATTTCCACAGTATCTCTGATACCCATTCCTTTCTTTTTTACTCACAGAGCAACCACACTAGTTCAAATCCTTATTAGCTCTCTCTTGGAGCTACAATAATGTCCTAATCGATCTTCCTGACTCATCTCTCTCTCTCCCCTCTCCAATCCATCCTCTACACAAAAGACAATGTGATTTTCCTAAAGCACAAGTTTCCTAAAGCATATTGTCACTCCCTTACTCAATAAACTCTAGTGGTTTAACATCTTTTACAAACTATTTTGTTTGGCATTTAAGAACCTTTACTAGCTGGTTCCAACCTAACTTCTAGTATCATTCCGCTTTATGCATGCTATAGTCCAGCTAAGTGACCTTCTTACTTCCCTTCACACGTATAAATATACTCCACTTCCAATCTCTTTGTCTTTGCATATGTCTGTTGATGCCTGGAATGTTCTCCCCTCCTTACCTCCACCCCTTAGGTTTCCTAGTTTGCTTCATATTCAGCTCAAATGCCACCTTTTCCATAAGCCTCCAAGATGTTCAAGTTGCCTACCCTCAATCCAAAACCAATGGTGAATGGGTTTCTTGACTGTTATCCATGATCTTTAAAAAGTTTTGGAAGCAGGAGAAATCCTTCAAGAATGGAGATGGACAAGCATGATACTGGTTTTCAAAAAAAAGAAGGAAAATGAAGCCTTCAGTTTATAAGCTAATGAGCTTGACTATAATTTCTGGGGGAAAGCCTATAACTCGTGACTAAAGCACTAGGTTAGCTTAGAGTTGGGGACATATATGGCCTATAGAAGAGGTCTTAATCAGGGATATGATATATATCTTCAAGAATTTAAAAAACTATCATGTCAATGTAGGATGTGTGTTATTCATGTATGTTATACAATCTACATGTGCCCAACTAGATTTGGGTCATAGAGAAGCATGAACACTTATAGATGAACATGTTGTTTCTAGAATCTCTTCTGTTTTTCTTCTTCAGGAGACTTTGATTCCTTCCATGAAGAGAACAGGAGACTAGGGCCAAAAGTTGGCCATTCTCTCCTCAGCAAAAAGATACTACAGAGGAAAAACTATGGGAGCAGAAACACAGAAGAAAAAACAAATACATGGGAAAAAACAAATATGAGGGAACATGGTTGGGGATGTAGACTCTAAATGAACATCCTCATGCAAACACCAGCATGGAAATGGGTTTTGATCAAGGACACATGTAATACCCAATGAAATTGTGCATCGGCTGCAGGAAGGGTGGAGTGAGGGGAGGGAGGGAAATAATATATAATTCTTGTAACCAAGGAATAATGTTCTTAATTGACTAAATATATTAATTTAATTTTAAAAAAGAAAAAGAAAAAAGACACCAGAAGGGCAGCTAGGTGGTTCAGTGCATTGAGAGCCAGGTCCAGAGATTGGAGGTTCTGGGTTCAAATCTAACTTCAGATACTTTGTAGCTGTGTGACCCTGGAGAAGTCATTTAACCCACCTTGCCTAGCCTTTGACATTCTTCTGCCTTAGAACCAATATATAGTATTGATTCTAAGACAGAAAGTAAGGGTTTGAAAAAAGAAAAAAGATACCAGGATAGAATTATATCATCCACATAATTTGCCCACCTAAATATTCTTAGCCTAGGGGAAATCATGTTTAGTTCAAGCTGAACTCCTTATCACTATTCCCTAATTTGAAAGGAGTACTCCTGACTTTATAGTCAAGGCTTTACTTCATTCCCACCAAATGCCAGTTATTCAGTTATTCGCATATAGTAAATATGAAATAAACTCATTTATTGCAGCAGATAGCAAACATAAAGCAGAGAAGTTATACAGAAATATAAGAATAGACAAAGTGAATGAGCACTGGGAGCAAGGTATCTCCTCAGTTCAACCAAGAAAGAAGGAGTTCTGGATCTCACCCCAGGAGAAATTCCCAAAGACTCTAGCATGGTAAGCTAAGTAAACATCATTAAAGTTCTTGCTTCTTTCTGAATCAGTTCCCCCCCCCCCCCCCCGCCCCAGTCTTTCTTTCCCTTTAAGGACATCTCCCTGAAGAGAATCTGGAACATGTTATCTTCTTTCTCAAAGATGGAAGCCAGAAGAACTTGATCTCTTCTCCCAACCTCTTGACATCTCTGTCACATAGGCAGACAGAGAGCATTGAAAAATCAATCTCCATCAACAAGGAGAATATTGTTTTTGCAGATTTACAGACATTGCCTCATTTTATAGATTAAGGACAGGCCCAAGAGAAAACCAGAATTTGAAACTAGATCTTCCTATTACAGATCCAACAGAATTGCCACCATACCATGATATAAAGAAAAGTTTTCAAGTAATGAGAGATTCCCCAAAGTTCAGTGGGCTATCTCAGGAAGTAGTGAGTTCCCTCTCACTACAGATCTTCAAGCAAAAGTTGGATGACCACTTGCAGGATTTCTGTTCAGGAACAGGTTGGATCAGATAACCTCTGATGTCCTTTCCAGATCTGAGATCCTATATATGTAGTTTGCAAGAATTTAAAAAATGAAGCAGTGTGGGTCTGTACCCCAAAGAGATAATGGACAAAAAAACTTGTACAAAAATATTCATAGCTACGCTCTTTGTGATGGCCAAAAATTGGAAAACGAGGGGATGCCCATCAATTGGGGAATGGCTGAACAAATTGTGGTATATGTTGGTGATGGAATACTATTGTGCTAAAAGGAATAATAAAGTGGAGGAATTCCATGGAGACTGGAACGACCTCCAGGAAGTGATGCAGAGTGAAAGGAGCAGAACCAGGAAAACATTGTACACAGAGACAAACACATTGTGGTATAATCGAACATAATGGACTTCTCCATTAGTGGCGGTGTAATGTCCCTGAACAATCTGCAGGGATCTAGGAGAAAAAACACTATCCATAAGCAAAGGACAAACTGTGGGAGTAGAAACACCGAGGAAAAGCAACAGCCTGACTACAGCGGTTGAGGGGACATGATAGAGGAGAGACTCTAAACGAACACTCTAATGCAAATATTAACAACATGGCAATGGGTTCGAATCAAGAACACATGTGATACCCAGTGGAATCACACGTCGGCTATGGGGGGGTGGGGGGAGGAAAAGAAAATGATCTTTGTCTTTAATGAATAATGCATGGAAATGATCAAATAAAATACTATAAAATTTTAAAAAAAAATGAAGCAGTGATCATTTGGAGCCAGTATGGTTTCATCAAGATCAAGCAATGCAAGCAGCTAGGTGGCTCAGTAGATTGAGTGCCAGATCTAGATGTGAGAGGTCCTGGGTTCAAATGTGACCTCAGATACTTCCTAGTTGTGTGACTGCACAAGTCATTTAACCCCCACAGCCTAGCCTTTACTGCTCTTCAGCCTTGGAACCAAAACACAGTATTGATTCTCAGATAGAAGGTAAGGATTAAAAAAAAAAAAAGATCAAGTCATGCCAGTCTAATCTCTTAGCCTTTTTTTTTGGACAACATTTTTAGACTGTAAGATCCAAGGGAATGCTATAAACCTATTATATTATACTGGGACTTCAATTATACCCTTATGGAAAAATTAGTGATGTAGGATAGATGTCTACAGGGCGGTGGATTCAGAGCTGGCTGAATGATCAGATTCAAAGAGTAGACATGAATGGGTTGCTGCCAGCTCAGAAGGAGAATTTTAAGGGAATGCAACCAAAGAATGTTTCTAGACTTTTAGCTGGTCAGCATTATCAGCGACAGAGATGAAGGCATAGATGGCAAACCAGTCAGATTGGCTGATGATATTAAAGTAGGATGAACAGCACAGCAACACGTCAGATAACAGAGTTGGGATCCAAAAAAGATCTGAAGAGGATAAAACAAAAGCTTGTGTCTAATAAGGTGATATTTAACATTTTAAAGTCCTACTCTTAAATTTAAAAAAATAAAGTGTACAGACTTCCGGTTAAGATGGCGGCTTGGAGAAAGCTGAAGTTCAGATCTCCGGAAGGCCCTTCCCGACCGATCTCAAGCTAGAAGCTCCTAAGGCGCCGAAATTCAAAACGATCAACAGCACAGACCCTGGGAACCCTCCTCCTGGACCTGGACCCGGTTCAAGAGGTACGGCTCCCCTTGAAAGCCAGAACCCGAGATCCCTTGGACCTCAGGGGTAGGAGCGCAGAGTCCAAGGCTCCCGGAAGCTGCAGCCGTGCCGGGCTCGGAGAGCAGGGTCTGAGGAGCGGCAGCCCTCAGGGTCTTCTGCCCAGGTCCCAGTCGGGGTGAAGGTTACTGCCTGGGGCTTCCGCTGCAAAGAGCCGGTAGGTCAAAGAGCCGGTTGGTCCGGGTGAAAGTTGCTGCCTGGGGCCTCCGCTGCAAGGAGCCGCTAGGTCCGGGTGAAAGTTGCTGCCTGGGGCCTCCGCTGCAGAGAGCTGGTCAAGGCAACAGCAACCCTCAGGGCGGGCAGGACAGCCTCACGGGCTGGATCCTGCTATCCGAGTCTCAGTGAAAGTCTGTGCTCTCGGAGCTTGGGGAAGCGGCAGCCCATCCCCCCGCAGGCCGAGGAAACAGCCTCACGGCCAGGGATTCTGAAGGCAACTTCCGGAAATCGAGCCAGGGGGAGAGTGTGGCCTCGTGGTCCGACCCTTCCATTCCAGTTCCAGTGAGGCATATTCAGTTTAACCCAGGGAAAGTCATAGAACCATCTGCCCAGGACTAAAGCCTCTGATCACCAGACAAAGACAAGAAAAGCCAATCCTCCACGTTCAGAGATGACAAACTCCACAGAAGCACAGAAGCCCCAAAATACCAAGAAAAATAAGAAGAAAGGGGCGACTCTGGACACATTCTATGGAGCCAAAATACAAAATACAGAGCAGATAGAAGAAGATATACAAGAAAATTCTCCAAAATCTTCCAAAGGAAACAGAAACTCTCCACAAACCTATGAAGAATTTGAATCAGAAAGGACCAAAAAGATGGAAGCCCTCTGGGAGGAAAAGTGGGAAATGATGCAAAAGAAATTCACGCATCTACAAAACCAGTTTGACCAAACTGTAAAAGAAAACCAGGCTTTAAAGCAAGAACTAATAAAGCAAAGCCAAAACACCAAGAAATTAGAAGAGAACATAAAATATCTCACCGACAAGGTGATAGATCTGGAAAACAGGGGGAGAAGAGAAAATTTAAGAATAATTGGACTCCCAGAAAAGCCAGAAATAAACACCAAACTGGACATGGTGATACAAGATATAATCAAAGAAAATTGCCCAGAGATTCTAGAACAAGGGGGCAATACAGCCACTGACAGAGCTCACAGAACACCTTCTACACTAAACCCCCAAAAGACAACTCCCAGGAATGTAATTGCCAAATTCCAAAGCTATCAAACAAAAGAAAAAATCCTACAGGAAGCCAGAAAAAGACAATTTAGATATAAAGGAATGCCAATCAGGGTCACACAAGACCTTGCAAGTTCTACGCTGAATGATCGTAAGGCATGGAACATGATCTTCAGAAAGGCAAGAGAGCTGGGTCTCCAACCAAGAATCAGCTACCCAGCAAAACTGACTATATACTTCCAAGGGAAAGTATGGGCATTCAACAAAATAGAAGACTTCCAACTTTTTGCAAAGAAAAGACCAGAGCTCTGTGGAAAGTTTGATACCGAAAATCAAAGAGCAAGGAATACCTGAAAAGGTAAATATTAAGGAAAGGGGAAAAATGTTATCTTCTTTTACTCAAACTCTCTTCTATAAGGACCACATTTATATCAATCTATGTATACTAATATGTGGGGAAAATGTAATGTATAAATAGGGGGTAAAGAAAGACCAAATAGAATAATGGTTCTCACACAAAGATTCACAGGGGAAGGGGAGGGGAAGAAAACTCCTATAAGAAGGAGAGGAAGAGAGGGGGGGGGGTTTACTTAAACCTCAATCTCAGGGAAATCAACTCTGAGAGGGAAAAACATCCAGATCCATTGGGATCTTGAATTCTATCTTACCCAACAAGGGTAAGGAGAAGGGAAAACCAAGGGGGGGAGGGGGAGAGGGAGAACAAAAAGGGAGGGAAAGAGAGGGGGGAGGGGGAGGGAACAAAAAGGGAGGGACTAAAAAGGGAAACATCAAGGGAGGGGACAAGGGGGACTGATTCAAAGTAAATCACTGGACTAAAAGGTAGAGCCGAAGAAGAAAAGGTTAGAATTAGGGAAGGCAATCAAAATGCCAGGGAGTCCACAAATGACAATCATAACTTTGAACGTGAATGGGATGAACTCACCCATAAAACGTAGACGAATAGCTGAATGGATTAGAATCCAAAACCCTACCATATGTTGTCTTCAAGAAACACACATGAGGCGGGTTGACACCCACAAGGTCAGAATTAAAGGATGGAGTAAGACCTTCTGGGCCTCAACTGATAGAAAGAAGGCAGGAGTGGCAATCATGATATCTGATAAAGCCAATGCAAAAATAGACCTGATCAAAAGGGATAGGGAAGGTAATTATATTTTGTTAAAAGGGACTCTAGACAATGAGGAAATATCATTAATCAACATGTATGCACCAAATAATATAGCACCCAAATTTCTAATGGAGAAACTAGGAGAATTGAAGGAAGAAATAGACAATAAAACCATACTAGTGGGAGACTTAAACCAACCATTATCAAATTTAGACAAATCAAATCAAAAAATAAATAAGAAAGAGGTAAAAGAAGTGAATGAAATCTTAGAAAAATTAGAATTAATAGACATATGGAGAAAAATAAATAGGGATAAAAAGGAATACACCTTCTTCTCAGCACCACATGGCACATTCACAAAAATTGACCATACATTAGGTCACAGAAACATAGCACACAAATGCAAAAAAGCAGAAATAATGAATGCAGCCTTCTCAGATCACAAGGCAATAAAAATAATGATTAGTAATGGTACATGGAAAACCAAATCTAAAACCAATTGGAAATTAAACAATATGATACTCCAAAACCGTTTAGCTAAAGAAGAAATCATAGAAACAATTAATAATTTCATCAAGGAAAATGACAATGGCGAAACATCCTTTCAAACCTTTTGGGATGCAGCCAAAGCGGTAATCAGAGGCAAATTCATATCCCTGAAAGCTCATATTAACAAACAAGGGAGAGCAGAGATCAATCAATTGGAAATGCAATTGAAAAAACTCGAAAGCGATCAAATTAAAAACCCCCAGCAGAAAACCAAATTAGAAATCCTAAAAATTAAGGGAGAAATTAATAAAATCGAAAGTGATAGAACTATTGATTTAATAAATGAGACAAGAAGCTGGTACTTTGAAAAAACAAACAAAATAGACAAAGTACTGGTCAATCTAATTAAAAAAAGGAAGGAAGAAAAGCAAATTCACAGCATTAAAGATGAAAAGGGGGACAGCACCTCCAATGAGGAGGAAATTAAGGCAATCATTAGAAATTACTTTGCCCAATTATATGGCAATAAATACACCAATTTAGGAGAAATGGATGAATATATACAAAAATACAAACTGCCTAGACTAACAGAAGAGGAAATAGAATTCTTAAATAATCCCATATCAGAAATTGAAATCCATCAAGCCATCAAAGAACTTCCTAAGAAAAAATCCCCAGGGCCTGATGGATTCACCTGTGAATTCTATCAAACATTCAGAGAACAGTTAACCCCAATACTATACAAACTATTTGACATAATAAGCAAAGAGGGAGTTCTACCAAACTCCTTTTACGACACAAACATGGTACTGATTCCAAAACCAGGCAGGTCAAAAACAGAGAAAGAAAACTATAGACCAATCTCCCTAATGAATATAGATGCAAAAATTTTAAATAGGATACTAGCAAAAAGACTCCAGCAAGTGATCAGAAGGATCATTCACCATGATCAAGTAGGATTCATACCAGGGATGCAGGGCTGGTTCAACATTAGGAAAACCATCCACATAATTGACCACATCAACAAGCAAACTAGCAAGAACCACATGATTATCTCAATAGATGCAGAAAAAGCCTTTGATAAAATACAACACCCATTCCTATTAAAAACACTAGAAAGCATAGGAATAGAAGGGTCATTCCTAAAAATAATAAACAGTATATATCTAAAACCAACAGCTAATATCATCTGCAATGGGGATAAACTAGATGCATTCCCAATAAGATCAGGAGTGAAACAAGGATGCCCATTATCACCTCTACTATTTGACATTGTACTAGAAACACTAGCAGTAGCAATTAGAGAAGATAAAGGAATTGAAGGCATCAGAATAGGCAAGGAGGAGACCAAGTTATCACTCTTTGCGGATGACATGATGGTCTACTTAAAGAATCCTAGAGATTCAACCAAAAAGCTAATTGAAATAATCAACAACTTTAGCAAAGTTGCAGGATACAAAATAAACCCACATAAATCATCAGCTTTTCTATATATCTCCAACACAGCTCAGCAGCAAGAACTAGAAAGAGAAATCCCATTCAAAATCACCTTAGACAAAATAAAATACCTAGGAATCTATCTCCCAAGACAAACACAGGAACTATATGAACACAACTACAAAACACTCGCCACACAACTAAAACTAGACTTGAACAATTGGAAAAACATTAACTGCTCATGGATAGGACGAGCCAATATAATAAAAATGACCATCCTACCCAAACTTATTTATCTATTTAGTGCCATACCCATTGAACTACCAAAATACTTCTTCACTGATTTAGAAAAAACCATAACAAAGTTCATTTGGAAGAACAAAAGATCAAGGATATCCAGGGAAATAATGAAAAAAAACACATATGATGGGGGCCTTGCAGTCCCAGACCTAAAACTATATTACAAAGCAGCAGTCATCAAAACAATTTGGTACTGGCTAAGAAACAGAAAGGAAGATCAGTGGAATAGACTGGGGGAAAACGACCTCAGCAAGACAGTATACGATAAACCCAAAGATCCCAGCTTTTGGGACAAAAATCCACTATTCGATAAAAACTGCTGGGAAAATTGGAAGACAGTGTGGGAGAGACTAGGAATAGATCAACACCTCACACCCTACACCAAGATAAATTCAAAATGGGTGAGTGACTTAAACATAAAGAAGGAAACCATAAGTAAATTGGGTAAACACAGAATAGTATACATGTCAGACCTTTGGGAGGGGAAAGGCTTTAAAACCAAGCAAGATATAGAAAGAATCACAAAATGTAAAATAAATAATTTTGACTACATCAAACTAAAAAGCTTTTGTACAAACAAAACCAATATAACTAAAATCAGAAGGAAAACAACAAATTGGGAAAAAATCTTCATAGAAACCTCTGACAAAGGTTTAATTACTCATATTTATAATGAGCTAAATCAATTGTACAAAAAATCAAGCCATTCTCCAATTGATAAATGGGCAAGGGAAATGGATAGGCAGTTCTCAGATAAAGAAATCAAAACTATTAACAAGCACATGAAGAAGTGTTCTACATCTCTTATAATCAGAGAGATGCAAATCAAAACAACTCTGAGGTATCACCTCACACCTAGCAGATTGGCTAACATAACAGCAAAGGAAAGTAATGAATGCTGGAGGGGATGTGGCAAAGTAGGGACATTAATTCATTGCTGGTGGAGCTGTGAACTGATCCAACCATTCTGGAGGGCAATTTGGAACTATGCCCAAAGGGCGACAAAAGAATATCTACCCTTTGACCCAGCCATAGCACTGCTGGGTCTGTACCCCAAAGAGATAATGGACACAAAGACTTGTACAAAAATATTCATAGCTGCGCTCTTTGTGGTGGCCCAAAACTGGAAAACGAGGGGATGCCCATCAATTGGGGAATGGCTGAACAAACTGTGGTATATGTTGGTGATGGAATACTATTGTGCTCAAAGGAATAATAAAGTGGAGAAGTTCCATGGAGACTGGAACAACCTCCAGGAAGTGATGCAGAGCGAGAGGAGCAGAACCAGGAGAACATTGTACACAGAGACAAACACACTGTGGTATAATCGAACGTAATGGACTTCTACATTAGGGGCGGTGTAATGTCCCTGAACAACTTTCAGGGATCCAGGAGAAAAAAAAACACCATTCATAAGCAAAGGATAAACTATGGGAGTGGAAACACCGAGAAAAAGCAACTGCCTGAATACAGAGGTTGAGGGGACATGACAGAGGATAGACCTTAAATGAACACTCTAATGCAAATACTAACAACAAAGCAATGGGTTCAAATCAAGAAAACATCTAATGCCCAGTGGACTTACGCGTCGGCTATGGGGGGTGGGGGGAGGAAAAGAAAATGATCTATGTCTTTAACGAATAATGCTTGGAAATGATCAAATAAAATATATTAAAAAAAAAATAAAATAAAGTGTAAAAATACAAGCAAAAGAAGACATGATTAGATTATATGGATATGAATGGACAAGAATGGATATGAAAAAGACCAGGGGATTTTAGTGGATTGCAAGTTCCATAGGAGTGAGCATTATGACACTGCAACCAAAAATGCAAATATAGATATAGATATAGAAAAAGATATAGATATATGCTGCATTAATAGAGGCACAGTATCTAGAAGGAGAAAGTTGACAGTCACCCTGTACTATCATCATGTATAACTGTCCTGTGAAGGCTCTATCTGGAGTTCAGGTCTGAGCATCTAATTTTCAGAAGGATATTGAGATATTGGAGCTTATCCAGAAGAGGCAACCAGTACGGTGAGGAACTGGAGAATTTGCCAAACAAGGAGTATTTACCCTGGAAAAGAAGACAAAGGAAACATGGTGGAAGTCTCTAAAGAGTTGAAGGACTTTGTGTGCAGAAAGGATTAGACTTGCTATATTTGGCTTCAGAAAGCAGAAATAGGTAAAGATCTAGAGGGGCACATTTAGGCTTGGTATAAGGAAATAAATCTTGATGAAAACTGACATTTCTATAACACTTTAAGGCTTGAAAAATGTTTTACATTTTACCTCATCTGATCCTCACAACAATCTCATGAGGTAGATGCTCCTATTATGCCTATTTTGCAGATGAGGAAACTAAAATTAAGAGATTGTGATTTGCCCAAGGATACACAGCTAAGGGAGTTTCAAGTATGAAGCAGATAAATGGAGTAACAAATAAGGTGCTGATCTTTAGAGTCAGAAGACCCAAGTTCAAATCCTGCCTTAGACACTTACTAATAGTATGGTCTAGAACAAATCACTTAACCACTGCCTGCCTCAGTTTCCTCAACTATAAAATGGTGATAATAATATCACTTGCATCTCAGGGTCATTGTGAGGATCAAATGAGATATTTGTAAAATGCTCTACAAACCACAACACACTTAAATGCTAGGGATTGTTGCTATATTTATTATTGGTTGTTATTTAGAGTTATCCAAAGTAAGATGGGATGATTGGGAAGTGGTGGGTTGTTTCCCACTTTGTAAGAGCCAATCCTCATCAGCTACGGGTTGAACTTAAATCCACTGAGTTATGTTCCAGTCCTAGAATTTCATGATTCCTCTACTCTACCTTCCACCACACCATTTAAAAAAATATATAGTGTTTCATGAACTCTTGTCCAAATTTAGGTTCTTCTTCTTTTGTGGTTAAATGAATGGACATTTAGAGAGAATTAGTGGAGATAGAGTCTTTGTTGTCTCTGTCAGATACCCAGGAAGAGTCTTACTGTTGGGGATAAGATGGATAAAGGGGAGGGCTGTGAAAATGTGTAGCAATCCAGGATTTATCCCCATTTATATTCTGAGTCCTATAATTAATTGGGTTCCATATTTGTGGGCAATGTACCTCTTCTTCCCTCACTTCCTGTATTTCACTGGGAGTGGAGATCAGGATAAGGATAGAGAAAAGGGAAATACTATTGTTAGACATTTATCTCTGGAGTCTTAGCCATTGTGGGTTTCCCTCTTAGGGAAACAACATGCCCTGTTGGCTTATCACCCACCAGGCCAAGTAGTTCCAGTTTAGTGCCCTCAACACCCACACTGATGGATGCCTTCTAAAGACTTAAATATGGCGGGGCTCACACAGTGGCAGTAAGAGCAGGATCTTAAAGTAGAGACAAACAATCTGTTCAAATGGTTCACTGAGGACGCATTAGCCCAGGGTTATAGAATTCCTTGTAATGGAGTTGGGTTAGGACCTCGATATTTTACAGAAGAGACCTAGCATGTTTAATGGATATTAAAGCCTTCCTTCTGAAAAGGAAAGAAATCCAGTCTTTGGCTTCCTAGCATACCACTCATTAGCCTCACAAGCCACATACCTTCCCTCTCCCTCCTCCATGCCAAGGAATGATCTTATTTCCGGGGCTCCAGAGCCTTAGCTCTGCTCAATCCAGTGGTGATTACACAGGTTAAGGTGAAACCACTTTCTTGGGTCCCCTGACCACCTTCTGTTTTCCCTTTAATTTTCTGTGCCATGTTTAATATCAGGTTTTTTTGTGTGTATTAATTAATCATTGGTAGCCCACCTGGTGAGGCCCAACCAGAATTGCCCAAACTTAACTCACCCTTATTTAACTTTTCATGTATTGGCTCTGCATGAGCTCTCCAAGGTGACAGGAGGGACTGTGTCTAGAACTCCTTGGCTTCCCCTAGGACACCTCAGCCAGGCACAAACCAAGTAGCTGCTCAATTATGACTTGCTTCTAGTCATTCAGGCAAATGCTTGCTAAAGACTTGGCTGAAGTATTTGTTAAATGCACATATCCCCAGGCATTCCCCCATGTTAGTTCTCATTCATTTCCTCCTTTGGGCTGCTGTTTGCATCATTTTCTTTTCTTGATTCAAGTGAACTAAACAATAATGTGGCATGACATATAAGGACAATATTCAATCCACCATCAAGACACTAATGTAGGGGGCAGCTGGGTGGCTCAGTGGATTGAGAACCAGATCTAGAAATGGGAGGTCCTGAGTTCAAATCCGACCTCATACACTTCCTAGCTGTGTTACCCTGGGCAAGTCACTTGACCCCTATTGCCTAGCCTTTATGACTCTTCTGCCTTGGAACCAATATTGATTCTAAGATGGAAGGTAAGGGTTTTTTTTAAAGACACTAATGTAGATTACAGGGAAAAGCTTTGGGCTTGGAGGACCTGCATTTGAGTCCTGGCTTTGGCACTCATTATTTTCACCATGGGCAAATCACATTATCCTTTTGAGCCTCCATTTTATCACCTATAAAATGAGTTGCTGATGAATGTGCTTTATAAACTTTAAGGCACTATAAAAATGGGAATTATTAATATCAATAAAGCATGCAATTTAAATAACTTTTCCAACAGCTGGATAGACAGCACTCTCTCCATCATACCCTAGTGTCATATCTCTGTGGAGGTTAGTTAGTTAATTAGTTGGCTCACCTGGGCTCAAACTCTAACCCTTTTCCTCATTTATACTACGCTGTAACCACTGAACTAACAACATAATGACCAATAGAGAAATAGACTAAATTGGGATCACCTGCCAGGTCTCAGAGGGGAAGGAATCAATAGAAGAATCAGAATGTATATGCACTAACTTCTCATTCTTCCTTCCAGATCTCTTCTTCTGATCCTCTGACTTAGCCCTGGAGCACTCATCTTCTGGCCTTCTGGAAGAACTGGTTTCTTTTCACTAATTATCATGAATTTGTACACTGCCATAAGTTCTCTGTGTCTGTCTATGGATGGGTCAATGTCTATAATGTCCTAGGGCATGTGCCTTGTACTTTTCTTCCTGAACCCCAAGATCAATAAAGACTCCTCAACTAGCTGGATGATCAAATGGTCAGTTGAAACAAAGTTTTATTAATATTTATTTAGGTTACCAAAATCTAGTGAGTGAGACTACAGATTGAGTTTAAAAGCTAACAAGTTGGGGCAGTGGGTGGCTCAGTGGATTAAGAGCTGAACCCAGAGATGAGAGATCCTGGGTTCAAAATTGACTTCAGACACTGCCTAGCTGTGTGACCCTGGGATAGTCACTTAGCCTCCATTGCCTAGCCCTTATCTCTCTTGTAAGCATCGGAACCAATACACAGTATTGATTCTAGGATGAAGGGTAAGGGTTTTTAAAAAAGCTTACAAGTCCAATTTTAGAGGGTTTAGCTGTACTCTGTCAATGGCAGTGGTAGGATTTGAACCATATTCTTTCTAACATTCTGTTCTGTCTCTGCTGCACTCTTGGATTGACAGGAACAAATTCCATCTAATCCTTTACTTGCTCCTCATTAAAATTAAGGTTAGGAGGGCCCATAATCAAATCTCTTCTTGAACTCCTTAGAGCTGGCCTCCCTCTTCCTAGAAAAGAGAAGCTGCAGGGATTTGGTTTCCAAGGTTTTTATCTGAGCTGGTTCCAGTAGAAACCTATGTGTCCCAGTTCACCTTCACAATTCTGCAAATTGAAGCTGGTGGGAGATGGTCACCCTGGGATCCCCGAGAATTGAGCAGGTATTCTCTGGTCTCTGGGAGCTTGGCTTCTCAGCCCTGTTACCCTCCACTAAAGCTAAAGGACAAACTGATAAAGTGTCTAAGGATGAATAGTACAATTCAGACTTTGGAGACAGAGGGGACTTTTTCAATGATCCTTTATCACCATTTAATACCAAAAGGGTTTGCATGGGGTGAAATGGCAGAATCAGGGCCTCTTTAATACTTGGAAGAGTATTTATGTATCTCATTGTTTAGTTAACGTGTTTTGACAGATGTGGTTTCAAGGTGCATAAAGTCTGGAGTTGGGGGAAAAAAAGCCTGATCACTGGAGGTTTGGAATTTAGATTTACCTCTCTCTGAATAGAGCCATTGTGTTGTACAGAGAAGCTAGTGAGAATACACAGCCAAAGCAATGCTCCGATTTAAAACACTCTATACCAGGTGGATTTGCTCAGAGTGATCAGAATATTAAGTGTCCCCAGTCCCTTCATAGAGAGCCTGAGAGATTATTTGTTTGGGAAAGAAAGATGAGTAGGCATAATATTGGAGCAAAAGGAATCTCTAATGGGGGGATGGATACTTCTGTGCTGGAAGAGCACCCCTTCATGTGAGAGAGTGCTATGGAGGACAGAGAGCTGGACTGGACATCACATTTATGATATGACCCTTTCCTGGAGGAGTTTCCTCTTACTAATTTGGCAGATAAATTCAGAATCTCACTTTATCTATTTTTCTTTCCCCTATATATATATATTTCTGTTTGTTCTTTGAGGGAAAATATGCATCAGTATCTAACTGACTTGGGCAGTAATAAGGGAACAAGTGATTGGTTGAAATCAATCATTTTAATTTAATATTTCCTTCTGGGTACCATACAGTGAAACACCTGTTTGGAGTAGATGGCAATGCCAGGACAGGTGCAGCATACTACCTTCCCTCAACCTGGCATTTATCATTCTAGATCTGAGTAGGAAATCTCCGGTGGAGAAGGAAGTTTAGCTCTTTCTTGAAGCTGGAAAATTGAACTCCCTCCCCAGCTGTGACCCTGCCCTGAAATAAGTCTCGTTTATCTTTGTTCTGACCCATCTCTTCTGGGACATAAAAGACAGATGCATATTATCCTTAAGAGGAGATCCTAAACCAAGTCCCAGGGCCATGATAGAGCCCTTTTAGGGCATAACTTGAAAGAACCAGTGTAGATCCACACCATAAAGAAATATTGTGCCTACACAGGCAGAATCCATTTACCACCTGTGTGACCTTGGGGACATTATCTAATCTCTCAGTTTCCTCATCTGCAAAATAAGGGGGTGACTAGATGCCCTCTAAGTTCCCTTCCAACTCACATTCTGAGACTGTAAACTTTCCTCAGCACCAGATGTGAGGAGAAGAGAGCCCTTTGGTACTGAGGTGCCCCTAGGTCAGCTAATAGTGACCATGGACTGTCAGCTCATGAAAAAATTGGTGCCAATGAAAATATTTGCTCAAAAAAATCCCTAGTGAGCTGTATGCCCTCAGATTTCCATATCTGGGTTTCTACTGCAGCTACATAACTTAAATATATTGATGGTAATTATTTTTTTAGAATATACCAATAAAATTGTCTGATTATTTTAGTCACAAAACAAATAGCCTCAATTAAAGCAAAAATAAAGCTGGGGGTCTGTAGCTTTCATATGTGAGAGCAACCACAATTCAGGAGCTTGAAATCCAGCAGCAGCAGCCTCCTATCAACAATTCAGGCTAGAGGGACATCCAAATCAAGCATGGAATGGAAGAGGTACTGGGGAGAAAGAAAGAAGGGAGCCGGAGGGGGCAGGGCATGTCTAATTGCTCAGCATTATCTGGTTATTTTATACTTCATCAGGCAGGAAAGGTGGAATTAAATCTGAATTCTAGGGTCATAGATTTAGAGCAGGAAGGAATTTTGGAAGTCGCCGAGTCCAACCTTGTAATTTTAGAGGCCAGGCACCTTAACTGAGGCCCCAGAGGGGCTGAATGATTTGCCCACAGTCATACAGGTAAGAAGTGGAATTGGCCTCTGGAGACACAGTATTTGTTCACATTTGGGTCATTGCTAGTTCTTTTAAGGTAAAGAGCACTCATTGCTCTATCCCCAGTTCCAAGAAATTAGGAAGGTGAAATTGGCCATGCCCACTTGGCCCTACAGCAGGTATAAAGAAAAAAGCAAGAGTTCTTTCTGCAAATGCTTGAAATTCAATCTTGGTTCTGAGTGTGTAATTGTGACATCATTTCCTTCTCACCCTCAACTGGGTCCTCCAGGCTTATCAAATGAGCTGTGAAGGACCCTAACTCCATCTCCACCCTAGAAACTCACAGTCTAATAAGGAAATTACATTCACTTACATACTTACCTTGACTTAATTATTGACATAATTATGTTGACTTATATACATGAAACAGGAAGACCAGAGCTCAAAACCAGCCTCAGACACTTACTAGCTGTATGACTCTGGGCAAGATACAACTCTGCCTCAGTTTTCTCATCTGTAAAATGGGGGCAATAATAGCATTCACCTCCCAAGTTTGTTGTGAGGACAAAATGATATAATATTTCTTAAGTGCTTTACAAACTTTGAAGAGTTGTGTAAATAATGACAAAAAGAGTGAGAAGTAAATAAATACTAGGTTGTTTAGTTCAAACAAAGCAACATTGTCAGGTCGAAAAAAGATAGAAATTCTTGTGGATTCCAGGGCTCTGAGAGAGCTTCTTGAAAGAAGTGGGATGTCCAGTGATTCTGATATTTAGTGCAAAGATTTTGGATCATTTTTCTTTTATTTCCAAACAGAGTAGCATGAGAATTCAGCCCCCTTCTTCTTTCCTAATAAGGGGTCCAATCCAGTGAGTGGCCACTGACCTCAGGGGATTCTCAAGGAAAATTAGATCCCTCCATTGTTCAAGGGAGTCAAGCTGACAAACTGCTACTCTGCCTTAGTAGAACAGAAGGGTATCCATTTCCCACTCCGTTATGTAGGTGTCCTATCTCTCCTGCTTCACCTGACTTCCTTTCTATATATACTATAACTGTCTACAGGTTCCAAGCTAGGAAACAATCAACTTTAGGATCCAGCAATGGCCAGATATTGGGGATCCTAGGAAGGGCCCCACTACCCTGCTAGCAAAACAGGAATCATCTCTACCCTCATTAAGTCAGTCTAGACTAGAGAAAGATCCTAGAAAACCAATCTGAAGCTCCTTGAAGACTTCCATATCCCCATTCATATACTGACTATGGTAGAAAGGGCACCAGACTTAAAATCCAAAGAACTGGGTTTGAATTCTGACCCAGAAACTTATTAGCTGTGTGACCCTGGGCAAATTAAATTCTTTCACTCTCTGAACCTGATTCTTCATCTAAATGTAGAGTAGACTTGGAATCAGAAGACTTGGGTTTTTACTCTGGCCCAGACACTCAGTGATTGCATTCCTCTTTTGGTGTCTACCTGCTACCCAATTCTCACCTGTGGCTCCAATAAGGTGTGGCATACTCAGTGGTCATATCCCAGGTAAAACTATCTTGGCAGGCAGGTTAAACCAGATTGAGGGTACCCAAAAATCACTGGTGAGTTAGGAGAGTTTCCTTAGCAGGAGTGGATAAAAATAATTTTGGGGAGGATTCTCGAAGCAGTCTCAGCTTTTGTTGCTACTAAGCCACCATCTTGGCTCCACACCTGAAAACCATTTTTTCCAATGGCCATGAAGGAGACTAAAGCAGGAGCTGGGGAGGACTTAGAGCTTGGTTAGACATGGAAGAAACAAAGGTCATCCACTGAGCCCCAAGTCATCACCAGTCGTCTTGACTTATTTCTTGCCACTGAACTTCAATGATTCTGGCAGAGAGGGTGAGACTGCCAGCTTTGCACAACTCTGCCTCATTTAATCCAATCCCCTTACAAGTCAAGGCATCACCCTGTGATGCCATTGGTCCTCTCCAAAAATTAAGGATGCGTAACAGAGCTCTTTTACTCTCTGAGCCTGTTGCTTCTTCTGTAAAAGTGGGGCAGTAAGAACTGAACTCCTTATCTTATATGTGAGGAATATACTTTGTAAATTTTTTAAAGTGCCATTACATACTAGCATAGGGCAAGTAAAAATATTTAACCAGATCTTTAAAATTCAATAACAAGTACTAGCCAAATAGTTAACAAGAATTATTAAATTCCTACAAATAAACCACAAAAAAGAAACCAGAAACAGTTTCCACCCTCAAGGAGTTCACATTCTAACGGAGGAGACAACATAAGGAGGTAAATAACTAGGTACATTCTAAATATATACAAAGAAAGTGGAAGGAAATCTCAAAAGAGAAAGGCCCTACCAACTGTAGGGACTGGGTTGGGACTACAGAAGGTGGGATTTGCGCTAATATCAAATATTATTAAATAATATTAAATATCTCCACTATCCACATAAGTGGACCCATTTTCATGCAAGACAAGGCTGCCACCATCACTGACATGCAGATTTCTTCACCCTAAGAAATGTCAGTGTTGGTGGTTACAGTAGGAATTGGTAAGTATTTCAGGAGTTCAAGTTTGAAGGATTTGAGCAAATCTTTTCTTGCTGAATAAAAGCATATGGCATGGGGTGGAGGGTTAATGTCTGTGATGGTGTGATGAGGGGTTAGTTCTCCAGCATAGGGGCTAAAGTCAGGCTGTGTGTCATGTCTCCCCTTTCCTTTGGGATAGTAATTGTCCTTAGCATAGGGTATCAGAGTAAATGGAGTTCCAGGGGGAAAACTGATAAACTTTCAAATCACAAAACTGGCTAGGAAAAGAGGAGTTAAAGGCTGAAAAGGGAGTAACCTTCCTGCTTCCCCGTAAGCTTGCAGCTGGGATCCTCTACTCCTTCTGCTTTCTTTCTGTCTGGCATTGAGAATACAGATTTCTGCTACTAAATAGCAGAACTGGGACGGGCTTGGCTGCTGCCAATGCAAAGCAAACAGCTGTCCTGGCACAGGAGCATCTTAATTAGATATGAATATATTGATGTAGATAAATATTTGTATTTGTCCTAAAAGGAGCAAAGGGAAGAGAGCGGGACAGCCGGAAAGCAGTGTTAGGGGATGAGCTGACTTCAGAAATTGTCTACTGAGCCCTGTCTGCCCCTGGGTGCTCAGCTCCTAACCCTCCTCTTTCATGGACTCTCCCCATCTTTCATATCTTTTAATATTATTCATATTATCATATCATCTTTCATAGACTCCAGCCCCTTTTCCTCCCACCCACTTCCCAGACATCCCAGACCTCTGATCCTCTTAGGAACACCAGCTTCTCACTGATTCCCCTGCTCCTTAGTATCCCCAGCCCCGTTTTCTCCCCAGGCCCATCCCTGACAGACCACCGGTTCCCCCTTTTTACACTGACCTCTATATAGAGCACATCCTCTTCCCACCTCACTGACCCCAGCCAGCCCTTCCTTCCCTTTCAGACACCAGCCTTTCACAGATGCCTCCAACCCCTCCTTCCCCATAAACTCCAGACCCCAGAGATGGTAGCCCCAATCCCTCCAAATAACTACATTCTGCACCCACCAGGTCATGGCCTCCTCTGATTACGCTTTGCATCTCTTGATCCATTTTCAGCCCCCCCCCCCATTTCTCTTGGGAAATAGAGTATGCTGCAGGGAGAGGAGGGATAAGGCAAAATGGAATTTAGCTCAGCATCATTCCTTCCCCTCTATGAGTCATGAAGATTTTTTCCTGAAAAAAAAAAAGAAAAGAAAAAAGAATATCACCCTTGGTCCTTTAGTTATCTCTCTGTTCCCATCTCTCCCTGGGTCACTGAGGATAAGTGTTTCCTGAGCAGCCTCTGTTGGGGGAAGTCAGCAGGTCTTGAGTTTAAATAGGCCATGGCAAGACGCACTGGGGTTACCATTTGCAAATAAATAAGATTCAAATAACTCCATGAAGCTCTCCTCTAACTGTATTCTAAAATGCTTCATTAAAACTAACTAGCTGAGGTGACTGGTGAGACTGTCCCTGGCCAGAGGGAGGCCTCACCGTTTAAGAAGCATAAGAAAGGGAGGTTTCACAGGCTTCTCTGCGGATGTCTTGGATCTTCTAGACCTTCAGAACTTCACAATCCACAAAAACTGCCAGGGTTCCCCTGCAGGCCAGAATGGGAGACTCCACACTATTTAAGAGAGAGCAACTACATCTTGTCTAAAATACTAGTACTTAGAATCAGGAAGACCTGAATTCAAAGACTGCCACTGCCACTCGATAGCTATTTCACCCTGGATAAAGGGATGTCCATCAATTGGGGAATGGCCAAACAAATTGTGGTACATGATGGCGATGGAACAGTATTGTGCTATAAGGAAGCCCCAGGATGATTTCAGAAAGAGCTGGAAAGACCTCCATGAACTGATGCAGAGTGAAATAAGCAGAACCTGGAGAACATTGTACCCAGTAACTGCAACATCGTAGACCAATCAAATGTGATACTTTACTACTAACAATGATCCAGGATAGTTCTCAGGGACTTATGAAAAAGAACGTTATCCGCCTCCAGAGAAAGAATTGTTGGAGTCAGAATGCAGATGAAAGCATATGATTTATCACTTGTTTATTTGGGTATATGATTTGGAGTTTCGGTTTTATAAGATTATTCACTCATAAAAATGAATAATATGGAAATATATTTTGCATGATAATACATGTATAACCCAGAAAAAATTTTTAATAAATTTTAAAAGAATCTCAGCTTCTTCATCAATAAAACTGAAAGGACAACATTTTCACTACCAACTCAACAGGTTGTTGTGAGGTTCAAACTAGATAATATATTATCAAGCCCCCAGCAAATTTTAAAATGAATGCCATGTGAATATTATTTGTTATTGCTGCTTTAGGCTCAAAAAGCTTCACCTCATGTCCAGGGATGATTTCTGCTAGATAATTAATGTAGGAAAAAGAGGCAGCTTGTCTCAGACCTGGGTTCAAATTTAGTTTTTAATACACACTGGCTGTGTTAATTCAGGCAAATCTCTTAACTTTTTTTTTTAACTCTTACCTCCATTTTAGAATCAATACCTTATATTGGTTCTGAGACAGAGTAGTAGTAAGGGCTAAGCAGTGGAGGTTAAGCGACTTGCCCAGGGTCACATAGCCAGGAAGAGTCTGAGATCACATTTGAACCCAGGACCTCTTGTCTCTGGGCTTAGCTCTCAAACTACTAAGTCATTTAACTGTTCCCCTTTTAACTTCTTAGTACCCTAGTCTAGAGGTATCAAACATGGCCCAGATTCAAATGTAATTGGGAAATATCTAACCAAATTAATTAAAATGTAAAAGCCATAGGTAATAGTAATATGTGGTTTCCTAGGTCAATTTGCAGCTGCAGGGATCTTCCTAGCTACTGTTTATTATTGTTGTTCAATATACATTATTAATTATATATTAATGTTGTTCAATGACTCTTTGTGACCCTGTAGACCAGCTTTCTGTGGGATTTTCTTCTCTAAGGTCAGATTTGAACTCTGGCCTTTCTGACTCTTGGCCCACTGTTCTTATCCACCACCACCTAAATGCCTCATATCTACCAGTTAGTAGATTTCTATTTCTATTTGTGTTTGATGGGGCAATTAGGTGACACAGTGGATAGAGTAGAGCACCTGAAGTCAGAGAGAGACTCATCTTCGATTTCAAGTCTGGCATCAGACACTTACTAGCTGTGAGACCCTGGGCAAGTCATTTAACCCTGTTGGCCTCAGTTTCCTTATCTGTAAAATGAGCTGGAGAAGGAAACAGCAAAAATACTCCAGCATCTTTAAAAATAACTGAGCAACAGCAATAAAATTTAAATTTCACACTCCTGCTCTAGGCTACTTTTTAGATTATAAGTAAGCAGAGAACAACCAGCCTTTTGGCAAAGGAGAGTTTCCTCACCCAGGAGTACCTGATATCAATTAAACCACAGTTCAGTTCCTCTCCCTAATTAACAAAGGAACCAAGGTTTATGCCACTTGAATTATTTAGAGTGTCAGAGCCTAAAGGGATCATAGATACCATCTAGTTCAAACCGTCATTTTACAGAGAAGAAAAACAAGGCCCAGGAGTAAAAAGTGATATCCCTATTACAAAGCTAAGATTAAAATCCAAGCTTCCTCACTTCTACCCAACCTCGCTGCTTCCCTCTTTATTTTTTAATTTTTATTTTTTTCCAGATTCCATATTGGTACAATTTTTAATATTTGTTTTCTGACATTTTGCAATCCATGTTCTCTCCCCAAGAAGGCAAGTAATATGACATAAGTTGTACACATATTATCATAGAATACATTTTCATCATGTTGTAAAACAAGACACATAGTGCTTATACTAGCGAAAAACTCATGGAGGAAATAAAGGGAAGAATGCTGTGTTTCAATCTGCATTCTAATGCCATCTGTTCCTTCTTTGGTGATGGAGATACTTTTTCATCAAGAGTCTCTCCAGGAGTTGTCTTGGATCCTTGCCTTACTGATAATAGTTAAGTCAGTCACAGTTGATCATCATACATTATTGTTGTTGCTATGTACAACATTCTCCTGGTTCTGCTCACTTCATTTTGCATCACTTCATATAAAACTTTCCAGGTTTTTTGGTGATCCTTTTATTTGTCATTTCTTAAGGCACAATAGTATTCCATTATAATCATATACCTCGACTGGGTTCACTGTCTGCATTTTCTGCTTCCATTGTCATAATTGTCTTCTAATTTAATAAATGGTCATCTACATGGATATTAAAATGGAAAAAAAAAAACCTGGTTTGGCTGTTTCCCAATTGATGGGCATCACTTCAGTTTCCAGTTCTTTGACACCACAAAAAGAGTTGCTACAAATATTTTGTTCAAGTAGATTTTTCCCCTATCTTTAATCTTTTGGGGATATAGACCTACTAGGGCACGTATAGTTTTATGGTCTGTTGGGCAGGGCTCCAGAATGCACTCCAGAATGGCTTTATCAGTTCCTAGCTCTACCAGAAGTGTTATTAGTGTCCCAATTTTTCAATGTTCCCTCCAATATTTATTATTTTCCCTTTTTGTCATATTAGCCAATCTAGTATATGAGGTGGTACCTCAAAGTTGTTTTAATTTCCATTTCTCTAATTAATAGTGATTTGAAGCCTTTTTTCATATGACTAAAGATAGTTTTAATTTCTTCGTCTGAGGATTGCCTGTTTTTATCCTTCAACCATTTGTCAATTGGAGAATGCTTTGTATTTATGGCTCCCTCTTGCCTGGAGGATTATATATAGACTCCTTAGCCTGGCAGTTAAGCAGTTAGGCCATTTGTTTCTAACATCCCTTTCCAATTTTATTTCTTATATTCTGAGCCCAGCCCTAACAGTTCCCCATTTACTTCATTTACCATTTCCCAACTCTGTGGGCAGATAGGTGGGGCCAGCCCCAGAGGCTGAAAGATTCATCTTTGATAATTCTAGTCTGGTGTCAGACACTTACTAGCTATGTGACCCTAGGCAAGTCACTTAACCCTGTTGGCCTCAGTTTCTTCATCTGTAAAATGAATTGGAGAAGGAAATGTCAATTCATTATGATGTGAGCTGAATTATCCCACAAATCTTTCAAATAACTGTATACAATCAAAATAACACAGAAACAATAACTGGTTGATTAGAACAGGGCTACCTTTCATATAAAACATTCAAGTTGCTTAGATTCAAAATTATGAGAAAACTAATTAAATCAATCTTTAGACATAACCTAGGTCAATGAATGAGGTCTTTGAACAGCAAACACAGGTAGTTCAGTTCTCCAGCCACACAGAACTAGGTTCAAACAATGTTCAGTTTCCATAAGCACTGCTTTTCTTCATCTGCACTGATTAGGCAAAAGTGACCTAAAATTGCTCCAGGGTATTTGATGTAGCATTAACATTCCTTTTACTTTCAAGTTGGCTCCCCCTCCAATGGACAAACTATCCTGGGTAAAGCCAGGCTGACCGAAGTAGACCATGACTAAAGTGACATTAGTTTCCTGGAGACACAGGACAACTGCAGGAATAATTGACTAATTAACTAAGCAAGATAAAAAGCATTCCTGAGATCCTCTCAGAGCCTTTCTATCACAATGGCCCCACCATCACTAGGGCCATGCCACCGATTTCCTCCTTCTCCTAGTAAAACTTGCTCCCTTTCCATGAAGATTGCTTGAGTCATTAATTCTTTGGATAAGACCCCAATCTCAACCCCCACTTCAAGTTTGGTTTGCAAAGTACCATCCTGCTTCTCCTTTGAATTAATAAATACTCTTACTTTGTAACTACATTTCAAGGCATTCAATATTTCTTGGGGTTGGGGAAGAGCTGAGTATTTCCATCAAGGTTCTAGAGAGAACAAAAAAAGACCCCCATTTTAGTGTCGGGGCTTCAGAGGAGTTCTACACTCTTGGGTTCTTCACAAATTCTTGTCATCAGAATGAGCCTCAGGCAGCAAAAATGGAAGTGGATGCTACCCCTTGGGGATTCCAATTAGGAATAGGACCTAAGAGGTAGGTAGCCATTTGGGCAAGTGAAGGAGGCCTGATTTTGTTTGAAAGCAACAACGAGAGCTTCTTCCTTGGTATGATCTCTCCATCTTCAGATTTTTCAGAGCACTCTTTTCACCTCCTGGACCTCTAGCTCTAGCTCCTGAAAAAGATACAGAAAAAAAAAAGTTCTTGTCACCAAAGTCCTTGCCAGGATAAATATGGTTCAGCATCAGAAAGAGATATGATTTTATCTGTAGAAATGACATTAAGGAAGATGCATTGCCCTCTGCTTTACTATTGTGCCCTCAGGACCATGAGACCTAGCCATCTGACCTGCAGCCAAAAACTTCCTGGTGTGCTATCTCCTCCATCAGAATGTCAGCTCCTTGAAAGAAAGCAGGGACTCTCTCCTTTCCTCTTTATATCCCTAACATTTAGCCCAGTGCTGTGATGCATAGTAAGGGATGAAGAAATGTTCTTTCATTGATTCTTTTGGCCTTTCATTTATTCTCCCAAAGTCTGCCCTATACCACAGTTGTCAGCATATGTCATATGCCTGTTAGCATATAGCAAACTCCTAAAGGCCAGGTTCTATATCTTTGGGTTCCAAAAATCCATCCTTGTGCCCTGCATTCAATGGGGTACTTAATAAGCATCTGTTGAGTTGGATCAAAAAGAACTGATCATTTCATAGAACTATAGAACTGGGAGAAGCCTTAGAAGTCTTCTAGTCTGACCCCCTTAACTTATAAAAAAGGAAAAGTCACTTATCCAACATCACACAGACTGAGTTTATGGTAGAGATGGGATTTGAAATGAGGTCCTCTGACTGCAGAGATAGTGCTCTTTCCAGTGTACCCTGCTTTTTTCACGTCTCCTAGCAGTCTTCTGGGATCAGTAGACACTCAAAAAATACTATACTATTACTCCAAAAAAGCCACCACCCAAAAAATTGGAAACTGAGGGGTGTCCCTCAGTTGGGGAATGGTTGAACAAACTGGTATTTGATGGTGATGGAATACTATTGTGCTATAAGAAATGGTGAATCCCTTGATTTCTTTAGGAACTGGAAAGACCTACATGAACTGATTCAGAGTGAAATGAACAGAACCAGGAGAACATTGTACCCAGAAACTGAAACATTGTGGAACAATCAAATGTGATTGATTCTGCTACTAATAGCAATGCAGTAATATAGGACAATCCCATGGAATTTATGAGAAAGAATGCTATCCACATCAAGAGAAAGAATTATGGGAGTACAAACATGGAAGAAAAACATATGATTGATCACTTGGTTATTTGAATATACTTGGGGTTGTGGTTTTAAGAGATTACTGTATTACAAATATGAATAATATGGAAATTGGTTTTCAGTGATAGTGGTAGTCTCTCAGTGACCGAGAATGACTATTGTCTTTGTGCAGTTTCATCTATGGTGTACCCTCATGTGGCTTTGAAGTCCAAAGGCTGAGGCGCAGAGTTTGTGGCACATGGGGCATGGGACGCCAGTTGTTACGGGAGGTGCGGTTGTGGCCTGGTGTTGGCGTTCAGACGCAGCGGCAAGACGTCGACGTGGCTCATCTTCAAAGGTGGTGGCGGCACGGTGAATGTGGGCTCGCCAGCTGCTTCTGTCAGAGGCAGCGAGTTCTAGTTGCTTTGGTGTAATGCCAGCCCACTTCAAGTTGGACTTTAGCTGATCCTTGAATCTTTTCTTTGGTCGGCCTTTTTTCCTGATCAGGTCCAGCTGACAGTTCACCATAGAATACCTGTCTTGGTGTTCGCTGTGGATCCATGCGGATGACGTGTCCAGACCATCGTAGGTTCTGAGGACCAGGACTTCGATGCTGGTGGAGTTGGCTCTGTCGAGGACTTCCTGGCTGCTGATTTGGTCCTGCCATCAGATCCTCATGATTGACCGGAGGGAGCGTTGGTGGAATTGCTCCAGCTGTTTCATGTGCTTCCGGTACAGTGTCCATGTCTCACAACCGTACAGGAGCGAGCTGAGGACCACTGCGTTATACACTTTGAGCGTCATCGCAGTGCTTACACCACTGTGTTGGAGGACTTTGGAGCGCAGCCGCCTGAGTGCCTGGCTGGCCTTTTGGATCCTGGCACTAATCTCGTGGTCTAGGGACCCATCGTTGGCGATGGTGCTGCCCAGGTACTTGAAAGTGTTGACGTTAGAAAGCTGCCTGCCGTCGATTGTAATGCACGGCTGATTCGTTGGCCTCCCTGGTGCAGGTTGGAACAGCACCTCTGTTTTGCTGAGGCTGATAGTCAGGCCAAACAGTTTTGTTGTGGTAGAGAACCTGTCCACAATGGTTTGGAGATGATTTTCTTGGTGGGCCATGAGAGCACAGTCATCTGCAAAGAGAGCTTCCAGGATGAGTCTCTCTGTTGTCTTTGTTTTTGCAGTCAGGCGGCGAAGGTCAAATAGTGAGCCATCCAGTCGGTATTTGATGTAGACGCCCAGGTCTAGATCCATCACAGCATGTTGTAATACTTGGGTGAAAAATAGGCTGAATAGTACCGGAGCAAGGACACAGCCTTGTTTCATGCCATTGGAGATGTTGAAGGGATCGGAAGTCTCTCCACCAGATAGGACTTCCCCTGTCATGTCGACATGAAAGAGCTGGATCAGTTTGACGAATTTTGCTGGACAAGTGAGCTTGCTAAGGATCACCCACAATGGTCCCTGTTCATTGTGTCAAACGCCTTTGTCAGGTCTGTGAATACAATGTAGAGACTCAGGTTCTGCTCAAGGCATTTTTCCTGCATTTGCCTCACTGTGAAGACCATGTCGATGGTGCTGCAATCTGGTCGGAAGCCACATTGTGATTCAGGCAGGTTCTGCTCTGAAACAGATGACAGGAGTCTGTTGAGTATAACACAGGTGAGGATCTTTCCAGCAGTGGAGAGTAGTGAGATGCCTCTGTAGTTGTCACAGGCTGCTCGTGAGCCTTTGTTCTTGTATAGGGCTACGATGGAGGCATCTCTGAGTTCTGGAGGCATGTCTTCCTCTTCCCATATGCTGGTCAGCACTATGTGGAATGCCTGGAGCGCCTTTCCTTTTAAGGCCTTGTACACCTCAGTTGGGATCCCATCTTTACCGGGTGCCTTGCCTGCACTCATTTGTTTAATGGCTTTTTGGACTTCCTCTATTGAAGGAGGGACATCAAGTTGTTCAATGGTATGGTTTTGGGGGATCTGGTCAAGGGCACTTTGGTTGACTGAAGACGGTCAGTTGAGAAGCTGACTGAAGTGTTCTTTCCACCTGTTGCTGATGCCTTTTTTGTCTTTTATGAGAGTATCACCGTCAGAGGATAGTAAGGGAGTGGTGATAAGACATGTATAAACCAATGGAATTGCTTGCCAGCTTCAGGAGTGGGAGGGAAGAAGAGAGGGGGAGAACATGAATCATGGAACCATGGAAAAATATTCTAATAAAAATCAATTTTAAAATGTAAAAAAACAAAACTAAAAAAAAAACCACCACTCAAAGGATTAAATGTGATAAATTTTGCTTCTAACAGCAATACAAAGATGCAGGACAATTCTGAAGGACTTATGAAAAAGAATGCTGTCTGCCTCCAGAGAAAGAACTCCAGAGTAGCAATGCAAATGAAAACATAAGATTTATCACTTGTTTATTTGGGTTTATGTTTTGGGGTTTTGGTTCTATAAAATTATTTGCTTACAAAATGAATAATATGGAAATATGTTTTACATAATAAGTGTATCACCCAGGAAAAAAAGCCCCCACCACAGGCTAAAACACACTAAGACATGATAGATAGGGGCAGTTAGGTGATTCAGTAGATAAAGAGTCAGGTCTAGTGACCAGAGGTCCTAAGTTCAAAACTGACCTCAGATACTTCCTAGCTGTGAGACCCTAGGCAACTCACTTAATCCCCATTGCCTAGTCCTTAGCTCTCTTAGTTCTTAGAACAGATACTTAGTATAGATTTTAAGTCAGAAGGCAAGGGTTTAAAAAAAGAGAAAGATATGATAGATGCTAACCAGATTATGGAGAAAACTGCCTCTATCAAAGCAAAACCACTTTGTTATTTATACTATTACAAAGGTGTCTGGGACCCAGAAGGGTTAAGTGACTTACTCAGCATTAAGCAGTCAAAATGTCTATTTTGGTGAACCTTGAACCCAGGTCATTGTGACTCTAGGACTGTCTTTCTGTCCCATTGTTCAGCACTGCTTCTTCATTTAATGCATCAATATTGAATTCATATATTTTCATATATCATGCATTTTGCAACAATCAGAAAAGACTTCTCTTTTATGATCACCAGAATCACTTGTGTCCTTGAGGTAGGCAACCCCAACTCTCACTTCCTTGGTTTCATGTAATAAAATCCATTTCTAGTCCTGCCTCCCCAGCCTAGACCTCTTTATCTCCATTCCCCCTTCCTCCAGGGGAGAGGTTAAGTTTCACTTTTTTTCTCATCTTAGGGTGATAATAGGATACTCAGTGAATCCAACTTTCCAGGATCCAAGAGTTTTCTCTGCACTTTCTTTACAGATGTATAAGTCCTTAACAAATTGTTGGTGTGGAGGGAAGGAGAAATGAGAGGGGGAATGCAGTCTAGGATGTCCCAGAGAGCAAGAACAGGGAAGTCCTGGAGTGAGGCCCTTCCCGGTCCCTTTTGGGGTTTGTCACTATGAAAGGAAGTGAGTGAGAGTTTGGGGGGTTGGGGTGTCCCCCTTCATTCTTGGGCATAACACAGGGAGAAGGCTCCACAAGTGTTGGAATGGAATCAAAGTATGGGAGTCTAACAATAACATTAATTCTGTTTCTTAAAGTGTGCCAAGGATTATAAAGCACTTTCTATTCATCATCTCTCATTTTGTCCTCCAAATGGTCTTGGTGGTGCAAGGATGACTGTCCTCATTTGAAAAGTGAAGAACCTGAGGAACAAGAAGACTAACAACTTGCCCAGAATCATGCAATTATGTAAGTGCAGAGAAGAATTCAAACTCAGCTCTTCCTGACTCCCGGGATCAGCTTTCTATCTCCTCTGCTTTTCCAACAGCCTGGCATCTTGGCTTTATGCCTGAGGAGGTAAGCATCTTTCTTTCTAGAGGGAGAGTAACAATTGGGGGAGGTGGTCCTCTGAGGGAGTGCAAGACCCCTACAGAGAGCCAGAGGCCAGAGGGCCTTCCCTCTCTTTCACAGGCAAGGCCTCTGCAGCAACTCTTCCCTTTGCTTTAATGAGGAATTTTATTTAGCTTCTGCTTGGGGGAGGGATTCACAGAGTTATTTTAATTGCATTTATTTGCAACAATGCTAACTATGGTGCCTCTGCCTTGACCTAGTTAAACTCCAGACCTGCTGACTCCTCTACCAAGGCAGGCTGCTCAGGGAGCTGCTATTTGAGGTGATACTGGAGGCCAGTTTTATTGACTCCAAATCCAGGCTCTCAGCATTGTGGCATGGTGCCCCTCTGGTTCCCAGGGTGTCCTTGGGCCACCGGTGGTGGGGCAGGAAGGCTATCCCCCTCTAGCACTTTGTCTGAGCCTCAGTCTCCTTATCTGTAAAATGGGGTTGATAATACTTGTGCCATTATACCTCTCAGAAGCATAATGAGGTTTGAAGGAGATGGAAACAGGAAGCCCTTTACAAACCCTAAAGAGCTATATAAGTACCCCCCTCCTATAGTAGCAGCAGCAGCAGCAGCAGCAGCAGCAGCAGTAGTAGTAGTAGTAGCAGTAATAGTAGTAGCAGCAGCCTCAATAGTATTAGTGTAGTAGTAGTAGTAATAACAGTAATAGTAATAAGTAGTGGTAGCAGCAACAGTAGTAGTAGCAGTAATAAGTGGTAGTAGTAGTTGTAGTAGCAGCAGTAGTAGTAGTAGCAGTAATTAGTAGTAGTAGTAGTAGCAGCAGCAGTAATATAATAATGAAAATAAAATATTAAATGTAATATTAATTTTTAAAAAAGAGAGTGGTCACGATCTATAAAATTAACTCTCAAGTCACAAGTCTATTAGTAGCTCTTAATTAAATTTTAATCAAAATGGAGATAAAGTAAAAAGAGGGAAATGTAGGAAGGAGACAGAAAATATCACTCAGCTAAAATAACCTAAGCTGAATCAGGAAGCCAAAATCTGAAGCCCACCAAGCTGTCTAAGCTTGCAAAAGCCCTCCAGCTCACAGTAGGCACCAGAGCTCCCACTTAAGCCTCTGTTTCACCCCAGCACCAACAGAGGGAGCTCTAGAGTCTTGCAACCTATGCACACAAAATGGGATGCTGGTAGGAGGAGCTTGGAGAGCACAAGCCTGGGGAGTGGATTCTAGCTACACAATTCCCCCTGTGATTCTATTGGGAGACAAGCATGTTGAAATCTCCCAGATTTACATGCCTAGTCTCCTCAATGAATCACTTTAAATAACCATCTTATATCTCTAAAAATTTCTTACTAGAGGTGCATACAATATTGTACTAAGAGGAAATTACAATAATTGGAGATAAGAGAGAAATAAAAGAGAAAGAGAACAAAACCAATGATTGGTAGATGCATTGACAAAAAGCCAATTAGGGAGCAATCCCCTTTGGCATAAGAATTTACATTCAAAATAAATGCCTTCAACCCCCTTCAGTTCAATTCACTACATCTCAAAGTTCATTCTGGATCATTTGATGCAGTGTATGGTTTCTGCAGGCTTCTTTATGGTGCTTTCTCCACAATTACTCTCAAAAAAAATTTTTTTAATCTTGAATTTTATAAAAATTATATAGTAGTAGTAGTAATAAGGAGTGGCAGTAGTAGCAGCAGCAGCAATAGTAGTATGTAGTAGTAGTAAGTAGTAGTAGTAATAGCAGTAGTAGTAGAGGTGATGGTAGCGGCAGCAGTAGTAGTAGTAGTAATAAGTAATAGTAGCAGTAGCAGTAACAGTAGTAATAGTAACAGTAGCAGCAACAGTAGTAGTAATTAGTAGCAGCAGTAGCAGTAACAGTGGGGTGTATGGGGTCCTCAGGGAGGAGTAATATCTTTGGTATGGAGGGCTTGTTGTGCCCTCCTAGGGCAGCTCTCCAGCCTCTGACCCTCACCTGACACCCAGCTCTCACTGTTTCGGTGGAACAGGCGGAAGAAACCAACAAGAAGGTTCAACGGCTAAGATGGTGATACAGCAAAGCACTGTGGAGTGCTCAGGTTGGAGCACAGAAGACAACCCGGCCATCCAATGCAGCTGAGGAAGTCTCCAGGTGTAATGATTTTTCGTGCCACTGACCCAGGCTTCCAACGCCGAGAGAGGAGAGAGTGGGACTGTCTCTGTGCATTGACTTTTCCACTTAAATTTTCATGCACAAAGTGTCTTTGTGCACAAAAACACACAAAAACAATTGTCATCCTCGGTTACCAAGAGATACTACCTAGCAGTAGCAGTAATAGTAGTAATAGTAGTAGTAGTAGTAGAAGAAGAAGAAGCAGCAGCAGCAGCAGTAGCAATAGTAGTAATAACCTTTGGAAGGTCCTGCTTTCCTACTCTGGAGAAGGGGTCCTGGGAGACGTGTGAGTTTGTACCCAGATGCTGTGTGGGGAAGGGATGTCTTTTGCTTTACACTGCCTCTAGAGAGGGCTCTAGACTTAAATGATGCTCCTTGACCTCCACCCTGTTCCTTGGAGAGCATTGTCTCATCCATTCAATTCTAGGACTGGACTGGCACCGGCTTGCCTCTGACCAGTCCTTTCTTCATCCCTGAGATATTCCCCCTGAATTGATTAATACCCTTTCTGCTCTGGCCGTGGACTTATTTATGGAACAGACATAGCACATGTTGGAGGAGTCTGGGAGTCGAGGTCTGGGTTCTAGTCTTAGCTCTCCCACTAACTTGCTACACAGTTATTTAGTAAGTTGCTTTCTTTGTCTGGAGCTCAGGCTTCTGTTTTCTCAAAGGAGGGGTCTGAGTCAGAGGATGCCTGATTCCTTCCCAGCCCTACCACTGTATTGCTCTGGAAAGGACCAGGGCACTGACTGTGAAAGCTGGTCCTTTCTCTCCCCACTGGCAACTTCCTGGGTCCTTGAATAGTGATGATCCCTCCCACCATGAATGTTCTGTTCAGAGTCTGTACGGAGACCACAGAGACAGGAGGGCAAGGGACTGTGAGCTAATCAGGTTTGTTTACTACTGGCTCCGTTCTGAAGAAAAGAGAGCATTCCAGGCATGGGGGGACAGCCAGAGCCAAGAGATGGAGTCAGGAGGACAGTGTCCCTGGATCAGAGTGCATGGTGGAAAGTACGGCATAAGAAGTCTGGAAAGGTAGGAGAGGGCTCAGATATAGAGGGCTTGCAATGACCGGTCTGGAGAAGGGGTGAGCAGAAGACCTCAGACACTGATAAAGTCAACTTGGGATGCAACACAGCTGAGGTTAAAAAGATTTTGATACAGTTTCATATATACATATTTTATATGTATATTAAAAAACCCCTTTGTATTATAGCTCTTTAATGGCTGCAAAATGCCTTATATACATTAAACTCATTGGAGTTTTATAACAACATGGAGAAGTAGGTTCTACAATTATTCTTATTACCAGTTTACAAATGAGGAAAGCAAGACTTGGAGGGGTTCCATCATAGATCCGTGGTTCGAATGAATACGTATCAGGGGCAAAATTTGACCTCATCATGCTCCAGAGTCCAAGTCCTACCCTCTTTTCCACTCTCCCCTACTTTTTCTATTCATAGCCCAAGATGTTCTAGTATTTCCATTGTTGGGTCAATGCTGGAGCCCTGTGGGTTTGTCCAAACAGACCTCATCAAGTGTTCTCCGTGGCCTCTTCCCCAGCTCACCTCTTACCTTTTTCAGTGTAAGGAGCTCCAGGCTGGTTCTGGTTACCTGTCTTGGTGTTATTGCTGGGGAACTGTTCTTTTCAGGGCTCATTGGGAAAATTACTCCTTTCAGGGCCAGATGTCACTGTTGTGTTCCCTCCATGAGCAAATTCACAACCCCCCTGAGAGATGTTACTTTCCATTACCTGCACTAGACTCTGCTATTATTTCCACCCAAGACCTGGAGACTATGAGTGAGGAGTAGCAATAGTTTCCCCTGTTTCATTTCTTATTTAAAACCATCAGGAAGAGAATGGAGGGGAAAATAATTTACCAAGAGCTTAAACAGCCCAAAGAACCCGATGCCTGGGCTATTCATAACGAGCACCCTCCTCTGAGAGCAGCTGGTTGGGTCATAGATCAGTCAGCCAAAGCCCGGGCAACCTTTTTCTGCTCCTGGAGTCTCCATCAGTGGGAACTGGAGGAGGGAGGCATATGCATTTTGAAGGATGCTCTTAAATAAGGTTAAAAAAATCTTTCCTGGCCAGGCGCCCTTCATCTCCTTCCTTAGGCATCCAAAACTCCCTCTGTGTCTTCTGCTTCCCAACCTGCCCCCATCCTCCACGTCTGGCACTCTGTGAGTGAATTGTTTACAGTCTCCAGGGGGAATAATGTCTGACATTTCATTATGCACTCTTATACCTTCATTGACTTGTAGTCCACTTTTTTGGAATGACATCAAATGCTGAATGATGATAATGCTGCCAGCTCACACTTTGTTGGTCTAGTTGTTGGCACCCATGGTCCCCGGGCCATCAACATGCTTGGTGGGCTCTGAGACGGGCAAGCTGTCTGGATGCTGTGCCCTCAGAGATGGCATGACAAAAACTATACTCAGGAGCCCAGGGTTATTAGGCCCTTATTATTGGCCAAACGAATGGAGTAAATTGAATCCAGAAGGGATAAAGAGATCTCACCCATGGTCCTGTCATTCTCAGGGTGACCCTCACTTTCTCCAACTGACTGTTTTCTTTTGGGATCATAAGACCATAAAAGAAGAGCCAGAAGGGACCCCAGAAACCATCTTATCCAATCCACTTGTCTTACTGGTGAAGAAACTTGGGTCTAGTAACTTGCCCAAGATCACACTGGTAATTATTTGGGTCTAGAACTGTGATTTTACTGATGTATGGAATTCTCTATTGTTTTTGTTACCCAGCTGGGGTGGCTAGGTGTCAAAGTGGATAGAGTGCTAGCCTGGAGTCAGGAAGCCTCCTCTTCCTGAGTTCAAATCTAGCCTCAGACACTTACTAGCTGTGTGACCCTGGGCAAGTCTCTTATCCCTGTTTACCTCAGTTTCCTCCTCTGTAAAATGAGCTGGAGAAGGAAATGGCAAACCATTCCAGTATCTTTGCCAAGACAACACCAGATGGGGTCACAGAGTGAGATATGACTAAAACCCCTGAACATGGAACTCTCCACATGGAAACATTTCATATACACATTGATTAGAACCTTAGACATGGTGCCATAGCTAGTATATGTCAGTGGTAGGATTTGCATCCACTGCTTCCTGGCTGAAAGGTTTATTTCTAGATTGCTATAAACCCTCTGGTCCTCTTGTGGTAGCTATAGTTATTTCTTTTCACTTCTTTTCCCCCTCTCAGTGTAAATGTTATCATTACATTCCTTTCCTAAGTTGCCTTCCATGCCCAGTTCTGTCATTTGCATCCACTATGGGGCGATAAGAGAGGTGGTCCCTTCCCAGCTGGCAAACCCTAGTTCCCCCTGCTAATTCCCTCTGGCCTGTCTTCTGCCAGTCCTTCCTATCTCTTGGCCTCTGAGTTTGATGTTCTTTGTGTGCCGGCACTAGCCTAACTCAGCTTAGCTGGATCAGTTGGCGAAATGACTCCACCAAGTTGCTGGGCAGTTTCCCAGGACTCTGGCCTACAACCCTTGCTCCTCTCCCCACAATGGACAAGTCATTTCTCAGGCCCATGGACATCAGGCAGCCTGCCTGTAGGGAGTAGGGGGATGGGAGACTGAGTGTCATCACAATTCACTGTCAGATTAAACCCTAGAAAGGGGAGTCAGGGATTCCTGACTCATTGTAGATTCTCTTTCCAGCTCTGCAGTTGGTATACTGGATTGCCTAGAGCAAATTATCCAGCCTCTCTGCACCTTAATGTCTACACCTATTAGACAGGGACAATAACAGGCCCTCAGTGGAGGGTGTGTGAATTAACTGCAAACGTTTATAAAGTGCTGAATTTACACATTCAAACCCTGCATCCCCTCTGTCATTAATGTGTGTTCCAGAAGGTCTCCCTTACAGACCTTGGAGCCCTCAGGCTTAGATTAGCTCCTCTCTGCTGGCCCCTTTTCATTTCAGACTAACACATAATTTGGGGCTAATGTATTTGCTGATTCATGGCCCAAGGTGTGCCCAGCTCTAAACTAGGTACTGTGCTGGAGGGAGACAGGAGAAGATCAGGAGTGGGCAGAGAAGTCTTGTTTGTGATCTCAAAGAATTTATTCTCCTCTGATCAACCCCCTCCATACAACTATACTAGTTTCCATCTGGTTGGGAACAACAGAAAAGGCCTATGAAATAATTAGAAAAGTATACAAAGCCAAGTAGGATAATGAGCCAAGCCAAATTCAGTATACTCCAGAGGGGCAGAGATTAGTGTGAGCCTGATAGTTGGAGAAGGATTCCTAAAGGAAGTGAGAATGGGAAGTACATGTGGAAACTAGGAGGAGAAAGAAAAAGGAGGCAGGAGGCAATTCTACGTAGTTGATGACATCAGCAAAGGCTGTACCATGCATATAGTGGCTCTTGATGGTGGGAGTGAATAAAAAGAAGAGAACCAGTCTTACTGGAACAAAGAGAAGAATTCCTTTGTTAACTTTTTAATAAATGGGTTAGTCACCTCAGATCTTTCTCTAGATATAAAAAATGGAAAGAGTCCCCCAAATGATTTAAATGAGCTGTGTGTAATTAGAGAAACTGGCATCTTGATTTTTTGCCTGCAGAAATTTTCTTCTTATGGCCTTGAATGACTAAAGAACTTGGTATTTGTGATAAAGATGATAATGATGATAAAAAGGTGTGTGTTGGTGTATGTTTAATACCTAGATCTCTGAGAAAAAATATAGACAGGACATATTTTTAAGTTCATCTGCATTATTGCCATTATTAAATTTAAACAATAGCAAAACTATACATTAAGTACTGATTTGTAGGATTTACTGATTTCTGAGTTGTAAATGTTTACGCAAAAAAAATTTAACAATTGTTGTTCCCTTCAGGTCTGAGCTGGCTCCAGCACAATTGAGAATAATAATAATAATAACAAACATTTATATGGTGCATATTATGTGCCAGGCACTGTACTTTACAAATATTTCTCATTTGATCTTCACAACCACCCTGGGAGAAAAGTGCTCTTATTTATTATCCCCATTTTGCACACAAAGAAACTAAGGCAAACAAAGGTTAAGTGACTTGCCCTGAGTCACACAGCTAGTAAGTGTGTGGGTCCAGGTTTGAACTCAGGTATTCCTTACTCCAGACCTTTGTGCTTTATCCACTGCATTACCAATTGCCAGGTGTCTTCTACCTGGCTGTGGAGCAAGAAGAAATGACTCAAAAGTGACTGAGCTGGAACTGAGGGGATCTATAAAAAGGACAACCAGGAGATCTCTTAAGTTTTGGTTTGTTTTTTTTTTACCTTGGTATTTTTTAAGTGAAGGGTACTGGTTCAAGCTGTTTGGTGAGGAAGGAGACAGCTGGCCATATACCCCAGGCAAACTACCAGGTGTGAGAACAGGGCACCTCTTTCTCTTTTACACTTATTCTTTCCTGATCTTAGATGAATGGGAGTGCCCATGCAGCCTTGTGAGTCCAGAAGAGCCAGAGTCCCACCAGCAACCACAGTCAGTAACAAAGTTGACCAGAGAGGGCAGCAGTAGCCACAAGCGTTGGAAGGTGATGGAGCTGCAACTCTAAGATGAACGTCCCCAGACAGTGACCTGTAGAGCATTGTATTCTGAAGACGACTGAGTAGTCCAGCCCAATAGCAGCCTAGCCCACCAAGGATCCACGGCAGCAGCCATGTGGCAGCTGGTGTCTTCTCCCTTACTGGCACTTGAGCAGAAGGTGGAGAGAAAGTATCAGCAGCAAACGGAGGGTCCTAGCTCAAAGGAGGGGTGGCCTGGCCCAGCAGGAAGCTGCATTTGAGGGGAATTTCATGAAGACTCCAGCAAGGAGAAAAGCATTTCCAGAGGCAAAAGCCAGGAAGTACCTACTTAGTCACACGTGTTTTTTACATGTGTTCTTCATTATTATTGCACTTTAAATTTTAACCTCCTCTCCACAGGGATTTTTTGTGTACAAGGGGAAAGTGCCCTTCTGTTTTGCGGGGAATGTTTTGTACCAACTATTCTTGCTATTTTCTTAGTAACCCTTTCCTAATAACTGATGTAGTTGAATGACTAATTGACAATAGGTAGCAGCACACCAGGGGGGAGGGATGGGGTGGGGGGTCTTAGGAGCTCCAGTGTTAGAAACCCTAGCCCCTCAGGGTTAGTCCTAGAATCATTTTAGGAGCAGTGTTGAATCGAACACTCCAGGGATCTCAATTTGTGAGTCTGCATCAAAGAGAGAGCCAATGTAGAGTTGACAAATTACCAGGCATCACACTGGTTGGCTGGTTAGTTGTTGTCCATTGACATCATTGGTGATATCTTTTGACTGGAGAATAAATTGGATTTAAGTCAGACAGAATTGTACAAATTCATAGGTCTAACTGTACCTCTTCCTGAGTCACCTAAGTCCAGTGGGAAGACAGAAATCAAGACAACTGAGATGACAACTTGAGATGCAGTGAATTACCTTTAATTCTTTGATATCTAGCCCTAAGCACTCCACAGTGGCCTCTTCCACTGCCTTCATGGCCATTGGAACAAATTTTGTTCTCATCTACCCCTTTTGTTAGGGTAAGTCTTCACATACCTGGTATAGACAACCTTCGAACTCACTGAAGAGTTTGAGGTTTATCAGTTATTCTCAACCTGGATTAACCAGTCTGCCAAGATGATTGTATCAGAGTGTGGCTACTGAGCATGCTACAGATTCTTGGAACCACAGGTGAGAGCTGGGTGGCAGCCGGACACCACAGGAAGAAAGCAACTGTGCAAAAGGCTTGGTAAGCCCCCATACCAAAGGCTTCATCTTCCTTGAGCACCCTGTACCTCCCAGGAGTCACGTTTACTCCATGGAGACACTCATTTCCAGATGTTTAAATACAATTTGGCATTTCTTTATGATGATGCCTAAGAGGAAGACTATGAATACTGAACTTTCATACTGGGAACTCATTTCTAATATTGTGAATATTTTTGTTTCTACTGTATCTCCGAATACAACGCATAATGAAAAGCCTCCATAGTTACTTAAACCCTTCAAGCCTGAACCTTGTCCTGGAAAAAAAAAATTCTTTTTTGATTCCACAATCTGGAAATGTTAAGCCAAACAGGTTACTTTAGAGGCTCTAAATTTTCCCTCTGCTATACGAAGGCATACATAAACCACTCCGGCTTTTCCCTTGAGTTGTGAAGCCCAAGTCCCATCAAGCACAGCTTGTCCCCAAGGTTAGGAAAAGTTGGCATTCAGTGTAATTTTTCATTTAGATTAATCTTCATCCTGAATAATTTGTCAAATGCTAAGGGTCGACAGAAGGGTCAGTTCTAACCATTAAAAGGAAGGGTTGTGGGCTTTTTCACTTCCCAGGAAAAATGTATTAAAATGTAACCCAGGTTAACACAATGATATTGTTCACATCAATCCCCATTTAAAACCACTCCATGGTGGGAAGGAGCTAGTCCCAAGGACACAGCAGAATTCTGTGGTTGGTCTGTAATGAAAAAGACTAAAGACAAAGGTAGCCTTGAACCAGATAGTGGGCACACTGAGGGGCTGTGATAATGCAGTGCCGACATGTGAGGCAATTGTTCAGAGAATGGAGCCTGCTTTGTTTGAAGTGGAGACTGTCCTTCTGGGATATCTGACAGAAATCCCTCATATTCAGAATAAATCTCTTTCTCATTTTCTACCCCCACCCAATGTAAAGGGGCTAATAAAATGAGCATTGTTGTTCAGAGTTGGCAAGCATGAGTTGGATTGGTCTGTGCTCTAACTGACCGTTCTGTTCTGGGAAAAACATGGTTCTCTTTAATATCAGCCTCTGCTATTGTGGGCTTTCACCTTCGCAGTGAAAATTCCATTTCCAAAGTCTGAGGTAAATAACAAGTCTGAATGAGGAAAGGCACAGACCAAGCCTCTGAGTTCTGCCAGCATTGGGGAATGAAAAAACAGATGGGCTAGATCTGAGGAGAAGAGAAAAAGAAAGAGGGATGCTGGAAGTCAGCCAAATATCAATGTGTATTTATGGAGGTCCTACTGTGTGCAGAGCTCTATGGTCCATTTTAAGAGACAGAAGGACAATGAAGAAGACATCTCTGCCCTTACCAAGTTTAGAGTCTCTTTGAGGGGACCAACAGAAAGAGAGACTAACAATTTAATTGAACCAGAGTGTGTATTATTTTGGGATGGTCTCCAAAACCAAAACATAGGGGGTGAGAAAGAGAAATGCACTTGGAGAAGAGGGGAGGGAGAGATGGAATGGGGCAAATGTTCTCACACAAAAGACTGGCACAAAGAAGAGATTTTATAGTGCAGGAGGAAATGATAGAGTGGCAGGCAATGCTTGAACCTCATTTTTATTAAAACTGGCTCAAATTGGAAAAAAAAAGATGTATACACACTTAGTTAGGCACAGAAATCTATCTTACCTAACAGAGACAGGAGGGGAAGGAAATAAGAGGTATGAGAGGGGAGGAATGATAGGAAGGAGGATGGACTAGGGGAGACAGTGATCAGAAATAAGATACTTTTTAGGAGGGATGGGATGAAAAGAGAGAGAAGGATAAATAGAGGAAAAGGGAGGGAGGGAAATGCACAGGTAATGATCATGATTGTGAATGTCAGTGGGATGAGCTTGCCTATAGAATGGAAGCAGATAGCAGAAAGGATTGAAAACCAGAAACCAATAACTTATTATGTACAACTGGATACAGTTTGGACAGAAAGATACACATGGAGTCGAAATAAAGGGCTAGAGCAGAGTCTATTATGTTTCAGCTGAAGTGAAGAGGGCAGGGGTGGCAATTATGATCTTAGACAAAGCAAAAGCAAAATTACAGCTAATTGAAAGAGATAATCAGAGAAACTACATTTTGCTTTAAAAAGATATACAGATAGTGAAATAATATAAAAAAAACAATTTACAGCAAGTTTCTCTGATAAAGGTCTCATTTCTCAAATATATAGGGAACCAAGTAAAATTTATAAAAATACAAGCTTTTCCGCAATTGATCAAATTGATCAAAGGATATGAATGGGCAGTTTTTTTGAGGAAGAAATCAAAGCTATCTATAGTTAGATAAAAAAATATTCTAAATCATTATTGATTAGAGAAATGCAAATTAAAACAACTCTGAGGCAGACACTATCTCATACCTATCAAAAATGACAACTGCTGAAAGGGATGAAGGGAAAATAGGAACATTTGTTGGTGTATCAGTAGTGAACTGGTCCAACCACTATGGAGAACAATTTGGAACTATGCCCAAAGAACTATACAACTGTGCATACCCTTCAGCAATATCACTACTAGGTCTATACCCCAAGGAAATCAAAGAAAAAGAAAAAGGGTCTATCTGTAAAAAGTATTTATGGCAGCTCTTTTTGTGGTAACAAAGAATTGGAAATTGGGAGGATGTCTATCAATTGGAGAAAGGTTGAACAAGTTGTGGCATATGATTGTGGTGGAGTCCTATGATGTTAAGAGAAATGATGAAGGAGGTAGTTTCAGAAAAACTTGGCAAGACGTATATGAAGTGATACAAAGTGAAGTTTGAAAAACCTTGAGATCACTATAACACAATGTTATAATGCTGATCAGTCATGAAAGATTAGGCTTCTCTAATTAATACAGCAATCCAAAACAATTCCAAAGGACTCATGATGAAAAAATTCTATCTACCCCCCGATAAAGAACTGATGGACACTAGATGTAAATTAAAACATAATTTTCTTGCTTTCTTCTTCCTCTTGTTCTTCTCTTCCTCCTTCTCTAATATGGAAATATATTTTGCATGATTTCATATGCATATTTTTGCCTTCCTAATGGATTGGAGAGGGTTAAGAGGGAAGGAGAGTATCTGGAACCCAAATTTATGAAGAAAATAATGTCAGAAAATAAATTTTACATATATATTTTAAGCTGAGAGTATGAAATATAGTGTTTTAGGAGTTCTGAGGAGATTAATGAGTGGTAGAGAGATAATCTGCCATAATGAATGGCAATGTGAAAGCCTATTGGATGCTGGATTTGGCTTCAGTATGGTCTGGTTTCAAATCTTTCCTTGGATACATACTAGCTATAGAGCCTTGAGCAAATCACTTAATCTCTCTCTGGGCCTCATTTTTCTCATTTGTAAAATGAGGGGCTTGGATTCAGTAACTGCTAAAGTCCTTTCCTGCTCTATGATAAATCTATGATCCTATGATTTCTAGAATCCTATAATCTAGGATGGCAACGAAGTGGCTCAGTAGATAGAATACTAGGCCTGCAAGCAGAAAGACCTAAGTTCAAATCTGGTCTCAGACACTGTGATTTTTAAATTTCCTCCATCTTGCTTGGTCTAGCACCCAGGAATGTGCACACCCACACTACACGGGCATATGCTAGCTAATGACAAATCAGAAACAACTAACTGCCCCCCTGGGATGTCCTAAACTAAGTGTGAGCCACCATTGGCACATGTGAGATGCAGGAAGTGAGGTAGAGAACAGCTTCTGGAGTTCTTGTCACTTCCTGTGGAGAGAGCTAGACACCAGTTCCATCCTGGAGCTCGAGCTTGGAGGATCCTGGAGGATCCCGCAGACAGCTTTCCTTCAGATCGGTCACGTGAGTGATAAGGACTGACTCCCTTCTCTGCCTTGGCTCTCCAAGGCCTTAAACTCCTGCCTTGGCTCAGCCTAAGCCAGAGTGGTTTTGAGTAAAACTCCTTTCCTTCTCTCCCCCCCCTCTCTCTCCCTCTAATAATTTCTTCCTCCTGTTGTAATTAAATCACCATAAAAACTCCATTCTGACTTGAGTGTTTCATTTAGGATTTTATAAATAAAATCCTTGGCGGCCAGTAAGTATTATATTCAGTCTCAACCCCTAAATTTAATGATAAAAACACTCACTAGCTGTGTGAGCCTGGACAAGTCATGTAACCCTGTTTGCCTTATAGTTTCCTCATCTATAAAATGAGCTAGAGAAGGAAGTTGCCAAGTCCTCCAGTATCTTTGCCAAGAAAACCCAAAATAAGTCACAAAGAGTAGGGAATGACTAAAACAACTCAACAACTACACATAATCTATGATCTCATTAGTTAGAGAAAGTTTCAAGGAGGAGGTAAGAATTGAACTCAGCCTTGGATAGAGAATTTGGATCAGGAAGTACAAGGCATTCCAGGCATGGATCTCCCATTGATCAACTCAAGATTCATCTGGATTTAGGCTCAGTTTAGATGATTATAATTATCTTCTCTGGCTTGAGGCCCTACCCAGCTTGAATCTGGGAACCTCCAGAGTCAAACTTAGATAAAGATATCCAGCAGCCAGTGTATAAACAGACTGGTTTGGAGCTGTATATTGAAATAGTGAGATATTTAATCAGGAAAGGATCTCAAAATAAAGGAAAACGTGTCATCATTGATTCCAGACTTAGTAGTATATTTGCATCCCAGATTTCAGCCAAGATGGTTGGTTTCTTTAAAAATCACACCACAAAAAAATGTTGGGGGTGGGAGAGAAGAAATTATCATCCCCTGGTTAGTCTAAATCAAGTGGACTGTCTACATAGCAACTAGATCTCTGCCTCTAGAATAAATCATCCTCCTGCCTCACTATCTCTTAACTCTCTCCTTGCTCCTGGGGGCCCCAGGAACACAGGGACACTCTAGGGTTCTTGGATCATTCCATTATAGCCCTACCCAACCCTTGCCCATCTACCATGTCCAGCTTTTACTCTTCTTCTCATAAGTTTCTTTTTATCAGCTAAAAACATAATGATATCATTTCTTTGATATGTAGGCATGTAGACTCATGGAAGTTAAATCATTTGGATTTCAGTGAGGTCCACCCTTAATACCCAGGGTCTTATGTGAAAGGTAGTTCTGACCACCTCTTTGTAGCCATGATCTCTCCCCTGCCTCAGGCATACAGAGGAAGGACAGAAACACAAGGTAGTACAATCTATCTGCCTACTGGAGGGACTGGTACTGTGTGATGACAATGAGCAAAGGTATGCTGATAAAGGTTTAACAACCAGATCTCTGGGATAAAAATCTGCATAAAAACACTTTTAAGTTTAATCTGCATTATTAATATGTTCTTGTCAGAGGTTTGGTGAGGGGAGACAAAGGGTTAAGAGAAGAGTCCACAAACATGGATTTATCTGTCATGTGCTAAATATGGAGTCAGAGCACCTGGTTTCAAACTCTGCCTTTGCTAGTTACTCCCTTTCTGACCTCAGGCAAATCATTTAATATTTTGGGGTCTTGGTTTCTTCAGGGATTGAACTAAATCAGAAGTCTGAGCTAAATCAGAGACTTGCAGGTTAACCACCCAGGCCAAGTATGGCCCTAACCAGATTAAAATCTTATTTGGGAAATATTTAACAGCATAAAAATAAAATGAGACACAAATAAGGTTAATATGTGATTTCCTAAGTAGCCCCCATTTCTATTTGAGTTTGATACTATTGCCCTAGATGACTTCTAAGGTCTCATCTAACTCCATCATATGATCCTATGAACCTAGTTGTGTGGTCTAGTGCCTCAGTTTTTTCATCTGAAACAAGGGATGATAGTATTTTTACTACTATTCTCCAAGGATTATTGCAAGGATCAAATGAGAGGGTACACCATAGATGAAACTGCACAAAGACAATAGTCATTTTCGGTCACCGAGAGACTACCACTATACTATACTATACTATACTATACTATACTATACTATACTATACTATACTATACTATACTATACTATACTATACTTTGTAAGTTGAAAAGTGCTACATAAATGTTAGCTCATTCATAGATAACAGCTATGGCTAAAGGAGCTATCACAGAAATCCATTTTTCTGACTTCAAGATCCATGTTCCAGTGGCTAGTGCAGGGCCTTCCTTGCATGTTGGAAGTTCTTCATAAATGTTTGTTGAATTTAATTAATAATCAAAGATTATTGATTTAGAGCAAATAAGGTCCTTAAAATCATTTGGCCCGAGTTATTCGTTTTATAGATGGAAAATCTGATAACCAGAAAAGTGCAGAGACATACAAGTGGGTAGTAGCAGGGTTAGGCTAGAAACCCAGATCCTCTTATTCTTAGTTCACTGCTTGTTCCCCTAAATCACACTGTAGGAAAATAGGAATGAAGGAAGAGTATTTGGGGAATGATGGAAAATAAGACCAGGAAAGGAGAATGGATTCAGATAAATTAGGCTAATGTTTAACTGATTATAGTACATTAGAGCTATCTTTGAGGCAGCTGTGGCTCAGTGGTTAATTGTGCTGGACCTTTCAGAAACTTTCTTTGTGACCTTTGGCAAGTAACTTAACCTGTGGAAGCTTAGGAGGCAGCTAGGTAATACAGTAGATAGATTGCTGGGTCTGGAGTCTTGTAGACCTGAATTCAAGTCTAGCCTTAGATACTTCCTAGCTATGTGATGCTGGGTAAGTTACCTCTGATTTCCTGACAAAAGGATCCACTGGAAAAGGAAATGGCAAACCACTCCAACACGTTGCCAAGAAAACCCCGTGGATAACTATGGTCCATTGGGGTCACTAAGAGTTGAACATTACTGAACAACAGTTTGTTAAGAGCTAAAGAAATCAATGAATCAAAATGCCAGCTTTTGGGATGAGGACTCACTATTTGACAAAAACTGCTGGGAAAAATGGAAAATAGTATGGCAGAAACATGTATAGACCAATATACCATACCCTATGCCAAGAAAAGGTCAAAATGGATAGATGATTTCATAAAGGGTGATACCATAAACAAATTAGGGGAATATAGAATAGTCAATGCCAGATCTATGGCAAAGGGAAGAATTTACGACCAAATGAGAAAGATTATGAGATATAGAATAAATAATTTTGATCATATTAAATTTAAAGGGTTTTGTACAAGACCAATGTAACCAAGATTAGAAGGAAAACCACAAAGTGGGAAAACATTTTGCAGCAAATATCTCTGATAGAGGTCCACTTTCTCAAATGTCATATTTGTAAGAATACAAGTCATTCCCCAATGAACAAACCATCAAAGGATATGAATAAACAGTTCTCTCATGAAGAAATAAAAGCTATTAATAATCATGTGAAAAAATGTTCTAAATCACTCTTGATTGTAAGAAATGCAAATTAAAACAACTCTGAGGTATCACCTCACACCTATCAGATTAACCAATATGACAGTAAAAGAAAATAATAAATGTTGGAGAGGATATGGCAAAATTGGGACACCAATGCATTGTTGGTGGAGTTGTGAGCTGATCCAACCATTCTGGAGAGCCACTATGCCCAAAGGGTTATAAAATTGTGCATGCCCTTTGACTCTGTAATACCACTAGTAGGTCTGCATCCTAAAGGGATTTTTTTTTTAAGGGAAAGCACCTACTTGTACAAAAATATTTATAGAAGCTCTTTTTGTAATGGCAAAGAATTGGAAACTGAGGGGGATATCCACTGAATGGGGAGTGGCTGAAAAAAATTATGTTATATGATGAGCAGGATGATTTCAGAAAAACACTGGAAAGGCCTACATGAACTGACGCAGAGTGAAACAAGCAGAACTTTGTAATAAGTAAAACATTGTAAACAGTAAGAGCAATATTGTCTGATGATCAACTGTGAAGGACTTAGCTACTCTTAGCAATCCAGGACAATTCTGCAGGGCTTATGACAAAGAATGCTATCCACCTCGAGAGAATGAACTTTTGGAGTTGGAATGCAGATTAAGCATACTAGTTTTTCCTTTATTTGTGTTTTTATTTCAGGGTTTGGGTTTTATAAGATGACCAATATAGAAGTAAGTTTTGCATGATGATACATATATAATCCAAACCAAATTGCTTACCATCTCTGGGAGGGGAGAGAGAAGGAAGGGAAAGAGATAATTTGGATCTTAGTGGTAGTCTCTCGGTGACCAAGAATGACAACTGTCTTTGTGCAGTTTCATCTACGGTGTACCCTCATGTAGCTTTGGAGTCCAAAGGCTGAGGCTCAAAGTTTGTGGCACATGGGGCATGGGACGCCAGTTGTTACGGGAGGTGAGGTTGTGGCCTGGTGTCGGCGTTCACGCGCAGCGGCAAGACGTTTACATCACTCATCCTCAAAGGTGGTGGCGGCATGGTTAATGTGGGTTCGCCAGCTGCTTCTGACAGAGGCAGCGAGTTCTAGTTGCTTTGTTGTAATGCCAGCCCACTTCAAGTTGGACTTTAGCTGATCCTTGAATCTTTTCTTTGGTCGGCCTTGTTTCCTGAGTCCAGCTGACAGTTCACCATAGAATACCTGTCTTGGTATTCGCTGTGGGTCCTTGCGGATGACATGTCCAGACCATCGTAGCTGGGCTTTGAGGACCATGACTTCGATGCTGCTGGAGTTGGCTCTGTCGAGGACTTCCTGGTTGGTGATTCGGTCCTGCCATCAGATCCTCATGATTGACCGGAGGGAGCGTTGGTGGAATTGCTCCAGCTGTTTCATGTGCTTCCGGTACAGTGTCCATGTCTCACAACCGTACAGGAGCGAGCTGAGGACCACTGCGTTATACACTTTGAGCGTCATCGCAGTGCTTACACCACTGTGTTGGAGGACTTTGGAGCGCAGCCGCCTGAGTGCCTGGCTGGCCTTTTGGATCCTGGCACTAATCTCGTGGTCTAGGGACCCATCGTTGGCGATGGTGCTGCCCAGGTACTTGAAAGTGTTGACGTTAGAAAGCTGCCTGCCGTCGATTGTAATGCCTCCCTGTGTTGGCCTCCCTGGTGCAGGTTGGAACAGCACCTCTGTTTTGCTGAGGCTGATAGTCAGGCCAAACAGTTTTGTTGCAGTGGAGAACCTATCCACAATGGTTTGGAGATGATTTTCTTGGTGGGCCATGAGAGCACAGTCATCTGCAAAGAGAGCTTCCAGGATGAGTCTCTTTGTTGTCTTTGTTTTTGCAGTCAGGCGGCGAAGGTCGAATAGTGAGCCGTCCAGTCAGTATTTGATGTAGACGCCCAGGTCTAGATCCATCACATCATGTCGTAATACTTGGGTGAAAAATAGGCTGAATAGTACCGGAGTGAGGACACAGCCTTGTTTCACACCATTGGAGATGTTGAAGCGATCAGAAGTCTCTGCACCAGATAGGACTTCCTCTGTCATGTCGACATGAAAGAGCTGGATCAGTTTGATGAATTTTGCTGGGCAACCGAGCTTGCTGAGGATCACCCACAATGCGTCCCTGTTCACTGTGTTGAACGCCTTTGTCAGGTCTGTGAATACAATGTAGAGACTCAGGTTCTGCTCAAGGCATTTTTCCTGCATTTGCCTCACTGTGAAGACCATGTCGATGGTGCTGCAATCTGGTCGGAAGCCACATTGTGATTCAGGCAGGTTCTGCTCTGAAACAGATGACAGGAGTCTGTTGAGTATAACACAGGTGAGGATCTTTCCAGCAGTGGAGAGTAGTGAGATGCCTTTGTAGTTGTCACAGGCTGCTTGTGAGCCTTTGTTCTTGTACAGGGCTATGATGGAGGCATCTCTGAGTTCTGGTGGCATGTCTTCCTCTTCCCATATGCTGGTCAGCACTATGTGGAATGCCTGGAGCGCCTTTCCATTTAAGGCCCTGTACACCTCGGTTGGGATCCCGTCTTTACCAGGTGCCTTGCCTGCACTCATTTGTTTAATGGCTTTTTGGACTTCCTCTATTGAAGGAGGGATGTCAAGTTGTTCAATGGTGCGGATTTGGGGGATCTGGTCAAGGGCGCTTTGGTCGACTGAAGAGGGTCGGTTGAGAAGCTGACTGAAGTGTTCTTTTCACCTGTTGCTGATGCCTTTTTTTATCTTTTATGAGAGTGTCACCATCAGAGGATAGCAAGGGAGTGGTGGTAGGTTTTAATGGCCCATAGACAGTCTTGAGGGCACTGAAAAATTGTTTGTAGTTTTTCGTATCAGCAAAATGCTGGATTTCTTCTGCCTTTTTTCCCCCACCATCAGTCTTGCATCTTCCTGATCTCACGCTGCGCCGTGGCTTGGAGAGACTTGAATCTGTCCTTTTTAGGAGCAGAGTTTGGGTTATTTTGCCACTCCATAAAGGCTTTGTTCTTTTTGCTCAATAGGTCTTCAATAGCAGTGTTGTTCTCGTCAAACCAGTCCTGGTGGTTGCGTTGTTTGGGGCCTAGGACTGCCTTTGATGTTTCCTTCACTGCGTCTCTGAACTGGTTCCATTTCTCGATTGAGCTTCCAGTGAGTGGTCCCTTGGCAGACAGCTTGTCGTCCAGGCAGGACTGGAATGTTTGCAAATAAGATGGATCTCTAAGACAGCTCACGTTGTAAAATGTGCGAACTGTCTGGGTGACTTTTGGATGGCGAGGCACAATGCACATTTGAAGAGTCACTCTAACTAATCAGTGGTCTGTCCGGCATTCAGCTCCTCTCATGGCTCTGGTGATCTTTACATTCTGGATGTCTCCCCGGCATACAATGATGTAGTCAATGAGATGCCACTGTTTTGATCGTGGGTGCATCCACATTGTTTTATATTTGTTCGCCATTCTGAACACAGTGTTCGTGATGGTGAGTTCGAATTCTGAGCATTTGTTGAGTAGCAGTAGGCCGTTGTTGTTCATTTTGCCCATGCCATGTTTGCCGAGCACTCCTTTCCATCTTTCATGGTCCTGGCCAACGTGGGCATTGAAGTCTCCCAGTAGTATCAGCTTGTCATTTGTGGACACTGAGTGCAGTACGGCACTCAGGTCAGAGTAGAACTGCTCGATGGTCTCCTCTGTGCTGGTCAGTGTTGGGGCATGTGTGCTGATGATTATGGCATACCAGTCTTTGCTGAGAGGCAAACGGATCTTCATGAGCCTCTCGCTGATGCCCACAGGCACGTCTGACAGCTGTTTGAGCAAACTGGTCTTGATGGCCAGGCCAACACCGTGGATTCTGTCTTCATTTGAGGCTCTACCTTTCCAGAAGAAGGTGTATCCAGTGGTGGGTTCGCTGAGTGATCCCTCTTCTGGTAAGCGTGTTTCACTTAAGGCTGTGATGTCGATGTTATATTGCGCCAGTTCTTTACTGATTAGAGCTGTTCTTCTCTCAGGTCTTGGGGTATTCTCTCTATCAAGTAATGTTCTGATGTTCCATGCTCCTAGTAGGAGTTTCTTTGTATTTTGTTTCTTTTGATTTCGACCACTTAAAGGGATGACCTGCCAGCCACGGTGTGCTGACCGGGTGTTTGTAGGGCAGGCAATGTTTGGGACACCTTTTCTAGTCCCCTCCCTTGATTAGGGTGAGCAGTGCTGTCCTAGAGAGGGCTGCTCAGTCGCCCAAGATGCTGCCGAACGTCCCTGCTGCCCACAGGGCCGAGCGACCACTGGTCCGTGGGCCGCTTACGTGCAGGATCGTGACTACAGCTGCCACTCCCCCATCGCCGCAGGTCTTGAAGAGGGTGGATGGGGTTAGGATAGATGAGTGTGCAAAAAAATACTTGTTAGTGAAGGAGATTTAAGTGGAAAAGTCGAGGCACAGAGACAGTCCCACTCTCTCGGTGTTGGAAGCCTGGGTCCAATGGCACGAAAAAATTGTTACACCTGGAGACTTCCTCAGCTGCATTGGACGGCCATGTTGTCTTTTGTGCTCCAACACTCCCTAAGCACTCCACAGTGCTTTGCTGCATCGCCCTCTCAGCCATTGAACCTTCTTATTGGTTTCTTCCATCTGTTCCACCAAAGTAGTCTTCACATGCTGGGTGAGCAAAGCCCTAGTTCACCAGAGGTCGACGACCCGATGGCTACCCTCACACGGTTTAGCCAGCCTGTCGAAGCCGTTGCCCGGGGTGTGGCCACTGCCGCATGCTAGCAGCTACTGGGAGCCACAAGTGAGAGTTGGGTGTCAGGTGGGGGTCAGAGGCTGGAGAGTTGCCCTAAGAGGGCACGACAAGCCCTCCATACCAGAGATACTACCCTTCCCTGAGCACCCCATACACCCCTATTTGGATCTTAAAATTTTGGGAAACATGTTGAAAATTGTTGTTTCAAATAAGTGGGAAAATAAAACATATGTTTAAAAAAACAATGAGTCAAACAACTAATCCATCAACAAGCATTTATTAAACACCTACTATTATATGCTAGGCAGGCAGCTGGGTGGTGCAGTGGGTAGAGTCCTGGACCTGGAATCAGGAAGGCTCTTTTTCCTAAGTTCAAACCTGGCCTCAGACACTTAATAGCTGTGTGACCCTGGGCAAGTCACTTCACTCAGTTTCCTCATCCATAAAGCGAGCTGGAAAAGGAATAGCAAGCCACTTTAGTATCTTTGCCAAGAAAACCCCAAATAGGGTCCCAAAGAATCAGACAGGATTGAAAAACAATTGAACAACATATGCAAGTTACTGAATTTGGAGGTGGATAAACAAAGACAAAAATGAAAGTCCCAACTCTCAAGGAATTCACATTTTATTGGAGGAGACATAGGGATATGCTGGAGTCATCTCTAATCAGCTTGTAAGAGCTGATTGTTAAATTTTCAGCATGAACATTTATACTTCAGAAATTGTCAGTAGCTACAAATCAGAGCTTCGTTTATGGTTCCTGTTGGTACTTAGGAAAATATTAAGAATAAAGATTAAATTTCAAGGTATTTGCATTCATTTTGGGGGGGGGAGCCTAATTGTGAAATACTTACCAGCATACCTCTATATTGCTTTATAAAGATTGTTTGAGCTCAGCAGGAGTGAAGTAGAAAGCTTAGGAATAAAATCATGCCCATCCTGGTGGCCTGGTGACTTGAGGCTAATAGCAACTACTACTAATAACAATCATGAAAACTGACACTTGTATAGCATTTTAAGGTTTGCAAAGTGCTTTGCATCCATTACCTCAATGAGCATCATGGGTCTAAAGGTGCCTGACAACACCCTTTGGGAGACAACATGTATACAGAAAGAGTATGTGCAAACATATATACAAGAGGGAAAAAAAGCTTAATGTTGAGAGGGAAGGGAGATGGAGGAATCAGAAAAGACTGTGCAGATGCCACCTAAGCAGAGTTTTGAGTGGAATAAAGGATTCTAAGAGTTGGAAGTGAGAGGGGAATACATACATATCCATCATAGAGGAAAGCCAGTGAAAAGATAGGAGATGGGGCTGGAGGGAGATGCAGTGTCATGTGGAGAAATAGCAAGAAGGCTAGTCCAGCTTCACTGTACAAATAAGAAAACTGAGGCCCAGGAAATAGAGTGCCTGGAGCTTAGCAGAGGAGTTTCGAATTGATGTAGTTAAAAAAAAAAGTGGGAGCTATTTAAATGTGATGTACTAGAAATCCAAGATCATTGATTCAGGACTTTTGACAATTGTGTTATTATGAGTCTGGATGAAGAACTATCAAGGCCAGGAATTCCCATTTTGCAGGCACACAATCGTATTTTTTTACGCATGGTCAGTTCTATAGCTGGGGAGCTTTTGTCCCCTGGAGGAAACTAAGATGGATTTGAATTAACTAGGAAGTTCTTTGATTGCTATTTTAAACTTCTCCCAGCTATCTGGCATGACATAATAATTACCCGAGGCCTGATTAATCTCAGGCAGATTATGAGTTATGATAGAGTTTGTGATGGTAATTGAGTGTATCCAACCACTTGCCTCTCCTTAAGTCTTTCAGTCTAAAATAGTCTTGGTTTCTCCTTTGGGTCATTGAACAGGATTCAGTCCTGTTCAGCTTAGCCTTTAGAACACCAAAAGGGAGAGGGCTTGGAAATGAACTATTAAGAATCCCACAACAGCTATCATTTGCCTACATGTCTAATTATTAAACCTAATGAGCGCTGTCTTCAGATTAATGACCACTCCAGTTCAAATAGATACTTGCCCCAAAATGGCACCTCCCAATTCAGTTGTATTTTTAGCTTCTCTTTCAGAGATGGAGGATTAACCGTGCAAGTTTAAAGTTGATCAAAAAATTATTTTCTAGCTAGTTCTTGAAACCAGACTCTGACTTTGTTCCAGAAAATACCAGAGCTCATGATTAGAAAGGGACAGAGAAAGCTGAGGCCAAATCATCTCTCAATTTTTATCAGCTGTGTGAAGGATAATGGAGTGAGAAATATGTCAATTGAAAGATAAGAGTCGTGAGTGGGGGATAAATGAATACCTTTCATGATGACGGAAAGATTGTTACATTTACTTCTAAATATTGGGCCCTGGCAGATTGGGAAATGCTAAGGATTTTTGATGAATGTCTATTAAAATTAGAGTTGTCATATCAAAGTGGCTTCTCATTATGCAATATGATGAGCTGCGAACATACGTTAAAATGGAATTGTCATCGAGTTGCATCTTCCCAGGGAGAATAGATGCAATCATGTCAATCCTTGGGACTGAGTAGTCATATATCTACAAGTCCTGCTGAGCCAGGCAGACCAATAGGAGAAGCTCTGTTCCACTAGGGACATTTGTAACCTCTTGACCTCTGGATCAGGATCAATGGCAGAAAAAGACTCCTTAATGAGGCACACCCAGCAGCTGATACCTCTGAACCAGGACTTGCTTGTTCTCCCATTACAAATGCCCTCAACTGGAAAGAAGCGAAATTTGGTCCTAGGATAGATGGCATTCCCTTTGATAGGGCACAGCATGCCTGCCGCCCCCATCAGCTACGTGAAGCCTCCTCTGTGTGGAATTATATCCCTCTTGGGGTGCGCAGTTCACAGAGCCCTTAGGATGGGAACTTCCTACTCCGCCCCAGCCCAATACTGCAACAGCATTCTCCGACCATCGGTGACGAAAATTAAAATTAGAGGGCTGATATTTGGATGCACTGAGCTTACTCCATTAATGAGGTGCTTTAAAGTGAAGGGGGCTGTATAAATGGAGATTTTGAACCTTTGGACTCCATCTCCCAGAAGTCCCTTAGTATTTCCCAAAATTCCTTTTAACCTCTCCACCATATTGCGTGGTCACATTTGTAAAGGTTCTGAGGCTCCTCCTCCCTCTCTCTCTCTTCTTTTGAAAGTGGGCTGGGTTAGCACCTTTTTTATTTAGCTAGTTCTTTTTTACTTTTGTTATTATTAATAAATCTTATAAATATAATACTTGAGCTATTGTGTATTAATTTAAAAACCTACAGGGGTCATTCCTAATAAAACTGCAAATAGAGTCATTTTTATTTAAGTAAGTTAATTTGACATTACTCCCTCTCTGATCATTTAGAATCTTAGGTTTGAGAATACCAGGTTGGACGCAACTTCAGGTGGATGGGATTATTGGATTTATTAGAGCCAGGAGAACTGGGTTTGTCTTCTTTAGATATTTCTGACTCACATTTCAATAGAGCTTTAAAGTTGACAAAGAATTTTCCTCATGAAAACTCTTTAACATAGGCAGCATAAATATTACTTCCATCTTACAGGTTAGCTGAGCAATTGGTATTTTCACTATGGGTTGAGAAGGTTGAGAAGGTCCTGTGATATGTCTGAGCATAGTACAATCAGCAGAGAATAAGGGCATCTGGAGAACCTTACCATTTATAATATGGAATCCCTTTTGTATTTAGATTTTGTAGATATCCTCTATGATGGAATACCCTTACTGAAAATGGTCTCTTTTTGTGACTATCTTGATGACACAGTCTTTTTTTTTTAACTCTTTCCTTTTATCTTAGAATCAGTGCTAAGTACTGAGGTAAAAGAGCCATAAGGGCTAGGCAATGTGGGTAAAGTGGCTTGCTCAGGGTCATACCAGCTAGAAGTGCTGAGGCCAGATTTGAGCCCAGATCATCTCTACTTCAGGCCTGGCTCTCTATCTACTGCCCTTGATGAGACAGTCTTATATGATATTCTCTAAATTTTATTTTATTATTTTTTAAATTTTATTTAATTAATTAATTTAGAATATTTTTCCATGATTACATGTTTCATATTATTTCCCTCCCTTCCTCCCTATCTCCTCCCATAGCCAATGAATAATTCCACTGAGTTTTACATGTATCATGGATCAAGACCTATTTCCATATTATTAATATTCTAAATTTTATTGTAAAAATCATCTGCAAATTCCTGAATACTTCCTTCTTATGATTTCATCAAGCATATCCTTGATGTATGTTCCTAGACTATTTTCATAAAGATTTGAGAAAACAAACATATGATAGATAATTGCTGATATCTTCTTGGTTTTCTCTGTGTGTATGTCTTCACTTCCCTTTCTATCTCTGTCTCTAACTTACCATCTGTAATCTTTTTTTTTATCCCATTAGATCTTTACTCTTTGAAATATCTTAAAAATTGATCACTAGGGGGCAACTGGGTGGCTCAGTGGATTGAGAGCCAGGCCTAGAGACAGGAGGTCCTAGGTTCAAATCTAGCCTCAGACACTTCCCAGCTGTGTGACCCTGGGCAAGTCACTTGACCCCCATTGCCTAGCCCTTACCACTCTTCTGCCTTGGAGCCAATACACAGTATTGGCTCCAAGACAGAAGGTAAGGGTTTTATTTTTTTTTTAATTGATCACTAAATGAATTAAAACTTGTATATGTTTCAGCATGGATTTCTTTCATATATGTTTATTGCCAGTCCTTCACATAATGCTCTAGGCAAAGAGGTGGCAGAGTCCAAGCACAGTGGTTTGGCTTTCACCTCTTACAAAAAATCGTCACTGCTAAAATACTAGAACTGTTTCACTTCCTGTCTTCTTTGTTATCCACCTTTCTACTTCATCTACAAATGCTTTGGACCTGATTTGACTTACAAGGTTCTATAGAAGGTCATTTCCCCTTCTATTTTTCTTTTCTTTTATTCTGAACTGAAACACCAGTATAAAGGTCATTTCTGCACACAGCAGAACACAAAAAGCAAGTTCTATATGAGACTATAAATCTCCATTTCCTATCACTTGCTTAAAAAAAAAGGGTGGGGTTATAATAAATTCTACACTTTGCCTTCAAAACGGTGTTGCTTGGTCATGCTTCCTTCTGAACTTCCTTATATTTTCTTGTGCATTAAAAAAAAATTTCAATAGTCTTTTTTTGTCACCATTATTACTAACCTCCCCTCTCCCTTAACTCCTAGCCTCTCCAAATCTCCATTTTAAAAGGGAGGGGGGAAAAGAGGAGAGAAAACCCTTTGTAACAAATAAACATAATAAAGCAAAATGAATCCACACAGTGGCCACATCTAAAAATATATGTCTCTGCATCTCCTGCTATCACCTTTCTGTCAGGAAGTGGATAATATGCTTTATTATAGGTTCCTTGGAGACATGATTGGTCATTGCATTGATTAGAATTCTTAAGTCTTCCAAAGTTGTTTTTTTTTTACAATGTTGCTATCTTTGTTTAAATTGTTCTCCTAGCTCTACTCAATTCATTCTGTGTCAGTTGGTATTACCCAAGATACTCTAAAATCATCTCTTTCCACATTTTTTATGGTGCAATAATATTCCATTATATTCATCTACCACAATTTGTTCAGCCATTCTCCAATTATCTAAAAGGCAATTTAACGCACCCTTCCTCCTTAGAATCTAGTTCTGTGTTTTATCTCTTTTTTAACCTCTTCAGAATCAGAAAGGTTTTTATGTTAGTGACTATTCCCTCTCTAGCCTTACTTCTCCCTCTTAACTTTCTTCCTTTCCCTTCCCTTCATTTTTTTTCCCCTGTTGAGTTTATGTATTTCTGTACTAAACTCTGTCTCAGTATGTTTTCAACACTAATTTATCCATTTCAGATATAAGTGAGGTTATTTTGACACCCACTTCCTCTACCCCTTCCTCAATTTTTGTATGTTCTTCTCAAGCACACCAACTATGAGATGTCCCATCTTCTCCTTCCACTCTTGGATGCTAACATATTAATTTTACTCTTCTCTTTCTGATTTTCAAATTCTAAACCTAAAGCTAATCCACACCTAGCACTTGAGCTTTTATTATTTCACTCCCTTAGTACCATTTGAAGAGATTAAATTTGGAGGGGATAATTGTTTCTTCTCCCTCATTAGAATATTAACACTATATCATCAGGTAGGCCTTTTGAATTACTCAAATAAATGTACTTTTCTAGGCTTCTCTGAACTCTTATTTTTGTATTCCAAAGTTCCTACTCAAATCTGGTCTTTTTATCAGAAATTCTTGAAATTCTTCTATTCCATTAAAGATCTATTTTCTTTTCCTTGTAGAATTGCAAGGTAAGTTATTATTGGTAACAAGCCTTTTGCCTTTTGGAAGATTGTATTTCAATATCTCCTCTAGTTCTTAGGGGAAATTGCGAGGTCTTGTCTGATTCCAACTGTAGTTCCTTAATACTTAAAATCATTTCTAGATTCTTGTAGCATTTTTTCTTTGATGTGAGAACCCTGGATTTTGGCTATGATGTTCCTAGGACTTTTCCTTTGGGGTTTCCTTTCAAGGGGTTATCAGTGGATTCTTTCTATTTTTACTTTGACTTTTGGCTTCAATAATATCTGGTCAATTTTCATTTATGATTTATTGGAATATGGTATCCAGACTTTTATTTTTCTATGATGGTTTTCAGGAAGTCTAGTAAGCCTTGAATTTACTCTCCTTAACCAGTTATCCAGATCAGTTACATTAGCCATATCTTTTTTCCTTTAAAAAATCTTTTGTTTTATTTCTCACTCTCATTGTGTCATTTTTAGGGATGTCTGTTCTAGCTTTTAGGGAGTCTTTGTCTTGGATAAGATTTCCTTCTGAACTACTAATTCTCTTTCTGCTTCTTTCCTTGAGAGCTTTATTTCATTTTTTTCTCCTTTTATTCCTGCTGTAGTTCATCATCTCTCTCTCAGATCATTGCAAGAACTTCCTAACTAATTTCCCCCTCTCAAGTCTCTCCTCGTTCTAGGCCACCTTACTTACACAACAGTTGCCAAAGTAAATCTCCTTAAACTTAGATTTGACCCATGTGGCTTTCTATTTATCCAACTAGAGTGCTTCCTATCATCTAGAGGAAAAAAATATAAATTCCCTTTAAATTGCTTTTAAAACCCCACACAACCTGATCCAAAACATCTTTCCTGCCTCAGTGGTCATTATCCTCTCCTCTCCTCTATAATAATCTAACCAAATTGGCCTTTTTTCTGTTCCTCACACCTAGCATTCTATCTCTGACTTCCATACCTTTGCCCTCTCTCCCATTCCTGCAATGCTCTCTGTTCTTACAACGTCCTCACAGCCTCTCTCTTCCTTTAAGAGGCCATTTAAGTCCATCTGCTGCATGAAGCCTCCTGACTTTTTGTGGTCTCCATCCCAGCTGACCTTGTGTTTGATTTTGCATATATTTATAGACATGAACTTTAGATTTGACATACACACGTATGTGTATTTTTATTTTATTTTATATGTGGGTGGGTGTATTTTCCAACCTTATCTCTTCCATTAGAGTAGACTATAAGCTCACTGTGGGGAGAGATTGGTTTATTCTTTGCATTTATATCCCCAGTGCCTACTACAATAAATGGTACCTAATAGATGTTTTAGAAATACTTGTTGATTGATTTATTGCTCTCAGAGAGGAAGAAGCAAGGGCTTCCCTTCAAAGCTTTTCATTGACAAAAAGCACTTGACTGGATCAGCTTCACAGTGGTATAAATGCCCCAATTCAAAGCAGCTTAGGTTTTGGATGCCGGGAGGAGGGAAAAGGAAGCATCTCTGCATAGGGCAAAGTGGAGGAATACCAGGCTTTGGGCTCCCTTCCTGGTGGTCTCATTTCCACTCCCCATCTCCCATTTTCCAATTCTCCTTCCCGCCTTGTTATTAGGTTTGTTCATTTTGTGGATTCTTTGTTCCTTTTACAAAATCTGAGGGTGTCTCCTCCATGAGACATAAGCTGATGGGCTACCGCGGCTCCAGAAAAGCAGATGATGAGGGGATGATCACAAGCCAGTGAGCAGGGTGCTGTTTCTCCAGTCTCTCTCCTTATAAGCTTCACTCTCCTTTTTAATGTCTCCCACCCTCACCATTGAATCTCTCCCAGCTCATCACCCCCAGAGCCATTGTTTCAAGGGTAGGTCATGTCTGTTATAGGTAAAAAATAGAGGAATCCTTAATCCCCCCCTTTTTTTATTTGCCTCCTTCCCCTTACTCCCTCCACATTGTTGCAAACTTTCTTTAGGCTCCTCAGTGAGTGGCATGACGATGATTCCTCTGGGTAGAAGAAGAGATACTCCCAGAGGTCTGCTGTGACTCTAAATTAACTGGCTTGAGAGACAGTCAGCTGATTGTTAAATTTTCAGTGTGAATATTTACACCTGAGAAATCCATTACAAGTCAGGGCTTGATTTATTATTTTGTTGACTGTCTGGACTTTTAAAAGTGTTAATAATGCAGATTAAACTTAAAAGAGTGTTCTTCTTCTCCCTCTCCCCCAAGTCAGGTTGTTAACTATTTAACAGCAGAGCTCGGTATTGCTCTATAAACACTGCTTGAACTCAGTTGTGTAGTAGAAGGCTCCAGCTGGCCTGTTAGCAGATTGGAAGTCTAGCAACTGATTGTACAAAATAATAATAATAGGCATTTATAGAGTGCTTTAAGGTTTGCAAAATGCTTTCTATGCCTTCTCACGCCATCTCTGATAAGTGGCCAGGAGAGAGGCTGACTGAGCTCTTCCTGGGCCCATAGCTTGCTCAGGGAGAACATGGATGTGATTGTGGACAGCCGGGGAGAAGGGATTCTGAGATGCAGAAGCACAGACTGATCAAATAGATCGTGCTCAGCACCGAGTGTCTCCACTTACGTTAGGATGCTGTCAGCAAACCTGCTGCCAGAGCTGAGCTCTGGGCTCCTGAGCTCCATTCATTAGCAGGGAAATCACTGCCAGGGCAGGAACAAAATGAAGTGGATGCCTCCAGAGTGACAAGAAAGATTGACAGCTGCAGGCTTCTGATTTTGATAAGAGAGGTGATATCTCTCAGGAGGGACCTTGCAGAGGTGGGAGCCCTAGGAAAGGTGTTCCTGGATGGCTAGGGAATGCAGGCTGCCCTGTGTTTCTCCTTCCTGTCTTGGGGAGCTGGTTGCCCATCTCAGAGCAGAGATAGTCTCTTAGACTTTTTTTTTAAAACCCTTACCTTAGAGTGATAAGGGCTAGGCAATGGGGGTCAAGTGACTTGCCCAGGGTCACACAGCTGGGAAGTGTCTGAGGCCAGATTTGAACCTAGGTTTGAATGTGTTGGACCCAAAGTCAGGAAATATGAGTTCAAATTTTGTCTTAGACACTCCTTAGCTGTGTATACTACAACAAATTACCTTATCCCTCGTGGTCTCAGTTTCCTCATCTGTAAATAGGGATAGTACTAACACCTAATCCTGGGTGTGAAGATCTAATGAGATAACTTAGGTATAGTGCTTTGCAAACTTTAAAGTTCCATGTAAATGCCAGTTATTATCATTCTGCATACATAAGCCAGTCAAACTTTATTTAGGCTTATTCAGAGATTTCCCTATTGTCCTAGCATCATTTTTTCCTATGCAATTCTAGAGGAGAGATAGGAAAAAAAATGAAAATCAAGCTAATATCTGTCCCTAAACAGGCAGCCTCAGGGAGAGCTTCCTGGGGGCTAAGGTCCTTGTCATTCTATCCATAGCTTCTCTGCACCCCCAGCCCCAGGGAACTGAGCATTGGCAGAGCATGCGCAGCCATTGTAAGAGTCAGCATCATCCCTCTCACACTTAGGAAAAAGATCTTAATGAACGATTCTTCATTGGAAGAAGGAACATGAAAACCCCAGTGAGACTATCCCACAATAGATTCTTTCAGAAGAAGAATGTCCTCAGTATGTTTATGGTTTTATTTTAGGGTTTTGGTTATGTATAATTTTGCTGTTACAATAATGACCAATATGGAAGTGGGTTTTGCATGACAATAAGAATAAAATAAAAAAAAAAGGATGTCCTCTTTCCAGAAGAGATATGTGCCCAAAAAAGATCATGAATAAAATGGAGTCTTGGTAAATCTGGTCCTCTTTTCTAATGCCCAACAGGAAATCACTCATTAAAGAAGGTCTGTGATTCCTGTGATTTTGAGAATCTTTTTGTTAAAAGAATCATCTTAATCAGTCAATAAGCATTTGTTGACTGCCTACTATGAGCCCAGTATTGTAAAACGTTCTGGGGATGCAATGGCAAAAAAATGGAATAGTCCCTGTGTTCAAAGAGCTTATAGTCTTAGGAAAATAACATGCATGCATCTGATTAAGAATAAAATATATACAGAGTCAACATAGGGAGCTGATCTCATACAGGAGATAGCGCTTTAGCTGAGTTTTGAAGGAAGCCAAGAATTCAGAAGACATGGTGGAGAGAGTGCATTCCAGGTGTGGGGGACGCAGAGGCAACGAGACAGAAGATAGGAGGTCCTGGGTAAGGAGCAGCAAGTGGGACCATTTGGTTGAACTATACAGCATAAGGAGATGGGTGATGTGGAATGAAACTGGAAAGAACTTTAAAATCCAAAATGAGGACTTTGTATCTTATCTCAGAGGCAATAGGAAATGACTAGAGCATTTGAGCACTAAGTCAAGCCTGGGCTTTAAGAAGGTCACTTTGGCAACTTTGTGGTGGATGGAGTGGAGAGGGAAGAGATTTGAGGCAGAGAGACCCACACAGAGGCTCTTACAATAGTACATAGGTGAGAGGTGATGGAGGCTTGAATTAGGCTGGTGACTATGAGAGGGTAGGGAAGGGGATGTCAAGGAAAGAAACTGTGTTTGCAGAATCGACAAAGTTTAGCAACTGACTGGATGTAAGGAGTGAGTGAGAGTAACACATCAAGTTGAGGTTGTGAACCTATGTGACTAGAGGGACGGTGGTGTCCTTGACAAAAAATACTGATTAATTAGAGGCTTGGTTTTAGAAGAAAGACAATAAACTCGATTTGGGACAGTTTGAGGGTGAGATGTCTACAGAACATCCAGTTGGAAATATCCAGGAGGTAACTAGTGTTTACCTCTTGATCAACTCTGATCAATTAATTTGGTAAATCTGGATTTTTCTTTAGTGGATTTTCTTAAAGTGGAGCATATCTGAAGGTTTATAGTATTGCTCCAAGCCTCAAAACTCAGGGTCTAAGTGGTCAGTGAGATATTCAAAGAACAAAAACAAAACCCTTCTCAGATGATCTTCCTATTGAGGACAGCTAACTCTTTCTAGAACTTTTATCTTTGACAAATTGACCTTCGCTTAACTTCAGAACCCTGTGTCCATGTATGAGGGAAATATTCTCCTCCAGAGGGAGAATCCATTGAGGGGAATTTTTCTCCATGAATATTTTACCTTCATTACAGATAACACTTTTCCATCCTCAAACACTGTTAGGAGTTTAAGAATATCTACTTATCCTTTATTTGTTTATGATTCTTGGGGTGTTTTGCTGGTCACCTGACCACCTCTGATCACCCAACCCATGCCACATATGTTCTGTCTTCCCCTCTTCAACATATTTTTTATCTCTTTTTCTATCTTTTGTCTTTCACCTTCTATAACCCATTTCTTCAAATTGTCCCCCTCATCTACATTGACTAGCCATTTTTTAGGTTCATTTCCTTTTTTTTAAACCTATACCTTTTATCTTAGAATCAATACTATGGTTTGATTCCATGGCAGAAGAGTGTAAGGGCTAGGCAATGGAGGCTAAGTGACTTGCCCAGGATTACACATGTAAGAAGTGCCTGAGGCTATATTTGAACCCAAGACCTCTTGTCTCTAGGCCTGGCTTTTAATCCACTGAGCCAACTTGCTGCCCCCTTTAGGTTCATTTTCTTATATTTTCACCCCACCCACATGAGAAATTGATTTGGAAAAAATTCCCATAATAGGTTCATTCTTTGGTTTCTGTAGAACCTGTCTGTTCTGGATAATTGAGTCCTCCACCTTACGGTCACAAAGGTTGAAGAGAGAGAAGGGAGAGAAAGTATATAAATGGTTTGGTGGAGACTATCCCCGTTGTTGGAAACGCAAGCCAAAGAGCATACCATATTCTTCTCTTCACTTCTTTACAGAGGTAGGGATACCACAGGTACCCCTCCCAAACACTGTATACATTGCCAGGCATTTTTCCATGTAGTTTAGTTTTGCTGATTTTTTTCTTTTAAAAATACCTTATTTTTTATATCTCTGGGATGAGTTTAATGGAGGAATTCATTTGAAAAAAAAAAAAACAAAATGCATATCATGAATATTATTTTCATACCCCAAAATAGTCACTCAGTGAACATTTATGAAGTATTTAGTGTGTGGCAGCCACTGCTAAGTGCCAGAAATGCAAAGATGGCAAAAGACAGTTCCTGTCCTTAAGGAGTTCCCAATCTAATGAGAGAAGAAAATATATAAGAAGAATCTGAAAAAGGGTGTGGCAGGAGTAAAAGTGGGGGGAGAAGATACCAGGCAGGGGGGACATGATAAGGTACAGAGGAATGCTGCCTCGTGGGAAATAAAGAGACAGTTGCCTTGGGCCTACTCTTTAAATGAAAGATTTTGGAGGAGATCCCAGGAGCAGGGAGTACTGACAGAAGATGTGATTTTCAAGTTTGATGTGATCTTGAAGGATGATAAGATTCCGGTGAAGCTCAGGAGAGTGAAGCTAGGTGGTTTTGTCTATTTTTTTTTTTGGTCAATTCAATATTTATTAAGCAGCTACTATTAAGCATATTACTAAAATGCTTTACTGGGGATATAAAGATACAAAATAAAAATCTCTGTTCTCAGGGATGTTACATTTTATAAGGAACAGGGGGGAGTAGAAGGAAGATTCTAGGGAGTGAAGGGGAGAAAGGAGACATCCAGACAAATTGTACTAAGAATTGTACCCAGACGGGTTTCCAAATTTGATTGCATTTGGAATATTATATAACCCTTTCAATAATCTCTAGGAGCCTACTACTACAAAAGGCTCCCTCTTTAAACCCCAACCGTCTCTTGGTGATTTTAGTCTTGGTCTATACCTTTGGTAGTGCTATATGGCGGCAAATCATGAGTCAATATGACTTCATAAAAATCACAATCGCAGTCTCCTTTGATACAGATGATCCAAAGAACAACAGAAAGTAATTGAAGGCAGCATACTTCAATTTTTTTGAAGCTTATTTCAGTTCATACTCCTAAAATAAAATCTCTTTCACATTACTATGGAAGTTTCACCCATCACTAGTAAAATATATCTGATGGAAACACCATGATGGGTAAAATAATGCCATGTTTTAAAAACATGGTTGTATTAGGAAATTCTTTTATGGGCACTACCACAGGTCAGATCCATCAGAAATTCGACCTTCAGGTCTGGGAGTCACAACCTAAAAGGAACACTGATAAAATGAAGCATTCCCAGAGAAGAATGAGCAGAATAATGGGAAAACTAAGGCCACCACAGGAGCAACTGTCAAAGCCAGCATATTATCAGTGATTGATTTATGCTCGGGAAGTGGTGTAAACAGCATCAAGGGCAGGTATAAATAGAAAAGGAGGTGGGTTGGTTATGAAAAATAAATACATAAATTAATAGATGGATAATGGCTGGCATTAATTTAGTACTTTAAGATTTGCAAAACACTTTGCAAATCTTATCTGATTTTGTCTTCCTAGCCACCCTGGGAGGTAGTGCTAACATTATGTCTATTTTATATCTGAGGAAACTGAGGCAGACTTAGGCTAAGCAATGTATCAAGTCACATAGCTAGTGAATGTCTGAGGCCAGTTCTGAACTCTGAACTCTAGGCTTCTGTCCACTGTGCCACCTAGCCAGGAGCTGGAAGAGAGAGAGACCCAGATTGTTGTGTTGTACGGTTACCCACAAAAGAGCAAAAAAAAATAAAAAAAAACAAAGAAAGGCCTCTAGCATGCCCTGTAGCTTGTTATGTTATTATGGAAAATTGCCAGAAAGACATAAGGAATCACAGAGGATTAGAAGTTGTGCAGAGACCGAGAAATACTGATATGATCGTAGATTCATCAGAGTAAAAATAGTGCATTTTATGGATGTGTGTGTGCATGTGGGGGATTGGGGAGGGTCCATAGTATTCATGGGCTCTTTGGTAGCCCTAGGGTGAGAGTAGCGGGATGTCTCCTTCCCAAGCCCCGTGTCCATTCTTCTGGCGGTCAAAACTGGGTCTGCTCCCTACGTATTCAGGCATCTAGAAAAGACAGGTACACCCAGTCTCCACAGGCCTAAACTTCCAGAGGCTGGGATTCTCATTTGTTCTCAGTAGCCAGAAAAGGCTCCTAGCTACCAGAGCCTGCGTCAGAGAAGGAAACCGCAAAGGATCTCTCTTTATTGTTTGCAAATGCCTGGGTTTATTTCTTGCTTGATTACTGTGCGTTATCATTCACCATCTGTGGGGAAATCATAGGCACTCTAATCGGTGAGAAGACAATAAGAGAAATGATTTAAATACCTTCACAACCAGGGAATCTATAAAACAGAAACACTCCTAGGTCATAAAAATCACTTCTCCTATGCTCACCTAACAGCTCCCAGCCTAAGAATGAACACTCTGGGAGCTGTTTCCACCCCGCACCCCCAAACCCCATCCTGACAGCCAGCTGGGCCCAGAGGGCTGCCTCCTGAGGGAACTTCCAGTGTGGTCCAGAAACTTGGTGTTCCTCATTGACAGTCCCAAATGTCAGTTTCCACTTCTCCCCTCAAAACATTCCTGTACCCAATTCATCATTCCTCACCCACAAGGGATGGTGCTCGCTTTAAGAAACGTTCTCCTAACAGATCCCTTATGTCTTCAGTCATTACTGAAATTAGCAATAGGAACATTGCATCAACCTGGGGACAAGCACTGTGATGAGCTAGGTACTCAGTCACTGATTCCTTGGGTATTTCTTAGGTGCCAACTCTGCATCGCAGGCAGCCAGGTGGCACAATGGATAAAGTGCTGGGCTTGGAGTCAGGAGGACCTGCATTCAAATCCCAGCTCAGATACCAACTAGCTGTGTGACCTGGGCAAGTCACTTAACCCTATATGTTGACTACAAATTCCGAGAAACTGGCTTCTAGATATGAAAATTAACTTAATGATTAGGCTAGCAATAATCAATCGATTAAATGCTCAGTGATATCTCTCTTGGTGAAATCCTATCTTGGTTATCCATAAATATAAGTTTGGAAGCTCATTCATTATTCAACTGTTCCCTGGACAACCCAAGACATCTCTAATTGGTGAATAGCCAATGAAAAGGTGATCCATCAAACTCTCAATCCCTCCCCAATTCCTTCTGTGATGGTGGACCATCACATGTCTGGCCCCATATCACCAATGTCTAGAGGAAGAAATTGAGTTCTGCCTAGTTAAGTTCTTCCTTATTCAATGTATCTCATTGGGAGATTCAAGGCCTTAGGTCAGCTACTAGCAGACATACCTGGTTTAGGCTGGTCCATATTTACTGAGCTCACCTTTCTTTCCTACAAAGGAAGAAATTTTGGGGGGTAGAGAACTAGTTGAAATTCCTAGGAGCAAAGGAGTAAGTAAGAAGGTCCAGGAACTGATCTGAAAATAGAAATAATTCAATTTGTTTGAATTAAATCCTCTCAATTGTTTGCCTCAGTTCCTCATCTGTAAAATGAGGTGGAGAAGGAAAAGACAAGCCCCTCCTATATCCTTGCCAAGAAAACTTCAGATAGGGTTATGAAGAGCTGGACATGACTGGAAAAACTGAACAACAACTTTGCACAAGGCACTTCTCTTCACCTTGAGGGAGAGACAGTAATGAAGAAAATGGTAGCTCTGCTCTTAGGATCTCATAGTCTAGAAATAATAATATGTATCTATACTTTGAGTTGACAAAATTCTTTTCATGTCTAACCTGTGATGCAATTAATGAATTATCCTCATTTAGGAAAGAAATACTAATTTATTAAGCACCTATTACATGTCAGACACTGAGCTAAGAGCTTTTCAAATATTATTTGATTCTCAGAACAACTTTGGGATGTAGGTGTGTTGTTATCCTCATTTTATAGCTTAAAGAAATGGCAAAATATTAAAATCAAAGGTTAAGTGACTTGCCCAGGGTCACACAACTAGTACAGTGTGTGTGAGGTCAGATTTGAGCACAGGTCTACCTGGCTCAAGGCCTAATATTCTCTCTACCAGATCATCTAGTTGCTTTTAACTGGAAACACTGATGACACCGTATGGTACAAAGAAAAGAGCATTGGTTCTTCAGTCAGAGGAACTAGGTTCAAATCTCTCCTCTACTTCTATCTGTGTGATGTTGGGCAAGTCTCTTAATCTCCACAGGTCTCAGTTTCCCCCTCTGTAAAATGGAAGTGGGATGGATAGATGACCTCTCAAGTCCCTTGCAGCTCTAGTGCTATGATCTTATGAGACATGAAGGCTATAAGAGGTGAAATGAGTTTCCCAAAGTTAAACCCAACTCTCAAGTATTAGAGGTGCCTTTCAACCTTGAGTTGCCTGCCTACAATCCATTGCTCTTTCCACTACAAAGCAGGATGTGCTAAGAGCTGTAGCAGAAGGAGTTTGCAGGAGTCAGCACCATGTCATGGAACCCAATGTCATTTAGGATAGAATGATATTTTGGAGATGCTTGGTATCCCAGGAATGGTTGCACAGTGGCCTGAGGTGAGCCTCCATCAGTTCAGTGTCTCATGTCCATCCCATCCACTTCAGTTGATAGCTCATGCCCAGCATTTGCTGGAATCCCCCCAGGCCTGGCATAGGCTCTCTCTTTTCCTTGTTCCTTGCCAATATGAGCCTGAACACCAGTTTCGACAGGCAACTTTCTTTTAACCTTCATCTCCACCCCACTCCCACAATGACCTTGGATTTACATTTTTGCTTATGTTTGATCTCTTCTTACCTATGGACATATTTTCCCTTCTGATAAAATGTAAGTTCATTAAAGGTAAGGACTGTTTCTTTTCTTTACAGCTTCTTCACCAAGCCCAAAGCTAGCACAGAGCAGAGGTGGGGTAAATGCTGCTTGATTACCGCATGTCTCATTTTTATCACTCTGTGCTCAATAGCAGGGACTTGTACATAGTAGGTACTTAATAAGTGTTAAAGCAAACATAGCATGGAATGATATTTTGGGACATTGACGACTATGGGAATGTTCTTTGCTCCATTATATATATATTTGCTAGGAAGGTTTCGACTTTCTTTCCAATGAAGAGATGGGGAAGAAAATAAATGCTTATTAGTTGAAAAAGAAAAGAAAATGTCCAAAGTATAGCAGAGAGTGAAAATTCAGTTTCTAGAGCTAATCTTTTCCCCAGCCCTTTTGGCTCTTAATCTGGCACTTCAACCCTTACCTTAGCCCCTCCTTCCCATACATGTTAACATTATCTGACCGCTCCTGACATTACCTTCTTTGTGATTTGTCTGTGACAATGACAATGATCCTTCCTTGTTCTATTGAAAGAGTCACTGATCCTGTTTCCTGGGAAACGCACAGGAACCATTTTAAAGGAAGACAAGAGAACTCCCCTGCTTTGGTTCAAGTCCTCTTGTCCTTGGACCAAGGTTTCAGATGGGGTGGCTAGCATGCTGTCTGGGGCCTCAGCACTATTACCCCAGTTCCTGGACAGTTTGGAAAGGGACTTTCTAGGTGTGGGCTAAGGCTTCAAGGAAGGAATACATGGGCTAAGAGAGACTTGCTGTCTCCCTCCCACTGTGTTCTGTGTTTCTCATCTCTGCCGGGTCCCTCACGCCTCCCGTCTACAATCTGCTGTCCTCAGGTGCAGGGGAGCAAATCTCTGAATCCATGGAAACCACCAGAATGCTTGCTCGGCTCTGAGGTTTGGATCCGAGCTGGAAGCAGGAGGAGAAAGAGGAATTGGCGTCACTCCTGCCAGACCCTTAGGGAGTAGGGGAAGTGGGAGCTGTGAGTGAGAGAAGGCTCTTTCCATGGAAAGTAGAATTGTCATTCAGGTCAAGGGCAGAAACATCAGCTTCCCCAGGATGGAGACAGGGATATTTGGCCACCATTTCTTTTCTTTTTTCCTTTTTCCTTTTCTCTTTTCTTTTTTTTTTTGCCTGAGTTTTTCCATCCAATTTTTTTTGCATGTGATTGACTATAGAAAGGAAGGCACAAGTTTTGTTTTCCACTAAGGAGCATATCTGGCCAAGACAAAAGCCTGAGGCCTGCATGGAGGAGCAAGAAGACTGGGGTGGGTGGCTCAGTACAAAAGTAGGGGGGGAGTGGGTCCAGCTTCTCATCAGCATAGCCAAGAACTTCCAAACTCACCAGCTTAAAATTTTAATGCAGGCACTGAAAGTGGAAATACTTTCCATATTCATAATAAATAATTAAACAGGGCTTTTTCCCCCCATGGAAAAAAAAAGCAAAAAATATGACTGTTGAATCATGAGAAGTACAAACCTTAGGGCAATGTTTTTCTTTTAAAAAAAGAAAACAAATATTTACATAAACATGGATGCAGCATGGATTTGGACTTGGTAATGTATTGTCTGGAGGGCAGTCTGTGTTGAGCTGGGTTTCAACCAAAGGGAGCAAAAGGGAGGAATGCTCCCTAGAGATCAGGCTGAATTGCTAAAGGGATATACTAGGAAGGGTCTGGTTTGCAGAGAGGAACCTAACTATGAGTAGAATCCAGGCCAAAGGAGTGGCCAGGAGGAGCAGGATAGGATAAGTCTGGATGTTCACTGAAGAGAACTGAGACCTTTTTTCTCCTCTTGCTAGGGGACAATCAAATTTCTTTTCTTCCCTCTAGGGCATAATATCTGAATATCCCACTCGTTGGTGTGAGAACTAGATTGAATAAACCCTACCTCTCTTCACCTCTTTTGAGCATTTGGGTGAGAAGGGGATACAGGAACTATGGAAACAGAATCTCTCAGTAACTCACTTCTGTGCAGGGCCACCATATAATCCTCATAGGAATCTCCATTTCCTCAAAGAGAGGCAGCATGGTGTCATGGTAGTAAGCTCAAATAGAAATAGTGGTCCCTAAACTGTATATAAGCATCCCTGCAGGCTGCATATTGACTTAGAAAACCACATATTAACATTATCTATGTTTTACTGTGTTTTTGTTTATTTTGTTAAATATTTCCCAATTGCAATTTAATCTGCTTAGGGCTGCATTTGGGGGTGCTGTGGGCACCATTTTGCCTGCAGGTCTGATCCCTTTCAATTCTCTGAGCAACTTTCTAAGACTATAAATTACAGAAAGGATCCAGCTTGCTTTGGAAGAGGTAACTTTCTTATTATCTAGGAATGTGCTAAACCAATGAAGTTACAATCCATCCCTATTTCTTTTTCTTTTTGGATTTCTTTCTCCTATTCTAGTCTCTACAGTTAGGTGCCTATACCTCAGTCAACTCTTGATGCAAAGTGAATATTCAATTTAAAAGAATACCTTTTGCAAACTGCCACCCCCCACAAGTATTTGAGAGGTATAAACAGGTATAAACAATAAAGAATTCATGCCTACCACCCTCTACCACATACAATCGAAGTTCTCTGGAAATATTTTACTAGAAACAGACATCCAGACTGCATTTAAGCTGGATATGGAAAATTTACAAGAAGCAGATGATCAGGAAAGAGAGGTCAGAAATGTGAGGTGACATCCAGAAAAACCTTTTCTGGTGAGAGGAAAAGGTTTTGACTCTTGGCAAATCACGTTCTGGGGAGATTTCAATCACTGCAGGATAGCTAGCTCCTGGCCATTCTGAGCTGAGTGTTTGGCAGAATGTAGTGCATCCATCATTCCCATATCTCAGAGACCTGTTCCTGGTTCTGAAGCATTGATCACAGGAAGCCCACACTTAGCCTGTGTTGAGCTAGCAGCAAACCCACTCAGAATCCATATTACCTCCAGAATCACCTGGTCCATCCTTATTTCCCAAATTCCCCCCTTCCCATGAAGGTGTTTGAGGTTTACTTGTAGTCAAAGTGCCCTAGAGGTTCTTTTTCATGGCCTAAGGAGGCCATTTAGAATGAAAAATGGAGAATGGATTTGAGAAAATCACTTGAAAAGTCAAAAAATTTGAACAGAACCTTAAAAATATCAAAGGAAGTAAGCATTTATTTTTTTAAGTACTGACTATATTGGTTTTCATTGTTTGGGAGCCTTTTTATAAAAAGTTTTCAAATCCCCATTTCTTTCCAGAGAGGATTACAAATTCATACCATTATTAAAATTCAATATAAGAAATATGACTTGAAATAATTTTCTTTCATGGATATATAGCAAGGTATAGCTGAGGTGGTGTTGCTTATAATTACTTTTTACTTTTATTTTCTTTCTTTTTTTTACCAATCATATCTGCATGGAACACAATGTTATTTCCTTCTTTTATTGCCTCTGATTTGATGGTATTCCCATGTTGTGCTATGGGGTTCATTGGCATGATTTTATGACTACATCTCTAGATTTTGTTAAAAATGAATGAAACACCCTCCACTCAGAAGTGAAATTGAAATGTTCTTATTCAGCAGGGATCCAATTCTGCTTAGTTGTGCCATGGTAGAAAGAGAACCTGATGTATCTCTATTTCATAACAATCATCTCTCCCTTTGCTCACTCAGCAACCCTTTCCCTGACTTCCCAGTGCACTTGGGACTAGTTGAGGTATTATTGTCAGCATATCAGAAATGCCCCCTCTTGGGCCTCCAGGCTTTAGAGTGCTTTATGAAGAATATTATTTGCTATTTGTCAGGGTGTAACTAGCAAGGACAAACAGGGATTTGTCTCAGAGCACTAACATGAAGGAGGGTACAGGATGTATGTTCTTTCAGTGGTAATTCCTCTCACTTCATCTCATCCTGATGCCCTGATGGTTCATTCTCCTGTTGAGAAACTTCACCCAGACTGCAGGACCCTCCAGGATGCTGTAATCATAAATGTCCCTCTCCTAAGGCCTCCCTCTAACACCTCCATCCACCCACAACCCATATAGTGGCCAGGTCTAGACTCTCTGGTGAATGGACCACTCCTGCTCCCACCACAACCATACACATGATTGGACTGACTCCTGTAGCATCACTGTCAGGGATCACTCCCATTTGCTCCAGTTGCAATAATTCCTAGTTATGATTGGCTATTTTTTAGTTCTCCTACCCCCAGGAAATAGTCAGCCTTGCACCATGCCTGTGGACAGTCCTCTTTTATGTCCTATCAGTGACACTGGCATTCTCTAAAGTGCTCCAGATCACAGTCTTAGAGTGTGTTGGATTTTACACTCTCCTTCATTCTCTAGTCTGTCACCAAGGGAAGTAAGGAGAATTAAAGTCTGGTTCTTGTCCTTTGTGACCTTGGGCAAGTCCCTTCTCCTCTCTGGACTTCAGATTTTTTCCCCATAAAATAAGGATAATTAGATGATACAGATCTCTTCCAGCTATCAGATTTTATGCAGCTACTCAAGTCTGGGAACAACTTTGGAAAAATGGTACTTACTTTAGTTGAACACATCTAGCCACATAGATCTTCCATTCAAGAAATTCTGTATTGCTCCTACTGCAAAAATCAAATTGCTTTGGTTGGCTTTTAAAGTCTTTAAAATTTAGTCTCCAGTTTATCTTTGCAGTCCTTTATGAGCTCTATTTTTCAGCCAAAATGGCCTACTTGTTATTCTCTCTAAATTCTATTCCACCTTCTTCTCCAGGTTCTGTATAGGCTGCTGCCCATGCCTGGAGTACCTTTCCTCATCTCCTTCACCTATAAAAAAATCCTTAGTTTTTTTCAAACCTCAGCTCAAGTAGCACCTCCTATAGGAAGCCTGTCCTGATTGCTCCAGCTACTTGTGTCCCACATCCCTGGAGTCTCTGCATGCACATGTGTGTGTGTGTGTGTGTGTGTGTGTGTTTTCTTGCCCTCTCTGTGCTCCTCACCAACAATTAACAAATTGACTCCATTAACTTTTTAGACTAAGGTATACTTTATAAAAAACCATCAAAGAAGTGGACATAAAACATTTCCCTCAGACTAAGGTACCTTCCCCTTTGAAAACACAAGGTCCCTGGGGAGTGTGGGTTCTCTTTCAAGTGTAAAGGGAGGAAAGCACATGGGTGACAAATCCTGGAGGCACCCCTCCTCTGGAAGCTCTTTTCTCCCTCTGGGAATCCTCATGATACTCACTTCAGGTTATGGTTCCCTGATGGGTAGATAGCCCATACATGTCCATCCACCACCACAAAGGGTCTCATTCCCTGAAGTTGGTGCCACACTCTCTTTCTTCATCCGTCCATGGTTACTTCTTCTGTTCTCCACTTCTAGTTACTGATGAGACTTCTCAAGGGACTTGTCAATCTCCCGAACTCATGTGGTCATCTGAAACTCCTGCCCCAAAATACTTGTTTGTCTAAGATCAGGGAAGAAGGAACATAGAAACAGAGGTGCCGTGTGCTCGTGCACACATAGCAGTCTGGAGGGAGAATGTGGCTAGCTATCTCTCCCCAGACTAGCAGCTCTGAGAAACCTTTCTCATGTAACCCCACTTTCAAGACTCCTCTCTCCTTTTCTCACCAGCTCTCTCTGTCTCTAATAATGACTGAAATTCTCAAGAGTTTTCTTAATTTTAAAATAATTTATTAAGTGACTGACCAAGAAATCCTAAATATATTCAAAGAATTCTTGTGGCTTTCCAATGACATCCAAAACTCCTGGCTCAGGTATTTATAATGCACTTTGGGGAGCTCATTATTCAGCTTCTCTCTCGAACATCCCAAGATATCTTTAATTGGTAACTAGCTAATTAGGAGGTGGTCCATCAGACCCTCAGCCCTTTCCCACAAGAAGAGGATGGGTGATTTGTTTGTCAATTATTCAAGAAAAGAATCATTGCAGAACCTTCCTGCTAGCCAGAATCTTTGAAAGAACCACATTCCTAAGGACAAAAAGAATGCAAAATTCTGTAGACTGGATGGAGCCAAGTCTAAAACCTGGCTCAGGAATTCTCTCTAATGTAAAAATATTATACTATATGAAAAAATAAATTCTCACACTGACACAGCATGCGTTGATGTCCACAGATAAGGAGAGAGTCCCATACTAAGGGGCTATGAGACTAGGGTTTCATTCACTCAGTCACTAAGGAAAGAGACGGAGAAATGAAGAGGCTATCCCATTTATAATTATATTCAGTTCTATAATATATTCTCAGTTAGCACCTCCTGGATCATAGCTCCTCCAGCTACACAGTCAATTAAGAGACTTTTCGTTATCATGCAGTAATAACCTTGAGTCATTGTGGTCCTGAATCAGCTCCCCATAGTTACCATGTGGTTGGATTAGAAACAGAATGACAATCTGTTTATGCTCTAAAGACTGAAACAAAGCAAGAGATATTATTTGCACATTCTCCAGGGCTTGGCCCTTAAAAACCAGTTCACCCCTGCCTGCTCTCTCTATTTTGTATGTATTTCGGGTTTATAAAATTTTGTACGTATTCAACTCCCTCTTTCAATCTCCCTGAGAGTGGGGATTATTTGATTCTTGTGTCCAACCTCTAGTAGAGTACTTGATGCACAGTAGGTGCTAAATTAATACGTATTGCATGGATATATCCAATAAATTACTTGAATCCTTAATTAATGCACATTGTATGAACCTTCAAGGATTTGTGATTTTGTCAGCAGAGATCTCTCTCCACTGATGCAATGTGCAACCCATCTACACTGTTTGTTGTATACAGATTTCATGAGTTTCTGTTGCCAAAACATTCATCCGTCTCACTGGTTAACTAATCTGCTGCATTTGAGGCTCTCAACTCACCTAGATGATGTCTGCTTCTGGGTCCCATGCAAAGCCATTGCAGCTTGTTAGGACCAGCCTTTTGCTTGCCACTGGAAGAACCTTTGAGAATCCAGGGTCATAATGAGGAACCAGAAGTGGATAGGAATGAAAGCAACTCTGGAACAAATTGAAATAGGCCAATTCTTAGTTATTTGCATGTGGGTCATCTTGGCATTTTATTAATTTCAGTCAGTTTCCCCCAGATCTCTACCATGTTCCCTAGTTCTCCTTTATATAACCTCATATTTCATAGTCTGAGGCCAGTAAAAACAGCAGGGTGACTCAGCAGCAGGAGAAATGGCAGAAGGGGAAATAAGCATTTATATAGTGCCTACTTTGTGCCAGGCACTGGGCTAAATAAATATTATCTTATTTGATCCTCACAATAATCCTGTAAGATAAGTATTGGTATGATTCTCATTTTATAGTTAAAGAAACGGAGATAAACAGAGGTTAAATGACTTGTCTAAGGTCACACAGTAAGTGTCTGAGTTGAGATTTGAATTTAGGTCTTTCTGGTTTCAGACCCAGTGCTCTATCTACTGAACCACCTGGTTCCTTCTAGAATATTCTCTAAAACCAAATAGAAATTAATTCTGGAACTCTATGCTGTATATAATGACTAAGCTTAAGTTTGGCACTGAATGAGATATGAGAAGTCATACCTCTCTCCCTTCTTTACAAAAGTGCTAAACTATGATTGTGAAACATTGAATATACTGTCAGACTCAGCTAATTGGTTTTACCACATTATTTTTCTTTTCTTTTATTCTTTTGGAAGGGAAGAGGTAGTTGTTTTACCAATTCCATGTTGCTTAAGTGAAGTGTGGTTAAATGAAAGATACCCAAATCTGTCAATTTCTCAGTTTTACTCATAGACCTTAGACTAAGTATGAAAAGTTCTTCAAACTGGACTGCCTTTACACCCTGTGGTTGGATAGTCTGAGGTTACCTAGGTATGCCCCAGGGGTCATCTCTACCATGATCAAATTAGGTAGAATGGGATTCATTCAAAGGATTAGAGAAAGCATGGCATTCAACTAAACTGCCTTGAGAAAGAAATGTTTGGAGAGGCCTTTGCTCTGGCTTTGGTCTTGGTGTCTATCCTGTCCCCCCCCTTCACTTTTCTTTGGTCAGAAGAGGAATTTGAGAGCTTTAAAGGATCCAAAGGATTTTAGACTTCTCATCAGTGTCCCTGTTTCAACTGATGGCAGTGTCTGCTTTGGGAAATAGAATGGACACAGACTCACAGTTCCACGAAGGATCCCAACAAAGAAACTACACCATACCTAAGAGGGACTTCTTCCAGCTGAAGCTATAAATGACCTCTTTGCCACATTTGCTCTGTAAATTCCAGCCCAGTTTCCCCTGGACTCTCTATGTACTTTGAAAAGAATCTGACATATGTTTTGTTGGAGGGGAACAAGGAGGGAGAGAATGCTTTGTACCAACTATTCTTACCATACCATAATAAACATACTCCTTTTTTAAAGGCTCCTGAAAGCTGATTAAATTTATTTTCAACCTCTGGAAATTTGACTCTCATGAGAATGGGTGTTGGGATATGCCTTCAAAGCTCAGATGGGTTATGCTTTTGTTACAATGGTGCTTACCAGGTAAAGAAAGGAAGAGGGAAAGATTTGGAAATGAAAGTGATGTAAAAACAAACAAACAAAAAATTTAAATGAAACAATTTCTGGATCACATACTGTTTGGAATTATCATTTACATTAACTTTGTGAATAACTGAGAGTTGACTGGAAATAGAAAGAATCTACGCAGGGAGGACCAACAGCTAAACTGAACAGCAGAGACAGAATCACTTCATTCCTGTCTAAAGCAGCCCCCAGGCAAAGTTTGGAAATAATTCCACCACTGGAAATCTTAGTGGGATCTTCTTTTTAATTTTACTTTTTTTCCCAAAGGAAGAAAGTAACATGGAGGCAAACACTCTGACATGGTCCAAACCTTCTTTGAAAGGAAGCCAAGGACAGTTGGTTTCATTGCTCTGCAGTTCTGGGATCTCCCATTCCAGACCCTTTATCTGGGCCAGGGTCTTGGGCCAGCCTCCTATCTGCTTTTCTGGCTGGGCACTTCTCAGTGCAAAAGACCCTCCTGCCAAGAATGAGCTTTATAAACAGAGTCTCTTTGAAGGATTTTACAGGGAAAACAATCAAGAGAGGGAGTGGAGAAACTGAAAGAGATGCTCCTCTGGCTGGGTGGCCAAATCTTAATGGACATATTTTGATTATACTAGCTTCTGAATGTGAGGCTACCATTAATGAGACTAAAGTAATGAGGTTCACAGGGTCTCATTTCCTTCCTTGTTCTGTAGAATCATTTAGTTCAAGCTTTGGGAAAATCACAAATTTATTTCAAGATCCCAGAGATCAATATCACTCTATAAATTTAGGGCTTTAGGGAAATTTTACTTAAAATTGTTTCATGAGGGAAATGCCCGAGGCAGACGCTTTAGTTCATTCAGTTCTTTTGAGGAGACCTTCTTATCTTAATTCTATATGAAAGGATACATTTGCAGGACTATGTCTACTAATCAAACACAGTGTTTTTTATGGTTCCTTCATGGATGTGGGAAGAGAAGATGGAGGATGAAGTAGCCAGACTCAATAGAGGAACATTACTATCTTTTAATTGTTTTAAGGAGCAGTTCTTCATATTGTAGATTATTCCAAGACTGATGGTCCTCTCTTTTTCTCCTTCTTGCCCTGGGTTTATTTCCTAACTGATGACAATCTTTCATCTAAGAGAGGTAGGAAGAGATGGAATCTACATACAGCAGGTTCTCCTGATGCTTTGATACACAACTTGGAGGCTGAAAGTACTGGCTGAAATAGAATGAGATTGGAGAATTTCCTGTTAGTTTTAACAAATGAATGAATGAATTCACAAGTGAAAAGCATCTATTAAGTGTTTACCCTGTGCAAAGTACTGTGCTAAGTGCTGGAGATACAAATGGAAAAATAAGAAGAAAGTCCCTGCTCTCAAGGATCGCACATTCAAATGGAGGAGACAACATAGATGGAAGATTTCAACTGCAAGTCAGACATCAAGGTCTCTTGGTCTGTAGGGGGCACTGATGGGCAAAGTAAATGGTAATCCTCTTCTTGAATGTCATTTCCACCAATAAAATCATATCAGTTTCTGATATTAAGTCATTTGACAGTGACAAGGACTCTGGTGAAAAGAACTGTCTTTTCTAGGTCTTCAACCTAGAAACGACGTGGCTTCAACAATGTGGCTATAGAACCCACAGGAGCAATCACCAACCTGCATCTCCACATGGGTTACCTCTCAAGATGATAGCTGAAAACACTGTACTGGAAGTACTGCTATTCCCAAGGCTTTTGGGTTTAGGGCCCTGGGCTGTCTCCATCAGGGGAAATAATGGTCTAAGTAGTGGTTTTGATTTCCCTTTCTTTCCCTCAAAGTGTCTTATTGCTTCAGTATATCTAACCTTTCTATTTTGTGTTTGGCAGCTGGTAGAGATCTCTGATCCCTTTCCATAGGAGGTACTTTCCTAAATGATGGTTTGGGGAGTTAAGCTACCAGTAGGACCAGTAGCCTGGGCCCTGTCGTCATTTTCAGGACTCTTGGGCCTATATGCCTGTGGCCCCAGCACATCTTTATTTATTTATTTTTTAATTTGGGATTTATTTAATTAATTAATTTTGAATATTTTCCCATGGTAACAAGATTCATGTTCTTTCCCTCCCTCCCCTCAACCTCCTCCCACAGCTGACACACAATTCCCCTGGGTTTTACATGTGCCATTGATCAAGGCTAGTTCTATATTATTTTTATTTGCACTAGGGTGATCGTTTAGAGTCTACATCCCCAATCATATTCCCATCAACCCATGTGATCAAGCAGTTGTTTTTCTTTTGTGTTTCTACTCCTACAGTTCTTCTTCTGGATGTGGATAGTGTTCTTTCTCATACATCGCTCCGGGTTGTTCAGGATCACTGCATTGCCACTAATGGAGAAGTCCATTACATTAGATTGTACCACTGATTGTATCAGTCTCTGTGTACAATGTTTTCCTGGTTCTGCTCCTTTCGCTCTGCATCACTTCCTGGAGGTTGTTACAGTCTCCCTGGAATTCCTCCACTTTATTATTCCTTTAAGCACAATAGTATTCCATCATCAACCTGTACCACAATTTGTTCAGCCATTCCCCAGTTGAAGGGCATCCCCTCATTTTCCAATTTTTTGCCACCACAAAGAGCCCAGCACATCTTTATAATCATCATAGCAATTCATTTTTTTGTTATTTTTAATCTATTTAATTTTTACAGTTTTTCTCAATTACATGTAAGCACAAATTTTTAATATCCATTTAAAAAATATCAAGTTACAAATTCTCTTCCTCCCTCACTTCCTCCCTCCTTGAGAGGACAAACAATTTGATATAGATTACACATGTTCAGTCCTGCAAAATATTTCCATATTAGACATGTTGCAAAAGAAAATACAGATCAAAACCTCAAAGAATAATAAAGTAAAAAAAAATATTCTTACATTTTCATTGAGATTCCATTGGTTCAGGGGGCAGCTGGATGGCTCAATGGATTGAGAGCCAGACCTAGAGACAGGAGGTCCTAGGTTCAAATTTGGCCTCAGCCATTTCCTAGCTGTGTGACCCTGGGGAAGTCACTTGACCCCCATTGCCTAGCCCTTACCACTCTTCTGCCTTGGAACCAATACACAGTATTGATTCCAAGACAGACGGTAAGTGTTTTTTTTTAAAAAAATATTCCATTGGTTCTTTCTCTGGGGTTGGATAGCATTTTTCATTATAAGTCCTTCAGAATTACCGTGGATCATTGTATTACTGAGAATAGCTAAATCATTCACAATTGATCATCGTACAATATTGCTGTTTCTGTGTACAATATTTTCCTGGTTCTTCTCATCTCACTCTGTATCAGTTCACGTTGTCTTCGTAGGTTTTTCTGAAGCATCCCTCTCATTATTTCTTATAGTCCAATAGTATACCATCACAATCGTATGCCACAACTTGTTCTGCCATTCTCCAATTGACAGACAACCCCCCAGTTTCCAATTCTTTGCCACCATCAAAAAAGACTGCTATGAATATTTTTCTACATATAGGTCCTTTTCTTTTTCCTTTGATCTCTTTGGGATACAAACCTAGTAGTGGTATTGTTAGGTCAAAGTATATGCATGCTTTTATAGTCTTTTGGGCAGAGTTGCAATTGAGCAATTCACATTTATATAGTACTCCAAGGTTCTCAACAATTTTGTGAAACTGTGAGCTATGAAGTACCAATAGTATTATCTTGACTTTACAGATGGGAAATGGGGAAATAGATTCAGAAAGTTCATTGTTATAGTGACACCAAACTGCCTCCCAGTGTGTAACATTTATCTTTTCTCTCACTCAAGGTGACTTCTCAGTCAACAGCAGGCAGTCTAGTACAGAGCATTCAACCTAAAATCAGAAGACCTCAGGTCATATCCTGAATACGACTTTCTACCTGTGTGACCTTGGCTAAATATCTTAACTTCTCTGGATTAGATAATCCCAAAGTCCCTGTAAATTCAGGTTTGTTATCAGAAGATCCAGAGAACTAGGGAAATTCCATCCCATCTCTTTTCCCCATGGCCTGCTTTCCCACTGATGCAATGGTCAATAGACCCTAGGTGGTTTGAGTTTTCAGAATGAAAGAAGTAAAATGACCTCTTCTAATTTTGCCTTGGTATCACCCAGTTTTTATTATCTTTTTGAAAGCACTCTACCTACATTCTTATATTTGTCCTATTCTCTCCTCATGAGCAGACATACTGTGCCCACCCTGTGAGCTATGATGACTAAATATAAGCTGCTATGTTTGCTGTAGTTGTTATTTTAATATCTACATTAATATTCATAACATTATCTCATGCCTTACCTCCTCAGTGAAGCCCTTCTAACAGCTCTAGCCCTCTTGACTACATCTAGTATGTATGTTGGTCCTGATTTTTTTTTTAAAAGTAGGAATTTCTGGGGTATTTGCCCCTTTCTTTTCCATTTATTAACTAAAAACCTGGTGAAAATAAAGTGTGCCTGCTCTAACTAATAATTTTATAATGGTTGGTTGGGCTAATTGGAGAGACTGAACAAGATGAAGTACTACAGCTTTTAGGGGTGAAAGCAGTAGCAAGCTGGAGCAAAGAAAAAGAATCAGGATGTTGTTCGTGAAGAAATGGAATAAAAAAATTGGAGGACTTGCCAGTTTCCTCTGATGAACTGCTGGAGTGAGAGAGAGATGTCAGTTCCACCCCCATCCCACCCCACTTTCAGGAAAATGGTTCAGTCAGAGAGTAAGAGGCTTCAACAGGGCTGCTGGGGGAGAGGCTTCTGCCAAGAAGCTCTCATATCTGGGACTATACGTGAAGGAGAATTCACTTTCATTTTTGAAACTAATGACTGCTCATCTGAAGATTTCTATTTCATTTCCCTCATTTTAATAAAAATTTCCCCCTGGAATATTGTGAATGTGACACTTACAAGTGAGGAAACCATGCTCATATATGAGTGGGGATCTTGCCTACATCTTCTTAGGTTTCCAGAGTAGGGGCTATGAGATAAGAGCAAGAAAATTCCCCTGAGAATGCATGGGCCTTTTGTATCATGAAAGATTCTCTAACATGATGGTATGAAAATAATAATGATAATGATAATGATAATGATAATAATAATAATGTCCCAGAGATACTCGGAGTCTGTTGAAGATGAACTTATATCCCAATACTCTTATTCAATTACAAAAGGAATCATTTTCTCCACCTGTGTAATAGTCTGCAGAATATTAAATATAAAAGGAGTAATAGTATAGCAACTTATCCTTGGACTGTTTCTTTCTGAACCCCATTAAGAAAGATGAAAAGAATGATAATAATAATAATAGTAATACCTCCCAATTTTTTAGCTTATAAAGCACTTTCCTTACAAGAGTCCCTGAGGCAGGTGGTGCAAATATTATTATCCCATTTGACAGATAAGGAAATTATATATTTTGGAATTTAATTATTTTCTGTTTTGTGTTGATCTTCTGTTGTTTAATGTTTGTTCTGCTCCCAAGCAGACAGGAAGAGCATTGACTCTTCCTCAGTGCTCAGCACACAGTAGGGGCAAATTAGAATGCAGCTTTATTGAGGAGGTGAGACTTGAAGATGGTCCCCATTCATACATGAGGGAGCCAAAAAAATTCCTGGAGCCTTAACTTCTCCTCTTTCCTCACATAACACCAGCACACTGAGAGCCTGCTCTGCCATTTAGCATGTGGGGCAATAGCAATGATTTATGTGACCAGGAAAATAGAAGTTCCCACTGAGACATTTGGTTGTCTGGGCACAGCATTGAATTAAGAGGGGACTCAGCCTCTAAAGCCTCCTCTTCTAAAGGAGTTTGAAGAGGCACAGCGTGGCCAGGCAAGCCAATGATCAGATCCCTTCTCTCTTGGATGGGGGAATTCCCTTTGGTGTTTAACTGAAGGGCAGCCAGGGCCACAGTGACTGAGGGAGCTGAGCTGGAGGCTCTGACCGTTGATTTTCAAAGAGTGGATGACTCCAGGCTAATGGAGGAGCTAGCTAAATGCTAGCTCTAAATGCTAGGTGGAATGTAGCAGCCACAGTCCTTCCAGTCAGGCAGGTCTGATCCCATCACCTGGGGATGGAAGGGAAATTTACCAGGAGTTTGGTCTCAGATGTCTTCAGCTCCTCCCCTTTCTTTTTCTCCTTTTTTGGTTAATCAAAAATCATAGGCTCTGGGGAGGATAAACTGAGAGAATGTCAGAATCACTTAACCAATCAATTAATGTTATAAAGTGCCCACTCTGTACCAGGTATGGTACTAGTGAATTTAGAAATGGTAGCTGTGGGGTACTTGGTCTATGAAATTAGATGGGGGAAAATTCACTAATGTTTACATAGTATTTAGCATCTGGCACATAGTGGGTGACTAATAAATGTTGTTGAATTGAATTATGTGAGCAAAAAATAACTTTTCTGAGAAGGTGTCCATAGTCTTTACATGACTGCCAAAGGGTTCTTTAACACATAAAAAGGTAAGAACCCCTGATCTAATCAAGCTCAACTCCTCATTTTACAAAAGGGGAAAATGAGGAGAGAGTGGGAAAGGCTTATCACCTGGCCAAGTGACCTCAAACTCCAGTGCCAGAGTCAGGTCTCCAGAGTTCGAATTCTAGTGGTCTCTCCCTTTCATCCCTCCCCTCCCCAAACTACCTTTCTAGGCAACAGAATCTCCAGAGTCCAGTGGCACTATGGGAGATAGATCTTGAGGTCAAAGCAAAGTGAAATAAACCCAACTTATTTCTGCAGAAATGCTACAAAAAGGACTGACATCCTCTTACTGTGGTGACTGTTCCTAATGCCTTTGACCTCAGGAGTCTGGAACTTATAAGGACAACTCTGCTACTTGACTTTTTCTAACTTCCCTGATTTATATACTCTTGTCCAAACTTTCTAAAATCAATCTTTTATCCCTATTGCCTCTACAGCCCTTAGGCAGAATTAATTGTAAGGATCTGACCTCTGGGGATAACTCAGCAATCTGCTCCAAGTCCCAAACCTCTCCTTTCTCTAGCCAAACACATTTATTCTCTGACCCCAATCCTGGCTTGTCCACAGGGATTTTAGCTCTGAGTGGGATGGGTGACTCCCATCATCCCTGGGGGATGAGGGGATTGACATAGATGACTGACCCTAACCCAAACATGCTAGACCCTCCATTGGTGAGAGAGGACTAAGAGTGGGGCCATGTCAATAAATATAGATTAGATAGTCTATAGATGAGGCCAAGACTTTGTGGATGCTGCCACCTTCTAAGATTTGATTCATGCTGGACTCCTACTTTCCTCCAGAATTAATGAGCACCTAGAGCTAACTGTCAATTAGAATTCATTTGTATATGTTTTATATCCAAAAAGTCAAGGAAATTTCAGTGATTTAGTTGAGGGGAAAGGTTTTAATTCATCCAAGAAGAAGAATTAAAAACCGATTCTAATCACTTTGTATTGTCTAATAAAAGGGTGTCTGGGCAGAGAGTCAAATCGAATTAGCTGAGGAGAAACAGGAGCCAATGAAGAAGGAGAAGGTGAACTCTTTTGGAGGAGACCCCAGGGCTTTAAGGATAGTGGGGCCTGTTGCCTGTGAGGGCTCTGAGTCATATTTTGCCCCTCCTCCTTCTGGCACCATGGAGCTCTGAATTGCATAATCCATCCCTTCTCTCTCATCCTATTTTCTTCTGTTTGATCTCTGAGCTGTCTTGATTGTACCTGCTTTACGTTATAGACTTGGAGACTTGGAGAAAATACCTGTGGACAAGTCATGGTCTGATCAGAGGTTAGAAGGAATCCTGAACTGGGAGTCAGGAAGCCTGAGTTCTAGACCTAGCTCTGCCACTAATAATATATATGATCCTGAGCAAGTCTTTTTCAATCCCTGGGTCTCAGTTTCCCCTTGTATAATATGAAGGAATTGGACCCTTCTATCTAGAGACTGACCCAGCCTTGATGCCTCAGGTTCTGAGTTTTTGGGTTTCTCAGGAAAATCCTCAGGACATGCCCCACCAGGGATAATTCTCTTGAAATCTAAAGTAGAGGAAAGGAAAAGAAGAGGAGATTTAGCTTTGCCAACAGTAACATTCCTTGTTAGAGGCCAGAAAAGCTGGGAGGCTCCTTTGCCCCTGCTTTAAGGCTCTTCTCCCCTGGGGCATATTGGGTCTTTTTTGGCTCAGTGCAAAGAACATCTGCTTTCAGGGAGATGTTTTCTGATACAAATTTTTGTCTGCTAGAAGTGAGTCTTAGGGAGAGGAGGGGTATGGTGGTGAATATTTACCTCCCTCATGATATTTTTTGTTTCCTGGCTATTATTTTATTTTCACTTAATTACTTTTATAGCACAGAGACATTTTTATTCTTTTTTTAGATCCAAATTCTCTTCTTCTCCTTCCCTCAACGAGAAGACAAGGAAAACAAAACTTATTGCAAATATGGATGGTCATGCAAAACAAATTTCTTCATTCACAATGCCTCCCCCCTCCATAAAAGACAAGAAAAGCAAAAAAGCAGAAAAAGATAAGCTTCAGTCTGTACTCTGAATTCATCAGTTCTCTAGCTGGAGGTGATTAGCATGTTTTATTATGAGTCTTTTAGAATACGATAGGTCATTGTATTGGTCAAAGTTACTAAGTTCTTCATAGTTGATTATCTTTATAATATTGCTGTTATTGTTAGATTGTTCTCCTGGTTATCTGGTACCTCAGAATTGTTTAAATTTGTATTTCTCTAATTGTTAGTGATTTAGAGCATTTTGTCATACAGCCATTGATAGCTTTGATTTCTTCCTCTAAAAACTGCCTCCTCATATCCTTTGGCCATTTATCAATTAAGGAAAATCTCTTTTCCTTGTAAATTTGACTCAACACCCTATATTTGTGATGACAAACCTGTGGCACATATGCCAAAAGGGCCAAAAAGCTCAAAAAGAGTTCTTAATAGAAAGGGACTGGGGCGGAGCTATTCCCTTCCCCCTCTCCAGGCCCCTGAGGACATTCCTCACTTCCCCTGCCCCTCTGCCCAGCAGTCCAATGGGAGTGATTTCTTCTTCCCCTGTCTGGGGTAGGGGGTATGGGGGGGGGAATGCAGGAGATGTGGGGCATGGCGCTCAGACCTGGGGGGGGCAGGGCTAGCACTCTACCTCAAAAAGGTTTACCATCACTGCCCTATGTTTTTAGAAATGAGGTTGTTATCAGAGAAATGATGCAGAGATCCCCCCCCCTCCCCACAATAAGTTTCTTCTATTTTTAGTTGTGTTGGTTTTGATAAGGCAAAATTTTAAAAATTTTATGTAATCAAAGTTATTAATTTTATCTCCCATGAATCTTTTTCTTGTTTGGTCACAAACTCTTTTCTATCCACAGAACTGACAAGTAATTTCTTCCCTGCTCCCCTAATTTGCTTAGGATATCACCCTTTATGTCTAAATCATGAATCCATTTTTGAACTTATCTTAATATACAGGGCAAGATGTTGGTCCATGTCTAGGTTCTGTCAGACTACTTTCCAGTTTTCTGAAGAGTTTATTGTCAGTGAGTTCTTACACCAATTGCTGGAATCTTTGGGTTTATGGAATGCTAGTTTATTGCATTCATTTGTTTTTGAATATTGTGTACCTAGATCAATCTTTTTATTTCTTACACACTACCAAATTGTTTTGACGAATACAACTTTGTAGTATAATTTGAGATCTGATACTTATTAGGCCCCCTTTCTTACCATTAATTTTTTTTTATTGATTCCCTATCAAATTCTTGACTTTTTTGTTCCTCCATATAAATTAAAAAAATTTTTAGCTCTATAAAGTAATTCTTTGATTGATGTGGCACTGAATAAGTAAATTAATTTAAGTACTCATCATTTTTATTATATTGACTTGGCCTACTTATAAGCAATTAATATTTTCCCAATTATTTAGATCTGTCTTTATGTGAAGAATGTTTTATAATTATGTTCATATAGTTCCTGTGTGTCTTTGAAGGTAAACTTCCCAGTTTTTTTACTGTCTATAATTATTTTGACTGTAATTTATTTTTCTATCTCTTCTGAATTTTGTTCATAGAGTACAGAAATGCTGAAAACTTGTATATTTTATATCCTGCAACTTTGCTGAAATTGTCAATTGCTTTGATTAGCTCTTTAGTTGACTATTGCCACGTTGGCAAAGATGTAGCATGTGTGCAGAGGCAGCACCTGGGGAGCTGCTCTATTCCCCCTCTTCCCAGCACCCAAGGACACTTTTTGCATGATGCTTTATTTGAAGAAAACAGTGGATAGCTGGGAAAGAGGGGGAAGGGGAAGGAAAAGGGAAGGAAAAGGGATTCTGCCCACACAAGCAGCTTGCTTGGGGCAAAAGTGTCCCCTCTTCTTCTAGGTACAATCACAGACTTTTATAATCTGACGCAAGATTCTCCTCCTCCCCTCTGTTATAACGTTCATAGTCTTGAGCATGTGATTTTCAACATTACATACCCCTAAGTTAGACCCTAAAGGTCAAGCAAAACCTGTGACTGTCAAGGGATTCTCAGTCTAGGACAAAAAAGACACTTCTGAAACTCACTGTGCTTTCCCTCCTTCAGCTCATCTTGTAGCTGGCTTTCTTCCCAGGGTACAGATAAACTCTTCTCAAGGTTTTTGAAGATAGGTCAGGTAAACTAAAAGGTTTATGGGGTGGAGGTAGGGGACAGATAGTTTTAGCTTAAGGAATAGTAATACTAAAGGGTCTTGAGAATTAGGGTTATAAGCCAAATACTACTCTAAGAATTACACACTGAATCTCATTCCACAGAACATGAAGATAGAAAGCAACATGCAGGGTAGAATATGGTAGGGACAAAGGAGAGATCCAGACAAAGTGCAGTAAGAACATTTGAGGAAAGGGAGAATGCTTTCAGTTGGAGGGATCAGAGAAGAATTCATGGAGAAGGTGCCTTGCTAAATAGAGCCTTGAAGGAAGGAAATGAGCATTTATTAAACTTCTATCATAGCAGGTATCAGGCACTTTGTGGCACAGTACCAGGCATTTTATTAAGCTCTTTACAAATAGATTCTCACAAGAACCCTGGTAGGTAGGTGTTACTGTTAATCCCCATTTTACAATTGAGGGAACTGAGACAGACAACGGTTAAATGACTCACCCAGGGTCACATAGCTCATAAGTATTTGAGACCAAATTTGAACTCAGGTCTTCCTGACTCCAGCTCCAGGGCTCTATACATTGAAACACTTAGCTACCTTTTTAAACAGGATGGAGTATATTTTGAAGCCCCTTCTTCAAGATGGTCTATCTTTAAGAAGGTAAAGAGATGGGAAACAGCAACTTGAGTTTGCAGAACACCAAGTAGTTCAAATTGAGCCAGCATGGAGAACTAATATAAAATAAAAATAGAAAAATAGGTTGTAGAGATTGTGTAGAATCTTAAATGCCAGGCTGAGGGATTTTGTTTCCTGACAATTCTCTGGCATAAGGGAGTATCTCTTATGAGGACAGTAGGGTTCCCCTATTAACAGTTACTTTCTACAAAGGGGCTCACACTGCCCTTTTCCCTGAGAGCACACAGATAAAGCCCTTCTCTGGGAACCCAGTTTATTGACCCACTCTGAGACATCAGGGAAAACCGCCTCTTAATGAGTTAGATATTACATGTTAAACAATGGGATTCTGTTCAGTGCAAGGCTTTATGGGAAGCAATGGGGAAGAAGAGGAAGGGCAGAGAAAGAAGACTTGATTTACAACTCAGATACCATGCTAAAATAGAGTATATGCAACTTGTGTAAGGGTGGTGTTACATTGGGGAACAGAGAGAAATAGAACCATTCAAGGGGAAGAAAAGTATGCTTCTGTGGGAGGGAAGGGTGCACTTCAAAATCTCCTTTTGAATGTGTGGTTCTTATCCTCTGATTTTGGGTGACACCTGTGGAACTGGTTAATTGGCATACCAGTGCTCAGGGCAAAATGTTATTTATGGGTTTATTTTCAGTGAGAAAAACAAGCTAGTGGCAGATAAAATATTTCAAGGTTTGCATGTTCAGGAGAAAAACAAGCTAGTGGCAGACAAAATGTTATTTGGAACATACAACTGTAATAATCTTTAAAATATTATTGTGAATATTCTTTTCTATGAATATGTTCTATAAGCTTACAGCCTTCCTTCCTTAAGGGAAGACCATCAGGGATAATCATATAACAATGCTTTCCATGTATAGGCTCTAAAATCTACAGCCTCAATTAAGAGGGGAGACCTACAGTCTCAAAATTAATCTCAATCCCAATCTTATAACAAAAGTTGTATTTTGTTTTGATGGCAATAGGGAACCACAGGACATTTTTGAGTAGGGGTGTTACAAAGTTAGACATATACATTAAGAAAATTACTTTGGTAGCCGTGCCTAGATGAAGCCCTAGTTGAATGTTAGGATCAAAAGCCAAATTGTTAATGATTGAAGAGTAAGTAGATGATGTAAATAAAAGTGGAAGCATTCGATGTAGGCGATTGTTTTTAGGACTTTAAAAATGAATCCCCAGAATTTGAGTTTGAAGGGTCTACCTAATCTATACACAATTGGGATCTTCATTATAGTATGCCCAAGAAATGGCTGTCTGGTCTCTACTTGAAGATAAAAATGGGAAGTTGACCACCTTTCAAAGCAGCCCATTCCACTTCTGGACAGCTTTAGTTATTAGTAAGTTTTTCATGATACCAAATCTAAAATGTTCAGGGAAGCTAGGTTGCTCAGTGGATAGAGAGACAAGCCTGGAGTTGGTAACCAGGCCTGGGTTCAAATATGAACTAGGTCTTACCACTCTTCTGCCTTGGAACTGATATTTAGTATCAATCAAATCTAAGACAGAAGGTAAAGGTTTAAATAAAAAAATCTAAATTGTTTCCTGTTTCAATTCCCACCCATTCTTCTTAGTTCTTCTGCTGGGGCCAAACAGAACAAGTCTAATCCCTCCTCTACCTGATAGTCTTTCAGATATTTAAAAGTATTTGTGATATTTCTCCTGAGACTTCTCTTTTCCACACTACATACATCCACATCCTTCATCCTCATGACATGAACTCAAGGCTCTAGTTTGCCTTCTCTGGACATTTCCCAGTTTGTCAATGATTTTCCTAAACTATGGCTTTGAGAACTGAATAAAATACTATAAATGAGGTCTTTAAAGGCAGGGTACACTGGAACAAATACTTGTAAATCCCTGGAAAAGGTGTCTCTCAGTGCTTTAGTTTTTTGACTGCCCCATTACACTATTGACTTATGTTGAGCTTTTGATGTTTATTCAGTCGTTTTCAGCTTTTTCTGATTCCTTGTGACCCCATTTAGGGTTTTCTCAGCAAAGATACTGGTCTGCTACTTCCTTTTGAAACTCATTTAACAGACGAAGAACTGAGGCAAAGAAGGTTAAGTGACTTGTCCAGAGCCACACAGCTAGTAAGTGTCTGAGGCTATATTTGAATTCAGGAAGACTGACTATAGGTCTCCAAAATGCCTCCATAATGAACCTGTGGTCCATCAAAACCCTCAGATCTTTTTCAGAACAACTGCTATGTAATCTTACCTCCCCTACTTTGTATCTGGAAAGTTGACTTTTTGGAGTCAAGACTTTACATTTGTTCTCATTGAATTTATTTTTTATTATTTTTTCTTATCAATCCCACATTCACTCTAGCCTGTCAAGATGCTTTGGATACTAATTCTGCCTTCAAGTTAGTTAATCTATTCCTCCTAGTGTTGTGGCATCTGCAAACTTGATGAACATGACATTTATGCCTATATTCAAATCATTGATAAAAATGTAAAATATCATAGGATCAAGCATCCATCCCAGGGGTCCTCCACCAGAGCCTTCCCGCCACATTGACACTGGACCATAAACATTTTGTCCTTGATCCTGGCAGCTTGGAATCCAACCAGCTTAGAATCCATCTAATTGCATTACTGTTTAATTTGTATCTCTCCATCTTTCCCACAATAATAATACATGATCCTCTATTAAATGCTTTGTGAAACATCTAGGTAAGTTCTATTTAGAACATTTCCCTTATCTAATCATTTAGAAATCTTGTCAAAAAAGGAAATGAGATTGATCCAACATAACATGTTCTAGATGAAGCCACACTGGCTCTTTAGGATCACTGCCTCCCTTTCTGAATGTTCATTAATGATGTTTTTAATGATCCTTTTTAGAAATTCTCTAGAAATTGAAGTTAAGCTCACTGGTCTATAGTTTGTAGACTTTGTTCTCTGCCCTTCTTTAATCTTATGTTATCTCTCCTGTTTTCCATGATCTTTCAGATATCAAAGACAGTGGCTCAGCAATCCTACCTGCCAGTTCTTTCAGTACCTGAGGGTATAGTTCATCTGCTGACTCATATTCAGTTTGTAGTCCTGATGACCTGAATTCATCAAGGACAGCAAGGTGCTCTTTTACCATCTCTTTTCTTATCTTGGATATCAATTTCTATTTGTCATTTTTGTTCTGTCATTCTTAGTGCAAAGGTCATTTATCCTGGTAGAGGAAACAGAAGCAAAAGAACTGTGATCAGTTTTCTTTGCTCCTTCTAACCAATCCAATGTAAACGTTTTTATCCTTCTTTGATCTACCCTTTTCTCTTAATATAGTAAACAGACAAACAAGCCATTTGGTTAATCTTAGCTTGATTATCAATCTCAGCTCATTTTGAGCTTTTAGCATTGCTTAAACTTTTTATAGGCTCTTCTATTCATCCTGTTATCCAACCATGTTTTTTAAATTAATTTTCAAAAATTAATTTTTCTTTTAACATCTTCCTTCTCTCCCTCCCAATACTTCTTTCCTCCCAAATCCACTCAAGAAAGAAAGAAAGAAAAACCCCATTACAAACATGGATAGACAAGCAAAACAAATTTCTTTTTTTTTCTTTTTTTTAAACATTATTTTATTTGGTCATTTTCAAACGTTATTCATTAGAAACAAAGATCACTTTTTTTCCCCTCCCCCCTCTCCCCATCCCTCCCATTGGTGTTGCGTGATTCCTCTGGGTATCACATGCATCCTCAACCGGAGCCCATTTCTATGCTATTGGTTTCCATAGTAGGGTGTTCATTCAGAGTCTCTCCTGGATCATATCCCCTCCACCCCGGTAGTCAAGCTGTTGTCCTTCCTCAGTGTTTTTACTCCCACCTCTGTTTGTGGGTAGTGTTTTTTTTCTCCTTGGTCCCTGCAGGTTGTTCAGGGACATTGCATTGAGACTAATGGAGAAGTCCATTACATTTGATTGTACCACAGTGTATCAGTCTCTGGGTACAATGTTTTTCTGGTTCTGCTCCTTTCGCTCTGCATCACTTCCTGGAGGTTGTTCCAGACTCCATGGAATTCCTCCACTTTATTATTCCTTTTAGCACAATAGTATTCCATCACCAACACATACCATAATTTTTTCAGCCATTCCCCAATTGAAGGGCATCCCCTCATTTTCCAATTGCAAAACAAATTTCTGAATTGACCATATCCACACACACACAAAAAAAATGTGTCTCGTTTTGCATTCTAAGTCTTTTACCTCACTATCAGGGGTTAGGTAGCATGTTTCTTCATTGTTAGTCCTCTGGAATTATGTTTGGCCATTATACTGACCAAATTTTCTAAGTCTTTCCAAAGTTGTTTGTCTTTATTCCTCAATTCTTTTCTCCTTATTTGCACAGTCTTTGACTTATGCACTTCGATCATTTGAGAGAATTTTCCTTAACTTTTTTCTTTCTTCCTCTACTCTTAGTTTATTCTTCTCCTCACTTTCTCTTCTTCTGTGATCAAGATATAACAGATCTGTTTCTAGGCCTTCTGTCTAATTAAACTCCTTCCATGACCCCTGATTATAATAGGATTGAGAAGGGATATGTGACATCTTCCCATATTAGAAGGAAAGCAGTTTATCTTAGTTTAGCCCTTTATTATTGTTCATTCCTACTTATCATTTTATGTTTCCATTAATTCCTATATTAAACCTCAAACTTTCTATATAATTATTCTTTTAATCAGTCACATGTAAAAGTCTTTTCATTAAAAGTTAATTTTTTTCTCTTGTAAGATTATCCTCAGTTTTTCTAGGTAAGTTATTTTTGGTTGTTGGCCTATATCTTTTGCCTTCTGAAATATTGTTTTCCAAGCTCTCAGATTTATATAAAGTGGTAGTTGCTAAATCATAGCCTTGCTGTGGCACCTCTGGACTTGAATTTCTTTTTGGCTGTTTGAAATATTTTTTCTTTGATCAGGGAGTTCTGAATTTGTGTATAATATTTCTGGGACTCATCATTTTGGGATTTCTTTCATGAGGTGAAAGGTAGATTCTTTTAATTTCTACTTTGCCCTCTTGTTCTAAGAGATTCAGATAGTTTGCTTTATGACTTCTTGAAATACGAAGTCCCATAGAACATTCCTTTTTTGGTCTTTGCTTTCAGGTAGTCTAATGACTCTTAAATTATCTCTCCTCAATCTGTCATCTAGTTAGTCTGTTTTTGCTGAGATATCTTTCTAATTTCTTAAATGTTTAAAGTTTTTAATTTTTACTTTGGCTTAGTATTTCTTGACATCTCATAGAGTCATTAGCTTCTAATCTGTCCATTTTTCAGGGATTTTGCTACATGGGCATGGTTTTATACCCCTTGTGTGAAACAGTTTCTTTCCTTTACGATCCTTTCTTCTAATTCTACTTTCTTTTCCATTTTTCCTCTAGTGTTCTCATTTCATTTATAAAACCAGTTAAATTCTTTTAAACATCTCTTGCTTCATCTCTTCAAGGAGTTGAAGCTGAATTTGAGCCCAAGCTGTGTTTTTCATTCAGGCTTTGCCTGTAGTTATTTTTGAGTTATTCTCTTATTTCAGGTTTGTGTGTTGAGTATCTCTGTCCCATAATTGCTTTTTATGGTGGTATTCTTTTTTATTTATTCATTCTTCTACATCACTTCCTGATTCTGGACCTTATGTAAGGACAAGACTGTGCAGATTTGTGGAAGAAATTTCTGGACCAGTTCTGTGGATTCTTTCTTGATATATTGAATGTTATGTTATATGAAGTTTAGAGAGACAGCTTAGTCTGGGAACATACAAGCTTTTAGTGTTCCCAAAGTGGTCTGATCCAAGGTGAAGATTGGTCACTGCCTTACTGGTCTTATCACTGTAAGTTCCTGATCTAGGTGTGGGTCTAGGCCAAATGCCTGTGGACTTGCCCTATTTGGAGTTTCGGTAAACTGCTTTTGGATTCAATTGCTATGAACCAGTTAAAAAACTCTGCTGGCTCAGAGTGACAGAATTGTAAGCTTTCCTTTGTTCTGGGATTTCTATCCTGGTTATTTTGTGGTGGGCTTTACTTAGGAATGAAAAGAACTGAGACTCTGCTCTATTCCTGGAATCAGAATTATGTAGCTGCTGTTTGCTTCTAAACTTGGTCTTCGTGACCATTTCTTACCCTCAAACACTATTCCTAGGCACAGATCTTTTCATCCGTCCACACTGGATCCATGATCCAGAACTGGATAGTGAGCAACAAACATCAAATGGCACCTGTTCCTGTACCCCACATGAGTTTAGATCCCTCTTTGTTAAATCTGGGACCTCTTCTTTCCCTTGAACATAGCCTTTCCCTGAAATTGAATGTTCTATGGGGCATGAACTTGATCAGACCCTGCCCCCAGTGTTTATAGATCTTTGTCTGCCTATGCTGACTTGGGCTGGAAATGACTCTAATTTTTTCCTTTGGATTTCCTGATCAGGATTAATCTGGTACATTTATATAGATTAGTTTGGAGAAGTTATGCATCAGGGGAATTCATTATACATCTTCTTTCTACTATGTTATTGTGAACGTATAAATAACATGACACAGCAATTGTTTGGCTACATGAGATTAATGAGTGAAAAGTCAAGGATGACACAGAGGTTGTGAATTTGGGTAACTGGGTGGATAATTTTGTCTTTGGGATTAATAGCAATATTGGGAAGAAGAGTGGATTGAAGGTGATATATGAATGAATTTTGTATGGGCTAAATTTGAAATGGTGATCATCATCTGATTTGAAATACACAGAAGGAACTTAGTGGTTCAGGAGTAGAGTTCAAGGGAAGAAAAAACCTGGATATATAGATTTGATAATCCTCGGTTTAGGGATGCAAATGGACTCATTGGAACTGTTGAGATTACCAAGTGAGAGATAATTTAAAGAGATCTATGGGGTAAATTCCTGAAGAAGAGGGGGGGGGAGGGAATGAGATCATGGGCACAAATTGAGGAATTAGCTTAGGAAAGGAGACAAATTGTTTAATCCTTTAAGCCTTGTACAGAGAGGAAGATGGGCAAAGACTGCAGTGGAGGAGGGGAGATGAAGGAATTTATGATGAATAGCCTCCATTTTCTCAAGTGAGGTAATCTGCTGAAAGAGAGTAAGGTGAAAATTGAGTTGAGAGCATGAAAATTGAGGAGATGTTTTGAAACAATTGCTGTGGAAAGTATGATCAGATATGAATAAAAGAACTGCCATAGCCCTAGTGAATGCCCAGTTGAGGTTACATGACATGAATTTGTAGTGATTCCATCCAGTATGTATAATTTCATTACTTCTTCCAATGTCCTCCAACAGCTGGAAAGAAGGAAGAGAAACACTGGATGATGGGAGTAATCCAGGGTTAAGGATTAGCAGGCTGCCAACAACACAAGGTCAAGTGGAGAAGAGGTTCAAGGGTGAATAGTTACTTATTAAGTTAGTTAATTACAAAAGCATGTTCATGATAGGAGAAAAATGAAGCCAAACAGGGATAAAGAAATAGGGGGACAGGGAGGAATCTGGGACCAGAGGTCATTAAGAGAAATGATAACAGCAAATATAGAAGGAAAGTGATTAGAGAGGTGTAAGGACAAGATATTGTGATGACAAAAGGACATTTCAGAGTTGAAATTCTTGGAGATGGAGAAGTTTTGAGATGACTGGTAATAAAATCTAAGGTGGGTGGCTGTGGAACCATCAAAACAAATAAAAATTTATTAAGTACCTATTATGTATCAGGCACTGAGTTAAGCACTGGGGATAAAAAGAGGCAAAAGAAGTCTCTACCCTCAAAAAGCTTACAAGCTAATGGGGGAGACAAGCAAACAATCATGTATAAACAAGTTACATTTGGAATAAATAGGAAATAATTAAAAGAAGTAAGGAATTAGTTTTTAGATGTGTTGGGAAAGGTTCCTTGTAGAAGATGGGAATTTAGTTGGGACTTAGGGAGACAGGAGATTCAGTAGTTAGAGATAAGGAAAGTAATCACTCTAGGCATGGGAGGACACCTAGAGAAAATGCCTAGAGCCTAGAGATGGAATGTCTTGTTTATAGAAAAACCAGGAGGCCATTATCACTGGATCAGAGGGCTCTTGTTAGAGAGTAAGGTGTAAGAGGTAGGAGGGAGGTAGGGTATGAAAGATCTTTTATGTCAAACAGAGGATTTTGGAGACAATAGGGAGTCATTGGTATTTATGAGTCTCTGCTTTAGGAAAATTACTTTGATGATGATGGAGGATGAATTGGAGAGGGACAGACTTGACACAGGCAATTCCACCAGCAGGATATTTCAATAATCAAGGCATGGGATGATGTGGGCCTACACCAAAGTAGTGGCAGTGCCAGAGGAGAGGAGTATGTATTTGAGAGATGGTACACAGGTGAAATCAATAGGCTTTGGCAACAGATTTGAATATAATGGGTGAGACATTGTGAGGCAATGAAGATGAGCCAGAAGTTATTAGTTTAGGCAGTAGAAGGAAAATAGGGAACTGTAGAGTGAACTGGATTGGGAAAGGAGTTTTTGCTTAAATAGACAAGTTCTGAATCTCTGGAAGAAGAGGTCAGAATTTGCTAGCCTTACAAAAGGAAATTAATAAAAGGAGACATTTTTTAGCATGTTTTATAATGAGAAGGGCTTTGGATTTGGGAGGGGTTGTAGATCTAAGTTGGAATCACACCTACTTCAATTACAAGCAGTTTAAGTATAACCATTCTGAATCTATTCCCTAATTTGGAGGATACCTACTTCCTAGGATTACTGTGGAAATGAAGAGATATGTGTGAAGTGCTTTATAAATGTCAGCTATTATTATGTAGGCTTTTTTGATTTTATGGTGCTTCCCTGAACAGAAAGAGTTGGGGATGGGAGCAAAGGCAGTGGGGGCTGGGAGCAGGAGTATGCCAGAGCAATCTGAAACTGTCTGCAACAAAGGTTGTTACATTTTCAATGTGAGCATTTACACCTCGGACATTGATAAACACTCCAAATGAGGTCTTGATTTATTTTTTTTGTTGATTGTCTAGACATAAGAAAATGATGGAGAAGATGTTAATAATGTACATTAGATTAAAAAATATATCCTGAGAAGATCACCTTCCTCCACAGAGCCGATTGTTAAACATCAGCATACCTCCTGTGGGGGCCAGGCTATCCGAGCTCTTGTCTGCGTTCTGTTTCTTACTTGTTAGTGACCTTCAGTAGTCACAAAACCTTCGGAGGAGCTTCAGTGCTCTCTGTAAAATGGAGCGGGGGAAAGATAGGGTTTGGGGCAGTTCCGTGGCAAAGAGATTGAAGAGAAGACCCATCCGGATAAGATTGACTGTGGAGTCTTATAAAAATGATGGAGAAAATGTTAGTCATGGCGATTACATGTAAAAGTGTGTTGAAAGCACAAATTAATCTCTGGCCCCAGCCAGTTAAACATTTACCAGCATAAAAACCCTAGAGCAACACGCCAGGATGGCTATCTCCAACTCAGCACCCGGCTTCCAATTCCAAAGACCAGTCCCGCCCAAAAGCACTAGGCTCTCCCACAGTCCGGTCCCAAGGAGTGGCCCCACCCCGGGAGCCCCGGTCCTATGGACAGTTTGTTCCTGGAGCAAGACAACTAGCATCTTAGAGCCGCCCATAGCCCAGCCCCTCTCATCCCAAGGGCCCAATCACATGCGCGCCAGGTCGAATTCCACCTCCCCCCTTTCACCTCCTACAGAAAAACCTGTGGTCAGCTGACCATCCTTTCAGAACACGTGACGAGCGATTGCACAGCTGGGCTAACATGGCTGTGGCCGGGGGGTAAGTGCGGAGTCCCGTGCCTTGTCTTCTTTGGCTTTTCGGGAATTCCTGGGCCCCCTGTTCCTGGAGCCGCTTGAAGGCACGGGGACACCCGGGACCAGCTGTTAGAAAGGGTGCAGGGCGCATTCTGGGGGAATCGGTGACAGCTACTGCTTCTTCATCCTCCACCCCTACTTCACCTCCCCTTGCCCCTTGCTTCATTTTCCATTTCCGGGAATAGAGGCAGCTGGGGTGGGGGAGTCTGAAGGGGGTGCATTTGTATGCTTGTGTGTGTGTTTTGTGTATTCTTCCCTTTCTCTCCTTTTCCTTTCTAGGGAATGTTCTTACTGGGAACATGAGTTTAAGATATTTTAGAGCATTGAGGCTCTATCAAACCTTTTCATCCCTCCCCACCCCCACCCCCACTACCGGGACTGAGTATCTTGCTTTATATTTAACAGAAAAAATTTGAGGTCATTCATTTACCCGAACTTTCTCTTCTCCCCTTGCCCCTATCTCCTATCACTCTTATAACTTCTGCCACCCTCTCTTGGCACCCCTGTCACGTTAAGATGAAGAGGCCTTACTCCTTGTCAAGACTAATAGTTTCACTTGCTCAGGTGATCATATGCCTTCCCTTCTCCTCTAGCAGATTGACACCTCTGTCATTCTACTCTTTCACTTATTTTCAGTCTCTTCCTGTGTAATGATTTGCCACTGCCTACTAACATGCCCCTATCTCTTGCATCCAGAAAAAAAATGGCACTTGATTCTACTCTCCTCACCAATTACTGTCTATATCTATATCTCCCTTGCCCTTTGTATCTAAACTCTTTGAAAATGCCACCAGCAGCAAGTGCCTTCACTTTCTCTCCTCTCACTTTTTAACCCTTTGCAATAAGGATTTTGACTGTATCATTTCATGGAAATAGCTCTCCAAGTTACTAATGATTTCTTTAAAAAAATTTTTTTTTAAACTCTTACCTTCCATCTTATAATCAATACTGTGTATTGGTTCCAAGGCAGAAGAGTGGGAAAGTTTATGCAAGGGGGGTTAAGTGACTTGCCCAGGGTCACACAGCTGGGAAGTGTCTGAGGTCCAGATTTGAACCTAGGACCTCCCATCTCTAGGCCTGGATCTCTCCACTAAGCCACCCAGTTGCCCACTTAATGATTTCTTAGTTCCTTAATTGAATGGCCTTTTCTCACTTCTCATTCACTGTTCTGCAGCCTTTGACACTGTTGATCACTCCTCCTTGATAGTCTTAGGTTTTTGGGAAACTACACCCTTCTGGTTCTTATCCTTATCTGATGGTTCCTTCTCTGTCTTTGCTGGATCTTCCTTCAGATCACACCTTCTAAATGTAGGCATCTTTTAGATTTTTTTTTAATTAAAAAATTTTTTTTTAATCTTGGGCCCTCTTCTCCCTCTTTGCTACTTTATTTGGTAATCTTGTCATCTCCCATGGATTTAATTGTCATCTTTATGCTAGAGATTTTCGAAATTTATCCTTCCTCAAGCACTTTTGTTGATCTCCAGGCTCACTATTTTCAACTGCCTTTCAGACATTTTGAATTGGATGCTTAGTAGACATATTAAACTCAAAGTGTCCAAAACCAAACTCATTATTTTCCCCCTTTCTAACTTCCCTATTACTGTTGAGGGCATTGCTACTCTCCCTGTCTTTAGGCTTGAAACCTAGGAGTTATCCTGGAGCATCACTATCTCTCATCTTCCATATCAAAGCCATTGCCAAGGACTGTTGATTTTTCCTTTGAAACATCTTTCAAATATTCTCCCTTCTCTCCTCTGACACTACCACTACTCATTACTTATCATCTCTTACTTGGATTATTGGCACAGCCTGCTGTCTGCCCACCTTAGGTTTCTCCCCATTTCAAGCCATCCTTCCTTTAGCCAAGAAAGTGACATTTTAAAAGTATGGATTCCATCTTCTCACCCCAACAGTTAACTGGAGTGGATCCCTGTTGCTTCCTTGCTCTATTTGGCATTCAAAGCCCTCTCATTCCTTTCTAATCTCTGTAGACTTTATTCCCTGACATGTACTCTTTAATCCAATTACACTGGCCTGGCTGTTTCACAGACAAGAGACCAGTCTCTTGGCTCAAAGGGTTTTCTCTGTTTTTTCCTTTGCCTAGAATGTTCTCTTTCTTCTTCTCCATCTACAGATCTCTGAAGTCCCAACTTTTAGAGGAAGGCTTCCCCAGAGTGTCTTCTTTCTAGTGTCTTTCCTCTGTTAATTATTTACTATGTGTCCTGTGTATGTAGCTTGCTTTATATATACTTGTTTGCATGTTGTCCCCTCCCCAACTAGACCATAAGCTTGTTGAGGGCAAAGATTCTTTTGCATTTTTTTGTATCTCCAACATTTAGCACAGTGCCTGGCGCATAGTCGGTGCTTACTTACTGTTGGTTGAGTCCAACCTCCTCCTTTTGTAAAAGTGAGAAAATAGAGGCTAAGTGGCAGAGAGGAGAGCATACCTTTTATGGTCAGAAGCTTGGTTCAAATTCTGATTCAGTTACCTATCAACTGTAACTCAAATGCCACCTCCACCAAGAAACTTCTCATAATAACTTCTGAAAAATTCATGCCCCTATTAATTTGTACCTCTTTGTTAGGCTTGACATGTAATATAGAATTTTAAGTGCCTTGACTGCAGGAACTGAAATTATCTAAATTTTTAAATTTCCCTTTCATTAGCCCTCTTTACATTGTAAGTCCCTAATTCAACTTTTGTTATTTTGACTTTGGAAAACTCAATATATCTGAATCTCATTGAGAGAGTTGGACTAGTTGATCTCAAAGGTTACTTCCAGCCTTCTTAAATCCTATTGGGCCCAGAGAAAGGAAGTGATTTACTCAAAGTTGACTTGTGAGTCAGTGGCAAAAGCATATCTAATATCCAGATCTTTTGGTTTTCAGTTTGGGTTTACTGACTGTCATGCATAAATCTTGAAGGAGAGACTTGACAAAAAGGGATGGTTTCAGGCTTCTGTCTCAGCTGAGAGGATATGGCCTCTCTATAATTCTTTAACTGGGCCCTGGTATCCTTATCGGTAGAATTATGTATATGCTCACTGGGCACCTTAAAGCTGAGACAGGAGTATTCCTGATTCCTGGGGAGCTTGGGGAGAACTCCGAGCCTGGGGCCTTGCAGTAAATCTATAGGAAGCCTTGGACCAGTTTTGATGAAGTATTGGCACAGGTGCCAGCCCCTGCAAGGAGGAGCTGTTCTGTTCCCAATGCCAAGGACATTTTTTGCATATCCCATTCTCCTCTGTCCAGTGGCCCAAAGAAAGTACTTCCCTCTGATGTGGGGGAATCATAGATAGCTTTTAGTTGCCTCTGGGCATGAGAACTCAAAAACTTTTGCCAATGCTGCCCTAGACTATAGAAAAGAAGGGATCCAGGATTCGATATAAAGGACTGAAGTGCTATTTTACAGGTGAGGAAACTGAGGCTGAGAGGTTAAGTTACTTGCCCAGGGTCATACAGCTAAGTTAGCCCCTTATAATGGCCAGTTTCCCTCAAGACAATTCAGGTGTCACCTCTATATTCTTTTGGGATCTCCACAGTTGCTAGTATGTTTATCTTGTTTGTATTTTCTATATATGTATGTTTCTCCCAACACAGTGTAAGTTCATTGAAGGCAAAGACTTTTCACTTTTGTCTTTGTATTGTCAGTAACTAGAATACATTGTCTAATTTGTTGCACTTAATGCTTATTCATTAATCCAAGTGCCTAAAATGGGATTCAAATTTAGGCCTTCCTGACTTCAAGTTCAGCACTCAAAGAACTGGTCTTTCTTCATTTAGTTAATTTCAGTTCTTTTTTTCTTTTAGTTGCACAAAAAAAAATGAAGTCTAATAAAATTAGACTAAGATGGGGTTGTAATGATTTATACCTTATCCCCACTCCCCCACCTTCCTTTGTAAGAGTTGAATTCTTTGTTATCTTAAATTCTGAGTGCTGGGTCTTGAGAGCTCTGGTTATGATGGTAGAAGACAGTGGTTTGAGACTCAAAGCAATCTCTTGCTTCCAAGAAGAAGATGACTCTTTGAAGAATACTTTTGTTCATTTTGAAGATTTGGAAGGGAACAGATTTTTGGTGTAGCTTATGGGATAAATTTGTCCCAAAGACCAAGAAAAGGCATAGAGTTTTGGAAAAATCAACCTATTAGTCATTAAACATTTATTAAATATCTATTATGTGCCAGGCATTTGGCTAGGTACTGGGAATACAAAAGAAAAAAGTCAAAATACATTCTCTGCCCTTAGTGAGCTTAGAATCTAATGGGGAGACAATAGGCAAATAAATATATACAAAACAAGCTCTATACAAGACAAACAGGACATAATTAAAAGAGAACCAAAGCCCTGGAATTAAGGTTGGGGAATGTGGGACTTTAGATGGGATTTAAAAGGAAGCTAGATGAGAAAGGAGAGCATTCTAGACCTGAGACAACCAGAGAAAATCCTGGGAGCCAAAAGATAAGAATTATGTTTGTGAAACAGCCAGGAAGTTAGTATCATCCTCATTGAACTAAAGAGTACTTGTCAGGGAGTAAAATATAAGAAGACTGGAAAGGTAGAAGGAGCTAGTTTATAAAGGGCATTGAATGCCAAACCGAGCAAGGAGGCCATAGGGAGACATCTGCCTGAGCAGATGACTTGATCAAACCTGTGCTTTAGGAAAATCATTTTAGTGACTGAATAGAGTGGAGAAAAAGGCTTGAGGCAAGCTGACCCCACCAGCAGGCTATGGCAGTAACCTAGGTGTGAGGTGATAAGTGGTAGCAGTATCAGAAGAGAGAAGGGGATATATTTGAAAGATGTGGCAAAGGAGAAATCAGTAGACCTAGGCAACAGCTTAGATATGGGAGATAAGAAATCATGTGGAGTCCAGGATGACTCCTAGGTTTCAAGCCTGAGGGATTGGGAGATGTATTGCCCTCCATAGTAATAAGGAAGGTAGAAGTAGGGGGAGTTAATGGGAAAGATAGGGAGTTTGGTTTAGGACATTTTGAGTTTAAGATGTCTACATCCATTTTGATATGTCTAAAAGGTAGTTGGAGATTGAGATTGTAGGTCAGCAGAGAGATTGGGGCAGGATAGATAGATTTGATAATCATCAGTATAGAGATGATAATTAAATCCATGGGAAATGATGAGATCATCAAATGATATAGTGGAATCTGAAAAAAGAAGAGGACTCTGAAGGACACTTATGTTTAGAGGGTGTTAACTGGAGGAAGATTTAACCTAGGAGATGGAGACAGTAAAGGGTCTGTGGATTTAGATTGCACTAGATTTAGTAGAATTAGACAGCTGTATGGAGACTAAATATTTAGAAAGAACTGTCTACATGGCCTCTAGACCTTGTGTCTAGGATTAATCAGCAGTTTGGGGTTTTGAATGATTATGATACTTCTTTGTTGTTCAGTTATGTCCATCTCTTTGTGATCCCATTTTGGGCTTTCTTGGCAAAGATCTTAATATGGTTTGCCATTTGCTTCTCCAGCTCATTTTAGATGAGAAAACTGAGACAAACAATAATTAAGTGACTTGTCCAGGGTCAGACATGGTGTATCTGAGGCCAGTTTTTAACTCAGGAAGATGAGACTTCCTGACTTTACTCTATAGGTACCCCTAGCTGATAACTTATTAGTTGGATGTGTCTCAGTTTCCTTAACTTTAAAATGGTATATTAACATTATCTCACAGGAATTATTATGAAGAAAGCTATTTGTAAATAGCACCACAAAAATTTGAGCATTTATATCTATAGATATTCCCCATTGCTTGTAGCAAAGTAAATATGGTTACTTTTGTTTTTAAACCCATACCTTCTGTCTTAGAATCAATGCTGTGTATTGGTTCCAAGGCAGAAGGAGCAGTAAGGGCTAGGCAGTGGGAGTGAAATGATTTGCCCAGGGTCCCATAGCTAGGAAGTGTCTGAAGCCAGATTTGAACCTAATTTGAACGTCCTATCTCTAGTCCTGGCTCTCAATCCACTGAGCCACCTAGCTGTGCCCAATAGTTACTTTTAAGAAGATTAGACTGATTGTGTTAAATGTCCAGATGATCCAGAATTAGAGGGAGAATGATGGAGAGGATTGACAAAGCTGCAGCTGCTAGAGAGACCCTCCACATCCTGGATAGTGTCAGCAAAGTCAAGATTTAATAATCAGTTCACTGCTATCATCCCAGAGAAGGGGCAGAAATTTTGGATTTAAATAGACTTTGGTGCCTGAAGCTTCTTAAGTATAGATCTTGTGCTCTGAACACTGTAGGTTTCTTTTGACACTCACTATTTCTGTGACTTTGGGCAGATCACAACCTCCTGGGGCTTCACTTTCCTTATCTGCAAAATGAAGGGCTTGACTCTGAGGTTCTTTCCAGCTAGAGATATATGATTTTAAGTACGATCCTAGATTGTCATTCCAGGAGTTACATATAAAATAAGCATACATTTGAGATGGCAAGTCTCAAGGGGAGATAATTCATAGGTATCACTGAAGTAACTTTTAAGAATTAATCCTACAAATATTTTAGCACCTATTTCTTTTGAAGGGACTAGACTACTCTGATGAAAAGAGGGACTTTCTTTTCCCATTTTTACTTTCCAGTCAGAAGGAAATGAAATGTTCTTGAAGGGAAAGAAAGTTTCCTATGCCCTGGTTACCATAGTGGTAGTAAACCACTTTTTATTCTCTCTCTTATATGCCAGAATTCCAGGTCCTTCATTCTGCTAGTGTGCTGGGGAATGGGATGATAGGTCCTGGGCTAGGAATATTAAGTTTCCTGTCCACTTCCCCCACTGGCTTCTCTTTTCTAGTTATGGGATCACAGGATTAGAGGTGGAATAGACCTGGACATCATTAGATTCAGCTACTTTATTTTATTGACCAGTAAAGACCTTGCAATTTCTTATCTCCCTTATCTTAGGGTATATTCTATTTACTTCACCTGGAATGTCTTTCTCCCAACTGAATGCATACACACACATGCCTAGGCTACTCATCTTTCATCCCCCAGCTAAAGTGCCACCTCTTCCATAAAGCCTTTTTTGAATTGTTCCTTTCCTCTGAACTATAAAAAGCACTTGTCACTTTCTGCCATGTGAGTTACTTGTTATTCTCATCACATCTAATAAATTATATGTGCTCTGAGAAGCAGAGAACATGTCTTATTCCCCTGGGTCTGCAGCCCATAGCATAGAACCTTGTACATAGTAGGTGCTTAATAAGCTTTGTTGAATGAAGAATGCAAAATGATTTAAAATTCAGCTAACACAACATTCTACAATCCCCTGAACATTCTGGTTAGAGACTCTGCTGTAATTGACAAGAAGAGTGAATTCTTTTTGTGAAATCCTATGAAATAGGATTAAACTAAAAAATAACTTAATGAGTTGTCGTCAGGGTCTGTGTAGCTGCCAAAAGCTGTTCTTGCTGTGTTAAGAAATAACTAGGTTACCGAGAGACTAAGGTCCTTAGTTACTCTGCTGGGTAGCTCTGACTTTCTTAGACTCAGCTATGGTTACTAGTTTATATTGCACCAGTTTTTGCCTTTTTGCCAATATTGTACCTTTTCCACCTGGAACTTTGTCCTTTTTCTGAGGCTGAGGATGGACTGCTTATTTGGGGTGGGGTAAGAGTGTTCAGAAGGTACCTTTTTTTTTTTAAGAAGTTATTTGAGCTCACTGCTCCCTCTCTTCCTCAGAACTTAAGGAAAGTCTTAAGGAGAAATTAGGAAGGATCCCTTGTCCCCAGGTTTCTTTACTACTTATAGCCTTTCACAGGTTTGATTTCCTGTAGTTAAAAATGTATTCCTGGAGCAATTAGGTAGCACAGTGGATAGAGTGCTAGGCCTAGAGTCTGGAGGACCTGGGTCCAAATTTGGCATCAGACACTTCCTAGTGTCTTGGGCAAGTCACTTAAGCCTGATTGCCTTGTCCCTTGCCACTTTTCCGTCTTAGAACTGGATACTAAGACAGAAAGATAGGGGATACTGTATTTCTTTGGATCCTCCAGACTTCATCCTTCTAGAATCCTTTTTTAAAAGGTATTTGGGCGGTGGACAGGACTTGGGTTTCAAAATGGAAAGAAGAAAGGATTCAGAAATGTGGGGGAATGCATGCCACCCTACCAATAAAGCATTATAAAAATAAAGTTATAAATGTTTTATTAGTTTGCTTTTGCTGTGTTTGCATCAAGAATTTGTCAGGTTTGTATTTTTTGGATGCTAAGGTCCTATAGGAGTTTAATTTCTATTGTGATAAATTACACACTGGCTTTCAACAATCTGCCATTTCTGTGCAAGTCTTGTAATAATTAATGTGATTGGAACATTGCTCTTGAACTTAAGGTCATTTGGTTACTTCTTTTCTCACCATTTTAGCACTGGATTGGCATAGTACAGTAATAATATAATTGAGTACAGCCCTGTGATCAATTTCAGAAGCAGAGAAAAGCAAAGGAAATGGTCTTCAGTAGAGAGAAATGTCTTCAGTCAGGAGCTTGAGAGAGAATCATAGGCTCAGTGGATAAGAGAATGGGTTTTAAATCTATATGACCCTGGGCAAATCATTTAACCCCAATTACTTAGCCCTTAGTACTTTTTTGCTTTGGAACCGATACTTAGTATGAATTCTAAAAGGGGAAATAAGAGTTTAGAAAAAAAGAAAGAATCAGAGAAATGAACTTGAAATTTGAATTTTGGTTATTAGTACTTTATATGAAGACTTTTGGGGGGAGTGTTGCTAAATTGTAAATACAAAATAAGAAGTAAACTCTAGTATTCCTTTGTCTCAAGGATCAAATAAAAAAAAATCCTCTATTTGGCTTTTAAAGCCTTTCGAAATTTGGCCCCTTCCTGCCTTTCTCAGCCTTCTTACATCTTATCAATGTTTTCTGCAATCTGGTGCCTGTGGCTTCCTTGCATATTTCTTAATTGATCATTGATGATTCTTCCTTTCTTCACAGGATACTCCCATCTCCCAAATCTGGATATTTTCACTGGCTTTCCCCAGGCCTGCCAACCTTTCCCTCTTCATTTTCACCTCTAGCTTCTTTAATCTCTTTAGACCCTAACTAAAATCCCACTTTATACAAAAAGCATTTTCTGATCCACCTTAACACTAGCACCTTTTATCTGTTGATTATTTCCTATTTATCCTGCATATATCTTGTTAGCATATCATTGTTTGAATGTTATCTCTTCCTTTAGATGGTGAGTTTCTTGAGAGCAGGGTCTATCTTTTGACTTTTGCTCAATAGTGTTTAGTATAGTTCTTTGTATGTACTTAGTGCTTAATAAATGCTTGTTAATTTGACTTAAATGTGATTTTAGACATCTGCATTTCTTTCTGTTTCAAAATAGGCAAGGCAGAATCTTCTCATTCTCTCATATTTCTTTTGACAGATATATACAGTATTGGTACCATGGGCAGTGAAGGCTTTTCATGGATGAACTTTTTCAGCTGAATTCTTGGCAGCTTGTTCCTTGTTTGGGAGTTTAAGATTCTAGATGCCCTCATTAAAAAGCAAATACAAATGAGAAGCACTTCTGTGTACCCAGATGGTCTGCTTGATCATCTTGGCCAGGTGGGGCTCTGGCCCCATGATAGCCTCATTCCAAAATGGCCTAAGCCTCAGCAGGGAGAATAGGACACAGGATTAGGCATCTAGGACTGGATTGGATTTAGAGCAGGTATCAAAAATAAGCCTGTTTGTGTTCATCTAATTGATCTGAATGTAAAAAGGATGGAAACCCTACAAATCTGGGGGCCTTTAATGGAAGAAGATGAAAGGGAATTGAATTGTAGATATTTAAATTAAGAGTTGTCTGCATTGGGTTTCTTTTGAAAAAATACCCAATAATGACCAATGCATTTGTAACCATAAATGCTTATCCTTTTTTACCTTCAGAACTCATGATGACAGAGTTGGTGGTTTCATGACTATGAAAAGGGGGTAATACCTGTGTTTTTAACGAAGGATGATGGGGAAAGGTGCCCTTTATGCTCATCTGGTATCAGCTGAAGTCGTAGCTTTGTTTTTCTGCTCTTTGGAAGGAGATGGCAACTGCTTCACTATATACCATAGGTTAGAATCAAGATCAGGTCTCAGGATAAAGAATGGGAGCTGGGATGGTAAGCCACATGAGTATATCTGTGCTTTAAGCAGAGGAATCTGTTGGCTACGGGTAGCTTGAGTAGTTTCTCTTCTTCCCCTCCCTCCAAACGAAGCCCTTGCGCCTGGATCAGTTTTCATAGTATTCTAGATTCTCAATTAGAAGGGACTTTGGAGGAAATATACAGAGAGTATGTTTTCTGACTTTAATTAAAGCTAGGTCTTATATTGCATTAAGAGATGTAGAGGTGTGTTTTTCAGGATGAGAGAGGTGATGGTCCTACTGTATTCCATCCTGGTCCGACATCTGCAGTTTTGTGTTCTGTTCTGGGTGCCATCTTTTAGGAAGTGCATTGGTAAGTGTGGAGTGTGTCCAGCAGAGGTTAACCAGACTAATGAAAAGAATTGAAATAATGCTATTTGAGGAGGGGTTGAAGGAACTAGGTATGGTTAGCTTAGGAGAAAAGATGTGAGGGGAACATAACAGGTGTCTTCTAGGAATTCATGTGGAAGAGGGATTACATTTGTTCTGCTTGACTTCAGAGGGCATAATTAGGAGCAGTGAATATAAATTGTAAGGAGGCAAGTTTGGGCTATTTATAAGAAAAACTTCTAACAGTGAGAGCTATCCAAAAGTGCAGTAGTCTCAAGAAGTTGTGGGTTCCTCCTTCCTTGAAATCTTGAAACAAAGGCTAGCTGACCCCTTCATATGTATATTGTAGATAGGATCCTTTCTTCAGGCTCTGGAGGCTATTCCAATTCATTAATTCTGGGAAATAACTGAATTTTGGTTAGGTGGAAAAAGAATTTAGACTTCTCTGCTTGGCTCCAAAGAATAGAAATGGGAATATTGAACGGAAGTTCCAGAGAGGCCAATTTTGGCTCAGTTTACTAAAATGTTTCCTAATATCTACAACTGTCTCAAATGGAATTGGTTGCCTTAAGAAGATTTCCTATCACTGGAATCTTTAAGTGGATGCTGGATGACTGTCAGGAATGCTCTAGAAAGGATTCCTGTTTAAATATCAATTGCCCTTTGAGGTCCTTCCTAGGGCTGAGATTCTGTTTAGTCTTTTTCCTTATCTGAAGTATGAATCCCCTTTACAGTCTAAAAAACTTCATACCTTAAATAAAAGGGCAGTACTCTTTATATCTTAAAAGGCTTGCATGCAGAGAAAAGCTCAACTCAAGGCATAAAACCTAGTGAAGTTAATTTAAAAAAACACTTTTATTGAGTTGAAGAGAAAAAGCAGTTCAAAATCAACGAAGTTATTAAAACAGCCTCACTATTCCCTTTCTCTTTTAAAACTCAATAGGTTTTAAAGAAAAATTCATTTAAAAAAATCTCTACTAGTTAAAGGTGGTCTTTAAAAAATTAGTCACTTTCTAAACTTACTACTTTATTTTTTTTTTGTGAAGGAGCATAACAGTCTAAAATGTTAAGGCAAAAAAAATTAAACTCATTATTGTTTTTGAAGCCCTTTGAATGATACATAGTAAATTCCAAGTTACACTGAGAATTGGGAGAGTTGGAGTCCTTTAACTAGCTTTGTGACCTTGGGTAAGTAATTTGTCTTCTTTGTTGCCTCAGTTATTCCTCTTTAAAATCAGGGGTTGACTAACATGAACTTTGAGAGGTCTTCCACCTTGATCCGTCTTTGTACCTAAACATTTAACACAGTGTTTTCTTCCTATGTTTCAAGAAGTTACAAAGAAAATAGCATTTTTATGCACCCTTAATACTCAGGGCTTTGGCACTATTTTTGTAGAATATTATGGACTACTAAAATTATTTTCTTAGCTTGAGTTGATTGTCTTTGCTATTTATTATGATGGGTCTAGATTGATGGGTGTGACTTCTACAATTGTTATATAAGGCTAAACTCTTGAAACTGCATTTGTCTTTTAGTCTTCAGAAATTCATCTTTTCGCTCTGTCTCCTGTGATGGACTCTTAATGGGAGAGGAGAGAAGAATTTTTGAATGTAGTTAATCTTAAGTGCTGATATTGGCTACTGCTGGCTGGCAGTTGTCGTGTATTGAAGCAGTTTTAGAAAAAATTCTTTTCCACTTTGTTTCTGCCCTTCTGTCCCTTCTATCTAAAGAGATCAATTCCAGGGGCAGCTAGATGGCTCAGTGGTTTGAGAGCCAGGCCCAGAGATGGAAAGTACTGGGTTAAAATATGATTTTAGACATTTCCTAGCTCTGTGACTCTGTGAAAGTCATTGCCTAGCCTTTACAACTCTTCTGCCTTGGAACCAAATCATAGTGTTCTAAGATGGAAGGTAAGGGTTTAAAAAAGATGAAGATCTCAATTCCCTTGACATATCTTGGTCTATCATGCTTGCAGTAATACAAATAAGCTCATATTCCTTAGTGCAAAAGTAGTAGGCCCAGCTCATGGTCTCTAACTTATGGATAAGGCACGAAAATGAAATTCTGGTTTTAAAGAATTCAACTGGTTTAACCTTCTCACCTTCAGGTCCCTGGACCACAGCTGTAGGAAAGGTTAAGTTTGCAAGAAGTAATACCTGTCTTCCCCTGGAACCTATAACTGGGGAGGCAGCAGAGTACAATGAAAGGGGCACGTGCTTCAGAGTCAGTAGGCCTGAGTTCCATTTCCACCTCTGACAGTTCCTACCAGTGTAACCTTGGATAAGCCACATGACTTCCCTGAAGTGAGATTTCCTTTTCTATAAAGTAAGGACCTTGGACTAGATGAACTCCAAGATCACTTCTAGCTCTAGACCTATGATCCTCAATACTTTATGGGCTAGGCAATTTGGAATTATGCCCAAAAGGGCTTTAAAAAAATTCATGCCCTTTGATCCAGCAATACCACTACTAGATTTGTATCCCAAAGAGATTAAAAAAATATGGAAAGGGATCTGTTTGTACAAAAATATTTATAGCTGCACTTCTTTGTGGTAGCAAAAAAATTGGCGAATGAGGGAATGTCTCTTGACTGGGGAATGGCTGAACAAATTGTGGTATATGATGGTGATGGAATACTACTGTGCTATAAGGAACGGTGAATACAAATTGGAAGAACCCTATATGAACTGATGTGGCATGAAATGAGCAGAACCAGGACAACATTATACACAGTAACTGAAACATTGTGGGACAATCAAATGTAATAGACTTTGCTACTAATAGCAATGCAATGATATAGGACAATCCCAAGGGACTTATGAGAAAGAATGCTATTTACTTCCAGAGAAAGAACTGTGGGAGTAGAAATGCAGAAGAAAAACATATGATTTATCACTTGTTTTTTGGGGCATATGATTTTGGTTTTTGGTTTTTAAAAGATTATTTAAAAAATGAATAATATGGAAATAGGTTTTGAGTGATAATACATGTATAAACCTGCAGAATTGCTTGTCAGCTGGAGGGGGGTAGAGGAGAGGGAGAGAACATGAATTATGTAACCATGAAAAAAAATTTAAAAATAAAATTCTATTTAAAAAATAAAACTTTTTGGGCCAGGAGTTAGAGCTCTTGTTTTAGTTAGCAAGGGTATTATTATTATTGTTGTTGTTATTATTATTATTTTTTTTCCATTGATGATTTCCACAAATGTATGCCCTGGAATGAATATGTGGTCACAGATTCAAGCTTTGATGACATATTCCGTGTGGGTGGGGTGTCACTCTGAGAGAAGACTTCTTCCTGCCAGTCGTCCAACCATCAGACTCTATCTGGTCTTAGCTGGCCTCCCTATTTCTTGTTTCCTCATTCTCTTCTTTTTCCTCTGCTTTCAGCACTCTATAGGTTCAGTCAAATTGACCTTCACATTTGTCCATTTTTTGTCTCTGTGGCTTCATATGTTTCTGGAGTATGATTTCCTCTTTTCCACTGCCATAAAAAAAATCTCTGGATTCCTTCTAAGTTTAGCTCATGAGCTGCCTCCTCAGGAGGCCTTTCCTCATTCTTTTAGCCTCTAGTTCCACTCTCCCAGTTACCCGTTGTTTATTTTGTATGTATTTATCTGTGTTTATAGTGTTATCCCTGGTAGGGTGTCATGTTCTTGATGGATAGGATTCTTTCTTTTCGTCTTTATACCTCCAGCTCTTGTAACAGTGACTGAAACATAGTTGGCACTTCATCAAGGTCTGTTGATGAAGAGGACTTAGTCTGCTTTGACTATGCCCTTTGCCTGCCCAAGAACATTCAGTGGGCCTGGTATGTCAAGTTTTAACTCCCTGCCTGACTTTCTTACCCCTTTATAATTTATATCCACCTTCTCTATTGAATCTTATGAGTGCATGGAAGGGTTGGGAGTGAGGGAAGTGCTTAATATCTTATGCGAGGCAAGTCAAACCACCCCCTTCTACCTTGACCATCACTTTCTTTCCAGATCCTGATGGGGACAACCCTGGACCCTGAATCCAAGAGCCTTGAGAATAGCAGTGTCCCCTAGGCCACCAGATTTGCTCTCAGTCTAGCCCCCAAAGCGATCATTGAAGGGAGAAAGCGTTGATGAGAAGGAACCCACCTTTTTTATCACCACCAGCAATACTACTGACCAGTTGCCACCCACAGGCAGATAAATCCAAGAACCTTAGTATTGGCAACACCTTTAGACCACCAGTCCTGCTTCTAGCCCAGCTCCTACAATGACCATACTGGGAGGGCATCAGTGGAGATATAAGGAGGGCAAGGCAGACAAGCCAACTTAGCTGAAGTAGCGACAAACCTGGTCCCCTGAAAGGAGACAGGATATTCCAGACAGGTCAAACAACCACCACCAGCACCTAGACCACCATCTTTCCTTGGACCTTGATAGAGATGGCCCAGAACATGAACCCCAAACCCTTGAGAATAGCAGTGCTTTAAGCCCAGCTCCCTTTGCCATCTTCCTGGGATGTGATATAACCCCTGGGGAGATGCAGCCCTCCAACCACCCCTACCAGACCCAGAAAAGAAAGTTATTGACATCAAAGTCCTTGACACTGTCAAATGGTTTAATATCAGAAGCTGATATTATTTTATCAGTGGAAATGACTTTAAAGAAGAGGCATTGCCATCTGCTTTGTTGCACCTGAAGGACTGTGGGATTTTTCCATCTGCCTGGCAGCTGAAGCTTTCCATCCATGTTATCTTCCATATTAGAATATGAACACCTTGAGAGTAAGGACTGTCTTGATTTTCTGTTTGTCTCTTCAGTGCTTAAAGTGCTTAGTGTTTCTCACAGAGTAAGCACTTAAAAAATGTTTTATTCATTCTGTTCTAGTTGGGCAGATCTCACTGTTCCTATGAATATCCTGTATTCATTCTCCCTTCTGAGTTGTCATTCATATTCCTTGTTTGGGATAACTACTTTCTCCCCTTAATCTCTATAAATCTTCACTAACCTCCAAGGCCTGCCTCCTTCAAGAACTGCTCCCAGGCCTCAATAGCCTTCACTGGTGCCCCTCTCCTATAGCACTTATGAACCTATTCTACTGGCTTATTCCTTCCAAGTTATATTCTCTAGATGTTGCACATGTATGAATCTGATTTTTCAAACTAGACTGAGCTTAAGGGCAGGACTTAACCACATTTGCATTTCCCCGGAATCCTCCTAAGCTCAGGGCTGATGGATCTCATCCCCATCAGTGCTGATCACAGCCCATCCCTACCTTCTCACTCTGTGTAAAAAAGATAAGTTTTAAGATTACTGATTTTCAGCTGGAAGAGACTGCAGAGGGCACCATGTCTAGCCCCTCCATTTTATAGATGAGGACCCTAAAGCCCAGTGAAGTAGAGTCCCTTGCCCACCTTTGTCTTTTCCCTGCCACAAGTCTCTGAGATGATGTACCCAGTGCAATGAAGTTCTGTCTCTGGGCCTCTTACTATTTCTTGGGGACTAGTACAGTACACACAGGTCTCACTCTCAGCACAAGCTTGACTCTCACCTTTTCTGAACATTTTCTTGATATCTTTTATGCCACTTCTGTTGTATTTTTTGATAATATGCTGAAAACCACTTATATTCACCGTGCATCTCTCCATTGTCTTTAGATCACTTGATAGTTTTATTATTTGGAGGTGATGGTGTTAGGAAGCCATATAGTATCACTGGGAAAATGTTTAAAAAAAAAAAAGGTTTTGTGCATCAAGGAGCTCTTTGGGATAATTGAAAGGACTGAATAATGTTTCTGATTCTGAAAAAAAAAATTAAAAAAGCTCCTAGATGTTCCCTATAGTAAGTTCCCAATCAGCATGGTAGTGCATTGTATTAGAAGGACTCTTACTGGATGAGCTAGATATATTCGAGAATTCTTTATTAAAATGCTTTGTTTGAAAGCTGACCATATGATTTTTTAAGCTGGTAAATGTTTTCAAATGTAGTGTGGGAGTTCCTTCCCTGCCCACAGCCCAGATCCCATTTAGGACCTGAAGGATCTAACAGGAGCAAACACCATGGGGAACCTTTTTCTTCCAACCTTCCTGCAAGGTTTCTCTTTTACCACTTCCCCTACTTGCTGGACAATGCCAGAGGGATCTGCAAGGGAGAGCGGTAGGCCATGGTAAAGTCTGAAAACAATTACCAGCTTACAAAATCATCCTGTCCAACTGGATGCTATAATCTATATGATATGTATTCTACATCCCCTTGGTTTTCCTTATATTGATTACTAGGTAACACAATAGGTGCTCAGGATATATTGACTGACAGCAGCATTAGACTTCAGGTTTAAGAGGTTATTAAATTTGGTGTCATATAATAGTTAGAGAGTATTAGTAAAGACCCTCTTTAAATACTATATGAGGAAAAAGCACCAATGGCTCCCTATTGCCTATGCAGACTACCCTGTTTGACATTTAAGCACTTCACAATCTGGCTGCAAGCAGCCTACTTTTCCAGGTTTATTACTTATTACTTGGCTTCCTGTACCCTGGCTATTTGCTGTTTCTTGCATACTTTTCATTTTCTATTGCCATTTCACAGGCTGGCTCTCTGACTGTCCTTCCTTCCCCCTTGCACTTTTTAGAATAGAAGGTTGAGCCTTAAACCTCCTACTAAAATCATTCCTAATATCCCCAACTGCTAATGTTCCTCACACAATTAGTTTGTATTTTCTTCACATTATATATATATATCTTGTATTTATTATATATGTACACATGTTTCCAAGCCAATCCAATAAATATTTATTAAACACCACACACCAGGCACTGTGCTAATCACTGGAGATAAAATTTTCGAGAAGATAGTCCCTGTGGATATTGGAAGTCTTGGGTTTAGCTGTGACCTCAGACACGTCCTAGCTGTGTGACCCTGGGCAAGTCACTTAACTCAAATTGCCTACCGCTTCTGTATTGGAACCAATGCTTAATATAAATTCTAAGACAGAAGGTAAGGGTTTAAGGAAAAAAGATACAGTCCCTGGCCTCAATGAGCTGACAATCTAGAGAGAAAAAATAGCACAGTTTTTTCTTTTATGATAGAAGGTGTTTGGAAGAATTGATATTCTATCCTTCAAAATAAGGGGGGCAGCTGGGAAAGTTGGAAAACAGTAAAAATAACAAAATGAGCAAGGAGGAGGAAGATGGAGGTAGAGACAATCAAAATTTGAACTTGCAGCTTGAAGGTGAGTTTAGAAGTGATGATCTTTTCCTGGGAGGGACATCTTGTTCCATTGAATTGAAGCCAGGCAAGGCAGCAGATAAAAGTGGAGAAATTCTCCCACTTCTAGGAGAATGCAAATACCTTAAAGTCAGGGACCATATTATTTCTGTCTTTGCATCCCCAGCATCTAGCATGGTGCCTAGCACATTGTAGTGAATACTCACTGATTGTTCAGTATTCACATAGTCAAGTATGTGAAATTGACCTGTCAGCACCCTAGGGAGTCTATGGGAGCCATCCATGAGAGGCACCAACTGTCTTTGGAGTGTGTGCTGAGTCTACCAGCAGGAGGCTCCATGTTCTGTTGCACCTATCTTAGTGTTTATATGGCCCCTTTCTGTGTTTGTATTTGTGTCATTGTGTTGTGTGCAGGTGGCATCAAAGCCTAGGAATTCTGTTAAACCAGTGCTAGTTTGGGGAACCTCAGCATATGAACTCTTAACTCTGGTGACTTTCTCTTTTTTTTTTTCCAGATCTTCCTATTGGTTGGGGAATGAAACCCTGAGAGTACCGGTGGCTCTCTTCGCCTTGAACAGGAAACGACTGTGTGATCGGTTGAGGAAGAACCCAGCTGTGCAAAAATCTTCTTTGGTCCTTCTGCAGGGAGGGGAGGACACAAATAGATACTGCACAGACACTGGAGTTCTTTTCCGGCAGGTGAAGTTCAATTTGTCCCTTTTATTTTGTCTTAGTTTCCTGGTTCATAGGTTTAGTCTGTTGGTTTCAAAGGTCATTTATCCTAGCCCTTACTGGTCTTCTGCCTTGGAACCAATAACTTAGTATTGATTGTAAGACAGAAGGTAAGGATTTTTTAAAAAGTTACATATGTCAAAACCAGAATGCCCCATGCCACACTCCCATAAACCACCTACCAAGTGTGTGTTTCTGGAATCCAGCTGATTCTGAGCACATTTATGTTACTTTTGAATTTATGGGGAGTCTCCCAAATGGGGAGAGCTCAGCACATACTTCAAATGAAAAATCTGGCTCTCTTGGGGGAATAGATAATATAAATTGGGAGATTTGAAACTGATGGAGTATCCATACCACAGTAGTCATGTGTTATATGGAAGAGAGATAACAATTGTTCTGTTTGACTCTAAATGGCAAAATAAAGAAAATTTAGTGGAAATTGCAAAGAGACAAATTCAGTTTTGATGTTAGAGGAAAGAGTTCTAAGCTTTCCCAGAGAACAGGCTACCTTGGAAGCTACTGTGTTCTCCCTTACTAGAGGGCTTCGAGGAAATGCTTGATGATCCATTTAGGAGTAGATTTTATAGGGAACTCTTGTTCAGGTAAGGGTTGGTTTCAGTGACTTTGGAGGACCCTTCCAACATGATTGTGTAATACATGCTCAGATTTAAACTCATATTCTGGGACTAAGATGCCAACCTATTTAAGTCAGAGACATCTTGACCTGGGAGGGACTTTGCTATGATTCATTCCATTGCTTTCCCTTTAGGAAAGGGAAAGCAATGGAATGAATCATAAAGCATAAAGAATTAAAGCAGCTCAGTCAGGTGACTTAACATTAATACCTTCAATGCCTTCTCTAATATTCACATATCTGATGGGTTTGACTTAGGTAGTCCAATCTACTCCTAAGGCTCATCAGACATTGAGAAAAGCCTTTCTGGCCTTGATCTTCCTCCTCTTTGAAATGATGGTACTGAGCTTGATAGCCTCTAAGGACCTACCTAGCTCTTCAATTCCACCTAAGACAGCAGTATTTAAATCCTGGTTTTCTTACCTTTGGAATGCATCCTTTTTGCTGTTAGAATTGCTTGGCTTGCCCCATTGCTGCAGCTCAGTAAATGTTAGATAATACTACTAAAAGAAGGTCTTTGGAGAACTAATTGCCAAGCATTTTTGGAATAAAAAATACTTTGGTTTATGGAAGTCTTTTCTGGGCTGTCATTCATCCATTTGAATGACTATAAGTTTGGGCATTCCATTAAATGCTTTTTATGAGAAGATTATTGTCTTTCATACAAATTTTTCCTTCTTTCCAATTTTTATTTGAGTCTTCTTTTCAGCTGCACATATACTTACTGAAGATATGCAGAAATTATCATAAATCAGAACCTCTCCCATTTAATACTTTTAAAAAGTTTATTCCCCCAACATTGATGACCAAAAGCTTTCAGAGCTCCTGTTGCTAGTGATTTTGGTGGAGATTGGAGAGGGATATTAAAGTCTTAAGTAGAAAAATTGCCTGTTTTATGAGCATACTCTCATGTATGCAAATCAACAAAGGGTTACTGATGCCCAGTGGAAGAACCTAAGATGAGCTGTTCTTTGAAAGAGACATTGAGGAATAAGACACATTCCTTGGTCTGGTGGTCTAGTTTAGCTCTGCAAGTCTATTTAGTGCCTGCTTTGTGAAAACAATTATACTAGGTGGTGCAGTGGATAGAGCCCTGAGGCTAGAGTCAGGAAGATCTGAACTCAAATCCTGGCTCAGTTGACTAGTTGTGTAATTCTGGGCAAGTCACTTAACCTCTCTTTGCTTAATTTCCTTATATGCAAAATGGGGGCAATAATAGCACTGAGGTAGGTTGCCACGAAGAGAAAATGAGATTATATTTGTAAAATGCTTTATAAAACTTAAAGCACTATTTAAGTGCTAGCTATCATTATTTTTGTTATGAATGAGATAACAAAATTAAGTACAAAATAATCACTTTTTCTTAAGATTAGTCTGAAAATGTTTTTTATTGACATCTTTTGTTTTTATTATCATATTCATTAAAAAAATATTCTTCCCCTTCCCCCTACCCAGGGAACCAGCCTTCACAGTAAAAAAGAAAAATAAATAAGTGTGGAAAAACTAACCAGCCCATCAGCTGGAGTCTGTTTCACTGCTATTGTGACCCTAGTCTCTGTAAAGAGGAAAGGGGCAGCATTTTTTCATCTCCTCTTGGTTCTTATAATTACATAGCATTGGTTTGATTTTTTATTCTTTCCATTTGTATTGTTATCATCATGCATTTTGAATATTGTTTTCTTGGCTCTGCTTCTTTTATGCCAGCTCATATGAGAGATCATTGAGCCCCCTATTTTCAGATGAAGAAAATCAGGATTAGAGAGGTCAAGTCACTCAGTATCACATGGCTGGTTAGTTAGTGGCAAGCCAGGGTGAGAAATCTGGGATTATCTAGAGATGGAAAAGTGCTTGCAAACTTTTTTCATTTTCTTGCTTAATTTTTGTTGTTGTTTAAGGTTCTTTCCCCAGAAGGATTAATGTAGGAAGATGTTTTACATGACCACACATGTAAAATCTATATCAGATTGCTTACTATTTCAGTGAGGAGCAGAGAGGGAGGGAGAGAGAGAGAATTTGTAGCTCAAAATTCTTTTGAAAATATTGGAAACTATTTTTACATGTAATTAGAGAAAAATAAAAGAAAATTTAAAAATGAAAGTGCTTTGCAGACCATAAGGGTGATTATTTAAATATCAGCTGTTACTTTTTTTTTTCTTCCAGGCCCTAGAAACACAAAAGAAATACAGCGACTATTCAAAATATCAGTATAGATGCTAGAAGGCATGATTGATTGTCAAATGTATAGTATAGACTGGATTTCTAAAGGGAAAAGTCATCACGTATGGCTTCATTAGTCAGGGAAGACTTCATGGAGAAGGAATATGAAGTTGTCTTTGAAGGATGGATAGGCTTTGGAGAAAGAGGGTTTGAAGAATGGGCAACATGGGAGCCATGGTCTCTGGTTCTAATTCCTACTTTGTTCCTTAAAAATTTCTGCAAGGGACTTGCTCTCTCTGGGCTGCAGTCAGAACATGAGCTTGTTTCAAACAGTGATCATTTAATTGTGTGCTGGTGTCTCTGGAGCCTGACTCAGTGCCTGGCACAAAGAAGGGATGTAATATTTTTTGACCAGTTGATTTTTAAAAATTAATTTATTTAGAATATTTTTCCATGGTTGCATGACTCATGTTCTCTCTTCCCCTCCTTCCTCCCTCCCAGTGCTGACAAGCAATTCCACTAGGTTATATACATATCATTGTTAAAAACCTATTTCCATATTATTAATATTTGCAATAGAGTGATCATTTAAAATCAAAATCCTCAGTCATATACCCATTGAACCATGTGATCAGTCATATGTTTTTCTTCTGTATTTCTATTCTCACAGTTCTTTCTCTGGATGTGGATAGTGTTTTTTCTCACAAGTTCCTCAGGATTGTCCTGGATCATTACATTGATACTTGTAGAAAAGTCTATTATATTTGATTGTGCCATAGTATATCAGTCCCTGGGTACAATGTTCTCCTGGTTCTGCTCCTTTTCCTCTGCATCAGTTGCTGGAGGCCTTTCCAGTTCACATGGAATTCCTCCAGGTCATCATCCCTTTCAGCACAATAATAGTCCATCACCATCAAATACCACAGTTTGTTCAGGCATTCCCCAATTGATGGATACCCCCACCCATTTTCCAATTTTTTTGCCACTCCAAATAGCGTGACTATAAATATTTTTGTACAGGTATTTTTCCTTATTATCTCTTGACCAATTGATTTTTTTAAAAAATATTTTTTGTTTGCCACTTTAAGATACCCAATAAACTCCCTCTTTCCCTCTCCTTCCCTTGTTAGAGAAGACATTGATAAAAAGATGATGTTTTACTATGTCTTCCTTATTTCTATTTATTGGTTCTTTCTCTGGAGGTAGACATATATATCATTCTTCAAACTTGACCATCTGATTTTAAAATTAGAAGGTCCAACTTTCTGGTTTCTGAAGTCCCTTCTAGTTCTTAAAAGTTTGTTATTTGTTGAATATGTTTCACATAACATCATGCCAGTACTTGTTGCCGTGTGCTTCTGCAATGAATTGTGCTGGATCATTGGGTAATTAACATTCTGTCCTCTTTCCCCACCCCAGGAATCCTTCTTTCACTGGGCTTTTGGTGTCACTGAACCTGGCTGCTTTGGAACCATTGATGTAGACTCTGGGAAATCTACTCTTTTTGTTCCCAAGCTTCCTGAAAGTCATGCCACCTGGATGGGAAAGTAAGATTCTTTAACATATAAATATCTTTGTGTCAGTGAAGGATCATGGAGGAACAGAAGAGCAAGGTGGCCTTGGGTGAAGGAGTTTGCTTTCTCTTTGTTTCATGATTGTGTCCTTGTACACAACATGGGAATCATTCACTTGTGGGGCTTAAAAAATATTGTTATTGGTATCTTTTGTTTTTACCTTGTTTTCAATTCTAAATATATCCCTTCTCCTACTTAACAATACATCTCCTTTTAACAAAGATTAAAAAAGGGGAAAAAATCAACAAAATTAACCATTACATCAGCTATATTTTATATTATATATAGTCTATATATATATATATATATATATATATATATATATATATACACCCATCATCTACCACATCTGCATCAAAGGGAGGGAACTACATTTTCTTAATTCTTTTTTAGGACCAAGATTAGTTGTTATAATCACACTGTTCAGTTTTGTTTTATTTATTCTTTCAGTTTACATTGTTGTTGTCATTATGAATATCGTTTTCTTGGGCATCAATAATTTGTGGAACTTGCCTTTTTTGAATGCCCTTTTATATCAGTATAGTAAATGAATGAAAAAATATAGTAAGCATATAGTAAGCAGTGCTGTGTTTCTGGGGATATAAATATAAAAGCAAAAACAGTCTTTACTTAAGTCTTACATCCTAATAGGGGAAGGACATGCATATTGGGCCAAGGAAGAATGTTTTGGTTTGGGAAGTCCCAGGAATGATGAATGGAGCCATTGGCAGTTGATTGACATGGCCTTTTCCATAGTAATGGCAATACAACTTCCAGATTTATAAAACCAGTGGGGTGGCAGATGGATGGCAAGAGTTGCTAGGGTGAATTATGAAGCATGCCTGGGTCTGAGGGCCAAAGAAGTTACCAGTGATTTCTTTTTTTTTTAAACCCTTACCTTCCATCTTAGAGGCAATACTGTATATTGGTTCCAAGGCAGAAGAGTGGCAAGGGCTAGGCAATGGGGGTCAAGTGACTTGCCCAGGGTCACACAGCTGGGAAGTGTCTCCGGCCAGATTTGAACCTAGGACCTCCCATCTCTAGGCCTGACTCTTAATACACTGAGCTACCCAGCTGTCCCCACCATTGACTTCTTGAAAATTATACCAGTGCCTAAGCCAGGATTCAAATCTATGTCCTTTGAATCCAGATTGGAGATTCTATCCACTGGACTGTGCTACCTACTTTACAGGGCTTCTATGAAGATTATATAATGTAATGTTTGTAAAGTACTCTATAACCATAAAGTACTGTATAAATGAGTTGTATGAGTTGTTGCTGTTAAGATAGGCCAAATCCTATAACCTCAGGCTTACCTTCCTCCTTTTCAAGAATTCCATCTTAGCTGAGAGCTGATATTTCATGTGGAGAATGGGGGCTTGTGTCAGAGAGGGCCCATCTGTCTCCATGAGTAATACTGGTCATTGGACTATCATTTAGTGTTGGTTTTAGTGGATTTATTTCAGGATGAAATGATGGTAACTGGGAAGAAAGGGAATGTGCTAATCAGGCTTAGGGGTTTCTTATGTTTCAAAAGTTGTCATATTGCTCTATGTGCTCAGCCCTGTGTGTTGTGCTCAGGGTCATAGTATGAGAGCTGAGGATTCAAGTACTGGCCTGTATGGGCCCTGATTCTCATCTGAGAAAAGGGGTCCTTCATTATAAAATTTAAAAAATTCCCAAGACTTGCTCCATAGGGTGAGAGGAAAGAGAAGGCAGAGACCCTCAGAAGGCAGCCTTGAGTTTAGTGGGGTGTCCTAACCTGGGCTGCCTTCTGTCTTCTGCTCAGTCTTTGGCTTCTTCTTTCCCTTCACCCCCAGTTATCCAGCCTTGGATTAGTTAGCTATCTTTTGTTCATATTTTACACTTTGGATGTTACCCCTTTTGGGGGCAAAGAGGAAATGGGAAAACCTGAGCAAGCCTATCAGTAGAGCAAAAGGTTGCTGTACAAGGAAGCTGCTGCTGTTGCATAAAGTGACAATCTTACTTATTCTGACTGCCCTGTCTTCCATTAGCATCAGTCACTGGGGAAGCCATCCAAGAAAGAAATCTGTATTAAATCATTAGAGACCTGAGTTCTAGTCTTTGTTCTGTTACTATCTAGCCATAGGACTGTGGCCACTTAACCTCTGCATTCATTAGACAGACATTCATTAAGCATGCAGCTTGTAGCTAGATTTCCCATGGCTGGCCTCCTGACAACTATGGTTAAGAGAACAGAAGGCTAAGGTCAGCCCCATGGGCCACTGAGCACAGGAATCTATTACCTGACATGCATTCCTGGTCAGTGCAGGAGATGTCATATTCTTGCCTTTTGTCACCTCAAAGATGAGGGACTTAACCATCAGATATCCCAGTTTTCCTTAGTAACTCGTCATGGACCTATCTTCCATGAATTCATCTAAACCTTTTAAATTGTATTTATATTTTCAATCTATAACATTTGAGGAGGTAATGAATTCAAAGATTAAGCATGAAAAAGGACTTGGCATCAGACAAATGCTATGTTCAAATCCTGCATTTCAAACGTACTGGTTACATGATTCTGGGCAACTCTTAGAACCTCAGTTTTTCATCTATAAAATGGTAATTATAATCTGTTTTGTACTTACCTTACTGGGTTGTTGTACTTACTATATACCAGGCTGGGAATACAAAGGAAAAAATGTAAAGTAAAAAAAAAAGCTGCCTTGGAGCAGTTATGATCAATTGAGGAGAGACATGTTCACAAATAGGAATGTACAAATTATATATAGAATAGTTTTAGAATAATTTGGGGGGAAATACAACTGGAGAAATCAGTGAAGATATGCAGACTTGTAGGAGGTAGCATTTTAGCTGCCCTTGAAGGAAGCTAGGAATTGTGTGATGCAGCATTAGGAATGAGTGCCACTGCAGAAGCTCTGAGCTGACGGAAGTGTTGTAAGTAAGCAGTATAGTACAGTGGAAAAAATTGACTCTGGAGGCAGAAGACCTGGGCTCAGATCCATTTCTAGCACTTACCACCTGTGTGACCTTGGGCAAGTCTTTTCCCCTGATGGGGCCTCCCTTTCCTCATAGACAGCAGAAGTGGGGTTGGACCAGGTGTCCTGTGAGGGCCTTTCCAGGTTCAGATCTAAATTCTTGAGACCAATCTGGCTGGGCCATGGCAGAGTAATGGGTAAATAAAGCTTGAAAAACAAGTGGTGAAGCTCTTTGAATGCCAAAGTAGTTTATATCTGATCCTGGAGGTAATGGGAAGCCACTCAAGTTTCTTGAGAAGCAGGATGAAATGGGCAGACCCACATTTTAGGAAAACTACTTTGGCAGTTGTGTGGAACATGGTGCGAAAAGACCATCAGCTGTGGCAATTAAGAGATCATTGGAAACTTTCGAGAGAGGAGTTTCTGTTGAATAACAAAATCAAAAGTTAGATTGCAGAAGGTTGAAGAGAGTGAGATGAAAATGCTGATCATTCCTTTCTGCTTTATACTCTCTTCTCTCTAGGTTTCCATGACACTGCTCTTTCCTCTTACCTGTCATATCCATCCTTCACAAATTTCATCCCTGAATTCTCATCCAGGTCATTCCTACTAGCCATAGGTGTCCCATGGGGTTATGTCCAAAGCCCCCTTCTCTTCTCCTTCACTTGATGATCTTATCAGCTCCTCTGAATTTAATTACCATCTGTAGGTAATTGGCCTATATAGTAGGTATTCTTCGATCTGTCTATCCTGCCCTAACTTCTCTACTGACCTTCAGTTTCACAGCTCCATCTGCTCTTCAGCTATCTCAAATTTGATATTCAGTTGACATCTTAAATACAGCTTGTCCAAAATTGAACGAATTATCTTTCCCTTAGCCCTTCCTCTCTCCTACTTTTCCTATTACTGTAGAGGACAACACCATCACCTCAGTCTCCAGGCTGGAAACCTAGGCATCATTCTCAACTCCTCACTCACTCACTTCCCCTTATCCTATCTGTTGCCAAGGCATTTGTAACATCTCTTAAATATGCTTAATTCTTCCTTCTGATGTGGTTGCCACCCTCAATACAGGCCCTTAGCAACTAATGCTTGTACTATTGAAATAACCTTCTGGTGGATCTGCCTGCCTTAAGTCTCTCTCCACTCTATTCCATCCTCATTCAGTCTTCAAAGTGATTTCCCTAAAGTTAAAGGCCCAACTGTGTTACTTGCCTACTCAGTAAACTTCCAGTGGCTCCCTGTCACCTCCAGGCTCAAATACAGATCCTTTGGCATTCCAAACCTTTCATAGCCTGCCCTTATTGAGTACCTCCCCTCACCCCCACCTTCACCACACACATATTTCCAGTTTTTTTACACCTTACTCCCCATCACATCTTCTTCTCCTCCAGGACAAGGAGCAAGGTTTTTAGGTCAGTGTTGAGAACTGGCTGGCTAAAGTGACTAAATTGACTTGTTCCTTGACTAAAGAGTCAAATTTGGGAAGAAAGTGAAGCAACCAGAGCCCTGAGGAATGAAGGAATTAAAATTCACTGTGAGGCCAGATAATATTTGTTTAAAGAGATTAGGCATAGAGAGATATGGATTGATAGGAAGTTATGAGCTGATAAAGGAATTTTAGAGTTCATCTTGGAAAAGTAGTTTTCTGTAGATGGTAACAAGATTAAGAATGTCACCATACCTGTCTATATTTCCTAGCCTCTAGCCAAAGAGGTGACACAGACTCACAGAAGAAAGCAGACCCACCAAAACTCTATAGGTACAGAAATTATTTAGATTTTCTATTACATTCATTCATTCTCATCCAAGAAAGATGCTTGGTAGACTGGTCAAAGAATCAAAGATGTTCCATGGAAACTATGTAGTAGATCCCAAGGGAGATCTGTGGGTTCAGATGACTCAGTTAAGATGTTTGTTAATGAAAGGCAGCTATTATTAATTTTGTTCTCTCAGACTTTAAAGGGAACCCCTGTTCCAACTGTCATCCCTTAACTTTCCAGGTTGTGGTAAATAAGTTCATGCTTTCAATGCCTGTCCCTTGTGATTTTGTGGACTTTAATTTTATTTCCCTTTGCCTTTATCTTTCCATACCAGTTGACTGTATTCTTGGATGGCTTCCCTCCCTCAGCCTGATTCCATCTCTGTGATCACCATAGCTGTTCTCCTTGTGCCTTTTTCCAGTTTCTTGTGTCCTCTCTAAAGGGGAGTGTCCCATATGATGGACAGATAAATATAAGAGTGTGTTAACCATTTGTTGGGCAGGGCTGATGGTGGGTCATGGCTTTTCTTCCTATCTCCTTCCTCCTGATACCTAGTCAGTGGGAGCAAAGGATGAAAATCTCACTGTTATGTAGTCAAAGCTACATGTCCCCTCAGAAGGGGGCCTTGGATGATGATGATGATGATGATGATAATGATGATGATGATGATAGCTGGCATTTATACAGAGCTTTAAGACATATAAGAGCTTTTTACCAAACATTTTATAAATATGATCTCATCATTGCCTGACTTACATGAATTGTGCTTTTCTGTGAGGGCTGGCTCTCTGTGCTTCCTCATAGCATTAGTACTACTTGTACCTGGTCTCAGCTCAGTTATTTACTAGCTCTTTGACTTTGAAGAAGTTTCCTAACCTGTCTGAGCCTTAGTTTCCTCTTCTTTAATATGAAGAGGTTTAGACTAGGCCTTTATGAACCCCTCTAGCACTAACACTGTTTAGTCTATGAAATCAGGACCCTATCTCAGGTATTTATAGACCTAAAGACCTTAGAAAACTTAATAGGATCATATATATATATATTAAGAGCTGGAAGGGACCTTAGAGATTATTTAATTCAAGGCCCTCATTTTATAGATGAGGAAACAGAGATCCTGAGGTTAAGTGGTTTGTCCAGAGTCACAGAGGTCAGGCAGGATTTGAATCCAACTTCTCTGACTCTTCTTAGATTTGGTATACTTTGTTATCCCAGATTCCTTTCTTCCCCATGACCACAAGTCTCCTTTGAATGCCCTGGAGACCATCCTTCAAAAGTTTGGGAGACTCAGTTTAATAACCCCCCCCCCCACTTTTTGAGGTTCCTCCATTCAGTTCTGAGCTTCCCTTATGTAGGCACAGATCTTCAGAGCCTGAATGGACTGTTTGCCTGCAACAGATACCAATACAGATTTGCAGGTGAGATGATTACATTTAAAAAACAGGCTCCCTTATAGTCATTTTTGTTCAGTTGTTTTCAGTTGTGTCTGACTTTTCATGCCTCTTTTTGGGGTTTCCTGGGCAACGATACTGGAGTGTTTTGCCATTTCCTTCTTAAGCTCATTTTACAGATGAGAAACCTGAGTCAGACAGGGTTAAACAGTTTGTACAGGGTTACACTTCTAGGAAGTGTCTGAGGCCAGATTTGAACTCAGAAAGATGAGTCTTCCTGACCTAGCTACCCTCTTGTATCTATAGATAGTATTAAACAAGATCAGAAAGTGAGTGGTGAGTCCTAAGGAAGGAGCAGAGAAATAGTGGTGACAAATTATTTGGATTACTGCTCTTAACAGGGAGGTTTTACAAGCCCATTTCAGGTCACAAAGTGAGTAAATACTTTGGGTAGCATCCAGATGTGACCACACAAAATAAAACATTCCCAGAGACCTATTCAGGAGGACAAGTAAACCATTGAGCTGATCCTTATGGGTTGAATCCTGCCTCCTCCATGGTTACCTGATTGAAATGCTGGTTAACTCAGGGAACTTCAGGGCTCCCTGAATCTTACTCCAAAGTGTCACCTTCCTAGGGACTGTGATGACAACCTTCTATCCCCAGAATATCATTTCTTGGGCCTGGCACAGCTGATGGTGTTAGGGGCAGGATAACAAAGGACACCGTAAAGCAAATTACAATTTCTTAGTTCTCTGCTGGTGCTAATTTCAACTTCAAATTGAGTCTTTAAGGAAGGGTTTATGCAGTATCCCCTGCCAACCAGCTTGTGAGGCAAAACTGTTACTGACTTACAAATCAGCTGTTCTCCATCCCTGTGACAAGCAGAGAAGGCATATGATGGGAGAGAAAACAGATCTAGAACAAAGGGACTCCCTCCTTCCCAAAGGCATCTGGAGGAGAGAAGAGGAGAGGCCTGGAAAGCATTGTGTGTGCCCAGTAAGATCATGCTTTTCTAATCGGCTCAGCAGTGAGAGATAATTATCATAAATCAAAGGGGCCCACTCTGTGCCAGCTATCTTGTAATTTAAAACAACCCAGTAACTCACTAACCAAATTGATAATGAGTGCCTCATAGCATTAGGCGGCGAAAGCAGCAATTTATACATTAGCCTGGAATAATCATACTCTCTGCAAAAATGACACGCAAGAAGGTGGACAGCATTTAGTGGGATTTTCTGCACACATCAGATGTCCATGGTTAAACACTGGCTTCAGCTTCAGCCCATCTGAGCCACCTGGGGTGTGGGGGGGACCTGTGGCGAGGGCAGCATCAGCAGGAAGCTTCAGTATAATTGTGGGGCGGCTATTTTAACTGACAGTGAGGGGGCTGGATTGGGACAGACAGCAGCCAGAGAGCTGACCAGCTTTAGTGTGAGGATAATGGTTGCATCTGAACAGCACTTTCTGTCTTCCAAAGCATTGTGTCTTCTGAGTTTCACAACATCCACGTGAAGTGCTATCATCCAAGGTGTTGTCATCATCTACATTGTACAAAAAGTAGGCTTTAGGGGATATTTCTTTTAGGTGCCAGAGCATACAGCTTGGTGCCCCTGTCCATGTGGTTCCCTATGGAACTTCTATTTCTTTTTAAAAAAATGCCATTTAATCAATATTTTCACAATTATATGTGATATTTGTGGAAGTGTCCTTCCCCCTACTAAACTGTGAGCTTTCAGAGGATAGGGACCACAGCTTATTCATCATTGTATATCCCATAGGGCTTTTCACACACTATTCTCAGAACTTTGAATATGTTCGTTGCCTAGTCTAGGGCAGATTTTTGCTGAGTCTTCTATTGTGGCTACTATAGTCCCTTTGAAGAGAGAATCCAGAAAATATTGGGCACTTGTCAGGAAGGAGAAATTTCAGGGAGACTTAGAGAGGAGAAAACTGACTTCTCAGGGAGAGAGAAACTAGAGGAGAATAAGTTTCCACTTGCACTTTCCTTGCTTGACCTCAATAGGCTGCAGAATTATTCACATGAATTCCTGTTTAATCTTTTCTTCCTGAAAAATGAAAAATCAGTTTTAACAAGTGCTTTATAGTATAGTAAAAAAACAAATAAACCTTTGCCTTCTGTCTTAGAATTGATACTAAGTATCAGTTCCAAGGCAGAAGAGTGGAAAGGGTTAAGCAATTGGGATTAAGTGACTTGCCCAGGGTCACATATCTAGGAAGTGTCTGAGGCCACATTTGAATCCAGACCTAGATCTGTATCCATTGAGCCACTCAACTGTCCTTCCCTATAGTCTTTTCACGACTCTCCAATGCCTTGTGTTAATCATCTGTATGGATGAGGTTTTTTAATATGCTTTTTTCAAGGAAGGAAAGCAAGTGTGGAGTTGAGCAACAAATTAAATACACAGCTTTCTAGAATAACCACCCCTTCTGCCCCATTTTGTTTTGGAGACGAGCCCAGGATGGAAATGTTGGGAGAAAGGGTTTTGAGGAGGTCTGGGGGGAGATTCTAGGGTGTAAAGCTTGAAGGGGGAATAGTATACATTGAATTCAAACAACCTACCCTTCCCTAGCATATTTGAATCTACAGGAACTCAGAGAAGGGAAAAGGTTTCTTTAGGCTCTCATTCCTTCTTCTTGAGGTCCAAGAATTAAAAGCATGGTCCTTTAGAAGCAGTATCTTCTAGTTTGACAGTGCTTCTGCTACCCAGACTATCACTAGAGACTTGAAAGAGCCTCTTCAGAACTGAGCCACACTTTGGGCAAAAAGTATCAATCAATTAAGAGGCATTTATTAAGGGCTGATTTTCTGCTAGGTGCTGAGAATACATAGATACAAATGAAAGAGGCCTTGTCTTCAGGGAGTTTATATTCTGTCTTCAGGGAGTTTATATTATATGCCTTCAGGGAGTTTATATTCTATCAATAGCCTGTCAAAATCCCTACCATGGACTACTGTGACTATCAGCTGACAACAGCACATGCCCAAGAGTTTTTTGACTATTTACCTGGAAACAAAAAGGTGGTTTTTTTTTTCCTCCCTTGATAATGGCTTTTTAATGTCATTTCAAAATTTAGGTGATTAGAAAATAAGAATGGTATGGATTTAGCAAGTAAAAAATCTATCAGAAGAAAGGCATATGTTGACTGGTCTAGCTTAATGAATACAAGACCCTATCTATTTTCTAAAAGCAGCATGGAAGGTCAAGATTCTCTACTGCTACCTCAGCCCATCTGTAGCCAGTCTTGTACCTATTCTTGTTTATAGGTTTATTGAATCTGAACCTAGAAGAGATCTCATAGTCCATTTTACAGATTAAAGTATCAGAGTCTTTAAGTTACTGACACAAGATCACACAGGGAGTAAGAAAGATATCCAGCACTTGAGTCCATGTTCTTTGACTCAAAGTGAGTGCTCTTAAGTTACTCTGTGTTACCTCTTGTGATTCCCTTTCTCCAAACTCAGTTTTGTCCGATGTACCCACCCAGGCTAGAAAAAGCTCTTTGAACTTGAGTGACTTAGTCTCCAGTTCCATTTTGGTTTGTGAACTCAGTTCAGTCTTTTGTTTAGGAAATGAGTGGGGCCATTCCAGCTTTTGTGAGCAATTTTCCCATCTGGTTCCACAATGAGCATTTCTTTCAAGGACATAAAGCTGGCCCCTGGTAGAGGAGATCTCTGTGATTCCATGAGCTCCAGACCAAGAAGTGGCAGGAGAAAGATGCTTCCTCTGTGAGTTAGTGACTGAGGGGATTCTCTGTAAAGATTCTAACATTCCTTTTCATTTAAGAAGAATGTGACAAAACTGTATATTTATCTTTTGACCCATCAATGCCACTATTAGGTTTACTTTCTAAAATGATCAAGGGAAAAGGAAAAAAAAACTTATATGTTCTACAATATTTGTAGTAGCTCTCATTGTGGTGGCAAAGAACTGGAAATTGAGGGGATGTCCATCAACTGGAGAATGGCTAAACAAGTTGTGGCATATGATTGTGATAGAATACTGCTGTCCTTTAAGAAGTGATGATCAAGCTAATTTTGGAAAAACATGGAAAGATCTACATGAAATTCTGAAAAGTGAAATGAGCAGAACTAAGAGAATATTATATACAGGAACAGAAATATTGTTTGAAGAATGATTTGTATATGTCCACCTTCAGAAAAATAACTGATAAATAGAAACAAAGAAGACATTGTTTTTAGATACGTATATCTTTTTGTGAAATGACGCCATCTCTTGTGCTGGAAAGGAAGGAAAGGTGGGCACTACCTGGGAATTTTAATGGAACAAACCAATAAATAAGAGTGTGACAAACAAGACCCTTGAAGCCATTCCTGGGTTCCCATCACCTCCAGCACTATGTCTAGCTTAGTATTATTTCTGGCTTTCAAAGCCAAGGCTGTTGTCCACAACCAGTTGTGAGATTTAGTGGCTTCAGATGGAAACTGGGCTTTTCTAGGGAATCCTCATACCCTCCTCATGGCATGTGCCCTCATACTGATTCTTCATTTGTTGTTTTCTCATGTTACTTGTTTGTAGGTTCTCTGCACTGGAGTGTCAGATTTATCCCTAATGACTTTTATTTCTCCTTAATTCAAGATGGAGGGAGTGACTCTGCAGCTGTAATTCAAGTTGAATAGTCTTAGATCCTGAGGATTGTTGTCCAGGTTCTCTCTTCCTGTAAAATGCTGTAACATAAAGCAATAGAAATGCTCCCAGGCTGGGAGCCAAGTGTCCTGCTCTCTAGTTTAGCCCTCCTATTAATTTACTGTGATCTTGGTTAACCTTTCCAATCTTGATTTTCTTTTCTAAAGATAGGGATAAAAGGAATTGATACAGTAAACTCTGAGAAGAAACCTCCTTTATTAAGACAGGTTGACACACCTTTATAACTTATCAGCTCAGAGAGTCATCTGGGGCCATGGGAAGAGATATAACTTATTCAGGGTCACACTGCCAGGATCATGGGTGGAACTTGAACCCCAATTTTCCTGACTCAGAGGTAGGCTCTCTGTTCATTATGCCACATGGCCTTTCCAGAGTAAATAATAAGGTGTCCACCTACCTTAAAACGTTGTTTTGAGGAATTAATGATAATGACCATGCCTCTGCACAGACACTTTATACTTTACAAAGTGTGTTCCCATCTGCTATTTCATTTTCCTAAATAAAATGAAGTAGTTGTAGGAAAAAACCATGAATTCCTAGGGAAATATTGATATTTGGTCTTAGGGAAAATTCTCCTACATTTCCTGTTAGTGTCCTCTCACCCAAAAGTAACAACAGCTGAAGGAACCCTATCTGCTTATGGTAGTGATGATAATAGTGCAAATTTACATAGTACCTTCAGTTTTAAAAAGATCAGGGTTTGCAAAGTGCATTGCATTCCTTGAAACAGCTCTGTGAGGTACAGAGTGAAACTATTATGCCCCTTTTCTAGGGTAGAGAACTGATGCAAGTTGAAATGACCAGGATCAGGGTTTGAACCTGGGTTGAAAGTTCTTTTCATCAGCTGAGGCATGTCAACAGTAGCTCACTTTCAGAAGTTATTTTACTTGCATTCCCTCATTTAACTTCACAACAATACTGTGAGACAATGTAGCAGGTATATTGTAGGTGCCTCAGTGCATAGAACACTGGTCTTGGAATCAGGAAGACTCTTCTTGCGTTCAAATATGGATTTAGACAGTATGTGTCTGACTGAGCAAATCACTTAACCCTGTTTGTCTTGGTTTCCTCATCTGTCAAATGAGCCACATGAGAAGGAAGGGGCAAACCACTTCATTATCTTGGCCAAGAAAACCCCAGATGGAGTCACAGTGCATGGGATACAACTAAGACTCAACAACAACAACAACAACAATAATATAATGCTTTTACCCTTTACAACTGAGGAAATCAGTGAAATGCCCAAAGCCACAAAGCTAGTACACAGAACCCAGGCTTTGAATCAGCTGTTTTCTTCAATTCCGGAGCATCTCTCCCAAAATAGAGTTAAGAAAAACTACTAAAAAACTAAGCCCCCTACTTGCTTGATTGCTGTATTGAGCATCCTTATTTCTTCCCATTGTCCTCAACCGAGTGGTGCAGAACCTGCTAAGAGATATGATTCTTCAAAGTTTCACCAACTATTTAGCAGATCAGGTTGTGGCAGGAAGGGAAAGGAAGGCAGTGCTGTGGCAGAGCTGATTATAGGGCCTAGCCATATAGGGACTAATCTTGAGAGTATAAATGGTCTAGGTCAAGAAGAACTCATTAAAACTATGTCTCTATTCCTTAGGGGACTATTTCCTTTTCCCTGGGGAACAGTTTCCTGAGGAGCCCGAGACCCCCTTTTAGGGTACCTCTCCTTGTTTTACTGTGTTTGAAAAAGACCGAGAGCATTTCCAGGGAAGAGGAGTGAAAACGTGCAGAGGATGAATTCTCAAAGAATCCTAAGAGCTTGTTGTTGGTCCTGAGCAAGCCCTGAGCAGTTGGCCTTTTTGAGAGTCATCTTGAATAATATTAGATGTCTGCTATTCAGCCTTAATTCCAGCTGTGGTTAATGGCCTGCACTGTCCTGAAGTAATTAAGCTTTCTCAGTTTTATATGCTTTCCTCATATCTTAGGGCTGATTTGCTTAGTGGGCTAGAACATGGTGCTAATGGGGCTTAGAGCTTAGATACAATGCCTAGCTGGGCCAGTTAGAGTGTCATAGAAGTTCTGTTTCATGGTCTTAGCCTGTATCCATAACCCTGTCTCAGCCGGTCATTTCATAGATGTGTGCATTGGTCTCAAGAGGGAGCATTTAAGAACCTGTGGATGATTTGGTACAGTCCATCCCCACTTTTGGGGGGGGAACATAAAGACATCATATACTATGTTGACAGTGTAGCACATGTTTGTTGGGGAATGGTGATGGACATGTTTTCTATTATCTGAATAACCTGGTAGCATTTCCATAGATTTTCTCTGATTCTTGTTGCTCACACTTATTAAATTCGTGAAGCTTCCCTAGGTGGCAGTGATGGGAGCATAGCTTCAACCACAACCCCTCACTCAATTCTTCTTCATTTCTACCCACTGGCCTTTTAAATGAGCCTATGACCTACATGTGAAAGGTTGTATCTTTGTTCCCTTAGTAACCATCTCCTGAAAGCCTGAAGTGAATGGCAAAGTTTTTGACTGGAAACACCAGATGACTGTGGCAAATGTAGGTTTTTAAAAGTCACCCAGTTGGTGGGATTTGGGGGAGTTTGTTCAGGAAAGTCAGTGCCTGGTGTGGCTATGTACTTTTTGCATATGACTGCATCCAACCACTTTAATAATCAATAAGACACAAAGAGAGTGGCAGATAGGATTACCTTGCTTTTTTCAATCAAAACCCATCAGAGTGAACGTTTGACCTTCAGTTGCTCAATTCCTTTTTGAATTCTTTGTCTGATAGCTTCTGAAAATCCATCTGGCACTTAATGCAATCCAAAGTCACCCAGAGAAGCAACTTACTTGTATGCAAGCTCTGTTTTCTCCTCCCTCCCTTAACACAGTCCTCTTAGAAGAAATTTGGAGCCAGGTACCCAAGTTTTAATCAGCCAGGATCAGAACCCTTTCTCGATTGGTTAACCCCCTTTGGGACCATTTTATCAAGGGTTCCTATTTCGCCTGACTTTAAATCCCCTGTTCACAGAGGTGCTGTTTTTGGTTTTGGGGGTATGGGGTGCTCAGGGAGGGGTAGTATCTCCGGTATGGAGGGCTTGTCATGCCCTTCTAGGGCAGCTCTCCAGCCTCTGACCCCCACCTGACACCCAGCTCTCACTTGTGGCTCCTCATAGCTGCTAGCATGTGGCAGCGGCCACACCCCGGGCAACAGCTTCGACAGGCCGGCTAAACTTTGTGAGGGTAGCCATCAGGTCATCGACCCCTGGTGAACCAGGGCTTTGCTCACCCAGCATGTGAAGACTGCTTCGGCAGAACAGATGGAAGAAACCAATAAGAGGGTTCAACATCTGAGAGGGCGACGCAGCAAGGCACTGTGGAGTGCTCAGGGCTTGATGGAGCACAAAAGACAACACGGCCATCCAATGCAGCTGAGGAAGTCTCCAGGTGTAACGACTTTTCGTGCCATTGGACCCAGGCTTCCAACGCCGAGAGAGTGGGACTGTCTCTGTGCATCGACTTTTCCACTTAAATCTCCTTCATGCACAAGTGTCTTTGTGCACACCCATCTATCATAGATGAAAACGCACAAAGACAATCGTCATCCTCAGTTACCGAGAGACTACTACTTTTTTTTTAAACATAGAAGCCATTCCTTTTCCTTTTCCTTTTTTTTTTTAAATCACCATCTGACTGTGACTCCTTCTGTCCACATTGTCCTGGGCAGATAGTTGAGGTGAGGATGTTGAGAGCGTTAAAGTGTTTCCCTTTGTATATCTATCTCCTTTCTTCTTAGTCATGCTTGGTATATATATCTGTCCAAAATTCTTCTCAATTTTCCCAATGTCTCAGGTGCTTGCTTCTTTTATAGACTAATAAAGTTACTTTATATGCATCTATCATGCTACCAAGGCTTCAGGAAACACCCCCTAGAGACTATTCCTTATGTAAGGGACAGTTGATTTGATATGTTCACCCATGTATTTGACTTTAGTTTGTGGTTTTTTAATGTGAAGGTATAATGAGGACTGAGGTGCTGGGGGTATTGTAGGAAGAACATTGGAACCAAGCTGTACCCATATTGGCAACCTGGTATATAGTGGAAAACATCAAAAGACCTGGGTTGAAATTTTGCCTCTACCATTTATTCTTCATATGGCCTTGTGCAAGGCTCCTAAAATCTCTGGGCCTCCATTTCCTGACTTCTCTGTGAGGTGATTGGAATAGGTCTCAAAGTGCCCTTTTACCTGTAAACTTTGGGTCATATCAGGCCCTTTGGATCACTGTCTGTGGAGTGTTTAAGAAGAGCTGAGAGTTCTTAAGATTTGAGATGGATGACCGAATGACCTTGGAAGGCTCAGAAGCCCATGTGCTTATCCCAAGGCACAGACTCTGGGAGCCTGAAGCTTTTTGTTAAGAACCAAGAATTCTGCTATTGCTAGGACCAAGACTTTCCCCATCCACTGCATCCTAACCCCCTTCCTGTGATTTGTGTACTTTGTTCATTGTGCTCCTAACTAAAGCATGGGTGAGGATATCTTCCCCTTTTTCAAATATTGTCATCCTTTTTGAGAACTAGCTTGGGAGATTTATTCAGCGAATATATGGGCAGCCTTTTGTTATTGTTGTTATTTTTGAGGGGCTGGTTTTGGGGAGCAGGGATGGGGGGAGCATGAGAACTGGGCTTTAAGAGTTTGATCTTATTTCTTTCAGCAGTAGACTTCTGCTGTATCCTTTCCTCAGGGTCCTAGCAATCTCTGAAATCTCATTATGATGGGCTCTGAACATGGCCTTTCTCACCCAAAGCAATGGACAGCCCCTTTGTGCCTGGTGCCACTTTCAGAGTAAGCTGCTCTGTCCTCAGCTTATTAAGCAATGTCTCTTGGATAGGCTGCTTGTCTTGAGTTGGAGCTCTTTGCTTTTTCTCTGACAAGCTAATAGAATCTCAAAATGGTTGCTGACTTCTATTCAGGGGATATCACTGATCCTTTCTCAAGGTAAATTGAATGAATGACAGTGGCATTATTTTTAGCTGAAGGCAGACTCTAGCCATTAGAAATTGATGGTGACTATTGTAATTTGGCCTTATTACTTATTCATTAACTGTGTGCAGGTGGTCAAACAGCCAGCAAGACCTGCCATTTGAAATTTCATTTTCCAGAGACCTCAGTGATGCCTGCATGTATGGCATTAATTTAACATCTCCTTTTTATGGGAGGCTCATTATCTGATGTTTATACTCTTGGTGTATAGTGGCCAGGCTGCAGTACTAAGCCTTTTCTGACCATCAGGAAAAGCCTTGTGCTTATGAAGGGGTGGTCTTGGTATGGCAGGCAGCCTGTACAAATACCAGTAACTGGTTATGTTACCTTTTAAAAGAATAGAGAGTTAGCTGCTTTCCCCTTCTGTCCCTTTTATAGTAATAGTAGCTTTCCTTTTTAAGGAGTCCACTAAACTTTGCTGACATTCTTTTTTTTTTTCTTTTTAAACCCTTACCTTCCATCTTGGAGTCAATACTGTGTATTGGCTCCAAGGCAGAAGAGTGGTAAGGGCTAGGCAATGGGGGTCAAGTGACTTGCCCAGGGTCACACAGCTGGGAAGTGTCTGAGGCCAGATTTGAACCTAGGACCTCCCATCTCTAGGCCTGGCTCTCTATCCACTGAGCCACCCAGCTGCCCCCTTTTGCTGACATTCTTAATCATCTCCCCACTTCCTGTGTTATCCCTTTGTTTTGTATCTAGATGTTGTTGGATAGAAGCCTTTAGTGCTTTGGTTGAGCCCTCTATTTTGTGTGTCCCGGGAAAGGTCTGGATATCTTCTGGTCCACAGATGGCCCTTTATTATCCCTGTTGCCTTTGATGTGGAACTGCCTAGGCACAATTGGCCTGTCTAACCCAAGTTTTTCCACAGAGTCCCTGGTAGTAGTGGCTGCATTGTATTGGCAAAGAGAGGCCACCCAAGTTATCTTTTAAAATAAACCAAGTAATAGTCTTATTTATTTAGATTCTTCTAGGGCTTATTTACAGCCTTTCCATGATTTCCTCATGTCACCCTTGTGGGTCTTTTTGCTAATGTACAAGTTCTCTACTTTTCTCTCATTAACACAATAAAGTTATATTTCTGCCTCCTCACAGAGGAGCCAATGAGTCCTTTTTATAGCCGATTTTATGTTAGATGCCCTGCTTCACTGTGTGATAAGGTGACATTTAAATGATTTTTACTATAATTAGCACTAAAAACATGAAAAAATAACTACTATTCAAATTTAATTATCTCTGCCCTTTTTAAAAGGACGAAATTCAAAATGCCAGAAGAAAAGCCAATGGCTTCTCAGATTTTATTTAAGAAATTATTGTTATTTCTATTAAAATTCTGGCCTTTGGGCAAAAATGCAGTTTCTCAAATTTCTATAACTAAGAGCTTATTTTAATAGAAGTATGTCATTTAAAGTAACATTGACCATGAGGGAAAATGAAAGGAAATAATGGATGCTTTACATGCTAAAGGTAGAAAGTAGCCATTAGTGGGGACCCTAATCCTTCTCAGAAGAGCAAATGGTGGCTATCCAGTCAAAATGCCTAGAGTTACGAGATGGAGTGTCTTGTTCTAAGAAGAACAAGGAGGCTTCTGGATTGAAGAGGACATGGAGGAGGTGGGTGAAAGAAGACTGGAAAGGTAGGAAGGGACCAGCTTATGAAAGGAAGAAGTAAAAAGAGGTCCAGGAGGTTGGACAAGATGGGTCATATGACTAGTCTAGATTTGACCTCAGCTCTTCTTGCCTTCAGACTTGGCACTCTTATCAGCTGTGCCAGAGTTGATCCAGACTGTGACTAGTAAAACCTCATCAAACATAATGTCTAAGCCAAACTAGTCAATCTGTTTGGTGACTTATAATTCTCTACTTCCACTAAATCCCTCTGTTTATCTGTCCTCACTCATCACTAGCAGCCATAATATGGATCACTCCCAGCTCCAAGTTCAGCTGGTCTGTCTTTTCACACCTTTGTCTCTATTTCTGTCTCTCTCTCTCACCTTCCCACCTTAGCTTATGCTTAATAGTCAAATTCTCATCTTCTTTCTATAATCAGGTACATTATATTTATCCCACAATCCTACACTAGATCTAGTGTCCATAGTGTCCTAGTTTTTTACAACCCCAGTGTCCTGATTGCCCTCATTTCAGCATTTGTCGCATCTGCTGCTTGTCTCTGACCTGTTCTACACAAGTAACTATCATTCATAATTAGTTTCCCTTAGAATTTTGAACTGACTTAACTCAGCAACAAACCATAATGAGGCAGCACATTATTCAGGAGATTCACTTTCAGTTTTGGATGATTCCAGTGTAAGATAAGACTTCAAGTGTGAAAGGAAACATTTGAGATGATAAATTTGGTCACAAGTTTGGGATCTGGACACTTCCCTTTACCAGCTGACTCTCTATTCCTATCTTCTTCCCTTTGATTATGCAAATAGGTATAAAAACTTTTTTTCTGGGACTTGGAAAAGAAGTTTCATTTGTCTAAAATGGGATAGGGAGGTGATGCTTTGCACAGGATTAGGACTGGTTCTCAAAGAGTGTGCGGTGCCATAGTTCATTGAGTTTCCTAGATGTGCAATTAATTGTGTGGAACTTAACACCTGACTCTCTGTAGTGACACCAATTTACATTTTCAGTATGTCCTGGTCCCTCATTGCAAAAAATAATACCCTGGGTTGTGATAAAAAAAAAAGGTTAAGAATTCAACTAGAGAGATGGAGATTTTATTATTTGATTCTCAGCAGTGGGATTAAATTTTCCTTTGGGGGAGGAGGTGATACTGATCATTTAAACTCTCCTCCCACCCCCATGGCAACAGATATTGCAATCTTGAAATTTATATTCTTTATCCTCTACAATGTCACAAAGGATTTGAGTGAGGCAGCAAACATTCTCTTGGTGTACATGCTGCTAAAAAGGTTACATTTCTGCCTGCTGCTGGAGGGAACCAGCGAGCCCCCTTTATAGCTCATCTTATATTGGCTATCTTGGCACATTCATGAGAGTTTACCAAATCTTAGAATACTTACACTAAGGAAGCTGAGCCCTCTTTGGTACTTAAAGGAGTAACTTTAGGATAAGTGAAAGAATATACATAGTACATAGAACTTAACAGTGAGTGGGAAAATGATTAAACTTGCTGAGAGATTGTACAAAATCAGACCATTAGTGGATTTAGATCAGTTCATGGATGATGTATTCATAAGAAGTTAAGGGTATTTAGGTATAATCTTAAGGATTTTTTGTTTTGTTTTTAAAAACTTCTGTTTTTGTATGATATTCCTTTAACCTCCCCTACCTTTTTGGATTTTCTCTTATGACAAAAACTTACCAAGAAAAATAATGATAATTCAAAAGCATCAATCAGCAAAACACATATTCCTCATCCTTCTGATAAAAGGAGGGAGATATGTTTCCATAACTTTTCTAGGCCCAAGTTTGGTATTATAATCACATAGCTTTCAATTTGACTTTCTTCTTCATTCCATTTCCATTGTTGTAGTCTTGTGTGTATTGGTTCTCTGGTTCAGCTTATCCAATCTTATTGGTTCATGTTTCTTTTAATTATTCATATTTGAGATTTCTTACATTGCCATTATATTCCATTATGTTAATGCAGAGCAGTAGTATGTCATAATGGATAGAGAGCTTGTCTTGGATTTGGGGAAACAAATTCAAATCCTAACTCTGATACCTACTGGATGTTTGACCCTGAGCCAGTCATTTCAGTCTTTTACTACCCTAGGCAATTCTCTTAAGACTGAATCCAAAAGGAGTTGCCTTCTGTCACTCACTGGTAGTTCCTTACACAATGGAATCACAGCTCTGGTCCAAAATAAGAAAATGCTTATATCACAACTTGTTTAGCCATTTCTCGATTAGCAGTCATCTATTTGTTCCCATTTCTTTCCTGCCACAAAAGTGCTACCATGAGTATAAGACTTTTTTTTTTCTTTTGGTCTCTTAAGAGTATATGCCTAGCAGTGGGACTGTGGGACAAAGGGTGTGACTGTTTTAATCAGTTTGATTTTTGAACAGTTCCATATAACATTTCAAAATAGTTGTACCAATTCAAACTACACTGTTCATCTGTCAGTATCTTCCCACAACCCCTGCACTATCGACTATTTCCAACTTTTGTCCTCTTTGCTATAACCTAAACCTTTCCCTCCATCCTCCCATCTTTTTGAGCTTCATGTCATGGTGAGAAAATGTTCAGTGCCCCCCTTTTAGACTTAGAGAATGGAGCAATGGGCCATTGGCATGACCCAATGTGGCATTTTTGCTGCTTTTATATTAGTTTCTGATAGATAGTATAGATGTTAACACTGAAAGGGATTTGGAGACTATCTAGCTCAACCTTTTCTGCAAATTGTAGAGAATTGGGGGCGGGGGGAGAGGGAGTGTGAAGGTATGTAGGATACCAGGGGAGAAACTCCCCACTTGTATTTTTGACATGTAATTATATAATATTGCCCTCTAGGATGCTGTCATTGTGTCACTGCAGTGACCAATTTGAGCAGATAACTTCTCATTTTTAGAAAGGTAAATGTTACTGCTTCACTCTCTTGGTTTGTTCAAGTATTGTAAACAGCAGGAAAGTTGACTTATCCAATAGGCCAGGGATTTTCTAAAGGGGAAAAAAGTGTTTGTGTTGGGAAAAGGTCAGAGATGGACCCAGAGCAGAAACAGTTAGACTTTTTGTGTGACAGACATAGGGAGATTATTACCTTCTTCCAAACTAATTGTTTAAAGTTAATACACCCAGCCATATTTATTAATTTAAATTTTTAAAAAGCCAAATTATGTAATACAGGGATTGATTTTTTAAGATCAATTAAAAATCTAGTTTCTTTTAGAGGCCATGTGAAAGAATGAAAGGAAAGCTGCCTTTTGTGTCTCAAAGGAAAGTTTTAGTAGAAACTGAAATTGATGACCTTGGAGAACTCATATACTGAGAGGTGAATCAATGTGGATTGAAATAAAGGATAACCAGGGGAATACATTAGCAGCTGCTTGCTGAAGACCACACATGGTCACTAGGGGCGATTTAATGAGGAAATAAAAGCCAAAAAATGTAAATAGCATAAACTAATTGGACTTGTGGATTGGAATTTGTCCAACATAATTCATTCCAAAAGAAAGGAATACCAGCAGAACCTTCCATTGTGATGGCATAGTGGGCATGTCTTATCCTTTTCCCCACCCCCAATTGTGTATGCAGATTGAACTGACCTTTTGGCTGACCGAATCACCTGTCTGCTGGTTTCTCAGCTGCTCAGGTTCCCAGACTATGCTCCTGCTGGTACCTTAAGTACCAACAAACATTTTTTTACTACCTACTAGAATCCCTGCCCTTTGCTTCCTTAGGAAGTGGGGAGAAAAAGAATAAATCTGGACATTTTCAGGGAGAAATCTTCATATTACAGTATTTGGCCATTTCATGGCCTGGTGTGTTAAATGCCTACTGAGTATTGAGGACAGCTGTGTATATGGTGGAATTTCAGAAAAGGTTCTTGTAGGCCAAGGAACTTCTAGTCAAAGTCAAACTGAGAGACACTTCTCTCCCCTTCAACCTCTTTCCTCACTCCTATGTTTCACAGTAGCATTCTACTGTCGGTAAAGCACAAAACCTTTATTTGAATCCCTCCTCTGCCACTTACTAGCTTTTGGGCCTTGGGCAATCATGGTCTCCCTCTAGACTTTAGTCCAGAGTATCAAAGCATCACAGAATTTGAGAGTTGGAAATGATCTCCAAGGCTTCGTAGACAAACCCAAGTAAAAGGAATCTCTACTATAACATCTCTGACAAGTGGTCAGTCCCTAGATGACCTCAAGGGTCACCTCTAGCTCTAAATCTCATGATCCTCGGAAGAATCTACTGGTCAGTCCTTAGAGCTTTGAGTATCTTCCAGTAGCTCCTGCTTGGGTGAGGATGAGTGCTGGCGGGTAGGGAGGGTTCAGTGTGGTAGATCCTAGATCAGTGATGGTGAACTTTTTAGAGACCAAATGCTGTGCCCTACCCTCCCTTTCCTCCTACCCCTCACAGGGGAGGGAGGAAGCACTCCCATTGGGCTGCTGGGCAGAGGGTGGGTGAAGTGAGGAATGTCCTCAATGCAGGTGAAGAGGCAGAGGGCAGTAGCCCAAGTGCTATGCTCCCCTTTAGCTCTGTCACCTGTAAGGCACTCCTCTTACTGCCTGTATGCTCCCATTATGCTGCTGAATAGAGGTGCAGGTGATGTGAAAAAATGTCATCAGGTGTGGTGCAGAGGGGGAGGGGAGCAGCTCTGCCTGAGTCCTCTGCCTTTTTAGTAATGAACTGGGTGGGGGAGTTGGGTAGCACTTGTGCCCACAGAGAGCACTCTGCGTGTCATCAGTTCACCATCACTGTCTTAGATGATGAGTTTTCCCTTATGTGGAGGGAGGCTTTTGAAATTCCTGAAGATTACGGCCATGGTATTTAGTCTCTTGTGGCTGTTGCTGCTTTGGATTGGAGTGAAATTGGCAGCAGCTTTCAGTAGAGATTTCGCCAAAAGTAGTAGCAGGAGGAAAGATTTTTGATCCACAGTGGTTTTTCTAGCCTTTATATATAAACTTTCTATACAAGTTGGGCCCAGACTGGAAAAACTAGTCCCTTGCTGATGTTGCTTTGGTCACCTGCCATGTGACAGGAAGAACCAGGAAGGAAGATATTGATTCCACTTGTTGCTCCTTTGCTTTAGCTGCTGTAATGTTTTGGTCTTTGGTATTCTTGTACAATTGGAGCTTTATTCCTGTCATTCAAGTAGTTAATAACAACATTTAGTTAGTTTCTCCTATGTGTCAGGCTGAGGATAAAAGGAATGAAACAAACCTTATTAATCAAGAAGCTTACATTCTGTCAGGGGAAACAAGTATATATGTAAATACATAAAGAATAAATATAAATAAAAAATAATTGGTGTGGAGAACACTAACATTTAGTGGATTCAGAAATGATTTCTTGTAGAAGATTGTGTTTGAACTGTGAAGAGAAGGATTTTATTAGACAGAAGTAAGGAGGGAGTATATTCCATAAATAAGAGTTCAATTCAATAAACATTTTTTTCAGAGCCTACTATGTGCTAGACACTGTGCTGAGTGCTGGGGATACAAATAAGAAAAAGTCCCAACCCTCAAGGAGCTTTCAACTTAATGGTGGAAAACAATACTCCAAAGAAAACTTTAAAAGTGGGAGTGGGAGAGGTTGAATGTAGAATTCAGCTGGCGAAAAGTCTTGGGTCTGTGAGCCCTTTTTAAGTGGAGGTTTTGGGAAAAAATTTTTGTTCCACCCTTCTGCTTTCCAATCAGAGAGGCAGAGGCTGCTAAAGATACTGGTGAGAAGTGAATAACAAAGCTGATGCAGTTTCAGTGATAGTTTCTTAATGATGAGCTTTTCCTGGGGGCCTGATGATGGTAGGGTCAGTGCCAAGGAGTACAGATGGTGGGAATAGTTGAGTGTGGATAGGGTTTGAATAGATTAGACCTCAAGACAAAAGATAGTCTACAGAAGTTTTTTTTCTTTACCTAAAAGACTGTTGTATTATGTAATTTCACAAACAACAGCATGTGGAAACATACAATATGCAAATAAGAAGATAGATTTTGAACTAGAAGGGATCTTGTGGTCTAGGCCAACCTCTTATTTTATAGTTGAGTAAATTGAAGGGCAGAGATATTAAATGAGTTGTCCACACCCACATGAGTAATATGGGAAGAAAGTGAGAGTGGCCATGGAAGTTATGGAGAGCAGAGATGGAGTGCCATTTGTGAAAAGTAGAGGGAAAGCCTATTTGGCTGAATTGTAGAGTACAAGGAAGGAAGAACGTATGATAATACTGGAAAGATAGTTTGAGTTTAGAAAGATGCATTGTGAAGGGCTTTAAAAGCTATAAAGAAGAGTTTATATTTGATATTAGAGAAAACATGAAACTTCTGGAGTTTGAAAAGTAGAATAACATGGTCAGATCTATAAGTGAAAATCCTTTTGCTAGCTGTGTGGAGGATGAATTGGAGAGGGGAAGAGAAACAAGACAGAGACCAATCAGGAGGCTATTGTACTTAAGGGAGAAATCCCTAGAATGAATTCTGGTACTAGTTCTGGCTCTTATTGGCTCTATGCCTGCCCCTTGACCTCTGGGAGCCTGTTTCTTCATCCATAAAATGGGAGTAATCATTCCTACTGTGCTTTCTTCCCAGAGGTGTTACAAAGATCACATGGGTTCATGGCCATGAAGCACTCTATGCAGAAAAGGTGCTAAGGGTGTGGGGAATGGTATTCAGGGTCTCTTCTTCATAGGATCATAGACTTCAGAACTGGAAGAAACCTTTGAGATCATCTACTCTAGGCATTTTATTTGTTATATGACCCCTAGAGTTTTATGGACAATTAGAAAGAAACCTGACTTCTTTGAGACAAGTACACTGCTTTTTGGTGGGCTTCCTCAGACATATTTTCAGAATGTCAGGGTAAATAATGATACTGGACAGGAAATACTAAGTGACAAATGAGTGGTGTAGACTAAGTATGTTAAATGAAGGGTTGACTATCTTTTCCGATGGCCATAATGGCAGATAGTGTATTGTGAGAACTCTATCAGTTGACTACCATTGAAACTTGAAATTAAATCTGAAGCTTGAGGGAAGAATCCAGGAGACCCTTTTCAGCCTTGATGTTGATCTACCATGTTTCCTCAAGACTAATTAATATGTATTTGGGACATTGGTAGGAGGAAAGTACTAGCAATAGGACCTCCAGATGTTTTTCTTTTTTGGCTGCCATGAGGCTGAGCTTGCCTTATGAAGAGGGAGTCAAATGGACATTACCTTGGGGGCTCTTTTTGGCAATAGGTGAAATAGTTCCTAGGGGAGGAGGAATTTGTGAAAAGGGAGTCAGGTGAACATTACCTAGGAAGCTATGTTTGGCAATAGGTGAATAGTTCCTAGGGGAGGAGGAGATTGGGGAAGAAGTCAATTTAGTGCCCTGTAAAGTCAACCTGAATTTTAGTCATTAACTTCAATCCACAGGTGACCTCCAGGAGACTGTCTTCTTAGAACAGGGCTCACAATAAGTCAAGGGAAACTGACCTTTTTTCAGGTCTTGGCAGTTAACATTGTATTATAGTGGATGAATCACCAGACTTGAAGTTAGGAAGACCTGGATTCAAATCCTTCCTTGTGGATCAGTGGAATAAATTAGGAGTAAATGACCTCAGCAGTCTAGTGTTTGATAAACTCAAAGATTCCAGATTTTGGGATAAGAACTCACTGTTTGACAAGAACTTCTGGGAAAATTCAAATCCCATCACAGATATTTAGCTAGCTGTGTAACCTGAGACAAATTATTTAATCTCTTCCTAAATCTTTAAAATAAAGCTAGACTCAGAGACCATTAAGCTCTTTTGATAGTGACCATATGATCTTCCCTCTATAGGTATGATCCATCCTCTAGTATCTTACCTTCCACCCCCCTTGTGTTTTGTGGACATAGCTGAAAGTGGATTGATGATGCGTTTTAATTACCACTTAGTACTGTTGGCCATTGGAAATAAAGATTTGAGTAGATTTAATCCCAAGACAAATGATAACCTGTAGTACTTTTGTTTTGTTTTGTTTCTTTGTTGAAAAGGCTGCTCCGTTATGTAATTTTGTAATCCACAGCACAGAAAAACAGCCATTATGGTATAGGATCATAGATTTAGAACTGTAAGGGACCTTATAATCTAGACCATCTCCTAATTTTTTTTTTCTAATCCACTTCAATTTCTTTATTTGCAGAAAATGCATTTATGTCATTTATATTGTCACTGGGGAAAGATAAAGGAAACCCATAAGTAAGATTTATGTGTCAAAAAAAGAATATTTATTACATTATTTGATGTACAGCAAATCAAGATCTGAGGAGAGATGGAGACGAGAATGGAATGCTATCGTTCTTCAAATCCATGTCTAAATTGGTAGGGAGTAAGTTGTTATCCACTGCCACTTTTTTTTTTTCACGTTAAACATTATTTTATTTGGTCATTTCCAAACATTATTCATTGGAAACAAAGATCATTTCCTCCCCCCCTTCCCACCACCTCTCCCATAGCCGACGCATGATTCCACTGGGTATCATATATATGAATATAATATTCACATGTGTTCTTGGTTCAAACCCATTTCCATGTTGTTGGTATTTGCATTAGAGTGTTCATTTAGAGTCTCCCCTCAGTCGTATCCCCTTCCCCTCTGTAGTCAAGCAGTTGCTTTTCCTCCGTGTTTTTACTCTCACAGTTTATCCTCTGCTTGTGGATAATGTTTCTTAGATCCCTGCAGATTGTTCAGGGACATTGCATTGACACTAATGGAGAAGTCCATTACCTTCGATTGTACACAGTGTATCAGTCTCTGTGTATTATGTTTTCCTGGTTCTGCTCCTTTTGCTCTGCATCACTTCCTGGAGGTTGTTCCAGTCTCCATGGAATTCCTCCACTTTATTATTCATTTTAGCACAATAGTATTCCATCACCAACATATACCACAATTTGTTCAGCCATTCCCCAATTGATGGGCATCCCCTCATTTTCCAATTTTTGGCCACCACAAAGAGTGCAGCTATGAATATTCTTGTACAAGTCTTTTTACTTATTGTCTCTTTGGGGTATAAACCCAGCAGTGCTATGGCTGGATCAAAGGGCAGACAGCCTTTTATCACCCTTTGGGCATAGTTCCAAATTGCCCTCCAGAATAGTTGGATCAATTCACAACTCCACCAGCAATGAATTAATGTCCCTACTTTGCCACATCCCCTCCAGCACTCATTACTTTCCTTTGCTGTCATGTTGGCCAATCTGCTAGGTGTGAAGTGATACCTCAGAGTTGTTTTGATTTGCATCTCTCTGATTATAAGAGATGTAGAACACTTTTTCATGTGCTTATTAATAGTTTTGATTTCTTTGGCTGAGAACTGCCTGTTCATGTCCCTTGCCCATTTATCAATTGGAGAATGGCTTGATTTTTTGTACAATTGATTTAGCTCTTTATAAATTTGAGTAATTAAACCTTTGTCAGAGGTTTTTATGAAGATTGTTTCCCAATTTGTTGCTTCCCTTCTGATTTTAGTTACATTGGTTTTGTTTGTACAAAACCTTTTTAATTTGATGTATTCCAGATTATTTATTTTGCATTTTGTGACTCTTTCTAAGTCTTGCTTGGTTTTAAAGCCTCTCCCTTCCCAAAGGTCTGACATGTATACTATTCTGTGTTCGTCTAATTTTCTCATAGTTTCCTTCTTTATGTTCAAGTCATTCACCCATTTTGAATTTTTTTTGGTGTAGTGTGAGGTGTTGATCTAAACCTAATCTTTCCCACATTGTCCCCCAATTTTCCCAGCAGTTTTTATGAAATAATGGATTTTTGTTCCAAAAGCTGGGATCTTTGGGTTTGTCATAGACTGTCTTGCTGAGGTCACTTACCCTGAGTCTATTCCACTGATCCTCCTTTCTGTCTCTTAGCCAGTACCAAATTGTTTTGATGACCGCTGCGTTATAATGTAGTCTGAGATCTGGCACTGCAAGGCCCCCTTCCTTTGTATTATTTTTTTCATTATTTCCCTGGATATCCTTGATCCTTTGTTCTTCCAAGTGAACTTTGTTATGTTTTTTTCTAGATCAGTAAAATAATTTTTTGGAAGTTCCATGGGTATGGCACTAAATAGATAGATGAGTTTGGGTAGGATGGTCATCTTTATTATATTGGCTTGTCCTACCCATGAGCAGTGAATGTTTTTCCAATTGTTCAAGTCTAGTTTTAGTTGTGTGGAAAGTGTTTTGTAGTTGTGTTCATAAAGTTCCTGTGTTTGTCTCGGGAGATAGATTCCTAAGTATTTTATTTTGTCTAAGGTGATTTTGAATGGGATTTCTCTTTCTAATTCGTGGTGCTGAGCTGTGTTGGAAATATATAGAAATGTTGATGACTTATGTGGGTTTATTTTGTATCCTGCAACTTTGCTAAAGTTGTTGATTATTTCCACCAGCTTTTTGGTTGAATCTCTAGGATTCTTTAAGTAGACCATCATGTCATCCGCAAAGAGTGATAACTTGGTCTCCTCATTGCCAATTTTAATGCCTTCAATTTCTTTTTCTTCTCTAATTGCTACTGCTAGTGTTTCTAGTACAATGTCAAATAGTAGAGGTGATAATGGGCATCCTTGTTTCACTCCTGATCTTATTGGGAATGCATCTAGTTTATCCCCATTGCAGATGATGTTAGCTGATGGTTTTAGATATATACTGTTTATTATTTTTAGGAACGACCCTTCTATTCCTATGCTTTCTAGTGTTTTTAATAGGAATGGGTGTTGTATTTTATCAAAGGCTTTTTCTTCATTTATTGAGATAATCATGTGATTTTTGTTGGTTTGCTTGTTGATATGGTCAATTATGTAGATGGTTTTCCTAATATTGAACTATTTCTGCATTCCTGGTATAAATCCTACTTGATCATAGTGAATGACCCTCCTGATCACTGGCTGGCGTCTTTTTGCTAGTATCCTATTTAAGATTTTTGCATCTGTGTTCATTAGGGAGATTGGTCTATAGTTTTCTTTCTCCATTTTTGACCTGCGTGGCTTTGGAATAAGTACCATGTTTGTGTCATAAAAGGAATTTGGTAGAACTCCCTCTTTGCTTATTATGTCAAAGAGTTTGTATAGTATTGGGATTAGTTGTTCTTTGAATGTTTGATAGAATTCACTTGTGAATCCATCAGGCCCTGGGGATTTTTTCTTAGGGAGTTCTTTGATGGCCTGTTGGATTTCTTTTTCTGATATGGGATTATTTAAGAATTCTATTTCTTCTGTTAGTCTAGGCAATCTATATTTTTTGTAAATATTCATCCATATCGCCTAGATTAGCATATTTATTGCCATATAATTGGGCAAAGAAGTTTTTTAATGATTGCCTTAATTTCCTCTTTGTTGGAGGTAAGGTCCCCCTTTTCATCTATGATACTGTTAATTTGCTTTTCTTCTCTCCTTTTTTTAATTAGATTGACCAGTACTTTGTCTATTTTGTTTGTTTTTTCAAAATACCGGCTTCTTGTCTTATTTATTAGTTCAATAGTTCTATCACTTTCAATTTTATTTATTTCTCCCTTAATTTTTAGGATTTCTAATTTGGTTTTCTTCTGGGGGTTTTTAATTTGTTCGCTTTCAAGTTTTTTGATTTTCATGTCTAATTCATTGATCTCTGCCCTCCCTAATTTGTTAATATATGCACTCAGGGATATGAATTTCCCTCTGAGTACTGCTTTGGCTGCATCCCATAAGGTTGGAAGGGATGTCTAGCCATTGTAATTTTCTTCAATGAAATTATTGTTTCTATGATTTGTTCTCTAACTAACTGATTTTGGAGCATCATATTACTTAATTTCCAATTGATTTTTTATTTTGCTCTCCATGTACCCGTACTGATCATTATTTTTATTGCCTTATGACCTGACAAGGTTGCATGAATTATTTCTGCTTTTCTGCATTTGTATGTCATGTTTTTATGACCTAGTGTATGGTCAATCTTTGTGAATGTACCATGTGCTGCTGAAAAGGTGTATTCCTTTTTATCCCTATTTATTTTTCTCCATATATCTATTAACTCTTAATTTTTCTAGGATTTCATTCACCTCTTTTACCTCTTTTTTATTTATTTTTTTATTTGATTTGTCTAAATTTGATAGTGGTTGGTTCAGATCTCCCAGTAGTACAGTTTTATTATCTATTTCCTCCTTCAATTCTCCTAGCTTCTCCATTAGAAATTTGGGTGCTATGCCATTTGGTGCATACATGTTGATTAGTGATATTTCCTCATTGTCTATACTCCCTTTTTATCAGGATGTATTTATCTTCCCTATCCCTTTTAATCAGGTCTATTTTGGCTTTGGCTTTGTCAGATATCATGATTGCTATTCCTGCCTTCTTTCTGTCAGTTGAGGCTAATAGGTCTTACTCCAACCTTTAATTCTGACCTTGTGAGTATCTAGCCGCCTTATGTGTGTTTCTTGAAGACAACATATGGTAGGGTTTTGGATTCTAATCCACTCTGCTATTTGTCTATGTTTTATGGGTGAGTTCATCCCATTCATGTTCAATGTTATGATTGTCATCTGTGAATTCCCCAGCATTTTGATATCCTCCCCTAATTCTGACCTTTCTTCTTTTGCTATAACCTTTTAAACCAGTGGTTTACTTTAAATCAGTCCCTCTAGTCCCCTCCCTTGTTATGCTTCCCTTTCTGGCCCCTCCCTTTTTTTACCCTTCCCCTACCCCCTCTCCTCCCCTCCCTTTTTGTACTCCTTCCCTCCACCCCACCCCCTTAGTTTTCCCTTCTCCCTTACCCTGTTGGATAAGATAGAATTCAAGATCCCAATGAATCTAGATGTCATTCCCTCTCAGAGTTGATTTCTCTGATAGTAAGGTTTAATTAATACCAATTAGCACTCTTTTCCTCTCCTTATAAGAGAATTTCCCCCCTCCCCTTCCTTGTGTATCTTTGTGTGACAAAGGTTATTCTATTTAATTTATTTCTATTTCTTCAAGTATATCTTAGTACCATCATTAATCCCCACTCCCTTTTCTTTCTTTTTGTTTTTTTCCCCTCCAAATCATGTTAATGCCCCAATCTTTCCCTATGAGTGATTTTTTTGATTGCTCTATTAATGCATACAATTTTTGAAAGTTACAAATAACATTTCCTCCATATGTTAGTATATAATTTGATCTAATTGTAGCCCTTATAGAAGAGAGTTTGAATAAAAGAAAAAAAAACACATTTTTCTCCTTTTCCCTTTCTTTCATATTTACCTTTTCATGTTTCTCTTGCTCTTTGTATTTGGATGTCAAACTTTCCATTGAGTTCTGGTCTTTTCTTTGCAAATACTTGGAAATCTTCTATTTTGTTGAATGCCCATACTTTCCCCTGGATGTATATAGTCAGTTTTGGTGGGTAGCTGATTCTTAGTTGAAGATTCAGTTCTCTTGCCTTTCTGAATATTGTGTTCCAGACTTTGTGGTCTCTTAGCGTGTCTGCTGCTAGGTCTTGTGTAATCCTTATTGGCGCTCCTCTGTATCTGAAGTTTCCTTTCTTAGATTCTTGTAAGATTTTCTCCTTAGCTTGGAAGCTCTTGAATTTGGTGATTACATTCCTGGGGGTTGTCTTTTGGGGATTTAGTATAGAGGGTATTCTGTGAACCCTTTCTATTTCTATTTTGCCCCCTTGATTGAGAATATCAGGGCAATTTTCTTAGATGATTTCTTGTAGTATGGCATCTAGATTTTTGTTTATCTCTGGTTTTTCAGGTAGACCAATGATTCTTAAGTTGTCTCTCCTTCCTGTTTTTCCTGATCTGTCACCTTGTCAGTGAGATATTTTATGTTTTCTTCTAATTCATTAATTTTTTTTTACTTTGCTTTATTAATTCTTGTTGTTTTGCAAGATCATTGTCTTCCAGTTGTTTAATTCTGATCTTTAAGATCTGATTTTGCGGGGGCAGCTGGGTAGCTCAGTGAATTAAGAGCCCGTCCTAGAGACGGGAGGTCCTAGGTTCAAATCTGGCCTCAGCCACTTCCTAGCTGTGTGACCCTGGTCAAGTCACTTGACCCCCATTGCTTAGCCCTTACCACTCTTCTGCCTTGGAGCCAATACACAGTATTGACTCCAAGACGGAAGGTAAGGGTTTAAAAAAAAAAAAAGATCTGATTTTGCTTTTTCAGTTTGGTCTGCCCTTGTGTTTGAGGCTTCCAGCTCTTTCTCCAATTGGGACTTCTTGTCTGTCAGGCTGCTGACCTCTTTCTGAATTTTTTCCCATTTTTTTTGCCAGAAGGTTTCCATCTTTTGGATAAGCTCCATTTTGAGTTCTTCCAGAGCTGGTGGATAATTTCCATTTTGGGGGGGCATGTTTTGATTTTGTTTGAATGTCATCCTTGTTTTCCTCTGAAGCCTGGGTTTTCCCTCCATAAAATTTTTCAATAGTCACTTTTCCCCCTTTCTTCTTGGAGGGTTGATCTTGGGCAGTGTGAGCCGTCCCTTTGGTGATTTTCCCTTTCCTTTTTAGTCAGAGGTCTGGGTGAGATGGGCGGGTTTTCTGTGGATTTAAGTGGTGGTGATTTTGCCTCAGACTGGTTCTTCCCAGCCTCCGCAGTTTGTTAGTGTGCCCACCCCCGTGGTTTGTGGTCTCTTCTCTCACGTGTGCAGGAGTCTCCTGTAATACTGCTCTGAGGGGCAGTTCCCTGGTAGCCCTTGTCAGCTCCCTAGGACCCTGGCGTGCCCCCCTAACTACAGTGATGAGCAGAGCTGTTGCCTCAGGCAGTTTCTACAGTTTCTCGAGTCTCCACAGTGTTCGCAGTTTGCAAGAGTCCCAACGGTTTGCGTGCTCTCCAGTGCGCAGGCGTCTCCAGTGAAACTGCTCTGAGGGGTAGTTCCCTGGCAGTCCTTGTTAGATCCCACGGGCCCTGCTGTGCCCCACCCCACCCCACCCCAGACAGAGATGTTCCTCACTCAATGTCTCCAGTGAGAGTGCTGGCCCCTACTCTGGTTGTGTAGGTGGGGTGGGGGAGGGGTAGCTTAGCTCACATTTGTGTGCAAGCTTTTCCTCCTTCTTATAGCGTGGAAATGTTCAAATCCCATATACCTTCGTTGCTGTGGTGTACTAGAGCGTCCCTCCATTCTTCCAAGGATAATTTTTATGCTCTTTTGAGGTAGTCTATTTCATTTGGTGCCGGGGGAAAGAAAGTGATTCGTGTCTAGATTGCAGCCATGTTTACCCGGAAGTCCTCAGCTTCTTTAAAACTAAAAATCTTTTCCCCTCACCGTATCTCCTTATCCCCTTCTAAACTTCCAGGATGCCACTATAATTCCAGTCACATAGGCTCATGACCTCAGGATCATCTTAGGTGGTGTAATGGACAGAACACTAGTCCTAAAGTTAAGGAAACATGAGTTCGAATGTGGCCTTAGACAATTATTGTCTGTGTGACCCTGGGCAGGTGTTAATCATTTCAGACCTGGGCTCTCAAATCCCTTGAGATCTATGCCATTGTCAGTTATATCTTGCTAACCCTCCGCCATGGATTCCTTGTACTATCTGCATCCTCCTTTCCTACTCTGGGCAGTGGTTATAGGAAGTCACCCAGTCCTGCTGACTAGCCTACTACAAATCTATTTTCTGATCTCAAGTAGGTCTTCACTTCTGCCAGACAATACTTTTACTTCTTCCAAATCTATTCTTTATTGAACCTCCTTATAAAGGTTGTTCCAAACTTTTTCTCTTTACACTTATATTCCTTTTCCTCTCACCATTACAAGCTGAGGAACTTCTGTCAACATTTCCTGAGAAAACAGGCTATTCCCTAGGACTTCTCTCTCTGCTTTTCTGTTTCTCAAAACCCCTTGTCATCATCTCTCCTTGGCTCAGGTGTCTGATGAAAGGGCAGCTCCTCTCCTGGCCAAGACCAATGCTTTAAATCTGCCCTTGCTCCCATCCCTTCCAGCCTCTACCAGCAAACTGACTCATAGTCATTCCTCCTTCTTCAATCTTAAATTTCTCTTTATCTGTCATCTCCTTCCCTCCTATCTACAAACATGCCCATGTATTGCCCCCCCCCCACTTAAACCTTCACTTGACTTTATCATCTCCTCTAACTCTTATCCTCTTTTTCTCATTCCTTTCACTGCCAAATTCCTAGAAAAAGCTGTTTGCTCTCATTGCTTTTGCTTCCTCCCCTTTTATTTCTCAATACTTTGTGGTCTGGTTTCATCTCTCAATTGAAACTACTCTTTCTCATGTTGCAAGTTATTGCTTAATGGCCAAAGCTGAGAGTCTTTTTATCTATGCTTTTCTTTTCTGACCTCTCTTCATTCAGAATTTAATGATGATCATGATAATGATAAAAGCTAGCATTTATATAGCACTTTAGAGTTTGCAAAGCACTTTACATTGTTAGCTCACTTGATCCTCACAATAACCTTGGGAGTTAGGGACTGGTATCATCCCTACTTTACAAATGTCAAGGAGACTGAGGCACAGAGATGTTAAATGACTTCCTCATAATGACACAGTTGGTAAATGTCTGAGACCGGATCCATGTTCTGTTCATGATGCTATCTCTCTGGACCTATCTGGCACTGTTGAATTCCTTCTTCTTCCAGATACTACTCTTTCCTCTTTTTTGTGAAATGGTTCCCTCTTTGTTTACCTGTTTTCTGTTAGGTGTCTCTGTCTCAGCCTCTTTTGCTGACTCATTGTACATTTTCTACCCTGTCACTGCGAGTGTACACCCAAGCTCTATCCTGGCCTCTTTCCTTCCCACTTCCTTGGTGACTTCATCATTGTCTGTGGACTTGGATATCATCTCTATGCACATGCCTCTCAAATCTTGCCCTGTCTCCTCTTATCGTCTCCACTATCACCTAACCCTAACCAATTGCCAGTGACTGGATGTTACTTAGGCATTTCATATTCAGCATGTTCAACACAGAACTTGTCACTTCTCTCCAAATCCACTCATTTTCCTTTTCCCTTTTGTTGAGAGTGTTGTCCTTCCAGTTATCCCATCACCATCAAGATATACAACTTCAATATCATATTTAACTCCTCATAATCCCTCAACATCTCCCTCCCCCATATGTATTCAGTTGCCATGTGTTGTAGATTCTACATCTATGTCTTTCATATCTACCCCCTTCTCTCCATCGGGGCAGCTCAGTGGCTCAGTAGATAGGACCTGTGCCTGGAGTTTGGAAGTTTTGAGTTCAAATCCAGCCTCAGACTCTTACTAGCATCCTGTGAGTTTCCTTTGGAGTTCAGTTTAAAGAATACCTCCATGTAACTTTTCTAGATTCCCCTCAGCTGCTAATGGCCCCTACAAAAATTGCCTTTATTTATTTCATGCATATTTTTTGTATACTTAAGAGTATACTTAGGCTCTTGGTCTATGAACCTGTATATATGCACATTGTCTGCACAGATAGAAAGTAAACCCCATGGAGGTTGGTATTGTTTCCTTTTTGTCTTTGTGTTCCCAGCACCTTATCATAGCCTGGCACATAGATGTCACTTAGTAAATACATTTTGATTACTTAATTAGCATTCTGGGCATGCGTGCTTCCCCGAGTATTGTTGACTTTTTTCCATTGGCATTAATTAGATATGGCCTGTGCTATGACATTCACTAGTCACTTCTGTTGTTTCTTTGTAAAGGATTCACTCCCGTGAGCACTTCAAGAAGAAGTATGCTGTGGATGATGTGCAGTATTCAGATGAAGTGAGTATCTTTTTGTTGTTTTAACTAATAGTTTTTGACTGTAACTCATCCAAACAGTAATTTTACATAATTTAGTCTAATTTCCTAATTTATCACACTCTCCCATTCAGCAAGGAACTGGGCTTTCAGTTCTGGTTGCTCTTCTTTTCCCTCCAGATACTCTCCAGGTGATTTCATAAGCTCCCAGTGGTTCAGCTGTCATTTCTTTGCAGACCAATCAAGCCTTTAGCTCTCTTTTGGGCTCCAGTCCTATGTTTCTGACTCCCTGCTATTTAACTCCTCCTTATTCAGGCATCTTCAACTCCACATGTCCAAAATTGGAACCTATCTTTCTCCCTTGTTCACATTCCCTTAACTTCCTTATTTCTATCTATGGCATCACTCTTCTTCCACTCACCTAGTTTTACTACATAGAGTCACCCTAACCTTCCCAACCTCCCATATCCAGCCAGTTACCAAGTCTTATTGATGTAATTATATCACATTATATGTTGCATTTTTTTCTCTCTCAGTTTCTCTTTTTCTCTCACTCAATTACCATCCTAGTTTAGACCTTCATCACTTAGCTGGACTAGTATGTCAGCCTCTCAGTTGAGAGCTCTGTCTCCAGTGGGTCTCCAGTCCAATTTATCCTGCATGTAACTTACAAGGTGATATTCCTTAATTACAGGTATGAGCTTGTCATATAACTTGCTCAAGAAGTTTCCTCTAGGATAAAACACAAACTCAGTTCCTGGCTTTCAATATTTTCTTTTGCTGTAAATTTCTGGATCCTGTTCTACAATAGAAATATTTCCCTGTATTTATCCTTTTAACAAACTCTGTATGCACCCTTGCTAGCCTACTCATTCCAGTTCTCCCTGGAATTTCTTATATGAATTGTGGTGGTAATTTTTCTTCATTTAAAACCAATTCTTTATTTGTTTATTTTTTCAGTTACACAGAGAAAGAATTTTTCACAATTGTTTTCTGATATTTTAGGATTCAGGCTTTCCTTCCTCTCTCCCTTCCCCAAGACAATAAATAATCTGATGTAGGTTATACACATGCAATACTTATTTTTGTATTGCTCATGCCTTGATAGAAGACACATAGCACACATACAATAAAAAACTCATGAAGGAAATAAAGTGGAAGGTGGCATGCTTGATCTGCAATCTGACTCCAGCAATTCTTTCTTTGGCTATAGATAGCATTTTTCATCATGAGTTCCTTGGGATTTTTTTGGAAATTCCTTTGCTGACAATGGTTTAGTCCTTCATATAATATTTCCATTATTGTATCCATTGTTTTCCTGGTTTTGCTCACTTCACTTTGCATCAGTATATTTAAGTTTTTCCAAGCTGAACTTATTCTGTTCTTTATTTCTTATGGTGCAGTAGTAATCCATTTCAACCACATGCTATAACTTATTCATCCATTCCCCAAGTGATGAATAATCTTCAGTTTTCAATTCTTTGCCACTATAAAAATTGCTGCTAAAAATATTTTGGTACAGTTAGGTCCTTTTCTTTTATCTCTGGTCTCTTTTGGATGCAGACCCAATAGTTAGTATTGCTGGATCAAAGGATATACATCATTTTATGACCCTTTGAGTGTGCTCTCCAGAATGGTTGTATCAATTCACCGTTCCTTGGTGGTGACTTTACAAGTTATAGATCAGACAACAATCAGTCTTTGCCATAGGAAATAGCAGTTAGAAATTATTGAATCAGAGTCCTCTTTGGAAAGATCTCTATTTGTTTTGTTTTGAAATCCTTACCTTCTGTTTTTAAATCAGTACCATAGAATATTTTGACCTGGGTTAAAGATTGACCCCTAGAGCATAGCCCTGTTTGATGGTCTCTTCTTTCTCTAAAGGTCAGGCATAGTGGCATATGCTTTTAATCTCAAATATTGTTTAGGCTGAGATTCAGTCTGGAGTTCTAAGCCATAGTAGGCAGGTGTCCACACTAAGTTTGGCATTAATATGGTCAGTCTCTTGGAGCAGGGTTTGTATGTGCAGCTTTCGGCCTGCGAGAGGCTGCAAGGGGAGAAAGAGAGGATAGAGATAGAGTAGAAGTTTTGATCCCGCGAAGGGCGTGAACGAGCCGACTTTAGAGATGTGAATAACCGAGTCAGTAGACAAATATTATTTATATGAGCCACAGCTAAGCTCCGACCACTGAGTGTAATTATTCAGGCTGAAACCACCCAATGATCTCACTTTAACACCGTACCGATCAGAGCATAAAGCTAGCTCAGATGGAAAGGAGATCAGAAACTACAGGAGGTAGATAATGCTAGGTAGCATTAGGAGAAAGAGAGGAAGTAAGGCAGGCCTGGCCTAAAGACCAGGCCTTAGTGAGAAAGATAGAGAAGAGAGAGAGAGACAGGGGAGAAGATGCTCCTTGCCAAACCTGGGGATGCTGATCAAGTGGGCGGAGCTTACTGGAGCTTGTTTATTTATAGTCTTGCCAGCTCAATACATATTGAACAGTTATATGATACCTCAATACATATGGATGAGTTACCTGGGGTATTCCCATTGGATAATACAACTTATGACAAGGCGAAGGTGGGGTTATTATCCTCAGGTGAGTGGGACAAAGGAAAGCAAGGTTTCGCGCCTAAACTTCAGCCATGCTGGCAATAAAATTCATTGCCATGCACAGAATGGCCATGTGCTCACTCACATTCCTTGTTTCCCCATAATGTCTATGGGCTGGGCTGCTACAGTATGCAATGGGATGCAACTAGTTGTGTAAGGAGGGGTAAAGTAGTCTAACTGAAAATGGAACAGGTCAAAAGATCCCATGCAGATCAGTAGTGGTTCTAGTTCATGAGCAGACTTTGCATTTCTAGCCTGGATGAAATAAGGAGACCTACCCTTTAAAAAAAAAAAAGATTTGACCAAAGGCTGTAAACGAGAATCTAATTAATGAATATGCTAATTGTTCTGTATTGTGGTCATTAACCAGTGACACAGATATAAGGTACAAAGTAGATGGTTTTTACCTTGTAGATTTGATTCTATCAGGTACATGTAGGTAAAAGAAGCTTTAAATGTGTCCAAGTCTTTTAGGCCCTGAGGGCACCATTTAGTGAAGAGTAAAGAAGTAATTTAGAGTTAATATACTTCCCAGAATACTTCACATGCAGAGTATCTGATTCAGCTAGCAGAATGTGACCCATTAGAATTGTGTATCTGTACTCTTGAGTAGATCTGATCACTTCTACACTTGACCAGTCAGAAGGACCTTGTATTCATTGCATGTATGCACTCTGACCATATTGGTTTCCACTTTGCTGGTCAGTGAAGACAATACTTTCTGGAAAACCTTAGATAAATGCAAATTTCCAAGTCAGTTTGAGAATAAACTTTGAAAATAAAACATCTAGATCCTCATGATAGCACCATACTTTCCCCTGAATAGTCATGGATACCATCGCCCTGTTTTTCTCTAAGTTGGCTTATTTTTTACAAATAAAGCTCCAGCTTCATCCTTCTAACTTAGCCCAAATAAAAGTACTTACAGAAATAGCCCAACAACTGCAATTGTACAACCACATTTTCCCTTCCAAGCTCTCCTGTAAGCAGATGTTCTCTGTGGGCTTGTGCACCTGGTTATCTTTTAAAAAGTAGGGAACTCAACAGCATCTTTGCCAAGAGCTGTGGGTAACTTCTCTTCAGAATTGCTTGGGCAACCAGAGTCAGATTTTTCTTCAAGCCTGGTCTCTCCTGTAAGAACTTGAATCCTCCCTGTCATAGTCTAAACCTCCTAATTAACCTTGGCTGGGCAACATTTTCATTTTCATTCCAAGCCAAAGCTTTAGGGTTCTCTAGTGCAGGGGTAAAGAAGCTGTATTGGGGTAGCATTTTTAATACTTCTGGGATATGATTCTGGTTGTATGCTGTGGGAAATGAAGCTCTCATTTGGGTTTGGCATCTGGGGTATGTCCCTGGCTAGCTTTGGAAAAGCAGACGGGATGGGGCTAGCTTCACCACCTCTTTAAGTAAATGTGCCTGAGATTTCTTCCACTCCACCTAGTTTCACTCACTTACTGATACATCTCATGCTCGTTATTGCCTATGCTTATGCTATTCCTCTTACATTGGAGGACTTCCTTCCTTTTTGATGTCTCTCTAAATCCTAAAAGACCCAGTTTGAATCTCTCTCTTCCATGAATCCTTCTCTTATTTACACAGCCCCAAATGTTCTTTTGTAACTAGAAATACCTGGTTTTGAATCTTGTACAATTACCAGCAATATAACTCCAGACAAGTCCCTCAACTTCTTTCTGCCTCAGTTTCCTCATAAGTAAAATGAGGATAAGAATTACCACTACGTGATAGAGTAGCTGTGAGAATCAGATGAGAAATGTTCCTATTATGATTGTGATTATCATTAAAGTATGCCCCTGTCCATCATTTTGGAATATAGTCAATTTAGTTTAGCACATGATGTGCTTTACCAGTCTTCTCTGGCTATTTTAGCTCCCCCCCCCCCCCAAAAAAAAGATTGTGTCTTCTTTCTTGGATCTCTCACAGTGCCCAGCCCTGGATAAATCCTGACTTTTTTCTGTATCTTCAAGCACCAGGCTGTTTTTGGTATCTAATAATGGCCAGGGAATGTATTAATATGGATATGACCTGTCACTTTAATATCCTTGATTGGAACATCTAAAATAGTTCCAAAAATTATTTTGCATGCATGAAATAAGGTGCCTTGTCAGTTATCTAAAGTCAGTTTAAGCATCAGAGGCAGTGAGGAACCTGCTGAGTTTGGATTCTGACTTGTTGCTGCTCCATCCCTAGCCACATGGGGATTCTTTTCACATTTTGTTTCTGCTCTGATAAGATCCAGCTTAAAGTCAGTGTCCTTTGAAGCTCCAGATATAAGTACCTCCTCTCTCTAAAACCTTGAAGGATACGTGGTCTGCTGGCTAATATTAGGTGCCTTAGGAACTGGAATCCTGGAGTATATACCTGATACTACTGGTGATTCATTTCTGTGATCTCTGTTGAGACCATCTCTGTGTAAGAGCCTACCCAGCCACTGACTGGCATTTTTATTTCAAGATGAAAAAAATTCCATTAAAAAAGTACCATGGGTTTTTTTTGGGAGGGGAGTTGGGGTATCAGGTCCTAACATAAATTGGTTTCCAATTCCAGTACTTTTCAGTAAAAATAGAGATATTCTTTGCCATAAGAATGGAGGTCTCTTGAATAGTGGACTTAGAGACTTGACACTAGGGTTAGTTTTTGTTTTTAACAATATCCTTTGTGTATTAGCCTCTAAGAAGGGTTTATTGAGTAGATTAAAGTCAGCCTAAAGTAGAAAGGAGCCCCACCTTAACCTATCTAGTCTACCTAGTTACCACTCTGCTGAGGATACCCAGGGGCCCAAAAGAGCCAATTTCACATGAAGTGAAATGGAGTCTATAGAATCTATTACTCTTTAGTACCTCCTTGTCTTGAGATACAGGACAGGAAAGCAGATTTCTAAGCTGTGGGAATTGGAGGTAAATACCTTCATTCACTATTCACAATGAATAGTGGAGAATGGGACAGTGGAGAGCAGCAGGAATCTTACTCTCCAATTGGCCCAGGTGGACTTTGTTTGCTCTCAACTGTTGGGGTATGCCAGAAGGAGAAGAAGCTCTATGAATTTCCTCCTGTGTGTATAAGGAAGAACTTACTAGTAAAAATGTGGTCATATTCTGGGCATTCTTAGTGACTTGTAAGATAGCCATAAATGTGGGAAAAAATGAAAAGGACTAGAAAAGTTGAGACTCTTGCTATTTAGTTTGTAGAAGAATGTTGGTCCTCTGCCCTCCTCCCAATTATTTTGTATATATTTTATAGCTATCTATGAATATGAAGTTATCTTGAAACCCTCCTCACCCCCACACTCCTTGAAGAATTTAAGTTTATTGAGTGTAGACACTGATTCCCTTCTGTATTTTGATTTTCATCATGGAGCACAATATAGATACTTAAACACCTTTTAATTGATCAAATATCTCATTAGAGCTTATTAACTTAATGTCGTATGTGAAATGTTTATTATTAGCTTAATAATTTTAAAGATCATAGGTTTTAAAGCTGGAAGGAAACTTAGGGCCCCTCTAATCCAGCTCCTTCATCTTTCAGATGAGGAAAATGAAGCCTAGAAAATGGGGGTAGGGGAAGGTAGTGATTTGTCCAAGGTGACACAAGTAGTGAGTGGCAGAGCGAGGATTAGAATCCAAGACTTTTGACTTCAAATCCACAGTTCTTTCAGTTGTTCTACAGTTAACTAGTGTCCTCTGGTACCTTGATTTATTCTCAAGTTATAATGGATACAGAGCATAAGCAGTGAATAACGTCAAGGGAGGAGATAGAAAAATCCAGAGGATTAAAAGAACCAGACACATGTAGCATTTAGCATGGAGACAAACTGCCCTACACTCCTCAGTAGGCACTAAGGACCTTGCTATCTCACTGCCTACAACAATAATTCATGCTCATGATAATGACCCTGAGTCATCAGGAAAATGTTAAATTATGCTTAGTAAATGCACACTGTTCAATAGCAAGGCAAAGAGTTTGTTATTAAAAAAAAAAATCCTTTACCTTAAAATGGTCAATATTTAAAAAAATGTTTTGACTCTTTAAAAAGAAGATTTAAATTTAAGTTCTCTTTTTTTTAAAAAATCGTTCATTCAGAGACCCTGCCCTCCAGGTGTATCTGATCATTTCAAAGTCACTCCCTCTTGGTCCACCATTAATATAACAATAGCCATTTAATCACCATTCCCCAAGAATAAGTGCTCTTGGAGTAGCAAACAGGACCTGGTTCAGAAATTTGGCCTGGTGCTACTGGGAAGCAGTTGTAGATTCTCAGAATGAAGAAGCAAACCCAGGAGGCATCTTACATATGCTGTGTGTGTCTCCTTTCCCCTTAAATTGTCATAGAAGCTAGTCTGCCTGAAAACACTGACTACCATTTGAAGTAAAGCAAGGGCATTTAGTGAAGAAGGTTTTATAAAAGCTAAGAGGTCTCTGGAGACCATTCGCCTATGGAAATGAGGGGCCCAGGTTGACATTGCTGGGCTTTCAGTGATGGGCCTCAATGTTTAGTGGACGAGACACCGCATTGTGTGTTACTTTAATTTTTTGTGGCATGAGAGCAGAATATGCTGATGACTGTGAGCTGCTAATGGGTCTCAATGGAAATGATAGAGGGCTGGATTCAGCATAGACTTGGAAATGCTTCATTGCCCCCCGAGGTAACTGGGGTCCACTCAAGCATTTGTAATCAATAAAAGATGATCCAGAGCACTGAACAACAAACACACAGCTTACAACTGTGTCAGAGAGGAGCAGCAGCCTGTACCAGCTTTATTGGGCAGCACAGTAATGGCCACATTTCTCTTCCATTATTCTTGACTCTTGTGTCCTGATAGTCATCTTGGAGGAAAAAAACCATTAGCCTACACATTTGTTATCGCCTGTCCCTGCTCTCTTTCCCAAGGACAATAGCAGATGTAATCCCCAAATGCTATTACCTCCCTTTGTTTCAACAACTGTAATTGTTAGAAATCATTTCATGATGGTAAATGGAGACAGATCATGACAAGTCTACAAGACACACTGCTGTTAACACATGTCCCTGGGGTGGTTCTGCTTTTTTTTTTTCCCTTCTAAATGATTCTGGTTCCCAGTCTCCAGGAGAGAAGGAGATGATGGTAAGACAGAAGAGAATCTCTTTCAAACAAATTTGCTTTTAATTGTCTAACATAGAGAACCTGTGACTTCTCTGGTTTGGACTGGGTAACTGCCTGCTTCTGTGGAACTTGCTTTTTGCCTTTTTAATGGTTTCTACTAACCAAATGCACTTTTTCATTCTAAATTTTAGATTGCCACAGTCTTGACTTCATTGACTCCATCAGTTCTTCTCACCTTGGTAAGTGATGCTTATTTTTCTAGGCCCTAGGAACTTTTTGGTGTCTGATGCTAGTCTGCCCCAGAGATTAGTGAATTGAAAATCTCTCCCTGCACAGGTAAGCTTCATATAGCAGTGAAGTAACAAAAGAATGAATATTTAGTGAGTTTCTTCACTATTTGATTAAATCTCATCAATAACTTGTGGAAATCACATTTCATTATAACTGTCTGGGTATCTTGTGGAGAGGACACCCTGTTGGCTACCTCCTCAGTATGCCATATATGGCAACTTCCAAGTATGACTGACACCTTATTAAAGGAGTAAAGTTAGAGCCATAAGAGAGAACTGACAAATACAGCATCAACATAGATTTCGAGGCTGAATATCATGGCAAAAGCATGATGGAATGGGGAGTCAGGAGGTATGAGATCTAGTCCTAACCCCATTGCATGACCATGGACAAGTCATTTCCTGTCTTATTACCTCATTTGTAAAATGATGGACTTGAATTAGATAAGATTCCTTCCAGCCCCAGTATTTCATGTACTGGAATGAGCAAACATAGTTTCAGCCACATTTTACTCTACTTCTCCCATGCAATTCTTAGTGAAATTGAAAAGAAATAATAAGACAAACCCTTACCACTTTGTCTCTTTGAATTACCTTTGTCATTGAGGAAATATTTTCAACTGAGCATTTCAGCAGAGTAAGACTCTAAAGGTCAGCAGCCTTAGCTTCTTTGACATCTGGGACTGTTGCATGCCCAGAAAATATTTTAATAAAGCTAAATTAGTGGTGGTGGTTGTCTTAGGACTATGATGTAGGAAAACCTTGATTTGAATTTCCACATGAAGTAATATACCATTTTTATATCGATGGAATTCATTCCATTTTGTTGAAGTCCTAGATTTTAAAATAAGAAAATGTAACTCTCCTTACTTGTTCAAATTATTTTTTCCCCCTTTCATTAGTTGATCTTTACAGAAACATTTTCTCTTCATTATTTTTTTTAACACTTCTAGCAAGGTGTCTCTGTTGAACTCTGTTGTTTTGACTGCTTGGCAGAGAAGTTATATTGGATGATTATGGGGCAAAGAATTGTTTTAATGTGTTCTATTTGTGGAGTAAAATTAGACAGTTTCTTGGGGAATAGACATTATTTTAAAATCTCTTGCTAATCTAACAATGATTCATTTTACCTCTGAATCACTGCTTTTTTTTTCTTCTCATGTTTTCTTCTGTTGTTCCTTCCAGGGTTTTTTTTTCCCCGTTAGGGAAGGAAAAGAACATAGTACATCTTCATGAATTTATAGTAATAAATGCTTGTCCTGTATAAGATTTCTACCCACATCTTATAGATGAGCTAACTTTGACAATACTCTCTGGGATCTATTAATGTTAATGGTATTTGTGTGTGCAGAATAAAGGGGGAACCAGATTTGTCATCCATGTCTGAAGATTTAGAATCCTCAGACTGATCTTCCCTCCCACCTTTACTTAGTGAACTGCTTGGCCATTAGCTGACAATTGCCCTTATCGACTCACAGGAAGAGACTTTTATTAAGGATCCTGGGGCATTGTTGTGTTGTCTTACCTTCACTTTCCCCAAAATGCTGTAGGCAGCTTTGAGTTTTGTATAGTTGACTAACTCTTGTGAGTTGTGAGGAGAAAGGAAACATAAGAGTAGGATTTAGCTATCCAGTTGAATAGTTTCATCTTTTGGGGAAGAGGAAGGATAGGAATTGGCTTTTGAGACCTTTATTAGTGTGTTGCTCTGCTTACTCTTTGTGGTGCTTATGTGGGCTGCCTGATTAGTCGATGGAAATCTGGAAATTACGATGGTGTTGGGCTGGTACTGACAAAGATGATTCTCTTTTTCTTCTCCTTTCTAGCGTGGTGTTAATACTGACAGTGGCAGTGTATGCCGGGAGGCTTCATTTGAAGGCATCAGCCAGTAAGTTAATAGCTGGGCTTAGGTGGGGGCAAGGTAGGGGAGGTGAGGGGCAATGGGGGTTTGAACATCTTAATAAATTGTTATGCTCTGTCCAATTAAGTTTTCTTACAAGTGTTTCCTTAACTACAAATTGTTGTTAAAGCCACAAAGATTTTTTTTTTTTTAGAACAAGCTTGCTTTGGTCTGTTTAGAAAATGTTCAGAAAAATTGGCTGCCAGAAAGCCTTTCAAGTTTTACTTTAAAGAAAAAACACTATGCTTCTGCTTTGTTCTAACCTAAGCAAGTACGTGACACTCAGTACTTAATGAACACTGGCAGAGAAGGTTCATTTTTCTTGAAATATATGACTCCCCCACTTTTGGTAGTTGAAACTTATACGTTCTTTGATCCCCATTTTCATCTCTCTGCCAGAATCCAAAGTTTAGGCCACCCTCTCCTCTTGCCTAGATTATTATTTTCTAAATACATTTTTATCGATAGCCTTTGTTTTTAAATCATCTGTATTTTCCATTTATCCCTTTCTTCACTCCCTCTCTCTGCTCCTCCTTTTCTCTCTGTCTTTCTCTTTCTTTCTCTGTCTCTGTCTCACACACATACTCTCTCTGTCTCTCTGCCTCTTTCTCTGTGTCTCTCTGTCTCTCTCTCTGTCTCTCTGTCAAGATCCACCTAATTGGTCTCCTTGACTTCAGTCTCTATGATAACTTAATTACTCTGTCAGTATCTTTTCTCTGCAAAACTTTATTCTTATTATTTCTTTGCTCAAAAACATTAAGTGACTTCCTGCTGCTTACTAGATAAAGTCTAAACTCTTCAATCAGGTATTCAAGGCCCACAGAATAGCTTCATCTTACATATCCAAGTGAATTTTTCATTGCTCCTGTCTTGGCATCTTCTGTTCTTCTTTATTATATACATTCTCATCACCATGTCTCTGTTCATACTATTTCTCAAATACTTAGACAATTCTATTTATCCATTAAGTCCAAACTCAAGTCTCACCTCCAAACAAATTGACCTCAACCCTCTTTGATCTCTCCTTTCTATTTAATTGAGCAAATATTCATTGAGTTCTTGGGGAACTACTGTGGTCTTTGATTTCAGGCAAAGGAAACATAGAGGTAGACATGTTTAGAGAGGAAGTATTAGAATGGAAGTATTGAGTGATCAATTTGGAAAAGTTAGTTGAAGCCAAATCAGTGCTGGACATCTAGGTTATAGGATCCTTTTTTATAGCAGTAAGGGTCAAAGCCTTTAGAGTGGTTGGTTTTGTCAAGGAATAAAGTATGTAGAGAGAATTGCAGAGAGCTAAGAATGAAAAACTGGTCACTGCCAACTTTAGAAGGTAGACAAGATAGAGAAGGCAACTTAAGAAAGGAATACTGGAGTGTTCATAAAGCTAGTAGGAGCATAGTCGAGTATAATATATATATGTACATATATATAAAATATATATACTCATATATGGAGTATATATAGAGTATAGAGTATAGTTTGGAGAGTCAAACACAAAAGAGAATATTAAGGAAGGTAGTCAAAAGCATCAAAACTGAAGAAAGGTCAAGGTGAGCCAGGACTAGGAAAAGGCCATTCACTGCAACAGTTGGGGTCATTGGTTACCTTTAAAAGAGAGATTTAATTGAAAGAGTAATTTCTAGCCCCATGTAGGGCTGGAAGAACCAAATTTGAAGAGTTGAGTAGACAGGTATAAAAGAAATGTAGGCAATCAACATAACTGTTGTTCTTGAACAATTTTTCAAAGTTTATTTCACATAGCATTTATATTAGTCTTGCATTCTTTAATTTCTTAAATGTATTCCCAAATCTTGCCTTTAGTCAGACTGGGAGCTCCTAGAAGGCAAAGAACTATATATTTTCTTATTTTCCCTGCCTCTCACCATAGTGACAAACTGAGTTCTTTGAATAAAGCAGGCTCTCAAGAAATGCTTATTGGTTGGCTGATCGAAATTGAAGCCAAGTTTCCATTATAGGATTTGAGGGTCAGGGCTGTGTGAATAAATGTTTTCCATAGTTCAATATTTATTGAATATCTGTACAGTGTAGGCATTGTGCTGTCTGTGAATGGGAAGGAGGAGGCTATAGGACATAGAGAAAGCTTGCAGTATAGATTGGGCAATACACAAACACTGTTAATGTTTCCTCTTATTTCATTTACTGACTGTCTAGCTGTAAGTTGGGGAAGAAGTGGGGGAAATATACAAATGACTGGTCTTGTATGATTAAGGGATTTCTTTCCTAGTTGTGTATAGTTGGTAATGGTCAGGGAGCTCGCTTGATTCAAGACCTCTAGGGAAGAAGCTTTCTTTCCTCCTTACTTTTCTGAGTGCTTGGCTCATTTTGTGGTCTAATATTCCATACTTATGTCTCAGTATCCAGATTTATGCTTTATACCTAACTTCCTGGTGTTTGCTATTCCTGAGCAGGAGGGGATGCCAGGAAATGATTTTGCCTTCCCTTCCACAACAGGTTGTAGTTTCAGCCATACTGTTGTGTGCCCTCTGGACCTGTTCCAGTCCTTTCCAGGACCTTCTCTGTGGGTGATTCCTGGGAAAGGAATATTCACTTGCCTTACATGATTCATTTGCCTTACATGACCTGTTTAGATCGTATATTCTGGGGAAACAAATATTAACATGTGTTCTTAGATGATAACAGTTTCGGCCCTGAGTTAGGCTACAAGTGATTTCTGAGCACCCAAAGGGAGTCAACTAACATACTTATATGTGCACAAATGTGTGTGTTCATGCTTGTGTGTGTATGTGTGTGGGCACACACATGTGCATGTGTATGTGTTTGGATATGCTCCCAGTGATTGATTGAACAACCCTATTAGTTCAGTTAAAGTACTACACTTAATGATAGTGTACAATTTTCCTAAAATAAGTAGAATGGAACCTAACTAAAACCTGACTGCCCTATACTTCTTGCACCGAGGCCTCATCTGTACGTAGCTTCAGTAGGCTCCAAGGGTTTAACATACTGACTTAAGAGCATGTGTTTCACTTGTGATGGATCAGAAGTATTACCTGCTTCCTTTTCCTAAATGGAGAACTAGACACAGGTGGCAGTCATCAACCTAGAACAGAGCTTATGAGATATGTAATGCCCAATCCTTTCAACTCCTTAACTTCCACTGGTATGTCATTTACATGGTGGCCAAGGACAAGCTGCCAGGCTAGTGTTGTCTGTGGTTGTTTACTCCTCAGGAACTCTCCCTTCTCCTTGACCTCTGATACAACTGGGTACAATCAGTCAACCAATATTTATTAGACAATTACTAAGTGCCCAGATATTGTACTAAATTCTGAGAATACAAAAAGAGGCAAGAGACTTCCACTGCCCTCAAAGAGCTTATGACCTAGTGGAGGCAATAACATTCAAACACATATATATGGCAACTAATTAATAAGGGAAGGCACTGAAATCAAGGGGGGTTGAGGAAGGCTTCCTGGAGAAAATAGGATTTTAGTTGGAACTTAAAGGAAGCCAAGAAGATCAGTATCAGAGTTGAGGAAGGTACAGGATCATGGGAGATTTTGGTTATGGCTTTGGAGTCTGATTGGAGCCTTTACATTGGTTTACCAAGGCAGCTTTCTAGTGACAGAAGTTTACATCGATAGAAGGCAAAACTAAAGGTGTCCTGCCAGTGATAAGGCTGCTTTTTCATCAGCATTGGCTTTTAGGGAAGATGATAATGTGATACTCCACACCGACTTTACTTGTCACACTAAAACCCACCCTCACACACAGTGAGTTATAATGTCATAAACAATGTTTTTGGTGAAGTAAGTTAGTGACAGAAAAAATAACTTATAATTATTTATAAGTATGAGCCATGTGAATTTATGTGCCGTGTGTGTGTGTGTGTGTGTGTGTGTGTGTGTGTGTGTGTGTGTGTGTGTGTGTGTACGATGTAGGGATGATTAGGAAGGATTATGAGCTCATAAATATGTATCACTTTCCCCAAATGATAAAAAAGATTGGAACGGGGGAGAAGTGAATATCACACTCGCTTCTTTTCATCTTACAAATCTTCAGTTTCCTCCTGGGAATTTCCCTAATGCAGTTTGTGTGTCTCTTCACTTCTCCCTGATTAACCCAATTCATTGATATGCCAGCTCAGGAAGCCAGCTTGGTGTACAAGCTTGCCCGCTTCTCCTCTCAGCTTGTTATTTTTACTTGATCTGGCTTATTGGTGGAGGAAATGTGCACATACAACCCATGTGTGGGCTTATGAACTAGACTGTCCTTTGAGAAAGGTCTGAGTGTGGGCTATAAGAAGCCTGCCTTTCACCTTCCCCTCCCTGCCCAGAAAGCACCACCCCTTACAGCCTGAGCACAGACTTAAAAAGTGGTAGCTTCGAGGCCCCCTGAAGTTATTGTTTCCTTAGGATCTCATCTATATATAAAAAGAACCTGCTTGCAGTGACTCATGCCAGCTTCTCCCTTGCCATCTCAGCAAAGAGAATGAATTTTTTGACGTCAGGCAGAAAGAACAGGTCATTTTTGCTGAAGGGCTGAGGTGGTCTCCTTTGTTTTCTTCCACCTTCTCCACTATTCTTCTGAGACTTATACTCCAGAGAGTTCTGCTTCAATTTTCATTGTGGGGGGCAATGTTCTTCTACTGAAATGAATCTAGGCACCAGCTGGGTCCTTGGTTTAGTATGGTAAGCCTTCCTCAAGGGAGACTTCAAAGTGGGGAAAGCACTTTGCAGAAGGAGCACCTCTCCCACACAATCCCTTTGCATATTTATTATCTTCCTTCTTGTCTTGGCATGGAAAATAGAGAGTAGTCATAAAATTTAGAGATGGAAGGGGATGTTACTAGAAGAAGGATTATGAGCTCATAAATATGTATCATTTTCTCCCAGTGATTTAAAAAAATGGTGAGTTTTTCATCACATTACTGATGAGGAAACTGAGGCACAGAACAGTTCAAGGACTTGACCAGAGGAGTAAATAGCTGACCCAAGAGTCAAACCTGTGTCTCTCATTCCTGACTTTAGTGTTCTACAGCATTTAACATTTCCTGGAGCTTAGGATGTATCTAATAAATGCTTATTGAGAGTTGACTGGCATTACTCCTTCTGAATCTTGGTCTCCTGGGTAGGTGAGGCTCTTTGGACATTGTGTCCCATTTCTTTTTTTTTTCCAGTGTATTCTTTTTTTTAAAATATATTTTATTTGATCATTTCCAAGCATTATTCATTAAAGACATAGATCATTTTCTTTTCCTCCCCCCCACCCCCCATAGCCGACGCGTAAATCCACTGGGCATTAGATGTTTTCTTGATTTGAACCCATTGCTTTGTTGATAGTATTTGCATTAGAGTGTTCATTTAGAGTCTCTCCTCTGTCATGTCCCCTCAACCGCTGTATTCAGGCAGTTGCTTTTCCTCGGTGTTTCCACTCCCATAGTTTATCCTTTGCTTATGAATAGTGTTTTTTTCTCCTGGATCCCTGCAAATTGTTCAGGGACATTACACCGCCATTAATGGAGACGTCCATTACGTTCGATTATACCACAGTGTATTAGTCTCTGTGTACAATGTTCTCCTGGTTCTGCTCCTCTCGCTCTGCATCACTTCCTGGAGGTTGTTCCAGTCTCCATGGAACTCCTCCACTTTATTATTCCTTTTAGCACAATAGTATTCCATCACCAACATATACCACAGTTTGTTCAGCCATTCCCCAATTGATGGGCATCCCCTCGTTTTCCAGTTTTTGGCTACCACAAAGAGCGCAGCTATGAATATTTTTGTACAAGTCTTTTTGTCCATTATCTCTTTGGGGTACAGACCCAGCAGTGCTATGGCTGGATCAAAGGGTAGATATTCTTTTGTCGCCCTTTGGGCATAGTTCCAAATTGCCCTCCAGAATGGTTGGATCAGTTCACAACTCCGCCAGCAATGAATTAATGTCCCTATTTTGCCACATCCCCTCCAGCATTCATTACTTTCCTTTGCTGTTATGTTGGCCAATCTGCTAGGTGTGAGGTGATACCTCAAAGTTGTTTTTATTTGCATTTCTCTGATTATAAGAGATTTAGAACACTTCTTCATGTGCTTGTTAATAGTTTTGATTTCTTTATCTGAGAACTGCCTATCCATGTCCCTTGCCCATTTATCAATTGGAGAATGGCTTGATTTTTTGTACAATTGATTTAGCTCTTTATAAATATGAGTAATTAAACCTTTCTCAAAGGTTTCTATGAAGATTTTTTCCCAATTTGTTGTTTCCCTTCTGATTTTAGTTACATTGGTTTTGTTTGTACAAAAGCTTTTTAGTTTGATGTAGTCGAAATTATTTATTTTATATTTTGTGATTCTTTCTATGTCTTGCTTGGTTTTAAAGCCTTTCCCCTCCCAAAGGTCTGACATGTATACTATTCTGTGTTTACCCAAATTACTTATGGTTTCCTTCTTTATGTTTAAGTCACTCACCCATTTTGAATTTATCTTGGTGTAGGGTGTGAGGTGTTGATCTATTCCTAGTCTCTCCCACACTGTCTTCCAATTTTCCCAGCAGTTTTTATCGAATAGTGGATTTTTGTCCCAAAAGCTGGGATCTTTGGGTTTATCGTATACTGTCTTGCTGAGGTCGCTTTCCCCCAGTCTATTCCATTGATCTTCCTTTCTGTTTCTTAGCCAGTACCAAATTGTTTTGATGACTGCTCCTTTGTAATATAGTTTAAGGTCAGGGACTGCAAGGCCCCCATCATATGCATTTTTTTTTCATTATTTCCCTGGATATCCTTGATCTTTTGTTCTTCCATATGAACTTTGTTATGGTTTTTTCTAAATCAGTGAAGAAGTATTTTGGTAGTTCAATGGGTATGGCACTAAATAGATAAATAAGTTTGGGTAGGATGGTCATTTTTATTATATTGGCTCATCCTATCCATGAGCAGTTAATGTTTTTCCATTTGCTCAAGTCTAGTTTTAGTTGTGTGGCGAGTGTTTTGTAGTTGTGTTCATATAGTTCCTGTGTTTGTCTTGGGAGGTAGATTCCTAGGTATTTTATTTTGTCTAAGGTGATTTTGAATGGGATTTCTCTTTCTAGTTCTTGCTGCTGAGCTGTGTTGGAGATATATAGAAAAGCTGATGATTTATGTGGGTTTATTTTGTATCCTGCAACTTTGCTAAAGTTGTTGATTATTTCAATTAGCTTTTTGGTTGAATCTCTAGTATTCTTTAAGTAGACCATCATGTCATCCGCAAAGAGTGATAACTTGGTCTCCTCCTTGCCTATTTTGATGCCTTCAATTCCTTTATCTTCTCTAATTGCTACTGCTAGTGTTTCTAGTACAATGTCAAATAGTAGAGGTGATAATGGGCATCCTTGTTTCACTCCTGATCTTATTGGGAATGCATCTAGTTTATCCCCATTGCAGATGATATTAGCTGATGGTTTTAGATATATACTGTTTATTATTTTTAGGAATGACCCTTCTATTCCTATGCTTTCTAGTGTTTTTAATAGGAATGGGTGTTGTATTTTATCAAATGCTTTTTCTGCATCTATTGAGATAATCATGTGGTTCTTGCTAGTTTGCTTGTTGATGTGGTCAATTATGTGGGTGGTTTTCCTAATGTTGAACCAGCCCTGCATCCCTGGTATGAATCCTACTTGATCATGGTGAATGATCCTTCTGATCACTTGCTGGAGTCTTTTTGCTAGTATCCCATTTAAGATTTTTGCATCTATATTCATTAGTGAGATTGGCCTATAGTTTTCTTTCTCTGTTTTTGACCTGCCTGGTTTTGGAATCAGTGCCATGTTTGTGTCATAAAAGGAGTTTGGTAGAACTCCCTCTTTGCTTATTATGTCAAATAGTTTGTATAGTATTGGGATTAACTGTTCTCTGAATGTTTGATAGAATTCACAGGTGAATCCATCAGGCCCTGGGGATTTTTTCTTAGGAAGTTCTTTGATGGCTTGTTGGATTTCATTTTCTGATATGGGATTATTTAAGAATTCTATTTCCTCTTCTGTTAGTCTAGGCAGTTTGTATTTTTGTATATATTCATCCATTTCTCCTAAATTGGTGTATTTATTGCCATATAATTGGGCAAAGTAATTTCTAATGATTGCCTTAATTTCCTCTTCATCGGAGGTGCTGTCCCCCTTTTCATCTTTAATGCTGTTAATTTGCTTTTCTTCCTTCCTTTTTTAAATTAGATTGACCAGTACTTTGTCTATTTTGTTTGTTTTTTCAAAGTACCAGCTTCTTGTCTTATTTATTAAATCAATAGTTCTATCACTTTCGATTTTATTAATTTCTCCCTTAATTTTTAGGATTTCTAGTTTGGTTTTCTGCTGGGGGTTTTTAATTTGATCGCTTTCGAGTTTTTTCAATTGCATTTCCAATTGATTGATCTCTGCTCTCCCTTGTTTGTTAATATAAGCATTCAGGGATATGAATTTACCTCTGATTACCGCTTTGGCTGCATCCCAAAAGGTTTGAAAGGATGTTTCGCCATTGTCATTTTCCTCGATGAAATTATTAATTGTTTCTATGATTTCTTCTTTAACTAAACGGTTTTGGAGTATCATATTGTTTAATTTCCAATTGGTTTTAGATTTGGTTTTCCATGTACCATTACTAATCATTATTTTTATTGCCTTGTGATCTGAGAAGGCTGCATTCATTATTTCTGCTTTTTTGCATTTGTGTGCTATGTTTCTGTGACCTAATGTATGGTCAATTTTTGTGAATGTGCCATGCGGTGCTGAGAAGAAGGTGTATTCCTTTTTAGCCCTATTTATTTTTCTCCATATGTCTATTAATTCTAATTTTTCTAAGATTTCATTCACTTCTTTTACCTCTTTCTTATTTATTTTTTGATTTGATTTATCTAAATTTGATAATGGTTGGTTTAAGTCTCCCACTAGTATGGTTTTACTGTCTATTTCTTCCTTCAATTCTCCTAGTTTCTCCATTAGAAATTTGGGTGCTATATTATTTGGTGCATACATGTTGATTAATTTTTTATTAATTAATTTTTATTTATTTATTTATTTATTTATTTATTTATATTATTTTATTATATTATTATAATTATTATATTATATTATTTATATTATATTATTTATATTATTTATAATATTTATATATTATATAATTAATAATTAATTAATTAATATTTCCTCATTGTCTAGAGTCCCTTTTAACAAAATATAATTACCTTCCCTATCCCTTTTGATCAGGTCTATTTTTGCATTGGCTTTATCAGATATCATGATTACCACTCCTGCCTTCTTTCTATCAGTTGAGGCCCAGAAGGTCTTACTCCATCCTTTAATTCTGACCTTGTGGGTGTCAACGCGCCTCATGTGTGTTTCTTGAAGACAACATATGGTAGGGTTTGGATTCTAATCCATTCTGCTATTCGTCTACGTTTTATGGGTGAGTTCATCCCATTCACATTCAAAGTTATGATTGTCATTTGTGGACTCCCTGGCATTTTGATAGCCTTCCCTAATTCTAACCTTTTCTTCTTCGGCTCTACCTTTTAGTCCAGTGATTTACTTTGAATCAGTCCCCCTTGTCCCCTCCCTTGATGTTTCCCTTTTTAGTCCCTCCCTTTTTCTTCCCTCCCCCTCCCCCCTCTCTTTCCCTCCCTTTTTGTTCTCCCTCTCCCCCTCCCCCCCTTGGTTTTCCCTTCTCCCTACCCTTGTTGGGTAAGATAGAATTCAAGATCCCAATGGATCTGGATGTTTTTCCCTCTCAGAGTTGATTTCCCTGAGATTAAGGTTTAAGTAAAAAAAACCCCCTCTCTTCCTCTCCTTCTTATAGGAGTTTTCTTCCCCTCCCCTTCCCATGTGAATCTTTGTGTGAGAAAGATTATTCTATTTGGTCTTTCTTTACCCCCTATTTATACATTACATTTCCCCCACATATTAGTATACATAGATTGATATAAATGTAGTCCTTATAGAAGAGAGTTTGAGTAAAAGAAGAAGATAACATTTTTCCCCTTTCCTTAATATTTACCTTTTCAGGTATTCCTTGCTCTTTGATTTTCGGTATCAAACATTCCACAGAGCTCTGGTCTTTTCTTTGCAAAACGTTGGAAATCTTCTATTTTGTTGAATGCCCATACTTTCCCTTGGAAGTATATAGTCAGTTTTGCTGGGTAGCTGATTCTTGGTTGGAGACCCAGCTCTCTTGCCTTTCTGAAGATCATGTTCCATGCCTTACAATCATTCAGAGTAGAACTTGCAAGGTCTTGTGTGACCCTGATTGGCATTCCTTTATATCTAAATTGTCTTTTTCTGGCTTCCTGTAGGATTTTTTCTTTTGTTTGATAGCTTTGGAATTTGGCAATTACATTCCTGGGAGTTGTCTTTTGGGGGTTTAGTGTAGAAGGTGTTCTGTGAGCTCTGTCAGTGGCTGTATTGCCCCCTTGTTCTAGAATCTCTGGGCAATTTTCTTTGATTATATCTTGTATCACCATGTCGAGTTTGTTGTTTATTTCTGGCTTTTCTGGGAGTCCAATTATTCTTAAATTATCTCTTCTCCCTCTATTTTCCAGATCTGTCACCTTGTCGGTGAGATATTTTATGTTCTCTTCTAATTTCTTGGTATTTTGGCTTTGCTTTATTAATTCTTGCTCTTTTACACGATTGTTGTCTTCCAGCTGCCTGATTCTGGCCTTTAAAGCCTGGTTTTCCTTTTCAGTTTCATCACACCGGTTTTGTAGATGCTTGAATTTCTTTTGCATTATTTCCAACTTTTCCTCCCAGAAGGCTTCCATCTTTTTGGTCATTTCTGATTCAAATTCTTCATGGGTTTGTGGAGAGTTTCCATTTCCTTTGGAAGGTTTTGGAGCATTTTCTTGTATATCATCTTCTATCTCCTCTGTATTTTGTATTTTGGCTCCATAGAATGTGTCCAAAGTCGCCCCTTTCTTCTTATTTTTCTTGGTATTTTGGGGCTTCTGTGCTTCTCTGGAGTTTGCCATCTCTGAATGTGGAGGATTAGCTTTTCTTATCTCTGTCTGGTGTTCAGAGGCTTTAGTCCTGGGCAGATTGTCGGTTCTATGAGGTTTCCCTGGGTTAAATTGAGTATGCCTCACTGGAACTGGAGTGGAAGGGTCGGACCAGGGGGCCACACTCTCCCCTGGCTCTCTGGGTCGGGTTGCTTTCCGGAAGTTGCCTTCAGAATAGCTGGCCGTGAGGCTGTTTTCATTGGCCTGCGGGGGGATGGGCTGCGGCTTCCCGGAGCTCCGAGGGCAGTGACTTTCACTGAGACTTGGATAGCAGGATCCAGCCTGTGAGGCTGTCTTGCCCGCCCTGAGGGTTGCTGTTGTTTCAGACAAGCCTGCTCTCTGCAGGGGAGCTCCGAGGGCAGTGACTTTCACTGGGACTTGGATAGAAGGCCCTGAGGGTTGTTGTTGTTTCAGACGGCCCTGCTCTCTGAGCAGGGCGGGACTGTGGCTTCCCGGAGGCTTTGACTCTGCGCTCCTACCCCTTAGGTCTGAGTGATCTCGGGTTCTGGCTTTTGAGGGGGGCCGTACCTTCTGATCCAGGTCCAGGTCCAGGAGGAGGATTCCCAGGGTCTATGCTGGTGATTGTTTTGAATTTCGGCGCCTTAGGAGCTTATAGTTTGAGATCGGTCGGGAAGGGTTTTCCGGAGATCTGAACTTTAGCTTTCTCTAAGCCGCCATCTTGACCGGAAACTTGTGTCCCATTTCTTCACCCTAGTGTGATCTCTCCTCTCTTTTCCAGTACCAGTTTAGGACTCTTGGTGTTCTTGCTAACCGTTATTTTTTTTTAGGGGGAAGGGCACTGACATCAGATGATTTTTCTCATATATGAATGAAGTATCTGCTCCTCTGGCTTCTGAAGCACTGAGTTCTTTAGAATCACCAACTTCAAGGAACTACCATCAGGTTGAACTGATGTGTATGGGCCCCTCTTGAGTGAATCCCAAGTCAATTTTATTCCACCTACACTGAAAGAATGTTCTGAATCTAGTTTCTTGGATTTGGCCTCCTACCTGTCACAGTAAAACACATTCTTATGTGTCCTCCTCAAATGTGATCTTCTTAATAAAGGAGGGGAGTATACACTCATGGCCTGGACTAGGCCTGTATTTGTAGCCATTGGCAATGAAAATGCCCATGGGCAGGCAGAGCTTCACTGTACTTAGTGGTATGAAGATCTCTCATCTTCATTGTTTGGGTGTGTATTTTTCCCCTGCTCACAGGTCAAACTCTTTATTGATTTTTTGTGTTGTGTGTATGAGGAGACTTCTGTCTCTCTCCATCTTTGCTGTGTCACTTTGTGCTGCCAGTCTTCTTTCACATTCCTCTTCCTTCTGGTTCTTCCCTGTACCCTAGTGGCTATTTCTGGGGGCTCATTCGTCCTGGTGTGCCTTAGGTTTAATACCTTTGCTTAAAGTAGCTGTTGGCTCACTAGACAAGGTTCAGGTTGAATTTTTTTCCCTGACTGGTTGTTATGATGCTTTGGTTTCATAATCTTGCCCCATTTCCAATGATCTCCTGTCTTGTCTAATTAAAATTACTTGCACTGAGTTGAGCTGTTCTCAGATTCTTGCAGCTATTTGGTGAGTTGTCTTCAGTGTTCTCTTCCTTGCTCCTCTAACACCCAGTCACTTTGCTTCTTGGTGGTTTGGTTGAAGGACACCAATAATGGGCCGTAAAAGGGGACCTTGGCTTGTTTCCCAGATTCCTACAAGGTAGATAGAGATGAAATTTGTTCTGGAGGACTCTTGTGGTTTCACTAGTTCCATCTGTCTCCCCTCCTTGGTTGGGCCTTTCTCTCTAGTGCTGTTGGGCTGTGGATAATAATAGCCTGTTTTCCTAAGCAAGATGAATCTTGTGTCCTTCTCCTTTGGGGGAGGCTTAGTGACTTCTCTCAAGAACTGCACTGTATCCCAGTTTTCAACTCTTTGGAACTTCTTCAGAAACATATCTGATCTCAAAGCTGTTGATTAATCTCTGGTTTTAACAAGTAACCCTTTCATTTGTTTTGTTTTTTTGAGGCTAGGGGAGTATGTTGCCCTTGAAAGCAGTTGGGGTAGTGGTGTCACTTTTGTCCTGGCAGTGTGAAAGAGGGCCAGCACTTGGTACCAGGTACCCTACAACTTGTATTGCCTCTGAATTTGCTGCAGAGTGTCATTGTTTAGTTTTATGTTATAGATGCCTAGGAAGAAGTTCCATCAGAAACCTTCCTCTAACTTTTTCTTAAATTCCTTGCTAGTTGGCACAGTCAGGCATTTGATAATTTAAGGATGCGAGATTTGATCCTGAAGCTGATGGAAGACTGTCCTTTTATTACTCTCTTTGGGCTACTAGGGTTTTATTTTGGGCAAGAGGGAGGCTCCTATGTTAGCCTGAATGTCAGTAATCCTGTGTATGTCAGACTCCTGCCTGCCTTTATCCCAACCCTCCACTAGAATGTAAACTGCTTGAAGGAAGGACCTGGGTCTTTTTTAATTTTTATTCACATAGTTGAATTAAATTCCTGAGGTAAAGAGTTCAGTGACTTTACTCATCGAGAATATTCCCTATTCCCTTTACTGAAGCATCTTGCATGAGTCCTACAAGTTAATACCAAGAGGCAGCTGCAGTGTAATGGAAAGAATGTTGAACCTACAGTTGGAGAAAGGCTCCAGTTTTTAATTTTGACAAGTTGTCTGTGACCTTGGGCAAGTCATATAACCTCTTGAGCTTTACTTTCCTCATGTAAATTAGGTCTCTGTCAAAGGGCTAGTGCTTTCTGAACTTCAAGGCACTGTATAAATATGAGTTGCGGTTAATCAGTTGAAATTAATAAACATTTATTAAACACTCTGTGCAAGGCACTGTGCTAGGTATGCCTTGCTTGTTAGTCTCCTTTGGAAGACATTGGTCAGGGAAAGCCATGGCAGTCTTCAGGTTGATTGGTAGTGAAGAGAGAGAGGAGCTATGGAAATAGAATGTATATTTGGCTTAGAATTGAGCCTGGACAGGATGGGATATGGGATAGGAGCAAGGATACCCCACCCCACCCCAGGAGGTGACATATAGTTGGGGGGAAAGAATTGTCTGACCTGATATGGTCCCATTGTTTCTGTTTGTAACAGCTTCTGCTGCTGATGTGTACAGCCCAATTCATCAGGTATTTATTGAGCTTATTAATGAACCTTGTTCTGTTTGGCTCTGTGGAGGAGACTATATGTATAATGAGATCTTTCCCTACAGTAGGGCTGGGTTTTCAAATTAGTTGTGTTGCAAGATAGTGTATAGGATAACTTTCTATACATAGGTAGTCTAGAGGAGAGTTCCACACAGTTAGGATACAGTCATGGAAGCATGGTATATGGGGAAACATCCTGGATTTGAAGGCAGAAGACCTGGGTCTGAGTCTTCCCTCACTTTGGGGAAGTTATGGCGTCTTTCAGGGCCTCATTAAAGTGAGAGGTTTGGAGGATGAGATGGTCTCTAAGGTCCCAGGCAGGTCAGATATTCTGATTCTGGGAAATGCTGTGAAGTCATTCAGAGAGGTAAAAGAACAACAGTGTCTGAAATTTTCAGAGAAGTCAACAAACTTTGATTAAGAACAAGATTAAAAATGACTATATTTTTGACCATCAGAAACTTGGATTCTTTTTTAGGAAGAGAGGGACATAGATTATGTTTGTAAATAAGTGTAATTCTAGGATAAAGGGTGATAGAATCAAGAGAGATCCTAACATTCTTTAGGAAAATTTAACTTAATGAGGAATAAGAGAAAGCCCTTGAGCTTAGAGTAAAAATAAAGACGTAGGATGCAAACTGGACTTTAAAAAGAAAGTTAAAATTTGGGTAAATGGAAAAGGGAGAGGAGGACATTCCAAACAGGATAAAAGATGTGATCAGAAGCATGGAGGTGGGAAATGAGTACAATGTGTGCAGAAAGCAATGGTCAAGCCAGAAGTAAGATTCCTTTTGGGGAAGCTGGAGAGATAAGGTGGGAGAAAAAGAGTAGGCCTGTTGCATACCAAAGAGAGTAATTTGGACTTGATTCAGTCGTGTTGAAGGGATATGAAGTGAGGGAGGTTGTATATTCATAAAAGTTTTGTAGATTTGTGGTTTGGTTGTGTGAAAGATAGGCACAAACTACATATATTCCATTTGCTACATTTGGGCCAGTGAGAAGGCTCTGTATTCAAGTCATTTTCTGTGATATTTTCATAGGAATTAATTATTCAGATTAAGCATGTTTCTTTTTGTTTTGCTATTTTTATTGAAATTGCCTTGCATATTTGAAGACAATTTGGTACAAATTAATTTGAATAACCTGCTAAATGTCAAATTACTGAATATGAGGATTTGAAAGATTATTAATCTATAAAGATGTGAATTTAAAAATGTATGAAAGATATGACTATTGTTAAAATGGAACAGCAAAATAAATTTTATATATTTTGGTAGCTAGTTTAGCCATGTTTAATGCTTTCTGACCCTTATTAATACATATATTATAATATTTATTTTAAATAATCCCTGAATGTTATTGAGAACATATGACATGAAACTGATAAACTTACCATTATCTAGCACCTCATGATATACAGAGGGCTTGCTTCACAAACGTCTCTAAGATTCCTAGCTCAAATATTATGTCCATTTCAAAGATGAGATAACCCACTTCTAGAAGGGAAAGTGATTTACTCAAGGTTGCCAAACTAGTATGTGTAGGAACCAGGGAGCAAAGCAATTTTCTAGTCATTCCAGTTGGTGAATCATCTTCTGTTTTAAATTGTCTTTGACTGCTGATAAACAAAGCTTTCTAGTCCTTTGGATTGTATTCCTGCCCTTCAGCCATATGTTGATTCAATCATTTAGTATCTATTAAATCCCAGATATGTGGCTGTGGGTAATTCACTACTCTTCTGGGTCTCAGTTGCCTTATGTGTAAAATGAGGATAGTACAACTTGTAGTATTTGCTTTACAGGGTTAGTGTGTATCAAGTATTAAATAACCAGTGTCAAGTTAATGTAGAAATCAATCACAAGAAATTTAAGTGCTTACCACTTGCCATGGGATGACAAAGAAGGAGAAAAACAGTCCCTGCCCTCAAGAAGTCCGTAATATAGTATGTAAAGCCACATATAAACTTAAGTACTTACAAATTGCATTAAGAATAGATGAAAGATACTATCAGAGGTGGAGGCTTAAGCATCTGGGGAAGACTGGGAAAGGCCCTCTGCGGAAGGTAGAGTTTGAGCTGAGCTAAAGGAAGCCAAGAAATCTGAGAAGTAAAATGAGGAAAGAGTGTTATAGACATGAGAATACCTAGCATTAAAGCATGGAGATAGAGGGTGTCATGTACAAGACATGGGAATTAGGCCTGGGTAGTATGCATGTGGAGGGGAATAAAGTATAAGAAGGCTGGAAAGGTAGGAAGGGAGTCGTGTTTAGAGAGAGAGGACTTCATATTTGATCATGGAAGCAGTAGAAAACCACCGAGGTTCATTAAGGGTATGTTGAAGGGGGATGTAAGTGATATGGTAAGGCCTATAGAAGACTATTGCTATGAGGTGTGTTAGACATGATGAGGACCTTAGCTAGAAATGGAGTTGTGTGAGGTCAGAGAAGAGCAATATACATGAGATATCATGATAGAATTGGTAAGATTATAAGTTTCTTAAGGGCAGAGTCTATTTTTGTTATTATTATTTGTGGCACATAGTAGGCATATTGATATTAAAGATTATTGGATTTGGCAACAGATTGGATGTATGGAATTCATGAGTAAAAGTGAAGAGAAGATTATGACACTGAAGTAATTTCCTCCCTGCTTGCATTCCATCATGTCCCAGGAATCTTTTCTTTTCTTTTTTCTTAAACCATTTCCTTTTGCCTTAGAATCAGTACTAGTATTAGTTCCAAGGCAGAAGAATGATAAGGACTAGACAATGGGGATTAAGTGGCTTTCCCAGGGTCACATAGCAAGGAAATGTCTGAGACCAGATTTGAACCCAGGTCTTCCCAACTCTAGACCTGGCTCTCTATCCACTGAGCCACCTAGGTGCCTCTCTCAGGAATCTTTTCATCTTATAAGGTCACTTCAGCTCTGGAACTCAGACCTTGCCAGTGCTCTCTGTTCTTAAGGCTCCTCCTTCCTTCTGATTAGAGGGAAGAGACCTTTCCTCCCAGAACTGCCATTTCTTCACCCTTCACTCAGTTGCATTCCTTCCCAAATCTTCCTTATATAGATCCTTCTTCTCTCCTCATGTTTTTCTGCTTTGTTTTGCATGTTGTCTTCTCCCATTAGATAAGCTCTGTGAGGGCAGGTTATTCTTTTGCCTTTATTTGTACTCCTTGCACTTAGCACAGTGCCTGGTACATAAATACTTAATAAATGTTTTTTTACGTGACTGATTGAAATTGTGCACCTAGATGATGATACCCTCAACAATAATAGGAAAGTTTGGAAGGGGGTAGAATTTAGGGGGAAAGGTGATGATTTCTGTTTAGAACATGAGTTGAGATACCCACAAAGATTTCCAATTTGAGATGTCCAAAAAAAGCAGTATTATGATCTAATCTAGGGAGAGAAATTTGCTCTGAACTTAAAGGTCTGAGAGTCATTTACATTGAGACAATAATTGAACTCTTGAGAGAAGATGAGACCACAAAATAAGAAAGTATAAGATGAAAAGAGAAGAGGATGAAGGGACCCTTATGGTTAGTAGATGGTTATGGTTAGTAGATGGGACATGGATGAAGAATCAACAAAAAAAACTGAGAAAGATCCATTAGAGGAGGTCTAGGAGACATCAGTATCAAAAATACCTAGAAAGGAACCAGTATCAATGAGAGGAAGGTGATCAGTGGTGTCAAAACTTTGCAGAGTTAGAGGGAGTGAGGATTGAGCAAAGGCGGAGATCCAGCAATTAAGAGAGTGTTGGCAACCACTGATGGTTTAAAAAACAAAACAAACAGGGTTATGCAATGTCTTAATGCAGGAGTTCCTTTTATGAAAAATTTAATTTAATTTAAAAAAACCCCTTATCTTCTGTCTTAGAATTGATAGTGAGTATCAGTTCCAAGGCATAAGAGTGGTGAGGGCTAGGCAATGGGGGTTAAGTGACTCTCAGGGTCACACAACTAGGAAGTATCTGAGGGCAGATTTGAACCCAGGACCTCCTGTCTCCAGGCCTGGGTCTCAATCCACTGAGCCACCCAGCTACCCCCTACCCCCTTTTTAATTGCATTTAAAAAACTGATAGAAACTGGTGGTGAGGTAGAGGAAAGGGAGAGCATTAGGTCATAGGGCATGGTATAATCAAAGACATGGAGGTGGGAGAATATACCTGGGGCACATTTGAAAAACAAACAAGTATTCTGTCTCCACTAGGTCATTGTTTTCTTTGTATAAATTCTGCCTTCCTTGTTAGGGCTTGAGCTTTTGGAGGAAAGAGAGTTACAGAGAGTTCAGTAGGTGTCCAGGCCATGCCCCTAACTATCTTCTTACCATTTCCCAAGTTCCCACCTGCCTTTCGATTTCTACTGCTCTGGGCCCAAGTCAAGGCCCAGGTCATCTCTTTCAGGCTGACCAGGCTGTGTACCCTAGTTTCTACTTTAGTAAGGTTCACCAACCCTGCAATCACTAGCATATTCTTCATACTAAATAGGCCATTGCTTTCCCTAATGCCAAGCTGACATTTGACTAAACATAAGACAAAATCTAGGTTGTCTTCTTGATTTATGTTGTCTGCTTTCTTTTATTCCATGTGACCTGTTTATTCTTTTTTGAGTTTCCTGGTGTCCTTTGGCTGTCTCTCTTTTATATTTTGTGAATAGTACTTTGACTTTCAAAAGGTTATTAGTTTTTTTAACCTTTTTTTTTAAATGGAGGAGTGTTTGGACACTTAGAATTAAATTATCCTGATCTTGTCATTATAAATGCATTGAGTGTTGGCAAGCTCTCATCACTCCAGAGGAGGCTGTGACGTTCCTTATCTCTTTCCCCATCATATCTCTTGTCTCTAGATCCTGACACCCCTTGGTTACCTGTTACATTGCTACAGCACCAAAATTTTCATTTCTTTCTTCATAGTAGTTAGACACTAATAAAACATCCAAAAAGATTTTGCTCAGTAGAAAAAGGCTAAGTGGAAGTTGTGTTTTTGTGTCTTACATGTTGTTCCTTGCCTGTGATCACGGATGTCTGTCATTGGGTCCAATTCTTTGTGGCTCTGAATTTGTGACAATGTGTCTTACTTTCTCCTTTTGCAAGTTGAAAGTTGAACTTTTGGACATGCAGCTTTTGTGACTGGTATCTTTGCCATATGTGGCTTTGGGAATGCACATCAAGGCAATGTTTGCTTCCATTGCTTCATATTGTGCCATTTCCTGGACAGCTCTAATTCCTGATGTAATTTTTTTCATCTGGCATTATGTACCCTGTAAAGCTTGTGTTTCAAATCCTTTATTAGTCAGGGCAAAAGAACTTTTCCAGATGGGAGTAAATGTGACCTTTTTTTTTTTAATAGGGGTGACTTTGTGAAGGCATGCAAACAGTTTTTCCCTTTCCCTTTTCAATTTTGCCTAAGAAAAGCAAAAAACCCAAACAAATCCTTTTAGTCAGTTGACACTTGTATCCATCCTGCCTAGGGATAATTCCCATATCCTGAGTTTTTCATTGAGGAAACAGCTCACTGTCATTAATATGGACTAGAAGCAACTAGAGGTTGAGGAAGGATGTTGGACATACGAGATCTGGATTCACTTTCCATTTCTGAAATTTACTGTGACCATGGGAAAGACACTTATCTCTTGGAGCCCATTTCCTCAAATGGGAAATGAGACTGACATTAATATGGGGTTATTGTGAAGCTCAAAGGAGACAATGTATATAAAGAACTTTATAAACCTTAAAGTGTATGGAGAAATGTTAGTTATTATTACTTCCCCAAATGATCTTTGTTTCATAGCAGAAGTGATTTTGAAATTGATTGTTGCAGATCTTCTCATGTCTGAATGACAGCCCCCTCCCCACTTCATCGGTCCCAGGAACATTATCATGCTAGGCTTAATTTTTTAAAAAATCAAATGTATGAAGTGCTTTGAGTCACTCAGGTATGTGTTCTTCAAAGGAAGTGTTTGTTGTTGCTACACTTTATGTAATTTTGGAATCTCTTAGGTCATACTGGCTCAAAGCTAATTAATATTCTTGAAATGAAAGCCAAACGTTATGACCCTAATTTTAGTGGATGTTTGGCAAGAATTTCTTTTCTTCCCACTGAGCCATTCACAGCAAGCATCCTGTGGCCCTAGAGGGGTTTTCTAAAAGTATGTCTGGAAGAGTATAGTAATTCAGTAGGTAATTAGTCTGCTATATACATGAGTAGAAGTTCTTTGGTTCAGAGAACAAGGCTAAGGTTTGTTTTTAGTTTTTATCTTTTCTTGGTCATAATATTTTAAAGATAAATTAGAAGGAAAATTTCATAATTCAGAACTTGGGGGCACTTTGTACTCTTCTATGCACTACTTACAGAATTTATTATGTTCTATATTATATTTCATCACTTCTACAGGACTATGAGCTTTTATTTAATTAGCCATTGAATCTTTTCTCATTGCTTGGCCCAAGTCTCACATATTAGGGACTTCATAAATGTTCGACAGTTGAATTGATGCTTGTCGTTTTTTTGACAGATTCAAAGTCAACAACACCATTCTTCATCCAGAAATTGTGGAGTGGTGAGTATTCTTGAATTTATTTATCCCTCATAAATGGGCACTTTCCTCCCATCCCTTCCATCATATCCAGTGACCAGGTCTGAGGCAATACTCATCCCTTAGCTCCTATTTCCAAATAAGGTCAGGTTCCAAAATTAGGATCAATCTAGAGTTTAAAGAAGAGGCCAGGTGGTAACAGGGACCAGAATTTCATGGGAATGACAGGCAAATTCAAGGGATAAGGTGGAAGTGAGAAGTTGGGGGATGATTGACCAGAGGTGAAGGTTTCAAATCACAGACAGAGGACTAACTGTCTGTAAGAAATCAGGTGTTACACCCCCAGGGATACTGATAAAAAGACTATGATTTCCTTATAATCAGTGTGTTAGAAGTAGGTGACACCTTCACTCAGTCCCTAAGGTGAAACAAAAGTAGTGAGAATGCCCTAATGAGATGAGTGGTACAGGATGAGCATCCCATCTCAAATCAAGTCCAACTTTCTAACAGAGAGAGCACTTAACACCTCTTATTGAATTTTCTCCTGGGAATAAGGTCATCTGAAAAGACTGGCTGGACTTCTTTAATAGTATTTTCATTTTTTAAAAAAATATCTTCTGACTTGCCCCTGAAATTCCCTTCCTGAAACATAGTTGCTCACAGGGCCCACATCTTGTCTCAGTGCTGGTGAATCAACAACGTCCTATCGATATTTCCTCGATTCCTAATTCCTCGACTTTAATTCTAGTTAAATCCCATGGCTCTAAGATGAACTTTGCTTCATAAGAATATATCCTAATGTTATGAAAACGAGTACCTGAAGGAGAAATAATTTGACACTCATTGCAAACAGCAGAGTTTTATAAATGTCACATCATTACAGCTTCCTTTGGGATGGGTTTTAATGGCATGGGCCCTTTGCTGTTCTCATGACTGTAATAATTGTCAATGAAATCCATTGTAATCATCATAATTGCCTGCCCAAAAATGAGAGTGATGCTGGATGGCTCGGATGTTGATGTTTTCCCCTAATTATGGGAGGAAGTGAGATTCAATATGAAATTGTCTTTCCCATGATGTCAATTACAACTTATTAGTGTGTTCAAATGGCACCACTGAGTCCTATTGGTTTTATTTCTTTGCTCTCTTCAGAAAGTGTGATTGTGTCTAGGCACTTAGCTTCATTTAAACTCTAAACAATTAGTAAAGAACTTGGAGTCAGGAACCCTGGGCTCTAATGCCAACTCTTACTGATTTGCTGTGTCACCTTGGGCAAATCTACTCTTGTTCTCCTTTTCCCTACTATAAAATGGAAGAATCTTTCCTCTACCTCCCTCCCTCTCCCCCAGTGGATCATTCATTAATTCTAATCAGAAACTCTATATTGGCTTTATTGAAGTAGCAAAGCCTTTTGACCATTGGATCAAACTTATTTTAGTCTTATCAGTCCCACTCTCCTGTCCTGGGTGGTGCCCATTCCTCCACTCATAGTGGCAGGGAGGGTTTCTGAAGGAGAGAATAATTGAAGTTTCCCCATTCTGCCATAGCGATACCAGGGTTGTATCTCAGTGTTATTATAAAAGGGTAGTAGGAAGAAGGGAAAGACTAAAAAGTCCAAACCAGCAATGAAACAAAAATACCATTTCTCTCTGCCTGGGTCATGTAGCACCTGTTTAACTTGTTCCCTGTGTATCTCAGGCATAGGATCAGTTCGCATCCTCTGAATATGTAACATGATGTCTGGGGCAGGCAGTCTCAGAGGAGCATGTGTGATCCCTCAGTGGGAAGAAGCCAGGCCCTTTTGCATAGTTGTCTGGTTCACAAAGTGGATAATGTCATGTAGATGACTTCAAGAGCTAATGACATTTGAAAGCATTCTTGTAGCCATGCACCTGGTTTGCAGGTGACTCATGCAGCCAAGGGAATTGGTGACAATAGCTTTGAAGGCAGAGACTAGTACAGGACTGACCCTAAATAGTGATGGGTCCATAGATTTCATGACTCACAGTTTTGAGGAGCTGATAGCATTGTTTTCCTGTTTTTAATGATGAAGGACACATTCTTCCTCAAGTAGAGCAAAAGAGGTACCCCATGCCCTGCCCTGAGAAGATTTTGTTATGGCCGTAGTTTCCGCTCTCATTCAATTGTTTTGGCAGACCACTTTGGCTTGGATCCTGGTAGCACAAATGCTCCCAAATGGAGACTCTTGACACATTTCCTGACCACAGAAACCAGTGTGGTTCTGATGAAAGTACCTTCGTACAAACCCTCAGTGCTGTGCTCCAACTGAGCCTCTCTGTAAAGCCCAAGTTCTGAAGCAAGTCTGCCAGGACTGATCCTCTAACTCTGCAGAGGCCTGGATAATTCAGAATTGTTGCCTCACCCATCTGTTTTGCTACTGAATACCATTTTGCAGTCAAGTTTGGGGGAAGAATGAGACTTGTAAAAGTGCCTGGTGATGGCCCAGATGACAGAGTTGCAGTTGTTGCTGATATATTGGGTTTTCCAATATGGCTTCTCATGTTGGCTGTTGCAAACCTGTGTGCACGTACTGACCTTCGATGCCTGTGTGCACGTACTGACCTTAGATGGCTCAGAATTTCGAATTTCTCAAGAAAGAGCCAGAGTGATCTGCAGGCATCTGCTTCCTAGAGTAGCAGAAGCTTCGTTTTTATGTTTTTGCCATTCAAGTATTATCCATTTCCTTGTGGTGACTGTTTTATTATACACCATTATCCAGAGCAAATGCCTTGTGATTTCCTGTAAATTCTAATGTAATCATATTCTTCCCCACAAACATGAGATCATAGTTGATAATTTCTTTTCTTACCTTGGGTATTGTAGTTTCAATGTGTATAAGTCTTAAGTTGAAACCCAATAAGAACAGAATTCTTGCTTTTGTAATTTAGAATATACTTCTTTCCTGTTTTGCAAGATTAAATTGTTCTGAAGGTAGGGGTAGGAAACAAAAGGAGCCACTTTTTCACTGAATAAATAGCTCAGTACTCTGTTTACAGTTCAGAACTCTTAGAAAAACCATAGAAGAATGATAGAAATTGCTATAAGAATTCTGATATTTTTAAGTAAATTTGTTTTAAATGGAGTCATTCTATTTTTAGAGCTCTTAATTGAATGAAGGGAAATTATTCTGAATGTTATTTAGAATATAATTCATTATATTAATTAGGCAATTAGATAAGATGCATATTTCTATCTACCTGCTTTTTTCCACGTCCATAACCCTGAAGTAACAACAGAGCGTAGCATGAGAGAATTTATCAAGAGATCTGATAGCTAGGTGATTTGTCATTTGGCCTAGAAAAGAAGAGAATGACTAAATATTCTTAGGATTTTGTTATGGATTCAACTTGACCTTCAGTTCACATTAAGGAATTATATAGAATCACAGAATTTTAGAGCAAGACTAGATAATTTAAGAAGAGATTTAAGTCTTAAGGTTAATTTACCATTTTTTTATTTTAAATTAAGATATTTTAAACCCCCAATTAACAAACAAGCAAACAAAAACTGACCAGAACATTTGATTCCCCAAGCATTCTGTGTAACTGAGGTTTTACTATATCTAAAGAAAAACAAAAGAGAGGGTACATGGAAGGAAGAACAATCAAATATGAAAGCATGGCCTATATTTCTTATATTTAGGATGTCCAATGAAATTGAGCAAATGAAGGCATTGAATTTGATGCTTGGAAATCTGAGATCCTCTTCAGGAGTGTTCAAGCCATCCTGAGCTTGAGGCACCTCTATAATCTCTCATCTACCACCTACATTCAGAATCCTTTTACATTGCAGCATATAAAAATATCACTAGAAAAAAAAGCATCTCAAAAATCATTCATTTTCATAAGATCCTGGTTTGTTTGTAAGAACCAGTTGCTTACCTATTTCCTCACAATAAATGGAGATAGTGAGCTCATCTCTTTCCATCCTTGTCTTTGGAGAGCTTTAGTCTTCATTATTCTTCTGTTAGTCATCGGTGAGTCCCTGGTCAGGGGTGAACATAATCACTGGGAAGCCCTCCAGCTACATAAGTGGCTGGACCTCAGATGGGCAGAGTATCTAGCTTGTTCATCTTTAGGCATGAGTTGAGAACTTCCTTTTTAAAGTTTCTTTGTTTAATACAATAGCACATTAAGTCTTAAAGATCAATTTAAGAAATACTTCATCTTGCCTTGCTACTGTTTTAATCATTGCACCATTCATGCCTTCTTTAACTGATGTCTTAATTCTGCACTTTGGCCCTGAGGCAAGTTTGTGAAGGAAGAACATTTTAAAAGTCTCACAGATAAATCTCTACCAGGTTCTGGCTTTTATCTTCCCATCTCATGGCAGATTATTTAACAGATGACTCTAAAACTTCTGGGTTTGAGTGGGTTTTATTCTTTTTGTTTCCCCAGTTTTTTTTTTACTTTGTCCCCCAAGACTTTAGAGTCATAGAATGTTCAATCAAGAAGAAACCTTCATGCTTAGTTAGTCCAGTACCCTCAGTTAGCAGAAGAGGCAGCAGGCTTTTAAAGAAGAATTCACTCAACCAATGGAACTTAGCACTTTAAGATGAGAATCAGGGCTAGAACCCTATTCATGTAATACTCTCAAAAATTTTAATGACTCCTTATCATTGCCTTCCAAGTAGTATTCATCAGACTCCTTCACCTGGCATTCAAGGCCAAGGCCCTCCACAATCAAGTACCAATAGATTATTTCCAGATTTCATTCATTCGATTCACCAAAAGTGTTCAGGTAGGATAAGGCAGTTGAAAGAACTCTGTATTTGGAATCCTGTTTTAAAATCCCAATGCTGCCATTTATGTTCTATATGACTTTGGGTTAGTCATTTTGCTTCTTTGGAGCTCAATTTCCTTAATGTTAAATTGAGGCTAGATGAGCAGTTTTCTGAAAGCTGTGTCACGTCTACATCTATGGCCCCTGTGGCCCCTGGATTTAGCCTACCAGTCAGATTGGACTACTGTCTGTCCCCTGATCATGCTCTGGGCATTCTTGCTTCCATCTCATTACTCATGCCCTCCCTTGCCCTCATTACCTCTTGACTTCCTTTCAAACTAAATTCCAATACCATCTCTTCCTTCTTTAGACTTCCCATTGCACTTTGCCTTACATTCTGGTTTGCTTATGTAATGTGTATTTTCTACTAGTTTCAACTCAGCAAGCATTTACTAAGCTCCCACGGGATGCCACATATTATGCTGAATGCTAGACATCTACAAAGACAAAAAATGAAATAATCTCTGCTGTCAAGGAGTTTACATTCTAGCTATCTTTGTGTCTTATTGCCCTACTAGATTACTTCTTGAGGTCAAAAAAAGTCTACTTTGCAATTTCCTTAGCACAGTACATCACTATATATAGTAGGAGCTTAATTATTGTTGATTGAGTTGAACCCATATTTCCTGATTGCTAGACTTCTAGTCTATTGTTTTTCCCATGCCCAGCTTCATTAAACAACCAAGTGTTTCTTGATTTAAGAATATGCTTCTGATGTTTGTATGACTAAATTCTATGTTATTCATTGAGAGAATGCTTTTAATATTCATATCTACCAAAAATATAATATACACACATATATCTATTTGTTGATAGAAAAGTTTAGAATTGCACAGAAGACTGCTTTAGTCCATTTCTCACTTAGCAACAGTATTAACCTATAAGAAATCATTAGGAAGGAAACAAGCATTTATTAAAATGCCCACTATGTTGCCAGATAGTGCACTAAAGACTTTACAAAGATCACCTCATTCGATTCTTACAATAATAATCATTATAACAGGCAACATTTATATAGTGCTTACTCTATATGCTTTATAATAATTATTTCATTTGATCCTTGAAATTATTTTGGGAAGTAGGTGTTATCATTAATACCTCTTTACAGTTGAGCAAACTGGGGCAGAAAGATTAAGTGACTTGTCCAGGGCCACACAGCCAATGAGGCTAGATTTGAACTCAGTTCTATTCCAATTACAAGCCCAGTGTTTTTATCTACTGTGCCACTTAACTGCCTAGCTGTCTTCGGTACCCTGAGGAACTTTAAAAGCGAATTAAAAGTTTGAGAGAGAAAATTTTTCTCATACTTTCCCCTGACCATTCTTGAATTGTGTTTAGTTTGATTAGCACCTTTATCAAGCATCTCTGTCCCCTCAGAAATTCATAGACATTGTATAAATATAGGGACAGCCTATTTCTCTTTGCTTGCTACCTTGTGCCCGGAGACAGACATCCCCAGCAGATTTTTAGGAAGTGAATTCTTTCTTAGAATTGGGGAGTCTTCTTGTGGAATGTTTGAAAGTGTTGTTATTTTCCGCAGAGAATTAAAACTGGTCCTGGTCCTTCTGGTCATGGAGATAACTGAATCCAAGTTGGGAAAAATTCTATTTAGTCCAGTGGCCAGACTAGATTTTGTGTCTAGGGTAAAGTATGGATAATTGGTTAAATCCGCAAGGTGCCTCTTACCTTTCATATGACAAGGTTCTATTTTCAGATTTTATTTATTTTTTTACTTTGGATTAAATTGGGTCAGGCTGAAGCCCCACCATACAGATCACATCTCAGTTGTGCAATTGTAGGATAATTCTAACTGACTCAGTTCATGATACTTTTTTTACGTGACCAGAACAAAAATTCAGGACAAACTAAATAGACCTTCAGTTATAGAACCTAGAAGTGAAAGTTTGGGGATGGGGATAGGGTAGCAAGCCTGATCATATAGAACTGGTGTGGTTGTTTGTTTGTGAGTCTGATTCTGAGTATCAGATTCCCATCCAGAAACAGTCACTGAGTGACTGTGATCATAATAAGCAGATAGAACTTTTCAGGGTCTCACCTTTATCGCCTGAAGAATGGGAGGACTGAAATCACCACTATTCTGTTTTTAAAAAAAGATCAGTATAACAGTCATGTATGCTGATGTGTCAGTACCAAGGCTCTAAATTAGGTGCCACAACAATAACAACAGAAGTTTATTAAGCATTGCCCTGTGCTAGACTCTAGGTCGTCTACAGGCATCTATTCTAGGAGCTTACACTCTAACACTCCAGAAAATATGCTAGACAGCACCGGGGATGCCATGCCCCTGCAGCAGGGATGCCACCCTTCTTTTCACCAGTGTGAGAGAGAAGCTATTCTTCAGCAGCCAGACAAGCTGCCACCTCTCTCTCGGAGCAGGGATCTAACTATAAAGAGAGTCAGCTCTGCCTCAGTTGTTAGACATAAAAGAAATAACTCATTTATGGCCAGTCATCATTACTGAATAAACATGTCTGTGCTTAAACCTGAAAGGAAGCTGCCTTCCTCCAGCCTTGGCTGCAGGTTTCTGTGGCCACAGCTTCTTTGGTGACCATCCTTACTTCACTGGTAGCTGAAATAAATTCACTTTTGCAAAAAAATTGGACAGTCTTCACTATTAGTGCTATTCAAACACCTGGGCATGTACATGTGTGTGTGCACATGCAAGCAAACACACATATCCTCTTGATCTGTGTCCTGTGGCAAAACTAAAACCTAAAGGAGCCATATGCTCTCCTACTCCCATATCTGGGTCTCTACCACACATGCAGGGCAGTTGGGCATGTGTGACTTGTGTTTATAGTGTATGGTATGAAGTGTGGGGAGCTTGGGAGGGGGTAGACTTTCTTGCCTGTTATCCCTGCTCCTGGGGAGGCTGAGGATCACTTGAGCTCAGGAGTTCTGAGTTGCAGTAGGGACCGTCCCTAACTGGGTGTCTGGACTAAATCTGGCATGGCTATAGTGAGTCCCTAGGAACAGGGGAGTCACCAGACTGCCTAACAAGGGGTGGATCAGTGTGTTTTGAAAAATGAGCAAAGCTCCCAAGTTGATCAACAGTGGCATTATTGTGTGGCCACTGTTCTTCCAGACCTCAAGGGATAAGGAGATCAGGCCTCTTCCTCACTTTCCCCACCAAAAAGAAAAAGTATAAAGAAGAGCAGATTCTGCCACTTAGATAAGCATGTGTTCATCATGGACACTTTTTTCTATTTTAGTTTGAAAAGAATGACTATTTCAGGATCCCAGCAATTTTATTTCCATTTTCTTCAACCCAGCCAAACAAGGGAAGCTGCAGCAGTGTAGCTTGAGGAACCAGGAAAATGTGTTCCCTAGAGAGCTCTCATATAAATAGGGAACGGTCATTCCAAGACCTCCAGTGATTGGGGGTGGGGGGGTAATGGGGTGGAGTAGGCGGAGACAAAGTATGGAATGTGTGGCATCTGTGAGCCAAAAGAGGAGGGGGCTATGTTCCCCAAACAAAATGTCAGCAAACCCTCTGAGCCTTGATTTCAGATAGGAACTAGTTTGGGGTCCTCAACATTACATTTCTGATCCTGGTTGAAGGCCAACATTATGGAAACAAGCTATTCTGTCATAACTGTTGTTGCCAAGTTGATGAGTAAAAGAAGCTGTTTGGGAATCGCAACTTCGTAATGTAGTTCATACCAAAACATATCAAACATGACAAATGGGTATACTTTTGCCTTGGATGAAATTCAGCAGCCTATTAGGAGAGCAAGGGGTTTCTCACCCTTTGACAATAGGGGAATTCATAACAGGACTCATTTCATGAGAAATGGGACTTGACAACATTTTGAGAGCTTGTGAATGCTTTTTGTGAAAGGAATACAAGGTTATAAAAACTCTGAAGGCAGAAGTGAGTCATGGTAATAATGCCTCTTCAGGGCAATATTGTGCCTTATGTGGTCAGTGACTTACAACCTAAAACAGGAGTTGTTAACCTGGGGTCTATGAACATTTTTAAAAATAATATTTTGAGGCTATTTCAGTATAATAGTCTTCCTTTGTAATCTTATGAATTTTATTTTATGTGTTTAAAAACATTATTGTGAGAAGGGATCCAAAGACTTTATCAAAGGAATCCACAACACAAAAAAGTATAGAAACTTGAACACAAGATAGCTTTTGGTGGACATAAAGTTTTCCTTAGATATCATTGTTGATGTCTAGATGTCATGTGCTCAATTAAAGGCAAAAACAAACTCCATAAGGATAAAAGTGGCTAGTATGTTCTTTGTTTTTTTCTTCCAAACTCCTGATGTTTTCCTTTGTAAAGATAGCTATTGTGGTCAGTGCTGACAGGTTCTAGGTGCTCTCTCATATAATTTTTGTATGAGAGAAGGGCCAAATATGATTATAAGATCCATATAGTGACTGATTATTTTAGCTATTTAGGGACAAGAGATATTGTCAAGATACTTGGAATTTGGAAGCATTGATGTGTTTGGGGGGAGTACCCCTCTCCCCAAAGTCAAAAGAAAGCCTATGTTTGTGTAGTTCAATGAAATTCACACTAACCCATTAAGAAGCCAGAATGGTCTGTCAGGATGCTTTAGAGCATAATGAAGTCACATGAAGGAACAAGCCTCCAGTTTGGTCAGTTTATCTGAGAGGGCATTGGTATGCTATGAATTTGCTGATGACATTGTTTCAGAGTTGGAGTTTGTTTTGATTTGTCTTTGCATGCCTAATTTAGTATTTTCTTTATTCGGAAAATAGATTCTTTGGATATGTGGCCAACCCATTGCTTTTTCACTTCTGACAAAATTCTATTTAGTCATTATCAAGAAATCTGATTTGAACACCAATTTTCACCTAACTTGTTTCTCACCCTTTCTTTGAAGCCGCGTGATTAAGACTGACATGGAGTTGGAGGTTTTGCGCTATACCAACAAAGTCTCCAGTGATGCCCATAGAGAGGTAAGGATATTGTTACCTGGAATTGCTTACCTGGATTCAGAGAATGTTCTGGGCTCTTGTATTTAATATCCAACTGTAGAGGGAACTGGATATACGTAAAGGCCATGTCTGACTTACTGGAAAAAAGAACATGTTGATATGTCATGTGTTATATAAGGAATAGAATGACCGTTGCACCTTTCTGATTGTCCCTTAAATATTATTCCCTTATTGAGACCTAAGAGCTCTGAAGACTGAGAGATAAAATAGACCAGCAGTTTTGTTTTTTTTTTGTTTCAGGACTCCTTTATACTCTTAACAATTATCAAGGACCCCAAAGATCTTTTGTTTATATGGGTTATAGCTATCAGAATTTACCATATTAGAAATTAAAACTTAAACATTTAAAATATTTATTAATTTATTTAAATATAAGTTAAAATATGTAACATTTTTATGAAAATATTTTCCAAAATGAAAAATTAATAAGGAGTAGCATTGTTTTACAAATCAAGTACAGTATATGAAGAAAATCTGGCCTCACAAAGATGTGAGGTTGGCAAAGGGAGGATTTTTAAATAGGCAAATAATGCCTTAGAGTTATTGTAAAAATAATTTTGACTTAGTGGATCCCCTGAAAGGACCTAATGGAGTCCCAAGTGTCCACAGATCACACTTTTGTGTGCCATTGGCACACAAAATAACCAAGAGGCTTAATGCTAGCTTGTGGGTAACATTGGCAGCCTTAATTCTCCATTTAAAAATGAGGAAAACAGGGGATTGCCTATTCTTTAGGAGTAGTGGTATCTTATTAAAGAATTATTTGCAAAGAAAAGAAGATACATGCTTCGGTGAATGGAGTACTTAGAATAGGGGTTCACTTTCTTGATACTGTTTGCTTAATTAAAATTTTTTTCTTTTTAAATAGTGATAATAAAATATAGGTTGTAATTATTCATTTTTAAAATCAGATTTTATTTTCATCAAGATCTTCCATCTTTCTTCCACTGTGCACCATTTCCCTTTGAGAAAGTAAGAAAACCAAAACTCGTTACAAATGTATAACCAAGCAAAGCAAATTCCCACATTGACTGTGTCCCCACCCTCCTCCCTCAATGTCTCAAACTACACTCTGAGTCTATTAGTTTGTTAGCTGGGGTTGGATAGTATGTTTTATATGAGTCCTTTGGAATTGTGATTAGACATTGTGTTAATCAGAATTCCTAAGTCTTTCAAAGTGGTTGTCTTTATAATATTGTTGTTATTGTATGAATTGGTCTGTTCACTTCACTCTGTGTCATTTTCTGTAAACCTTCCCAGATGTGTCTGAAGCCATTTCCTTCATCATTTCTTATAGCACAAGAGTATTTCATCTCATTCATGTACTAGTTCAGCCATTCCCCAACTGATGGGTACTCACTTGGTTTTGCTATTTATTTTTTTCCATCACAAGAAAAAAAAAAGGAGCTGCTGTGAATGTTTTTGTATATCTCTATTCTGTCCCTCTTTTGGGGGTATAAATGCAGTTGTGTATTCCTGGGTCAAAGGGTATGCATAATATAATATATCAAATATGTACTACATATAGATATACATTTATATATTACATATATATATAAATAAAAATAGATTTTTCAGCAGTTTTGCTTTAAAACAAGGTTGGACTAGTTCATAGCTTCAACATCAGTGCATCAGCTGACCCATTTTTCCACAGATCCCCCAACATTTGTCATTTTCCTTTTTTAACCAACTTTGTCAAGCTGATGGGCAAGAGGTGGAACCTCAGGATTGTTTTAATTGGCATTTTTCTAATTATTAGTAATTTAGGATATTTTAAAATGTGGCTATTAATAGATTGGATTTTCTTTTTACTCTGAAAACTGTTAAAAAACCTTTTGACCATTTATCAACTGAGGAATAGCTCCTATTCTTATAAATTTGAATCAGTTCTTTATGTGTCTTGGAAATTAGATCTTTATGAGAGAAATTTGCTGCAAAGATTTTTTTCCCATTTACCTTTTTAGATTCTAATTTTAGCTTCATTGGTTTTATTTGTGCAAATACTTGTTAATTTTATGTAATCAGAATAATTCATTTTATCTTCTGTGATCCTTTCTCGCTTTTGTTTGGTCATGAACTCTTCCCCAATCCAAAAAACCGGCAGGGATTTTCTTCTTTGATCCTCCAGTTTGTTTATGATGTCATCCTTTATGTCTTGTACCCATTCAGTATTTATTTTGAGGTATGAATTGAAATGTTGATCTAGGCCTACTGTCTGCCATACTGTTTTCCATTTGATCTAGCTATTTTTATCAAATAGTGAGTTTGTGACCCAATAACTGGAATCTTTGGGTTTATTGAACACTAGGTTACCATACATAGTCATTGGATCTACAAAGCATATATCTAATCAGTTCCACCGATCAATCTCTCTTTCTTAACCATTACCAAATTGTTTTGATGATTTGTAATGTAGTGAGGGTTTCTTTGTTAATAAAGTTTGCATGAAATCTGATATTTCTAAACTCCCTTCCTTTCCACTTTTTAAAAAATTAATTCCCTTGAGATTCTTGACTTTTTGTTTCTCTAGATGAATTTTGTTATTATTTTGTCTCACTCGGTATAGGCATTCTTTGGTAAGTTGAGTGGCTGTGAAGATAGGATGAACTCTCCTGCCCATTTTTAATCACCAGAAGCATATACACCCCATTTACACTTGAGTGGGGGAGGTCTGGGACCCAAGGGTGTGCAATAGTGGGTATATATGACAGGAGAGAGTTAATCCCATCTTCACATGGCCTAAGTAAATTAATTCAGGTAACATTGTTGTTTTTATTATATTGTCTTGACCTGCCCTTGTGCAACGATTATTTCATCAATTATTTATATGTTTATTTGTATAAAGGGTGTTTTGTAATTGTGTTCATATAGTTTTTGTTTATATTTTTGTCAAGTAGACTCCTAAGTAATTTGTACTTTCTGTGGTAATTTTACGTAGAATTTCTTTTTCTTTTCTTTTGTAGATTTTGTTGGTAATACACCCAAATATTTATGATTTACTTAGGTTTAATTCTTGATTTTCTTAGCAAGCAGCTTTTGGGGATCAGAAATTTAGAGCTGGAAAGAGTACCCCATAAGTGGGAAATAAAAGATAGATTAGGAATTCTATTTCTTGAAAGGTTTCAGAAAAAGGAATTCTAGACCTGGTGAGTAGGATAAAACTAAATTCTTCAGTGTCAAAAGCCTCTTTGTGTTGGGATGTGAATGAAGATTTTTATGTACAGTAATCTCTTGTACTGATTAGGAAAACCTTTTAGTGATATTCATCATATCTTTCTTAGCATTAAGTATGTGCTAAACATATCTTGATTAAATTTTTACGTTTGCAATTGACATTAGTAAGATACTGCTATAGTATAACCGAACACCTTTATATTTATGGCGTCAGAATAGGTATTGTCCATAACAATTTAGCTAACTATATGATTTAGGTAGTAGTTTTTAGAGTTCTTATTTACTGTATTTCTGCACTCTGTATACATGGAGTTATTTTCATGAAAGAAGGTCTTCTGAAAATGTTGCACTATAAATAGTTTATTGGACAGTGTTACTTCTTGTTCTTAATACAAATGTCTTTGCTTAATATCTGTTCTCCAGGTCATGAAGGCAGTAAAAGTAGGAATGAAGGAATATGAGATGGAAAGGTAAGTCCATCTTATTTCTCTAAGTAAAGATTGGAATGTAAAAAACTAGTAATTTATATTCCCAGGAAAAAGGACCATGAGGCTGGACATTGACAGCACTGATTAAGTAGGGATTTTGAATACCACTTCTAGATGGGGCTGAAAGATTAGTTTTCTTTTTGCTGTAGCCAATTTGTTGGTTTTTGGCAGTGTGTTTGATCGTAATAATCTTTGATTACTTTTCAATATGGTTTAGTGCTCCATCATTCTGTACTTGGACTTTCTTTCTGTAATTTACAAGAAACTTTACAAAATAGCCATTATTGAGATTTGAAAGACTAGGAAAAACAGTTTGCCAGTTTTATGTGTAAACATTGCCATCATCTTGTTGTGCTCAGAGGACTTTATCTGTGAGGGTTTAAGAGGCTCATAAAATGTTCTCTGAAGGGTTCAATTAGATTGCAACTCCAATTAGACATGCAAAGCAGGTTGATCTTCAGTCTTGATCATTGCTGCTGGACTTGGAGTCATGAAGACTTGGGTTCAAATGTCACCTCAGACACTTACTTGCTGTGTGATGCTTGATAAGTCACTTAACCTTTGCGTGTCTTTGTATCCTCATTGGTAAACTGAAATGGTTGGATTCGATGGTCTCTAAAAGCCCTTCTCCTACTAAATCTGTGATCCCTTGATTTTGTGATTTGGGGTTGAGGATCTTATCCTTTGATCTTACCACCACAGCACCTCAGGCCTCATCAGCTTGACTCTACCAAGTTCTCTGGCCATACTTTTAGAATAAGTAACAAAAGACTGGACTCAAATTAAGCTAAAGAGGATCAAGTGTTTGCCTTCAACTGAAAAGGGGAATTAGATAAATGGAGATGATCTGAAGCCACCACTCCCCCTCACACAGAATATTTCTGATTTGTGACATCCCTCACCTCCATCCCACTCTCTTGAGCCACCAGGCCCAAGACCTTTCTTCCTTTCCCAGGAGAAGTCATCCTTACAGTGCTGCTCTTTTGTTTGAAATGCCAAAGAAATAAAACCAATTCAGCTCCTTCTCTTTCCTTTCTACTCACTCTTTCACTTTCTTTTTTGGCCACATCAGTCTTAGCTAAAGCAGAGAGGAGATACTTGCTGTCTAGGCTGTCCTGTCATCTCTTTATTTTTTCATTTTCATTTTTCAGTTACATGTAGATATGATCTTTGTCAGTTGTTTCCTGACATTTTGCAATTCAGATTCTCTCTTTCTCTTCTCCCTCCTCTCAAAGGTGGTAAAGTAGTCTGATCTAGGTTATACCACTGCTTTCATGCAATACATATTTCCCCATCCTGTGACAGAAGACATATATAATAAAAAATTCATGAAGGAAACAAAAAGACTTCCATCTCTTTAACAGACATATGGTACCCTGAGAATACTGGACCAATTCTTTTTATGACAATCTGGAAGGAAGGGAGAACAGGAAAGTAGTTTTTGGATAGCCCGTTGGTATAGAATGGGAAAAGTTCAAAGATTGATTGCTTTGTGTTGAAAAGTGATGATGAGTTTTTAGACCTGCAGAATTCAATTAGCTTTCTATCTCTGCTAGCCTGTCCATGCTCATCAATGAATACCACCTCAACTCACACTCACACTTGCTCACACTCCCCATCCCTGTAGGCTAAAAGATCACAGGTCCAGTATGTACCCATTACTCCCTGCACTAAAAACCACCCCACTAATGAGACTAAGGTTATGAATTTGACTCCTTTGAAGGCTAGATAGTATCTTGATGCTATGCGACTACAGACTGAGCCTAACTTTACCCTTCTGCCTAAGCTAAGTGCCACCACTAAGTCTTGACCAAGTGGGGAAAGTAGATAAAAGGGGCAGTTCATATTGAATTTCTCATTTTGGACCCAGGACACATGGATATGCACTCGTGTCCTTTGTTATTGCCTTCAAACAGTTATGTAGTATGCAGGGGCTTGTCTTTGTATCTGATTCATGTGTAGTTCATGGGGATACCAGGTGAGAGCAGTGCTTGCGGGTACATTCCAGACACCACTTTTGAATAAGCAAAAGTGTCTTGAAGATAGTTCATTTCACTGTAAGCTGATTTCACTGAAGGCTGATTACTGGAAGGAAACTTTGTTTGAGAAGAAAGGTTCAGCAGGATCTGTGTTCTTGTCTCCTTATTTCTTCTCTGTACCAGCTCCTTTGGTAGATATCACATTCCACTGGGGATGAGGAAAGAGAAGGTCTGTGACCTATAGTGTGTTTTATTTAACTCAAGGACAGGGAGTAAAGAATATAGTGGATGAATTAGGGATGAGAATGAAAAGTGAAGGCGAGTATAAATGAATCAGGGTAGAGAAATGAGAAAAAAATCTTTGAAAGGAGCAATATCATTGGAAGAAATGGAGAGGAAATGAAACTTTAAAGCTGAACTACAGTAGAAACCTTGAAGAGGGAACCAATAGATTAATTTATATCACCATATGCCATATGGACTGTGTTGCAAGGGAAGTTTGACTGTGAAGGGATTAAAAGGGCCTTGTCTTTTAAATGTTAGAAATGACATATTACCCTAGGATGCTTGTGGTAGCTTAGTAAATGACCAAAGCATACTACATGTCATTGATCTTACCTATTGGAGGTACTGAACTAAGGTTGAGAGTAATAATCAAACCTCTCATAGCTTCAGCCATAGCAATATGATCTCTGTCAATAGGCAATGCAATATCCATAGTCTGATGTTCCAATTAATCTCTGAGCTTCCCACATTTTTGTGATGTGAAATATCGAAAAGGTATTCTGACAGCAACCTACTGTTACTAGGTTCTGGTGAGGTGGGATGGATAAGGAGAAAGGACTGAAGAGGACCATGGAAGAGGGTGATCTCAGAATGGAGCCTTTCAGAGCCCTATCTCAAAGAGATCGCAGTTAGCCAACATCTTTCTTTTGGGAAGTTTTGTTTAAATGGTGTGAATGGAATTGCTGGTGAACTGGAGGAAGACTCCATAGAGAAGTGTTATCTCAGAATTGTGCCTTTCAGATCCCTTAGAGGTGAATGGAGAGTCTTCATAGATTAACGAATGTACAAATTGGAAATGAATTGAGAACATTTTTTAAGTTCTGTATCGTATCCTACCCTAAAGAAATCTGGCCCAATTAGGTTGATCCAAAGTGATGCCAAAACTGTGGTTTGCAGTAAAAAACCTAAATAGCTGAAAAATTGGAACAAGAATAAAATGCCTGCTCCATAGCCACAGATCCCTGGAGTGGTTGTGTGATATCCAGCATGGGCTTGCTTCATGTGGCCTTTCTGGCTGTGAGGGAAATAAAAACTCTCATCTGGATTTCAAGGAGGGAGCCCCAAGTGATGTTTCCAAAATTCCTGTACTTCCTACCCATAGTGTTTCCAAAAACAGCACCAATGCTATATCACCATTAAAGAGGCATAATATAATGGTAGTTGCATTTGGAGCTGAAGCTAATGGTAGGTAGCTATCACATGAAAACAACACCTTAGAGCTGAGGGTGGTTCAGAAGTGGAAGTAAAATGAAGCTAATGATGTTAGGCAAGCCCAGATCCTGTCTGTTTTCTAGGCATGATGCAGGTAAACTGCCTCCACTTGAAGTATCACTAATGTTACTGGTCCTTAACACTATGGAGTGAAAGGGGGCAGAGGAAAAGGAGATGAGAGAGCACCAGTTTCATTCAAGGATTTTCCAACATGATTGCTCTAGTTCTTTGTTGCTCTCAAGCCTGATTTTTGCTGCCTGGTAAAATTTCCTTTGGGTGGGAATATCAGAAATAGACCAACATAATATCAGAAAAGGAGGGGAAGAAAAAGGCCTACCCTAAGATGAGAGAGGAAAAAACCACCACCCTATCTTGAGGCATCCCTATAAAACTGAGAATGCTTTTCTAGGGCAGGGCTTTTCTTTATCTACAAGCCAGAGCTTTTTGAAGGCTGACCTTCTTCCCAGAAGAGTTGGTAATGTTGGTCTATGCTGCCTTCCTCCTTCCCAGTTGTGGGTAGAGAAGTTTTTTTTTTCCCTAGGAATCTGAGAGGATGTAACCTGTGGGATTATAATCCATATAACCCTTTTAGTTTGATGGTGTGCTTTCAGTACAACAACCTGTTAGTTCTGCCTCAGTTTACAGTTTACAGTTGGAGGGATTGGGGCTCAGAACATTTGAGTAATTTGCTTATAGGGAGTAATGGAGATTCAAAAAGTTGGAGTAATTTGCCCAGAGTCAACCAAGATCACTGCCAATACATCAATGTCAGTTGGTTAATCCTGCACACTGAATAGTGGTAATTATTTATATTGAAGCCTGGGAGAAATTAAGCAAAACAGTTTTAGAATTCATAAAAAAAAAAAAAACTTTTAAGCTGGAAACTCAAAAAGACTAAGAAATTGTATGTTTGTAGAAAGAATTAGAAGATGAAACCATGACTAGATTAATTGGGTTTAAATTAGAAAAAAAAAGCATTGAAAGGGACAAATAGGAATAGCAGTTCAGATATGTATAGAGCTTTGTGCTTTTCAGATTACTTGTAAAATTTTTTTCTCATTTGATCTTCACAGCAGTCCTGTGAGGGACAAAGGAAGGAAAGGGGCAGGACAAGAGAAGGGAGGGCAGCCAGTTAGACCATGCAGACAGGTGAAAAATGGAATTCAATTTGGACTGTTGCACCAAACAGTAAATATGATGCATTCCCAAGGGTTCTGTGGGAGAAATGGGTCTCTGAGCCAACATTCTTTCCAGAAGCAGAAAACCTCACTTTCCTTTTCCTGTTCTCTTAGGGGATAAGGGCCTCTGGAATGCCCATTGATAGTAGGAAGTGATTAATTCACAATGTATCTGGACCCCATGGCAAGGGCCTTGGTACAGTTAGGTTAAAACAGGAACTTGTAGCCACATATCACTGCTGGAAACAGTTTTTATTCTTTGAGAATTTTTTTTTTACACAAAGACTTGATGTGGACCATATTACAGAGGATCTGGGGAATCTCCTGCACTTGTTTTTGAAGTAGGTAGAAATCTAATTATCCTTGGATTGGTCCTCCCTATCTAAGTCTGGACCAGGTAACTTTTTATCCTTTTTCACTGAAGGAATTCTCTGTTCTTCCCCCCCCCCCCCCCAATTTGATATATATATATATATACCAAGTAAATTTTGACAAATTCATGTAAGAAAACTCATTGTTCTTTTGATCCTTCAGGTTATTATGTATAACCTAACTTCTCTGAGGCAGTTGGATTATATCATCTTCTTCATGATGATAATATCTAATATTTATATAAAGCTTACTGTGTGCCAGACACTGTTGCTAAGTGCTTTATAATCATTATCTCATTTGATCTTCACAATAACCCTGGAAGGTAGGTGCTATTATTATCCCTATTTTACAGCTAAGGAAACTGAAGCAAACAGCAGTTAATTGACTTGTCCAGAGTCACCCAGCTCTTAAGTATCTGAGACCAGATTTGAACTCAGGGCTTCCTGACTCCAGGTCTGGTGCTCTATCCACCATGCCAACTTGTCACCCTGATTACATAGCCTCTCAGTCCTCTTCTAGCTCTAGTTCTTATTATTCCTGCCATCCTGTAGGTGCCATACTAGAGTGATTCCCAATCCTTTCAGATGTGAAGTAACGGGGAACTCATACTTTGAAAGCATTTAAGCCTCTAGGTGTGTGACTTCCTCTGGGACTTAGCCTTGCCCTGGAGGACTGTGTGGGGTCTTACTTCAGCAATTTGGGATTCTCTCTAGTAATTTTTTGGCATATCTATTTCTATTTGGGTTATATATTTCAAAAAAAATAACTTTTGGGTTAGTTTGTAGTCATCTCAAGTGTTTTGAATGACCTTACAATTGTCTGAAACTGACATAGAAATACCAAAGGATTCTACCCTCTCTTCCCCTCCACTTGCTCTGCTCTGTGGACGGTCTATGTGTTTAGTGAAGGGACTAATTCAGGAAAATGAAACATGGAGCTGCTGCCAGGGAGTCTTAGTTCTGAGCTCTCAGGAATATGATGTAGGGGTCATGCTCTGGCAGAATCTCTCTTCCCCATCCCCCAGTTTTGCAGCCATCAGTGGATGAAACAGCTTGAAAGAATAGGAAGGCATTCATTCCTGATGAACTTATAAGGGAAGTTGAATATTTATTAAGCTGGGATTAGGGATGGACTTCCGCTTGGAAATTTTATTTGTACCATCCTGGGGAGTCTTCAGGTCATTTTTCAGGAGGACATAGTGGTAGTGGAACAGATAGGATACTGGACCTGAAGTCAGGAAGACTTTGAGTTAGAATCCTGCCTCTGATACTGAGCTGTATGACTGTTATTTACCCTCTCTCAGCCTCAGTTTCCTCGTACATAAAATAGAGATAACACTTTCCTGACAAGGTTGTTGTAAGGATCAAATGATAAGATACATAAAATGATTGACAAACTCTAAAGCTATTAATATAATGACTGTATTTCACCCTTTGACATTAGCTCTAAGATACCAAAGTTTGTCATTGCTTCTGAAGATTAAAGCCCTGCCATAAATAATAACCTTGAAAAATGCATCCAAACTACCTTGCCATTTGCTATTTTAAGCTTCAAAATGTAAAGCATTGAACATTACTTTGTTTGAAAATTTTTCTCTTTATTTTAGGTATTATTTTGTCAGGTGGAGACATTCTACCATCACATAGTTTTGCCCTCCTCAAAATGTGGGCCACCTCTGAAAAAAAAGGCCACAGAGCTGTCATAGCGGCATTTTAATTCACCTCAGTAAAACAGACTGCCACCTGGTTTGTCTGGTTGGTGATCACACAATTATGAAAATAGACAAAAGTACAAATTCAGTGTGCCACAGTCAATTAGACAAGCTTTAGGTAAGCGTGACCTGAATAGAAGTGATGCTTCCTGGGGTCACCAAACTGGGACATTGAGTGCCCAGCCGAGACAGCAATGCAATATTGCTTTGTGGTTTCCCAGGAGTTGGGCATTAAGAGGGGATTATTCATAAAGAAACAAAGGATTAGAAAGTGAGCTGCTGCCTTTGACAACCAGGCTTTGGATCAGGCTGAAGGATTTTCATTAATTGGAAATAGGGTCAGTTAACAGTAAATACATTAATGAAGTTTATTAAGAGTCTTTTTCCTCTATGCCTGTAGAACTGCATGTTCAGTTTCAAAGAAAATGGAAAATCACTTTCTACAATTAATGTGTAGCAAATTATGTTAAACCAGTAAGACATTAGTGTTTGGGTAAATCAGAAGATGATAACATTTAACTGCAGGTCCAATCAGCTGGTCCATTTTTACTACTTGATATTATTTAATTTTAATAACTTAACTGGCTTACAGCTGTCTGGCATAAAGCTGACAGCTGAGCCAATTACCTGCAAACACTAATTCGAAATATGCTCAATTGGCCATATAAGCATGTCTCCAGCTCACATTTGCCGCAAGGTTATTAATAACTTAGTGTTTTTGATAATCTAGTGTTTTAATTGAAATAGTTCTCTCATTCTCGCTAAGCATGTCAGTTTGGGCATTTGCACACTCTTGAAATCATTGTGGCCTAGGGGTAGTGAGTATTGTATGTTTAAAAGACTGGTTGATATGGGTAAAATACTCCAGCTCTTGAGTCATTCATAATTCCTGATTAGAGATTGGTTACAGATCACCTTTGGTTTCCTTTTGTGATTGTTCAGGACCTGGACCCTCTGTGTGTTCTTTCCACTGTAAGCAGGAGCAAGCCTCTGGTAATCATTGCCCACTTTCCCTCCTGCCTTTGTTAACAACTTGCCAAGTTGTGCTTACCTCTAGGTTTTGCTAATGATCTTGTTGCCTCTCATTGAATAGAGGTAGAATGTTATTTGAAGGATCAGTGTTGTAGCAGGTGTCTTATACCTAATTTATGCTGTTGCATTCAATTATCATATGAGGTGGAGGTGAGAAGCAGTGTTTTCCTACATTAGGGGTGATTTTAATGAAGTCACATGGTTCTTACAGATAAAGTCATGAGGGATATCCCACAAGGGAAAGCAGATTGCAAAGTTCTCTCTCTCTCTCTCTCTCTCTCTCTCTCTCTCTCTCTCTCTCTCTCTCTCTCTCTCTCTCTCTCTCTCTCTCTCTCTCTCTCATTACACATGGCATAGAAGTATAGGAGACCTTAGGAAGTACAATTTGGGTGAACAGAAAGAATAATTGGAAGGAAAGACAATTTATAGGAAATCCTACAACCCTATTAACTCATGGTAATTAAAGCTGAAAGAAGAGGTTGCTATCCAGACATGTTTTTCTGTCCTGACTTCTCCTAGATAACAAAAGTCTTTTAACACTCATCCCTTGCTCCCCACCTTTTCAGTGCTTTTGACTGTCTGATTTTGACCTTATCCTTTATTCTGTTCAGTGTTGTTCCCTGGTTCTAGGGACAGGGCTTAGACAATGAAGCAAGAGCTTTTTCATATTCGCCACTGCATAAGTGAAGTCTCTTTGGAAGCCTCTGTTCCCTTTGGGATCAGGGCCCTTCTCTTTCTTTTTCTCTGTCTTGTTCTCTTATGTTTCAGTAGTGCAAACTGAGAATGCTCCCACAGATGCTGTTGCCTTTAAGTTCATCTTACTTGCCTTGGGAAAGGTTGTAGTACTTAGAACCATGGGATTTTAAAGTTCTGGGAAGGGACCTTAAATATCTTCTTCTAGATTTTAGAGATGGCGAAAATAAAGCCCAGAGTAGCAAGTAACTTGCCTAAGTTTTGTACAGATAGTAAGTAGCAGAACCAGAATTTGTACCCAGGTTTTCTGATACCAGATCTAGCATCCTTTTTTTTTTAAACCCCTTACCTTCCTCTTTAGAATCAGTACTATATATTGGTTCCAAGGCAAAAGAGTGGTAAGGGCTAGGCAATGGGTATTAAGTGACTTTCCCAGGGTCACACAGCTGGGAAGGGTCTGAGGTCAGATTTGAACCTAGGAACTCCCATCTCTAGGCCTGGCTCTCTATCCATGAGCTACCCAGCTACCCCTCAACATCATTTTCACTACCCCCAGTGTTGCTTTTTTCTCAGAAGCTAATTCTCTGAGGTGGATTGGATTTGGCAGGTAAAAGTCCACAGCTTGCTCCTTGTAGGGCTTAGGCATTGACAAGAATTATTTGATACATGAGAGATAACATTTTTTCTGGCAAAATGTACTGGGAACTCTTTGACATCAGACTATCTTTACATGGGTTCTGTGGGCATCCTGAAGTGTGCTTAGTCAGAGCTAAAAGGCATGACCCTTGATTCCAAAAGATATATGCTATGGGACAAGTTTGAAGATATAAAAGTAGAGTATTAGTACAGGCATCTTATAGATAGGCACCTAAATCTCTGGCCCCTTTTGGGAGAAAGGCATGATAACTTTTTGCTCCTGTGTGACACTGTTATCAATTCATTTAAAGCTTACCCATCTGTCTTAAGCAGATACAACCCACTTTCAATTTTCTGCTCTGATGGAGGAAAGATCTATGACATGAATATCCCAAACTACAGAAAACTCAAAAGTCACTTATTCGGAATAAGGTACTAGCATTTTTGAAAGCAGGCTTGTCTTGTCCCCTATTTGCCCTTAGCCAATGTTAGAACCATTTTGCCAACCTTGAGCAGGTTCCAGGGTGAGAGGTGATTCAGGTAGAGGGGTTGGAGGAGGGAGAGAACCAGCTTGGAGTTTTAAAGACCACTGCTTGGGCATTCAGGTAATTGGGAACTGTGTTCTCCTTTACTTTAACACACTCAAGAGATGAGAGGGCCTGAGAGACAGAAGGTTACATTGTTACTGCCTTGCCCTTAAATCCTTTCCTGAGGATGCTGGCTCCAGTTATGGAGAACCTCTTACTGAGGTAGTTCATTCTCCCAGGAGCCAGGAAGGTGTATCCCTGAGCATGTACTCCTTTTTATTTTCAGCATGGGCCCCAACACTCTACCCCACCTCCACCCCTTGCCCCAGTCCTGGGAGAAGAATCATAAAATTGGGTGGAGACAGATGAAGAAACTCTGGAATGGTACAGATAGGTGAAGCACAAATGGATGAAACAGCCAGCTCTATTGCAGTTGAATGAAGAAGTCAGTATTAGCTGGAGCAGTCAGCTGGAAGAAAGCTGCAGCTATGAGATTCCTGATTGGCTGAAGGGAACCTTGGAGGGAGAGGGGAGTGGCAGGTGTTTATTTTATATATATATATATATATATATATATATATGCCTATATATGCCTATATATGTATACACATACACTATTATACATATATATACATACACACACACACTGTCCGTATTAGCCATTACCCTTCATTATTACCTAGAGTTTGAAAGAGGTGAAGCCTTGTTAGATTTAAAATAGTTTTTAGTGTTAAATAGTTGTAGATAAGAGAGTGGGAGCCATGAAATGTGATAATTAAAATGTTTGGGAGCAAGGGAAATATATAACAATTATGACCCGCTGAAATATGTTTTCTACTGTGTCTTGATTCTATATAAATATAAGATGGTCGCCAGGGAATATATTCCCAATTTATGAATATGCCCAAGCCAACTGGGTTTTATAGAGAAATTTAATTTATAATACACTGATTAATCAATAGAAAAAGAGAGAAAGTAAGAAAGGAATAAGAATGAAGGGCCTCAAGCCAATAAGGCCTAGACCTCAGTCCTAAGAGATAAATCAGTCAGTTGGTTTTATAACTCACCCAAGATCTCTCTAGGTAAGACTTCTCATGCCAACCTCAGGCTCCACCTTAAAGAGAGCCTTCGTTCAAGAAATGTTTCCAGAGAATTCTCCTCCTGACTCCTCCTGAGTTCTCCTTCTACTGCCTCCTTCAAGACCTCTCCAAGAGCTCTCCCTCCAGGACCTCTCTCCTCTCAGACCTCCTTCCGAGCATCCACCTCCTCTATCTTTAAGCAAACAATCTAAGTTCCCTCCCCTCAGTTGTCACATCTACCAATCACTGTCGATGTCTCCCCTGTGCCAATGGTGGCTCTAGCTTAACCCAGGACCGCCCAGAGGTCTTGGCCCTTTTGCACATGTCTGTTGAAGGTCATATTCTCAAATAATTAAATCTTGATCTTAGCTGCAGCCCTTCCTAAATCCTGTTACTCTGAGTAGGGTGGAGATTCTAGTTTCCAAGACCTGGTTCTGTCATTCCAAGTATCTCTATTGTATCAATTCTAAAATCAATCATGACTCAAAGAACTTCCTGTTCTATGCTTAAGCATAGGTCAAAGCCCTTTCCATTGTTTAGCAAAAGGTTTCTGTCCTAAAGTAGTCTTAAGTAGGGAGGAGAAGGATCCTCCCATGCCAAGGAGTTTCATATTCCAATAGAGTTCTTACTATCAGTAGGAAATTTTTTCAAGTATGAAATTCCCCAATGGGGAAATTTCCAACATTCATAAGTCTAAGAAATTTTAAGGTTTACAGCCTCTCAGAAGAGCTTAGAGTTGTGTGTGCTCCCCTTTTTGCTTTGAGAGAGAAAAACAGAGGCAACAGTGGTTTTGAAGTTTCTTTGCTGTTTCAGAAGAGATAGCTGAGATCTAATCGGATGATAGAGCATCCTGGTGAATGATTACTTGGTTGATTTTGTCCTTATGCCCAAAGAGCCAACCTAATGAATATTGTAGTTCCTAAAAGAAAGGGAATTAATAACTAAGTTAGCTTAAAGGGAACTGATAACCAGATTAAGAGTATAGTACTGGGGGCAGCTGGGTGGCTCAGTGGATTGAGAGTCAGCCCTAGAGATGGGAGGTCCTAGGTTCAAATCTGGCCTCAGACACTTCCCAGCTGTGTGACCCTGGGCAAGTCACTTGATCCCCATTGCCTAGCCCTTACCACTCTTCTGCCTTGGAGCCAATACACAGTATTGACTCCAAGAAGGAAGGTAAGGGTTTAAAAAAAAAAAAGAGTATAGTACTTTTTCAGAGTCTTTTCAAGAGTTACTACAAGTTGGAAGTTGTAGATTAGAAGAGAAGAGGATTCTCCTAGCTGGAGGATAGTAAAGATTAGATGGGGATTAGTTAGGAGAAAAGCAACCTAGTGTGGTATAGATACTTCAGAATAGGCCAATAGCATTAAAGCCTATATGCTAGAGCTGTGTGTTACGTAAAGCTTGTGTTTTTTTCTTACTCATTTTTCTCTGAGATGTATTAAATGCATTAGTAGGAGAGTGAGACCCAGGTTTGTGTGGTTTGTAATGCATTTCTGCATTTACTCTAATAATGTGTGCTTATGTTGTTATTTCTTTTGTCTTTGCTATATAAATGGCTATGTTTCAGATCTAAAGATATTGCATGGCCATTATTGTATAAATGGAAACATAATGGTAGGGGCTTAAGTGCCAAAGTGTTAACTCATGGTAGAGTTACCCCTAGACCCTTTGGCATGGCATTGATTGTCTCTACAAACCTATTGTTAAATTAAATTTAGTTTAGTTTCTCTGATAAAAGTATTATATTTTAGAGATTTATTAAAGATTATTAGAATTAAGAAATAAAGAAAATACAAAATAAGAAAGCACGTGCCTAGGCACAGAGCCCATTCACAGCCTTACATCTTGCCTGCATGTTCTTAGAAGTGGAAGCTGAGAGAGAGCAACTAGGCGGTAGTCAGTTTAAATACCCATTTTGTTCTCGGCCCAGGTGAGGACCTCAGGTGAGATTTTAGGGAATTCTGGGAACTACCAAGGACTTCTGGGAATTGAAGTCTGGGGTTCAAATCTCCATTTTTTACACCAGATAGGGTTGGAGTAAGGACAATTTGGAATAACTGAGTTAATCTAAAGTAGAGGGACTAGATGTCTAAATAGCTTTACAAAAAAAAAAACAACAACTTTTACCTTCCATCTTAGAATCAATACTGTGTATTGGTTTAAAGGCAGAAGAGTGGTAAGGGCTAGGCAATGGGGGTTAAGTGACTTGTCCAGGGTCACACAGCTAGGAAGTGTCTGAGGCCAGATTTGAACCTAGAACCTCCCATCTCTAGATCTGACTCTCAATCCACTGAACTACCTAGCTGCCCCCTCTAAATAGGTTTTGTAAGAGCTGTGAGGGCTACAGTGTGGGTGACCACCCTATGCATGTATTATACTAGTATTTCTTGTTTTTCATGGAATCATTGAATTCTCTTTGCTCCATTCTCATTTTCAGAATCTGTTACTCATATAAAGTTTTCTATCTTCTATAGAAAACCTAGTTAGCTATTTATTCTCCTTTCATTTTTTCCTCCCAAAAGTTCTAATTTCACTTCTTATCTCTTCAATTTTTCTACTCATTCTTGGTGTCCTAGTGTTCAAACCATTTTTTTCCCTCTAAGACTCTACTTGAACTTGTAATGGAATTACTTTTATTTTGGGTTTGTCTCATGGGCTTCTCTCTTATCCAATTGTCTTTCTTCAACATATTTGTTTTCTTCTGTCCATTCATATCTTCAATCCTACTTTCTGTATTACAACTTTGTGTTAGGGTCAGACTCTGCTCCCTCCCACACTCTTGGACAGATTGGCAGACCTTTATACCCCTAGTTCTCCCTATAGTCTGGGTGCTACTGCTGCTACATTTCTGGATTGGAAGGCTAGGACTATGCCTTTCCCTCTGCTGTAATTCCTGGCTTCTGGTTCTGCATTCTGGTGACCCAACACAGCCTGAATCCTTCTATGCCCCCCTCCTGAACCTCCAAACTCCAGCAGGAACTTAGCCATGCGCTCCTCTGGGGTAGCCCAGTTGCTATGCTACACTTGTAATTTGTGATGACTCCAGTAGGGATGCTGGTTGCACATCTCTTAGAGAGGGGGATTGCCTGGTGTTAAAAGGTGTCCAGGCACCATGCTGGCCCTGTCTCCTCCTGTGGCTGTGGCTCTGGCTGAGGCTTCCTGGATTCTGTGATTAGATCTGGGCTCATGAGCTATCTAGGTGCTACAGTAAGCCTGTGTCTTGCTATGGCTTCCCAGTGAACAGCTGGAGTCTTCAAGGCCCTAGGAAAGACTGTGCCCTCTAGCCCTTGCACAGTGAACTATGGAAACTGACTGATCCTTGATCAAATTGGTTAATAGGCCCTACCTATATCAGTGATGGCGAATCTTTTAGAGACCAAGTGCCCAAACTGTAATCCTCACACTTCATGTGACCCAGAAAGAGGAGGGAGGAAGTGCTCCCATTGGGCTGTTGGGCAGAGGGATGGGTCATGTGAGAAATATCCTCAGATATTTGTGGATAGGGGGAGGGAAGCAGCTCCACTGGCACACATGCCATAGGTTTGCCAATATGGCCCTACCTCCATGTCCCACCTTTCTTCTTCTTTGCCTTGTCTTTCCCCAGAATACACCCCAGACTTTTAACAGTCTTATGTAGTCCTTGACTGGATTTAGGGTCTTATTTCTATTTCTCTTCAGTTTTCTTTATTATTCCTCCCCCTAGTGCATTTTTAGAACTTTGCTGAAGTGTTTGTTGGTGAACTGGACTCCTAGGACCTTAACCTAAAGAGAGGTCTTGGTGATTTTTGTATTTAACAAATAACAGAATTCCTGCAGTTAAGAGAAAACATATCTAATCCCAGAACTCCAGATGGTTTATAGCTTTTTACCATCGGTCAACAGGTGTTCATTAAGCACCTACTCTGTGCCAGACTGTACTAAGCACAAGATTGATAGAACTAAGCCTCCTCTTTGAGAGCAAGGGTATCTCTACTATCCTACCAAGTCTTCCAGACTTAGGAATCCATATTAGTAGCAAGTTGCTAGTAGCCACAATATAGAAACTTCATAGGCAATGTAAATTTGAGATAATAGTGATCCAGTAACAGAAGGCATCTGAAGGTGACTGTACCTGTGAATTGTAAAAGGGAGAGGGTTTGGGGGATGTGAAAGGGTAAATTGTATTGGGCCAGTGTTGGTAGGTTGACTGTGGGTTGAAAGACTAACAGACACTCTGACCAGGACAGAGCCTGGCCTGAGATCACACACAGACCATTCAATAAAATGGGAAAGTAGGTTTAATTAAAGAGAATAGGTTAGAAGGGTATGGGATAACCCTAAAGCTAATTTTTCCAACGAATACCCCAAGGATTTAATGTCTCTTCCCAGAGATTCTTCAAAATGGTTGTTCTTTACTAATCCTCTCCTCATTTCCAAAAAATCCCAGTCCCTGTTCTTGATAAGCTATAACTAAAACTCCCCTTAGATGGTATTAAGGAACTGGTCTGTGTAAGCCTGATAGGTCCAATGGAAGGTCCTGGATCCAAAAAGGACCTAGTCCTGATCTTACAATCTCCGTAGACAATTGGTCAGGATCACCAGGTTCTGCTCTGATGAAATACAGCACCCAGGACAGCAAGCAGGACAGGAACAAGGATAGGATCAGCCATTAAGGAAAAGCAGCCACAGCCTCCAGGTATCTCCACAGACAGACAACTAACCCCCTTAGTACCAGTCTAACTAACCCTTCCTTCAAAATTCCAGAATCTTTCCTGCTGGTCTCATGCCACTCTACTTTGCAAACTTAAACACTTTCCTACTTAACTTTTCCTTATAACAGAATGAAGCTTGCCTCCCACAGAGGCAGGCTCTTCACTTTGCCTGGGCAGAGTTAGAATAATAGACTAAGTATGACTACAAAAAGAATAGCAACAAAATTTAAATGACATCTAGGAGAAAGAGATCAGAAGGAGCCATGGAAACAGAACTTTTTTGTTACATTTTAAAGTTACATGTTAAAGTTCATGTACACTTTAATGCCAGAGTTTTGAATAACTTAGTTTGTAGTTTAAGGTATAGAGAGACAATAGAATAGTAGATAGAGGGCTAATCTTAAAGTCTGGAAGTCCTGGGTTCAAATTTGCCTCATACATTGTGGCTGTATGACCCAGGCAAGTCAATGCCGCCAGCAGTTCTCTATTAGCTATATTATTTATGAATCAGTTGCCATCTGCATTAGTAGAAAGACTTCCCTTACTTAGAGTTCCTGGAACCAGTTAAATCATGAACACTTTTCTTCCCAACTCTCCAAAAGGTTTTATGCATGGTCATTTAAAACTTCAACACTTTACTAAATGAGTGGTCATTTTTGTTTATGTTTACTAAATATAGAACAAAAATATTTTAAAATATAATATTTAAATTCTTGAGAAAATGATGCTCCAGCAGCTTATGAAGACCTGAGTGTTAGAGATAAGAAGGAAATTGATCTTTTCTCTTCTATCCCAAAGACCTAAAGTCTGAATTTCATTCACCTCATTGTACCTGCAGATAAGGACCTTCTTGGACATACGGGGCAGGTAATGAGCAACCCCTGCTGAGTCCTTCATTAACCCTGGTGCCACAGTAAGACTTGAAATACTCAATTGAATATGTGAATTTGTTGATTTGAGGAATGACATAGACTGTGTGTAACATCCATGCCTTCCCACTCTGCAGCTCTTGTCCATGAATTCTCATAAAATAACCACAAAGGGTCCACCCATCATACTGAAGATTTTCCTTGCTTCCTCTTGACATGTTGAATATACCAGTAGAGTAATCTGACTATTTACCTCTTATCCCCTGCCTTCTCCACATGACTACCCCATCTTCTTTTTCGGTCATACAATTCCCTGATGACCTCTGATTTCTATTCTTTTTACAAGTTGCTCATTGGTTATATGTTACAGCCTGGTCGGAATCACCGTCTGCCTCTCTGTTGCACTCTGTGTGACATTCATTTTTACTTCTTTGGAAACTGTTTTATTCTATATTTTACTTCCATAGCAACACTGGTGGATGTTGATATTTTAAAAATAGGCCTTTGCTTTCATGGGAAGCTTTAGAGTTATTAAAGGAACTTTGCAATTTTCTGAAGGCAATCCAGCCCACTCTCTCCCTCATGTTTAACTCTGGGACCAACTTGTGCACGTAGTGATATATAGATATATATATACACACACACACATATGTATATACACATATACATATATATGCATATATGTATACATATATGTATGTATGTATATATTTCCCACATATGTGTGTAGTAATGTATGTTTATCACTATATATACACAAAATAGTATGATGAATAAACTGTCTTTAATAAAAACTTTAATTTGGGGGATGACTTTATCATTGATTTCAGGATTTTATAGGATCTCCCAGCATTGGTCTATTCCTCTACTCAGATGCCAGTGATTTCCTTAAACATAGCAGTAGCTATGTCATTCCCCTACTCATTGCCTCTCTCTTCCTCCCAGGATAAAACATAAGCTCCACTTTTCAACTTCCCTCACTACCTAATTCCAATCTATTTTCTAGCCTTGTTATATATTCTTCTCCCTCTTGACCTTTGTACTCTAGCCAGTCAGATCTCTCTGTCTCATACATGACCATCCATCTCCTATCTTCATGCCTCCTTTCATGTTGTCCTCCTTTCCTTTCCCTATAAAAATGCCTCCCTCTCTTCAGGATGTAGCAAGGTAATATTTTGACATGAAGCCTTTCCTGATCACCCCCCCCCCCTCCAGTGGACCTGTTCTAGTGGGCTTATTCTCCTTAACAACCTTGTATTTTATTCTGTATATTATATATGCATGTAGTAACCCTATTCAACAGTAAGCTTTTTAGGAAGTATTGATGGTTTCATTTGTTGTTTTTCTCTCCTCAGCATCTAACACAGTGCTTCTTAGTACATGGTAGGAACTTACACACAGGTGCTTATTGATCAATGACAAAATTCCCCCTTATGTTTTTCTTAATGCACGTTACCTTCTTCCTGTCAGAGGCCTCATGGTTGATATTTTTTCCTTTATAGCAGTAAAAATATCATCAGGCTTCTTTGTAAAGTCCTATAAAGTACTAATTCTGACTTTTACCTCTTAAAGCAGTGGTAATTCAGAGGATTCATTCAATTTAATGCAGGGAAAGTTTACTAAGCTTATGTTATGTGCCAGGCACTGTACTAGGCACCGAGGCTATAACTTGTGCCCAATAGACACTTTCCAGTAAATATCCAGAGAAACTATTTTACAAAGTAAGTTCCCTGAAAGAAAAAAAAAAGATAAAACCACCCACTATTGTGATTTTGACTGATACCACTTGCCACTTTTGGAATGTATCAATTGTTCATGGAAAGGAGGAATTTATCCTTTAATTTGTTCTTAGAGTACCTTAGAGTACCGTACTAACGTTAAGTAAGATTGTATTTGACTTGAGTTTTGTGTCTTTAAAAAGCCAAGGGGAACTTGTTTTATCCAAAAACTAGAGAAACTGTCTGTGGCTCTGTTAGCAGAAGGACACACTTTATTGTTTTATAATGTTATTAGGAGAAATGTTGTCAGTGAGCTATCCACACCCTCCCAGTGCTACTGAAAATGCTACTTTAGTCACATCACTAGTTTGCTCAAAAATCTTCTGCCTCTCCTTCTTCCTTTGCCTAGAGGAAAAAGGTCAAAAACTGTAGCTTAACATTCATGCAATTCTCATGAAGGAATTATTCACTTTTCTTAAAGTGTCTTTTTTACTGGCACCAAATCCCATGTGTATTCCTACTTCTGACCTTCCCTTCATGTGTCTGATATCTTCTACTCTTCTCCTCTAAAGCCGCTTATTCAATATTTAGTCCAGATCCTATCTCTTCCATGAATTTCTTCTTGGTCATTCCTTATAAGACACAATGATCTCCCACTTTTGGCCACCTCTAATGCTTCTTATTTGTGTTTCTCCTTTGGTATTTACACCCTATGGCCTGACTTGGTTACTCATCTTTATGTGTGCATGTCTTCCCTTCCCTAGTTCTTACCACCAGAAGCTCTCTGAAGATTTGTTGCACCTCAGTTATCCCCCACAGAGCTTCTCAAGCAGAAGGCATGAATAGATCTTGATTCATTCATTCATTGATTGATTGATAGAGACTTTCAAACAAAATCAGAGGGAACCCCATAGAAACAACTTTCCATGGTTTCCAGTGATTATATTGTCATTCTCCACAATTGAATAGCATTTATATATTCTTTAGACTTGTAAGGCTGGTGAGTTTTACTCAGGAGCAGAACTGTAAATGAAAGCTTGTGGTTAATTATTTCTTAGAAGCTCAAATCTTCTTCCTCATGAATTTAAACAAGGATTATTTTTTTTTTAAAGAGAGAATTCAGTTGAAATTCTAGGTTGGGAAATGTTTCCTCCCCATCCCCACCCCCCCACACACATTGATTCCATCCAAGTTTATTTTTGAGAATAATAAAATGTCACTGTGGGTCTGGGGAACATCTGTTGAATAATTAGACTGCAGAAGTGGTGCTTTTCACTTCTCTCCCAGAACCAGGACAGACAATTGTGATTATGCTGCAAGCTTTAGGCCAGGTTTATAGAAAAATCTTATTCATGGCCCTCCTCAAGTCTAGTGAAAATATTTTTTTTAAAAAAGTGACCCATGGATTGGTCCCTGTGGGAGCAATTATTCTTTGCAAGGAGTATTTTTCTCTTACTAACTCTGAATATTATAAATGTCACACTAAATTTAACCCCAGGAACTCTGAAAGAATGTTTCCATGCCTGCTAACAGACATCTATAGCCACATAGTGGGTGTTTTTATTTTAGAGGAATCAAGTTGAAATTGAGATATATTAGGTAAAATTTCTTTTTGGGTCCTCTAAACAAGCTTTTGAGATCAGATTTCTTCCCTGTGCTTTAGACTGTATGCCTGACTTTGTTTATTTTGGTAATGGAATGATAAAGCAGTGAGGACCATTAAGTTCTTCCCATTTTTCCAGTAACAGATAGTAGCCCTTACCTCCTTTCCATTCTCAAGTCTTTTCATAAGAGTTGACCCAGGAACTAGGAGAATAGGGTAATTGGGCTTCACCTTTCCCTCCTAGTCTGTTTGAGGTTGAGCAGAAAAGTGCCTCTGAGACAAGTATCAGGGAAGAGAGAGAGAGAAATGTGGCCTGGCCAGCTAACCAACCCCTATAGGATTGAATAGGCAGGAATCAGAGACGGATAGGGAAGACACAGGAAATTATATGATGCATATTGAAATAAGTAGATCCAGGGAAATTGTGTGCACAAACACTACAGTAATGTAAAAAGGAAGAACAAAAAAAAAAGACACTGAAAAATAGATGATAACCCAGTTTATCCTCAAGAAAGACATGGGAAAATTCATCTCTCCATTTTCTGTAGAGATGTGGGACTTTGGATGTGGAACACTGTGTATACTATTTGATTAACTTGATTTTTGGTAATTTTGTGAATTGTTCCCCCCCCCCCCCCCGCCTTTTTTAAATAATCTGTTAAAAGGGGTAGTTCACTGGGGAGGAAAGGAAAGAGGAATATATTTGGAAATGGAGGTGATGTTAAAACAAAATATACCAACATAAAAAAAAATTGAAGAAAAAATAGAATAGCACGGTCTCTGAAATTATTCCTCATACTTTTATCTGTTTGTGGATTCAAAGAGTGTCCTAAGGAAAGGTAGGAAACATCTTCTTTATTGTTCAGTTATTTTAGTCATGTCTGACTCACTGAAGTTTTGTTTCTTTTTTTTGTTTTAGCAAAGATACTGAAATGGTTTGCCTTTTCCTTATCCTTCTCATTTTACAGATGAGGAAACTGAGACAAAGAGGGTTAAATGACTTGCTCAGGGTCACATAGCTATTATATGTCTGAAGCTGAATTTGAACTCAGATTTTCCTAACACCAAACCTGGCACTATATATCCATTGCACCAGCTCACTGCCCTCAGGATGCACCTAGAGCCTCTAAATCACAAACTTTGCCTATTTTTAAAAACTGTTTCCCAAATCCCCCTACACAAAAGACCCATTGCTTTTATACATGTAACATGCATTTGTAATGTATGTAATGTCATACAAATACAGCAAACCATGGGAAATAAGAACTCAGGACAACTAGAGGAGTTAGTCCTAAGGCAAAGTAAGAGGCTTTCTTGCAAAAATATTGGAAAAACAATTGCTTTACTCATTTTGAGAATGCAGGCATCTGTGTTTCAGACTGCACCTCACATTCTGATTGGCTGGTGCTGGAGAAAGCAAAAGGAATTGCTAGTGTTTGGACATCAGCATCATGGCTACATTTATTTAGAGCCTCTTGTAACATTTGACAGGTGCTTGGAAATACAAATGTCACCTTGTTGCAGGGTTTGATAGGAGTCATTTACCCTACAAATTGCAGTATTGCGGGGTTTAGGGTCAATGCCTCACTAGGGCCTTAATTTCCGCTACTCATCCAAGTGAGAGAGCCACAGGGTAAACAGCACTTAATGGAGCCAGGCTAATTGCTTTGGTAGAAAAGAGCTTTTTCACTGAGAGCCCTGTCTGCAAGGTGTGTGGTGATGACTAGATGGGAGTTTAACCTCAGGGATCATTCATCTTCAGGATATAGTAAGAGGAAGAAGGATCAGTCCTCTTGTGGAGAGGTTGCCTAGGACTTGGCATGTCTTATTTTCCCAGCTCTCCATCATATTTCTTTGTCAGTTTTTAAGTCCCCTGGAGACCCCATCTCTTCGTACCAGGGCAGCTTACCAAGGTAATTCTGGTGGGTTTTTATAAGGAGTGAGGCAGATTCTCATCCCAGTGTATCTAATTGGTTTCTCATTACTCAGGAGTGGCCATACAAATATGGAGTATAACATTTTCAGACCCTGAGTGTGGAAGTTTCCAGAAAAACAGTATGAGAGAACTGGCAGATTGAGCATTAAAGTAGGTTGCTATATTAAATGATCAGTGAAAGTATTCATGTGATAGAATGAGCATCCTTTAGGATTCTTTTCTAATCCAGTCTTATATAAAAGCTGTCAAGATTGTTGAATTACTTTGAACTAATTAGTATTTCTCTGTGTTTTGGCTCCTCTATACCTTAGTAAGAGCCTCTCATCTTTTTTTTTTTAACTCTTACCTTGTGTTTTAGAATCCATACTGTGTTTTGGTTCCAAGGCAGAAGAGCAATAGGACTAGGCAATGGGGGTTAAGTGACTTGCCCAGGGTCATACAATTAGGACGTGTCTGAGGCTAGATTTGAACTCAGGACCTCCCATCTCTAAAATGGATCTGGCTCTCAATCCATTGGGCCACCCAGCTGCCCTTGCATCTTGTCTTTAGCAACATTGCTGCCCTGAGAGGGGGAGTTTGTCTTCTGGCCAGAGACATATTTATAATGACTATCTTTGGAATCCAATCTTACACAAGATTTGTTATTAATCTGCATTACAACAAAAATTCTGCTGTATATGTTGGGTCCCTAGCTTAATTACATGTTTATTTTATTTACTATGTGGTAATGCATCCTCCATATCTATATATTAGAGAGGCTTGTTTTGGGTATGCTTTGGAGAGTAAAAGATTGGGTAACATGGAATGGTATAAAGAGTGCTGTATTTGTCATCAGAAAATGAGAGTCCTTGGGCAGTTTATATCACCTCTCTTTACATGAGTGTCCTCATGGATAAAATGAATAGTTTGGACTACATGACCTTAAGGTTTCCTTCTAGGCCTAAGCCTGGGTCTTCTAGTTCTAAGGTTAGTCTTAAATATCAGGACTGGTGTGGAAGCCACTGGAACAGGGTGTAGACTTCTCAAGTTTATGGATTATTATGATTTTTCTCACTCCCAAACCAAGGATTATCTCTAGCTTATTGCTGACTGGGCCTTTGGGATAGGAAGGGCACATTGTTCACCATCTCTGGGTAGGAAAGATATCTCATATCACCTATGGTTGAAGAGAAATAGCCCATGTGATTTTAATAATGAGACCAATGTAGAAATTTAGTGCCAGCATGTTAAGCTTTAAGTCCCCACAGTTAGGAACATTTTTTTAAAACTCTTACCTTCTGTCTTAGAATTAATATTGTTAAGCATCGATTCTGAGGCAGAAAAATAGTAAAGGCCAGACAATTGGGGTTTAGTTACTTACCTAGAGTTAGAAAGTGTCTGAGGTCACATTTGAACCCAAGACCTCCCTTCTCCAGGCCTGACTATATCCACTGAGCCACCTCACTGTTCCCCAACCCCACCCCCCTCCATCTTAGGAACATTTTGCTTTGTCTTGTTGATGCCTTTTGTTGTTCTATTGTGTTTATTTCCATGTATTCTTCATACATGGAACATTCTATACCCATAAACCCTAGTGAAAAGCAAGAGGTGCATTTTCTCATCTCTTTTGAGGCTGAGAAGTCATTATAGTTGGGGAAGGGAAAGAAAGAAGAGGAAGGAAATGAACATTCATTAAATGCCTACTATGAACCAGGCACTCTGCTAAGCACTTTTGCAGGTATTATCTCAGTCGATCTTCCCAACAACCCTGCAAGGCAGATGCTTATAGCAGTGTTTCTTTTCTTTCTTTCTTTTTTTTTAACCCATACCTTATGTCTTGGTATCAATACTGGGTATTAGTTCCAAGGAAGAAGAGAGGTAAGGGCTAGGAAATAGGGGTTAAGTAACTTTTCCAGGGTCACACAGCCAGGAAATGTCTGAGGCCAGATTGGAACCCAGGACCTTCCACTTCTAGGCTTGTTTCTCAATCCACTGAGCAATAGTACACATATGAAATATCATTCCCCATTGGGAGAAGCTGTTCAGCAAAATAGCCATACAGGAAGCCTACTGTTCTCCATAATGTTTCTTTCCAGCTTGTGTGTGTGTGTGTCTGTGTGTGTGTGTGTGTGTGTGTGTGTGTGTGTGTGTGTGTTTTCTTGGTTCAGAGTCATATAAAAGGAAAATCAAATAAGTCACCCTGCTACCCCCTTGATCTATTTATTTCTAGTTCTTTGTTACAACAAAAAGTACTCTTATGAACTATGAATAGTACTAGCCTGAAGAGGAGTGACATATAACTCTGTAGAGGTAGGTTGGAGCCAAGTTGTAAAAGGTGTTGCATACCAAGGAACAGAGTTTGTATTTATTCCTTAAGACCGTACAATAGAGAGCTACTGATAATTATTGAGTGGGGAGGTGGCATGGCCATATTTGGGTTTTTTTTGGTTTTTTGTTTGTTTGTTTTTAAACCCTTACCTTCTGTCTTGGAGTCAATACTGTGCATTGGTTCCAAGGCAGAAGAGTGGTAAGGGCTAGGCAATGGGGGTCAAGTGACTTGCCCAGGGTCACACAGCTGGGCTGTCTGAGGCCAGATTTGAACCTAGGACCTCCCGTCTCTAGGCCTGGCTCTCAATCCACTGAGCTACCCAGCTGCCCCCCATATTTGTGATTTAGGACTATCACTTGGATATTTTTGATAAGCTAGATGGTGCTGTGAATAAAAACATTAGGAAGACTCATCTTTTTGAGTTTAAATCTGGCCTCAGACATTTATTAACTGTGTGACCTTGGGCAAGTTATTTAACCTTGTTTGCTTCGGTTTCTTCATCTGTAACATGAGGGAGAGAACCAAATGGAAAACCACTATGATAACTTTGCCAAGAAACCCCTAAATGGGGTCACAAAGATCACTAGACATGGCAAGAATTACTGGACAACAAATCTGCATGGTGGATGAATTAGAAGGAAAAAAGATTTGAGATAGAGGGACCAGTTAGGGAGCTGTTGTAGTGGTCCAGGCCAAGAGGTGATAAGGGTTTGAACTAGGGTGGTGGCTATAAACATAGAATCACTACTTAGCAATGAATTAGCAATGAATTGAGAATGATTCTGGGGGTTTGTACCTACTTGGCCAAAAAATAAGTGGAAACCCTCTCCAAAAAAAATTTAGAAGAGGTGAATTGTGGGCAAAAGTTGGATTTGGATAAATTGGATTTGAAATACCTACAGGAGTTCAAAATATCCAATGGGAGAATGATATCAGCATTTATATAATGCTTTCTCTGTGCCAGGCATCATTTTAAGCTCTTCTTTAAGAAAATAAGTATTGTCTTAATTGCTTCCTTTTTGCTCAGATATTGTGTAGCCTTGACATTGAGTGGTTAGAAAGTTAGTCCTTCTTGGGCCCAACTAGCTTTTTCTCTGCCCCACATTCATACACATGTTTACAATCATTCTTCACATATGCTGAGATAATTTTAGTTTGGTCTACTGCCCTAACCAGGTCTTGACCTTGCCTGCTTGCCATTCTCCCTCCTCCACCCTTACCTCCCTCAAGAGGTTGGGGTTGATGGCCAGTGTCATTCCGAAAGAAGAAGAGGCAGTGGGGATAGGGGATCTGGCCTGTCAGCAGAATAGATGACTTTCGTCTAAAATTGGAAAAGGTGCTATGAAGCCAGAGGTTATTGTAAAAGAGCAGGCTAAACCTAACTTCTCTTCTCCCTGTGGTGCTTTCCTGAGAATTGTGAAGCTGCACAAACCGTTGTTTAGAGAAAAAAGTTTGGCTGTCATTTTGGAAGGAGTGAATTGAATCCAATTGAAGGGAATTGCTTCTGATGAAGGAAGGAGGTTCAAGTCATGCTTTGGTCCTTTTAAAAGGAAGTGAAACTAAGTGCCTCAAAGGGTTATTTGTGCATTTGCAAATTCATGTTCCTGGGGCCTTATCCCTGAAATGCTTTTTATTCATTCCATGCCTTTCTCTGACACTTGTGGTGTAAGACTGCAGCCAGAGAGTTGTTACCTTGCAGACAAGGGGAACCTGGGCCCAGTTGTGAGCCAGAGCTTAGCTGCCAGCTCAGGCAGGAGAATGTCATGTCTTTCCCCAAACTCTTGGTCAGTCTCAGTTGGTTTTACATATTCTGTATTCTCCACCCCCCCCACCCCCCTACATAAACTAGAATCTATGAATCATTTATCTTGATGGTTCTTCTTGAAGCTGGTGAAAGTTGGAAATTCATCTGGGTGCTGAGCAGGAAAAGGAGAAGGAGAAAAAATTGTTTATCAGCTGCCATGATAGGTTGTGTGCTTGGAGATAGTGCCAGTGGCTCAGAGATCAAACAGCTGAGAAATGGCTTCCCAGGAAGAACTCAGAAAACTCTAAGTAGATAATGAGTAGTGGCTTGCTTTTGATTTACAGCAAGGCTTGGCAATCAATCCATAGTGCTTTGAAGAAAAAAGGAGTAAACCTCTAAGGGGCTGAGAAGGATTAAACAATTTATTGCTACTGCCCCTTATCCTCACCTTCTTGGGTTCAGCAAAGTTATCCAAGAGAAAGGGAAGAAAAGAACTGGAGTTGGAGACTCCAACCATAGCTGTGTCTTTGGGTGAAGGAATATTCAGTTTCAACTTAGGCATGCTTTAGTTTTAAACTGTGGCTCCTTGGAAGTTGCCACTCTTCTCTCAAATCTTTGGTTTCATTTCACTGTACTTTTCCATGTGACTTCATCTAAATAACTTGCATCAGGGATCTGGGTGACATGATATTTCAGAATCAGAGTCATCAAAGATTGTCATTCTTCATGTACCAAGTGTTGGGAGAACCAAGTTCCTAGCTGTAAGAAGAGGCCATCAAGTCTCCCTGGCCTTGATTTCCTTTGTTCTTTGCTCTTTAAACAAACTAGATCAGTAGCTCTTCTTCCCTCCATAGAGTCAGTAAGCTATTTGGCCTGGGGGCCAAGGCAGCATCAGTACATCCAAGTTGGTAGTGATATATTAAGTACTTGCTGGTGAAAGTGAAGTGACTTCTTTCACCTCCGTTCTAGGAGATGCCTCTGTGAACCCTAGCCTTAGAAATCTGCAGTTACTGTCTAAATATTGTTCATATCAACCTGAATAGTCAACATTTGTTGGAGAATATTTGGTTTTGAGAAACCAGGATTTATAAAATTTACTTAAACAGGGTAAGGTCCATTCTCCAAGATAGAGTGATCAAAGAATATGAATAGAAAGTTCCCAAAAGAAATACAAATTATCATTAGCTACCTGAAAAATGGTCCAAATGCCCTAATTTAAAAATGCAGATTTAAAAACCTGAAATTCCATTTATACTCATCAAGTTGTCAGGGAGGTTAAAATGATAAAGTTCTGTGCGGGTAGGGCTGTTTAAAAACAGACCCACTACATACCTGCTTAGGATGCTAGAATCATCAGTTTGGAGCTGGAAGGAACTTTTGTTGTTGTTTAGTTGTTTTTTAGTCTAGTCTGACTCTTCATGATCCAATTTAAGGTTTTCTTGGCAAAAATACTGAAGTGGTTTGCCATTTCCTTCTCCAGCTCACTTTACAGAGGAAAAAACTGAGGTAAACAGAGTTAAATGACTTGCCAGGGTCACATAGCCAGTAAGAATCTGAAGCTAGATTTGAACTCAGAAGATGAGTTCAGCTCCAGCATTCTATCAACTGTGCCACCTAGCTGCCCAGAACCTTTTATATTATCTAGTCTAAACCTCTTAGTTTAGCGTAGAAGAAGTTGAGGCCTAGAAAAATTGCTTGTAGAATAGTGAATTAGTACATTGTTTTGAAAAGCAATATGGTATTGTAAACTATAAAATTGTTTGTACCCTTTAACCCAGTAGTCTTGCACTGGGACTATATACTCTTAAGAGGTTAGCAGGAAGAAAACAATCTATTTGCAAAATATTCAAAATAAAATTAATGATAAGCCAAAATTTGAAATAGCCTATGTGTCCAACAGTTGGGGAATGATTAAACAAATCATAGCAAAGTATCAGCAGTCTTATCTGAAGTGATACAGAATAAAGAAAGCAGTATCAGAACCATGTACCCATGGTCTTCAAAAACATAAAGTTTGATAACAGCACCAAAATCCCTCCAAAAAACCATAAAATAAAATTGGCTTAGAAGCATATAGGATGTTTTGTTGCTCTTTTTAAAAGTTAACATATGCTTAAAAAACAGTCAGTAATGGGAGTTTCTGTTTTCAGGTAAAATCATCTTTTATTCTTAGTGGTATAGTTAAAGATTTGTTTTTGTATTGGTGATTAGTACTAAACTTAAAATAAATATAAGTAACTTATAAGTCCATCATGACTCTATTTTTAGCCTGGGGGAAAAATAAAAGGAAGAATTGGGGAGAGCTAAACTTTAGGCTCAGAATGTAGCTGGTATAGAAAGGCTTAAAATTCACAGTGGAGTTGTTAGTATCCCCAGGTAGTTAGGGAGCGAGCCAGAAGCCAGAGTGGCTGTAGGTGACATGTAAGAGGAAAGACTAATGACTACCTCTGGTGTGCTGCTCCATTTTAAATCATGGTGGAGTGGAACTGAGAATGTAACGGGCTATTTTTTATGGCTAATGGGGCAGTGCTATTGTTCTGGGATTTTGTAGTCTCCTATCTGTTCAAAGCTTGGTCTCCTCACCGTTCATCTTACTAAGAACTGGCTGCATTCAGAAATATAATTGGGTAAAATAGGATTCTGAAAGTTCTATGTTTAGCAAATATGTGTTCATTTGGAGAAATAAAAAATTCTCATCTTTTTTTCTCATTTTCTTTTGTTTTATTTTTATTCCAGAAATTGAGAGCTCAGGCAGGCCAAGATTATTGGGAGAAATTTTTTAAAATTATTTCCTATTGCCTGGAATCAGAAAGTTCCTTCATGGAGGATGTTCCTTACCCTCCCAGGGCTTCAAAAGTATAGAGTTAAAGACTTATTTGAAAACCTTGGTTCCATTACTTACTCAAAGTGTGAATCCTGATGTCAGTCAGGGTCTGGATAAAGAGTAAAGTGTTCATCTATTCTGTGCTTCCTTTAGAAAGCTGGGTGGTATTGCCTGGAAGGAAGGGTGAATGGTTCTAAGGGTATGATGATAAAGAAAATGAGCTAGCTGCCGCCAGAAGAGAAGAACCCCCAAGCTATCAATTGACAATGCTTCTTCTGAAGCTTAGTTTTTGAGCTTCCCTTGGTTTGGGGCCTGACCCCTCCTTTCCTCTCCCTTTCTTCCTTTTGGCAGCAAAGCCAAAACCTGACTTCAGGTCTTCTAAACTCCCAAGTCCAGTGCATTTTCCACCCTACTCCACTCCCTTATGACCCTGTTTAGGAGAAGGGTATCTTCAGCATTGTTGACTTGGAATAAATGTTTAACTTGAGTAATTTTATTGAAGAGAAAATGTGGCCTGCTTAAAGGGGTGGCCCGGGTCTTTTTCTAGCAGCATGTTTCCTTGCTTGTTCCTTCTCTGCTTTACAATAATGATATTTCCGGCTTAACAATTTTATGTGACTGGTAACAAAGAGGCTTTGCCCTTTGTGCTCTGTGCCTTTGTGAGGACCATGAATTTGGAAGATATATTTATCTGCTGGGCCTTGTAGCTGCTGGGCTGCAGTTTCATTAGTGAGCCTGGGCTGTGTTTTATGTCTCACAGCCTATAATGTTTATGTATTCATTGTCCCATTACACTTAGTGCATGTCTGCAACCAGTGATCAAGAAGAAAGTACACCCCATGTCTTTCTTGGTGCACTAAACGGCATGGAGTTCAGTGTGTGAAGCTTAAGCCACCCTGAGTATCCCTTGCAATCAAATGACCTTCCACAACCCTATACTGGTGTTAGCCTGGACTTTGGGCCAAGGATATGAATGGAGAGTAGGGGCTAATCAGGAAATGACAGTCCCCAGAAAGGACCCACCCCTAGATTTTGGAGACAAGTTGTCCTCCGAGATGAAGCCAACATGGAACAGATGAAACTATCTATCTGTGGGAACTTCCCCAGGAAATAACTCATGGGGAACTGAGGGGAGGAGTGAGAGAAAGAAATAAGTATTTATATAATGCCTATTATGTACCAGGTACAGTGCTAGGCACTTTACAAATACCTCATTAAGAGTTTGTTAATAATAATAATAGCCATGGAAGCATCATTCTGCCAGACCAATAAAGCTATTAATATAATACATGGTGTACTCACTGGGATATGGAAGACTGGGGTCAGAGGCTCTGAATTCTGTCCTGATTCCCCACAGATTTTGAGCAAACCTGTGTCTTGACTCACTCTGTGTCATTTTCTCCCTCAGTAAAGTCAGGATGGTGATCCTTGCCCTCTAGTAAAAGAGATTCCATGAAGGTGAAATGAGACCATGCTGGACAAGTTCTTTGAAAACTGTTGAGTATTATATAAATGCCAGGTTTCCAAGATTCCTGCCAGCCTCAAGAGGAGAAGCCAGTCTGTTTTGTAAAAGATCATTTTAAGGAAACTTGAAGTTGTACCATTTGTCTCCTGTATTCAATTTTGCTTTCTGACTCTGAGGCAGAGAAGGCTTTTTGGTGGTGGTGTGATCCCTTTAACATCTGTTGGGTCCTGGGATTTGATTTGTTGGATTGCATTGCCATCTTTAAAACATCTAAAGTTGGGGGTTGTTTATAGGTTGTAGTAGTTGGTTTCTTCTTAAAAATAAGCCTCCGTGTGTGGTTTTTCTCTCAGACACTGTGAGTTCCCCAAACATAGGGACTGTCTTTGTTGTGTTCTTTAAAATTTCCCTTATACCTATCATGGAACCCTATGGTGTGGATGGTTCCTGAGTGAATAAAGGAGTGCCTGATAGAATCAGATACACCCTGCTGCACCATATAGATAAGTATTTGTTCATTCGATATCATAAGGAGATTCACAGCACAATCAGTCACATGTTGTCATAAGGTCAGGTATAAAGCAGGATTTAACAGAGAGGGCTGTTAAATAGTGGGATAGGTTTATCAAAGGCAATTCTGTGATCTCCATCTCAGGAAGTCTTTAAAGATCAGGACAGATGTTTATCTGCCTGGATGTCAGGATGGGTCTCAGAATGAAAGCAGATAGGATGGATGCTCAAAGTCCCTTCTGGCTCTATGATTCCATAACATAATTTCCAAAAGTGGCCAAATTTGTCTTGAGGACTGTCATATGGGTATTTCACAGAGATCTGAGGTAATTTGAGTGATTCAAAAGATTTTCCCAAAAATATAGGGCTGTGCTCCAATTTGCAAAATCTAAAACAATACCACAAACAATTGTGTGCTTGCTATACTAGATGCTGAGATATATGCATTCAAATTAGAGAATGTGAATACTAGAAAGGGACCTTAGAAAATTATAGATCTCACTAACCCTGGAAGGGGACCTTTGAGAGCATCCAATTTTACTGATAAAGAAACTGAGGCTAGGGAGGTTATATCACTTCTTCAGGGACACAGAAATAACAAGCAGCAAAGCCATAATTTGGACTCAGGCCTTCCAATTCCAAATCTAGTTATTTTTTTCCCTCACTAGGCCATATTGCCTTGAATTGTCTTGAATAAAATCATTATAAAAATGAATAAAACCCTGTTTAAAATGTATTCGTGAAGACCACTATTTAAAAGATTTAGTGTGAATCTTTATTAAAGTGATCAATCCTTTCATAATATGAATAATCTTCCTCCTTCCTCCCTGTCTCTCCCCACCCTCCACCCCAATTGAGTATATTTGGATAATTTGGGGCCTTTTGTGTAGTTTATTTTTTTATGACTCTTCTCTGTATGGCATAGCCCACTCTTCACAAAAAAAAAAAAGAACCATTATCAGAGCTGGAAGGAACTTTAGATATATCTCATCTAATCTAACTCACATGGACTAACCTGAGGGGAGGGAACTTGCCCCAAAGCACCTATAAGTGGCAGTGCCAGGACACTGACTTCTGACACCATATTCAACCTTCTTTTCACTAAACTGAATTTCTTGTTTGTTTTTATTTTGATTCAATGGTGTGAAACCAGAGCTGTTGCCTTTCCAATGGCTGGTAAGGCTGTTGACTGGTAAAATCAAGGCAGCTGTAGAAAAGGAAGAACAGGAGAAGGGGTGGGAGTGGTTCACTTATCGCCAAGTTAATCCATCTGTTAGCTCCTGGGTGGCATTTCGAACTTCTCTGTAAATGGGGCGTATCCGTGCTTGAAGAAAACTAATATAAAACCATTATTTAAAAATATTTTTGGAAACTCTTCTCTTGTAAAGTTTGACTTCTACACTAGGGAGTTTATTAAAATCATTAATCATAAGCAGAGGATGGTAACACCTGGAAAGTTATGATTTAATGATGTTGTGAATTGACAAAAGGGAGATCCATAGCCTCACAAGTGTGAAAGGACTTTCATGATATGATTACAAACTGATGGGAGAGCCTGCATGTGCTACCTAGCCTTTTAAAGATGAGTTTAGATTAATGACTGATTGGCAAATAGTGCAAGTCAAGGGGGTGGGGGCTTGTTCAGTGGCTAGGGGACTTAACTCTAAATTTTATGAAATCTGGGCTGTTGTAGCTATCATCAACTGTCATTTCATGGGTGTTTGAGTAGCCATTTTTATAAACACATTTTTTTTAATTAACAGAAATTTGTTTTTCCCCCTTCCATACCCTTACCCCTTGAAAAAGAGAAACATACATTCCTTGTAAGAAATATGCATGATTAAGACAACTTTCCTCATTTACTCTGTCCAAAATAATATATCCCATTCTTAACCTTGAATCCATTACCTCTTTATCATGTGATGGAGGACTTCTCCACTGGAACTCTGGAATCACAGATGGTCACTGTGTTCATCAGAGTTTGTAAAGTTTTCAGAATTGTTTGTTTTTACAGTGTTTTTATCATATAAATCATTCTTTCAAGTTCCATTCATTTCATTCTTTATCGGTTTATTTAAGTGCTACATATTATTTTAAAAATATTGTTATAATATGTTCTGGTTCACTTCATTCTGTATCAGTTCCTATGAGCTTTTCTGTGTCTCTTTGAAATCTTCTATTTCCTCATTTCTTATAACTCAGTAGCATTCTATTAAATTCATATACCACAATTTGTTCAGCCATTCCCCAGTTGATGGGCATCTCCTTATTTTGCAGGGTTCTGCCATCACAAAAAGAATTGCCATAAATATTTTTTACACATATAGGACCTTTTCTTTTCTTTGATCTCTTTGGGGTATAAGCCTTGCACTGGTTTACCTAGGTCATGGGCTGTAAAAATTAAAATTAGATCTCATAATAAAAAGATTATATTTTAAGAGATTTATTAATGATCATTAGAAATCTAGGAATAAAGAGGATACAAAATAAAGACCATCTGTCCATGGCTGATCAGCCAGTTCTGTAAACCTCAAATTTCCTTAGATTTATAAATGTTGGAAATTTCACCATTGGGATATTTCATACTTGGAAAATTTCTTACTGATAGTCTATTGGAATGGGAACTCCATTGGCATGGGAGGTTCTTTCTCTTCCCTTCTTAAGATTACTTTAGGACAGAAACCCTTTGCTGAACAATGGAAAGGACTTTGACCTATGCTTAAGCATAGAACAGGAATTTCTTTGAGTCTTGATTGATTTTAGAATTGATACAATGGAGATACTTGGAATCAATCTCCACCCTATTCAGTCCTAATAGGATTGAGTAAGGGCTGCAGCCTAGATCAAAATTTAATTATTCCAATCTCTACCATACTCAAGTTAACAGGATTTAGAAAGGGCTGTAGCAAAGGAGTAAAGATTTAATCATTTGAAAATATGACCTTCAACAGACATGTGCAAAAGCCAGAAACCTCTGGGCGGTCCTGGGTTAAGCTAGAGCCTCCATTGGCACAGGGAAATTGATGAACAGTGATTGGTAGATGGGAGAAAGGAGGGGAGGAACTTGGATGGTTTCCTTAAAGATAGGGGGTCTGAAGACTCGAGGGTGGTTAAGGTTTTGGTCAGTGTGGTTCCTGGGCTCTGAGAAGGCTTGCTCTGAAGGAAGCTGAAGGTGGGGGCCTCTGAGACTGTTTCTCCATTTTTCTCCATTTCTCCATTTGGACACGTGAGTAATAGGGACTGATCTCTTTTCTTTGCCCCAGCTATCTAAGGGCTTGGGCCTTTTGGCCCAGCCTAAACAGAAGGGGTATTTAAGCCCTATTCCCTTCTCTCCCTTTTTCTCTCTATCTCTAATTCCTTTCTTGCTCCTATTGTAATTAAACTCCAAAAAAGGCTGACGGCTGACTTGAGTTTTTCATTTAGGAATTACATAGCTGAATTCCTTGGCGACCTTAAATTAATATATATCAGTCTTTTAAAGTGATTCCCTTGTAACAGTTCAAATGCCCACCTTACCACCACCAAGCTTGGGTAGGAAGTAAAAAGGCAGGACCCTCCATGTCCCCACTAAAACTCCCCTGACTACAGGAAGTATGAAATGACAGGAAGTCAGTGGGCTCCTGGGAAATGTAGTTTTTTTTTAGGGTAACAGATTCTCAATTATACATGCCCCCTTGAGATCCTTGGAAGACTAGTTTCTCCAGTGGATCTTGTAAATATAACCCACTTTGAAATTACAATAATTTGGAGATAAAAGGAAAAGATAACAAAACCAATGATTGCTAAGCACATTGACAGAAAGCCAGCTGGGGGCAGTTCCCTTCAGCATAAGAGTCTAAATATATATATATATATATATATATATATATATATATATATATATATATATATATAAACAAATGCATTTAACCCCACACAGTTCAAATCACCACATCCCAAAGTTCACCCTGGATCTTCTGGTGCAGTGTGTGGTCTGTGCAGGCATCTTAATGATGCCTTCTCAAAACAGTTAACTTTCTGGATTCAGAGAGGTAGCATGTTTCTTATCCTAAAATTACTCTCAAAAAGAATTTAAATTTTGCATTTTAGAATAACACCCCCCCCACACACACAGGTTATCAAAAAACACAGGGATCACTTAGGGATGCATGGCTGAGTTATGAGGTATATGAATCAATTGACAAGAGAAATCAAAAACATTTTAAAAATCCAAATAAAAAAAGAAAAAAATAATTTCTGGATGGAATATAGACTATCAAAGTGTTATGTGTAAAATTTTTAAGTAAAAAAAAAAGTTATAACAAGTCCTTGAATCAGGGCCCAATTAAAGTGTTTTAAGCAATTATGCCTTTACCCAGTCAGCAGCCAGGACTACAGAAAGTTTTGTCACACAATGAAAGACAGAATAGGGACTAGATTATAGGAGCTAGGTAAGAGCCAAATTTGAGATAGTTGGTAGAATGTGGGACAAGGAAGATTTTCAAATATACAGGGCATACCTGACTAGTATCTAAATTGCTTTCCAGAATAGTTTTATCCATTCATAGTTCCACCAAAAGTTCATTGATGTGGCTGTTTTCTCATAAAACCTCCAACATGTATCATTTTCTTTGGCATTTTGCTGACCTGATGGATATGAAATAGAGTCTCAGAATTGCTTTAATTTGCATTTCTCTCATTTATAGTGAGTTGAAGCATTTTTTGTTTTTCATATGACTCTACATAGCCTGCTTTTTGTCCCTTTAGAACTGCCTATTTGTATCCTTAGACCATTTATGAATTGAGGAATGGTTCTTATTCTTATAAATTTGAGTCAATTTCTTATGTATCTTGGAAATGAGACTTTTATCAGAAAAACTTGCTGCAAAGATTTTCCTAGTTGTTTCCTTTTAATTTTAGCTTTATTGGGTTTGTTTATGTAACCCTTTTTTAACTTTATGCAATTAAAATTATCCATTTTGTCTTCTATGATCCTTTCTGCCTTTTTATCATTAATTTTTCTTCTCTATAGATGTTAGGTAATTTTCTTTCATGTTTCTCTAATTTGTTTATGACATGACCTTTCATGGCTATTTCATGAATCTGTTTGGTGCTTAGTTTAAGATGTTAAGATATTGGTATAAATTTGACAGTTTTCCTAACAGGTTTTTTTTTTTTTAATAATAAGCCCATACCTCAGTTGCTGAGACCTTTGTGTTCATCAGACACTAGGATATTAAGCCATTTATTCCTGTATATTACTTACCTAATCTATTATACTGATCAGTTTCTCAGTTTTTTAAGCTAATAACAAGTATAATTATCTTGAAATACAATTTGAGATCTGGTACTAGTAGGCTCCCTTCTTTCCCACCTTTTTTCATTCTTTCTCTTAACCTTTTTGGACTCTATATGAATTTTGTTTTTGTTTCCCTAATTCTCTAAAATAATCTTTTGGTAGTTTGGTATGACATTGAATATGTAAACTAATTTTGATAATGTTATCATTATTATTATAGTGATTTATCCTACCTATGAATAATGAATGATTAATCTTTCTCCAGTTATTTAGATGTCTTTATTTCTGTAAACAGTAGTTTGTAGTTATATTTCTTATTTGTATCTAAGTAGGTTTATAAGTATATAAATATCTTAAGGTAGAAAGTCAAGGAAAGACTTTTATCCCTAAATAAAGGATTGGCAGGTTGTATGTGGTTCTGACCTCTTTACTGTTTGTTGTTACTGGACCAAGAGAATGTTTAAGATATCATGTCATACACTTTGGTTTCTAGGACAGATTAGTACAAAGAACCAATTTCTTACAAAGGAAATTAAGTTGAGCCCAGGCCTCACTGGTGCTCACCGCATTCCAATGTGATTTGATGAAAAGGGATTAGAACTTCAGGGAAGAAAGTGAAGGCCACTCTAATCTTGATGTTAACCAAAAGTCAAGCTGGATGGATGTTCCATGTGGCATAGTTCAATCCAAATTAAGGTATCAAGACTGGAAACCAATATGTGCAAATAAATCCATAACCATAGCCTTCTGGGTTTCTATTCATACTGTTTCAGTGTGTTGCCTATTTAATGACTTTATAAGATTTGTATAGAACTTCTTTCTTTGGTAAAGTTGATTTTGTAGGTTAACTTGGTCATTGTGGGTTACTCACTAAGTTGGAGTGACTGAACTGTCTATTGCGGGAGTAGTTGGAATATAATCACTTCATCCTCTTTGCTTACAGTGGGGTGTAGAAGTTACGAGTTGGGAGGGTCAAGAAATGGCTTCTATCACTGTTTTCATTCATTTGGCTGTTGGTATACAATAAATTTTCAATTTCAAATTAATGTGAGAGATATAGGAGTGGTGGGTCAGGCTAGAAAAGGGACTTAAAAGGCAAAGAGCTCCAAGTTAATTCCAAACACCCATCTCCAAGCTTTCCTACATCTGATGGTAATGATGGCCAAAATTTTCTTCATATTTGACTTCTTCCTCTCATTAAACCTCACCATCTACTGGGGCCTAAATACTTATATTGAGTGATTTTGGTTAATTTATTATGATGGGCTTTATGCACTTAGCAGTTGAGCAAGATATTTGTCATTTTGCTATAAAACATTGAATGCGACTCGACCTAAGTGGTTCTGACAGCAGAGAGTTCAACCACAGCTTAAAATTTTAACGTTATTTATGATGCTTGAAGGTCTGCTGCCTACAGTATCCACTTAATCCAGTCTAAATCTAGAGAGCTGTCTCCCAGCCCTGCCATTGTGTCTCTAATGGCTATTAATAATAGCTGTTGGAGTCACCCTGTTTGCTGACGGAAAATCCATCTGAAGCTTTTGCATCTGATGTGGCAGATCAAAATTGACATTTTTTATTGATGTAACTGGTTCCTGCCAAATACTTGGGGACAAATAAAAGTGGCTGAACTCAAAGACATGAGGGAAAACCATTTGTTCAGTGGAATTGCCAGTCAATTGATGTTGGTAGTTAAACAAGTGATCATTTTTTTTAAAGAAAAGGAAAAAAAAGGCATAGAGAATGGTGATGGTTTGAGATATTAGTGTTTTAGGCCCGTAACTGAGTCTGGCAGGGATGGGGCCCTTCTTCATCCCAGGAGCATTAGTGATCAGAGAAGCAGGTTGTTCCCTTTCTGGCATTTGTTCTACCAGTTAAGTTATTTCAGCTCAGTTTTGAAGAAATTTAAATTCAATGTTTTTACCTTTTGTATCCTTTTTACATCTTATGAAATGAAGTTTATTTACATGTTGGTGGGCACTAATAGGTATCTCTTATCACACACACACACGCAATAATTGATTTCTTACTTTTCCCAAGCAGAATCTACTGAAAGTTCAGAGTCTTGGATTTCTGATAAGACATTGTGATTTAAGAAGGAACTTCAGTCTTATTCCTTAAGCCAAGACAACAGGGGAGAGAAAAGGTTTCCAGTTTGGGCTCTAGTCACCCTAGTGAGCTCATTGGAAGTCCCCCTAGGTTTATAGAAGGTTTTCAAAGCCAGCCAGCGATACCTGTGCCCCTGTGCATGTATGGACTATGTTTGGTTCTGTGATCCATGGAGCTGGAACCCTGTCCCTCAAGGCTGTTATGAGTCTGGAGTTGTATGGGTTGAAGGAAAACAGAATACTGACTGATGATTGAAAATTCTGGCTTCAAAGCAAAGTATGCCCATGGTCAAACACAAATAATCAAAATCTTCAACTTGATTCCACTGTCCAGCATTAATATAGGGGATGGAAGGATGACTCTAGACTCATCTAGTACTTCAAATCTTTGGGAAATCTGGAAGTCTGTGTTTATGAAGAACTTGAACTGTTTGAAGAACTGAAATGTTTGGTTGTAGGCTTTTTGACATCCCAGGAAATCATGAAAGAGCAAAAATAGAACTCCAGAAAGATTATTTTCCTCTCACCTGTCAGATCTTTAGCCAACCTTCTTTTAAAGGGAAAAGAGGATGAAGTTAGTATAATTATTGTCTTACCAAAGAAATCCTGAAGAACCAAATGTTTTTACAGAATTATCATTTGGAGGGACATCAGTAGCCCTCAGATCCAGTCCAGGCCTGACCACGAATTCCCTCTATAACAGAAGTAACAAAGGTTCACCCAGCCTTTGCTTGAATACCTCTAGAAAAGGAGAATCCACTACCCTAAAACTTTCTTGGCACCTTATGTGTATCAGTAGCCATGAAAGATATTCTCATGAATGGATTCTTTGGATTTGCTGTACTGGACTCCTTTTGCAGCAGGATGAACAATCATTTGAGGCCTGTAATAGCTCAGGGAGAGATTATGCAGCACGGTCCCATTCTTTGGGCTTGGACTTTCCATATTTCTCTCCTTTCTTCTCACTCTTTTTTTTCCCCTGGGTTCTTAATTGGTTTGGGGAGAATTCCCTTTCTGGGTAAAACAGGACCTGTTCATCTTTGGCCAGCCTGCCTGCCTGAGGAGTAATTAAAGCAGATGGAGCAACAAGTGTGTGAAGATTGAGGAGACAATAACATTGATTTTCCCATAAAGATGTAATTTGTGGTAAGTGATGTAATCCTCCTAGCAGCGATTCACACATCTTATTTGCCAAGGACCCTTACATCCTGGACATGAAAGATAAGCAGAGGGCCTCTCAGATCATTTGTTCTCTACACCCTCCTCCTTATGGCTGAATGGCTTATTGCCTCCAAGCGACTCACATCAGCACCCAAGTCTGGTCTCTTGGGGGCAGATAGAAGGAATCACATTGAGAAGTCCCCTCCTCTGAACTGAGAATGCAGCAGACAGCACCGCAAGTAGCCGGCCAATTCACAGAAGAATGGTGTGCACAGCCCTGTCCTAGGAGATACTGTGGAGAAGGTTCCCATGCCCCTTCCCCCAATAAAAAGCATGGCCTTTGCCCTTTGGAATCCACAGTCCCATCTTCCATAACTCTGCCACTTCCCCCATTAATAATTGATATTTATGTAGTTATTTTATGTAGTGTTTTTATGTATATAGATGTTTATGTAGTGTTTTAAGCTTGATAAAGCCCTGTACATATGATCATCAGGCCATAGATTAAGAGCTGGAAGAGACTTCAGAGATCATCTAGACATCCATTTTACAGGTGAAGAAATTGAGCGTCAGAGAAGTTAAGTGACTTGCCCAAGGCAAAAAGGTAGAAGTGAGAGAGTCTGGATTTGAACTCAGGTCTCTGAATCCAAGTGCATTTCTTTTTCTACTTTGCCAGATTGTGTTATCCCCTTCAATCCTTACAGCAACCCTCTATGCAAGAATGATACTTTAGGCCACAAGGTGATCCAGTTCTCTTATCTCCTGTGCTTCATGAGTTTCAGCCAAAGTCAGAATGGAAGCCCATTACAGGAGGCAGAGGGTGTGCTGCATGAATTTTTGGGTTGGGGGTATGAGAGGATTGGGGTGATCTCCTTTCTTCTTTCATGTGATATGTTTGTAGATCAGGGCACCTGCCTTTTAGGGTGATATGCCAACTGAGGGGGATAGCACTGTCTATGTAAAATGTGGATTTATCTGGATTTGTTTCAACAAATAGACAAGGAAATGAAACTGAGCCTCTCTGAGTGTTCTGCCTTCTTTACTCATGAATTTTGTAGGGTGTGAGATGATGTGGGTGCCAGTTGAAGTTTTCAAGTCCACTTTGCCCACTCACAGAACTTTGCCCCTTTCCTTGGAGATCCTGGCCTCTGGCTGCAGAGGTCAGTTTCCAAAGTGTGCTTGTTCTTTCTCTAAAGTTGTTTTCCATGTCACTGTCTGATTTCCTACTCCAAAGTAGAAAACTCATCCATGGTTTGAAAGCTTTACGAATCTTTATCATGCATATATTGAGCCCCATAGAAGAGACTAGGATTGAACTTGAAGAGTCATGGGCTTTGTTTTCAGAACCCACTGGGACCTACTGGAGAAGATAAAGAACTGTAGGGATTTGAAAAAGTATCAGATTTTTCCCAGAAATAAGACGTAAGGACAAAAAAGTGATGATTATTTTTGTTAGGCAGTGTTCATATTTACACTGCTGATTTGATGTTTTCTTTTAATTTTTTTTCCTTTAAACTCTTAACCTTCTGTCTTAGAATCAATTCTAAGTATTGGTTCTGAGGCAGAAGAGTGGTAAGGGTTAGGCAACTGGGTTTTAGTGATTTACCCAGGATCACACAGCTAGGAAATGTCTGAGGTCAGATTTGAATATAGAACTTTCCATCTCTAGACCTGGCTCTCTCTCCACTGAGCTAGTAACTAGCAGCCCCTAATTTGATATTTCTAAACGTGCATTTCTTATTCTGTGAAATAGTGGGTATTTGCTAATTTTTTTGTAACATTCTAATAAGTTATTTGTGTATGTGTGTTTTCTCTCTTACTAGACTGTACACCTCTCAGAAACAGTGACCATGTTTTATTTACCTTTGGTTTCCATGACTCCTAAAAAATAAATGTTTATGTTGAATCAATGAACAAATCATTATAAAATAGAAAGAGTGCTATATTTGGAGCCAGTGGTCCTGGGTTGGAATCCTTCATTTACTGTGTTGCACTTGTGTGACTTTGGACTTAACCCCTCTTCACTTGAATTCTCTTGTCTCTAAAATAAAGAGAGCAGACTAGATGATCTCTAAAAAAGGCCCTTCTTGCTCCAAATCTATGTAGGATTCTATGATAATCATTTCTCTTTCAAGTGTAATATTAGCAAGCAATTTTTTTTAATAGTAGGGGCTATAAGAGAAGAGTCTTTGGACCTTTAGAAATGAGATGGTTTTGTTTGGTTGGCTATTTCTCCCACAAAACTATCCCACTGGGGGAACACACACACACACTTTGTCTTGTTTCTATTTAGGAGCATTTGGTGGCCTGTAATAAGTTGTATGTCTTCCTAACAAGGCTTGAATTGTTCATTATCCTTTGTCCTGGGAACAGAAGATGGGACCTCCCTATGTCCCATGACACCGGACAATATTTCATCCTTGGGATTGACTTCCATTTATGTGGGCCCACCATCCAGTTTGGATGTGATATTTCTATGTTCTTTGGTTAAGCTGACCTCTAGTTCAAAGCTGCATACATGAGGAAGCTCCAGTGCTGAGTTGGCTTTTCAGTCACCCTTGTGGCTATGCTTGATGTCATCATCATCATCATCCACTTTTAGTTTGCCATTGTCACATTAGTTACATTTATTTTCCATAGATTAAAAAAAAATGGTTTCTAGGAGAAGCCTTTTTTGGCATTTCAAAGATTATGCCTTCCTGGCCAAGTGCTTTCAATGTTTCTTTTGGGTTTTGAATAAGAATCAGACAGTAGAGACAGCTGAATTGCTGCTCTCAACTTTGAGGGGGAAAAGCAACAAAGGAAATATTTACTCTTGTCAGGTTGCAGTTCAGTTAGCTGACTAGCTTGCCTGTGTGTTATTTTCTTTCATGTGTTAGTGACCAAAATATTCCTTTTCTTAGAATCCTGGGGTTGGAAGGACCTTGAAAGGTCAGTTGGTCTATTCCCTGGTCTTTAGACAAGACTCCACATACGCTTAAACAATCCCTGGTGGCTGACAGTCTCCATGGTTTGTGTGGGCTGTAGGAGCACAGGATTGGGATTCAGCGTTAGGTTTCAGATGCTAACTCTGCTATTTATGACCCAGGTGACCCAAGACCAATCTTTTAACCTCTCTGGCCTTCAAGTTCCTAATCTGTAAAGTGAAAGGATCAGATGGAATGATCTGTAAGGTTTCCCAACTCTAAATCCTGTGATCCTCTAAATCTATCCTCTTCAGTCACTTCTTACAGTTTTTTGCCTTATGTCTAATAGAAATCCTACATTTTGAAATGTAAGCCTATTTGTTTTGGTTTTATCCTTAGTAGAGTTAAAAAGCATTTACTGATGTTCCTTAGTATAAGAACCACCCTTTGAGAACTTAGAGAACACGATTAAGATCACTATCAAGGACTAATAAGATTATTATTTGTTTGGTAGTCTCTTCTCCAAATGAGTAACCCTTATTTCTTAAAATTTCCCACCAACATTTTGACAGCCCATTTGGGCAAGGAGAAAGGGGAAAGTTTTGATGATTGGGAGATTTATCTCAAGTCAGACTTGTTGGGGACCCTATGAATTAAGATGTAAATCAACAAGGTCTCTATAATTACATCCATTTTGTTTAATAATTTGCTTTCCAATGGAGCTTGGTTTTCTGCCTCTTCCTTGATTCTGTTTCTCTCCCCCTCTCTTTCTCTCTCTGTCTCTGTGTTTCTGTGTCTCTTTTCTCCATATGTACATGTGGGTGTGGGGCTTTGTGTAAGTGAGGAAGGCCAATGGGGGTATGTGGGTGTGTATATATAAATTCAGAGAGAACTACTTGTGTGTGTGTGTGTGCGCGCGCGCGCACATGCCCATGTGTGCGTGTGTGTGTTTGTATACATTTATATGTGTATATATATATATACCCACTGACCCCATCTTACAACATATACACACTATCCCACACATACATATACATATTTGAGGGCTCAGGATAAAAGAACTACGAAATTCCTCAACTTTTTTTGTCTTTTATTGTCAGTATCCCTTGTGTTGAATAAAGAGACAATGTTTTCCTTTATCCCTCCCTTGTCCCTGATAAAGGGCAGTAGAAAAATGAACATTTCATATCTTTTGGGATACCTATTCTAGCTGAGGTACAGATCAAGGTTATGCTCACATACTAACTGCTTTCCATGTTAAAGGTTTAGGAAAATGGTAGAAGCTGAGCCCGGAGGCCCAAGGTCCCAAAGGAAGACCAAATGAGCTATTGTTATGCCAGACATGGTATAGGAGAGAATATGATTAATTGATTCCATGTCCCCTCTTTTCCCCAGCACTCTCTTCAGTTTTTTATCTTAAGTACGGGAGAGAGAAATTTAACTTCAAAGGTCTACATTAGGGAGTTAAGTTTTGGCTAGCACCAAAGGGAGAAGTTGAGGGCCAAGGAAGAGGGGAAGAAGTGTTGCTAGAATACTTGACCAGTATTTTACCTAATCACTAAATCATTACATGCCTCTGGATGTCATCTAATCTAACAGACATTTTAAGTGCTTGCTGGTATAAGGAAATAGTCAGATGTTCTACTTTTTGCTCTCTTGGTGAGAACTTAGTACCTGGACAAGGACTAGGGCAGAGGTTTTTAACCTTTTTCCTAATAGTGTACCACTTTAGCGGTCTGGGAAGTCAGTGGACCCCTCTCATAATAATGCTTTTAAATGCATAAAATAAAATACATTGGATCTAAAAGGAAACCAGCGATACTGAAAAATGGTTATTGAGATTTTTTTTTTAAGCTAGCTCATTGATCTCAGGCTAAGAATCCCTTTTTTCTAGTGAAGTAGTTTCCCCACACAAATCTGAGTATATTCTCAACCCTGGTAGGAACAGAATAATCCTTTCCTAACCTATCAGTTATTTAGATGGGAAGTGAAATAGCTGCCTTATCCCAAAAGCACTGCCTTCTCACAACCCCCAGAATGATGACCATAAAACTTGGTTTCTTTTCAAAAGAGAAAAAAAAAGCTTGAAGAGAAGCATCCTTATACTTCATATTCTTTGGTCTGGAATGGTGAGTTTGGCTGCTAACATACTGACCTCTTCTCTGTCTCACCTTCTCTGGGCATGTTGTAGCCTTTTGATCCCAGATGTATAAGTTCCAATCTCTATGCACATAAAATGAGGGGCAAAAAATTTTCTTCTGTGTTGATAAATGTGAATATAAAAATTTAGACAGTCTGTAAGTACATTTGCCCAAATCTCTTTCATATCAAGTCAGAAAGGTTATAGTATTTCTATTGTATAAGCTATTACCCATAACTTCTAAGTTTAAAGTCATTTAGAGAATAACTCTTTAAATGACTGTTATGTACCCTTAGAGTGATTCAGTTTGCTGATGATGGGAAGAAAATTTAAAGTTAAATGCAGTTGAGCAAGGGACTGCATAGGCTGCTTTTTGGAGCCAGGTCCTGAATATTGAGTCTATTATAAGCAATTATGAAATAGATCGTGCTTAATGTTTCTAATTTGATGGAAAGGTTTTTAAATATGGTGCATTAGTTACTAAAAAGTCCCTAGCAGCCTATTGTAATATATTACCTAATTTCTAACAGTCCGGAGCTGTTCAAATAGGTAAAAAAGGAGATGTAAAATTAATGTATGGTTATTATTAAAATTGCCTTATAAATTAGTTAAGTCCCTTGGAGGTAAAAAAGTCAGCATTATTATTCTAAAACAGTCTCAAGGGCTTTTGGCCTTTCGTTGTGTTTATGGGAGTAAGAATGCCCTGATTTCAGGGAAGTGATGAGGATGTTGTGCAAGTGCCTGGGCTTCCAGCACCATTTTTTAAAGGTAAGCCACCTATTTAATGAAAGGGAATAAGGACCCCAAGTGAGCACTATGGAAATTCAACAAATACAAAAATACATTTCTTTTTAATTAAAAAAAGTTTTTAAAAATGTCTTGGGTCACTAAATCCTTTGGGGCAATATGGCAGAAATTTGTAGCCTGCATTCCTTTCCATCCCAAAAATCATATAGAGATGTTTGGTTTCACCCTGTGTTGGAGACTAGGTCATGGAGGATGGGTATGTGGAGACCAGGGTATTGCAAGATTGTTTAAAAATAGTCTCAAAATAAATAGTCATTTCTGTGGCTTTGAATAACAAAATGTATATTTTTAGCTTGGACAACTTTGGTGGAGAACAGCTGTGAGAATGAGGACCTAAATTTCAGGTGGGTGGGTTCTAGTTTAAGAATTGGGACTGTGAGGGCTTTCTCTTTAGAGAGTAGATTGGAGTGACTGGTTAGCTCAGAGAACCCAACAAAGCCAGTCAAGTTCTGATTTCATGGGTGGTGACACAGCTGTTCTATTGCATTGTCCATAATAACCTTCAGTCCCCAAACATCTGGTGACTATCGATTCCTTTCTAAGGAGTGCAATAGAAAAATGTTCTCATTCCAAACATAATTCCTTCTGCATGTGGGCCAGCATTTGATTGAGGAATTTAGAAACCATGAATGAAAATCCATTTAATTCTGGTCAGTTTTCTGAAGGAGTGCTTTCTGTCCTAGGGGATTCTCTACATATAACTTTTATGCATGCAGAGTTGTTCAAAGTATGCCTGATGGACCCTTTAGAAGTGGAAGGCCAATTTTAGAGGATGTGGTCATGCAAATGCCCTAGCCAGCTGTGCTCATAGAAGTCCCTTTCTTCCACAGAGAAGCCATCCAGTATTTCCCCAATAACTATCCCAGATGCTAATTTGCTACATAAGTCAGTTTTTTCAAAGCAGAAAGCTCCTTACTGTCCTGCTTCCCCCATCTGACAACCACATTGAAAGCTCACACATAGATGAACAGACTGAATTGTCAAATTCCCCCGGAAACAAGTGGAAACCTTAAAAGGTTTGGCTGATTTTTGTTTCTGAATTTTTGACATGTCTGTTCGTAGTAGAGATCAGTGTCAAAGCCATGTTCCCAGGGAGATCAACCAAAAGGAAGTAGAAATATACTTGAGCAGTTCTCAAATTTTTATCAGTTTCGAATTTCCCTGTTTTGTTTTGTTTTGTGGGAAAAGATACCCCCTGACAAAGGGTCACCAGGGAGAAAGATTAGCAATTTTTAAATGATGATGACTGGCTTTTTTCATAGTAGTTTCTAATTCGCAAATCTTTTCAGATGTATTATTTCATTTGATCCTCATAGATAATTAGCATAGCTGTTAATCATCTCCATTTGCTGAGGACATTGTTGTTACTATAAAGAAAGAATTTGAGGAAAATATTAGTAACTACTAACTCATGTTCCTACTTTTCCTTCTCAACAAAATTTTTATGACAGCAGAATAGACAAGCTACTGCAAACAGTATTCTAGGGCAGATGACAATTTACAGAAAGGAATTAATTCAAAGGTTCAAGAGACTTAAGATTTACTGTGCCTATTGTTTATTGACTACTAAATTTTTGCTTTTGTTTAGCAAAACAAAATTCTACTTTAATGGCTCACTTCCAAGAAGGTATAGCTCATGCTTCTATTAGTCATCCAAGATTTCTTGAAAAATATAACCACATAAATAGTTTTTCAACTGACCCTCTGATTATTGATATCAAATGAGATGTGAATTGAGGAGTTATATGCTTACCCATTGTGCTTGCCACTGTCATGGATGATGCTCCACAAGACAGCCCAGTTGGAAGAACAAAACCTTATAGAACCTATAATGGGAGCATTCAGATGTACCTGTTTGAAGATGACATTGTGCTGATGGCATCAAGCCCCAAAAGATGATCGGGTCACTTAAACAAGATCATTTAAGAGTTTAACCTAAATTTCCACACAGGAAAAGCCAAATGAGTGAAGAATGCCCATTGTCTAGGACAGTAACGGTGAACCTTGTAGAGATAGAGTGCCAGGCCCTGCTCCCACCCCATCCCCCAGATCAAGTGCTGTGCCTCCCCTCCCCCCAGATACAATGTGCCATACTTCACCCCACCCCACCCTTAGTCCACACAGGGGAGGGAGAAATGCTCTCATTGGCCTGCTGGGCAGAGGGGCAGGTGAAGTGAGGAATGGCCTTAGCCAGTGTAGAGAGAGGGAGGGGAGTGGCCCGAACACTCTGCTTCTATCCAACAATGCTACCTATGAACCACCCACTTTATCCCCTGTGTGCTCCCATTGGGCTTCTAGGCAGAGGGACAGGGCATGTGAAAAAAATATCATCAGGCAAATGGAGAGGGGGAAGGGAGCAGCTCCGCCCCAGTCCCTCTGCCCTTCTAGTAATGAACTGAGACCAACAGAGAGTGCTCTGTGTGCCATAGGTTTGCCATCACTGGCCTAGGGTATGATAAACAATTGGATTGGCCACCAACACCATTATCTTGAATAAACACTATAGATCAGGGGTCCCCAAACTTTTTACATGGGGGGCCAGTTCACTGTCCCTCAGACTGTTGGAGGGCCAGACTATTAAAAAAAACAAACTATGAACAAATCTGTATAATACTGTCTGGGATAGAGGAGGCTGCAACGCTAGCTGTGATGGGTCAGTCACAAGCTGCATAGGCCTGTTACCGTCACCACTATACTGGGCAGCAGTGTACACAGTACGGAATCCCCAGATCACTGCTCACTATGCTGACATCTTCCATTGTGCAGTTACATAATCCTTTGCTTGGTGCCTCATTCTTGTTCTGTTACTTTCAGAACAAGGCGCCATGCAAAGGATTATGTCACTAGAAGTAGTACTTTACGTGAGCGATGCTTTGCTTTGTAGCACTGCTACATACAGTGCTCCTCTCATTGACCACCAGTGAAAGAAGTGCCCCTTCCAGAAGTGTGGTGGGGGCCAGATAAATGGCCTCAGGGGGCCACAGTTTTGGGACCCTTGCTATAGATGAAACAAAAAACGTATCCAGAATTGAATGTTTGTGTCTGGGAAATTGCTCAGTGCTTTTAAGGACTCCTAAACTTCTCTTTGGAACAAAGATTCTTTTAAAAATATGAGCATTTTATAGGTAATGTTATATGAGTATGTATCATAGAACAATGCCTTTATACCCCTCTCCCTTCTTTCAGCCCCAAGAATTAGAGTTGCAAATCACCCAGAAGGAAATGGGGAGATGATTGGTGGGCATGCGCAGAGTAGATCACATTACCATTAAAGAATTTTGCACTAGCAACAACATAAAGAATATCATCTCAGTGATGTATTGGCTGATAAATAAGTGGTAATTAGTCTTGTGGTAAGAGTGAGGGATAACAGATACACAACAACCCATATGTTCCATTAGTAACCACATGATATCAAGTGACCTCATGTAAGCATTTTCTCCCCAGTGATGTTGAATAGACCTGAGGAAGATTTATAGATCAGAGAAAAGTTGCATGGGATGAGGAGGTATGTTGTAATCTGAATGGAGTGTCCCCATCACAGATTTATTAGAGGAAAAATGTTACAGAGGAGAATGAGACCCACAGAATGGAGAAATGGCAAGTCCACGAATAAGCAGCTAGTTAAATTGTAATTTGAACCTAGGTCTTGCAATTCCAAATCTAGTGCCGACTTCAAATCACATCTTCTCCAAAGTAAGAAGTCTGCTCCCCAAACAAGGATTTTTTTCTAAGTTAGATTTAGTGAAAAAAACAATCAATCTTCTACCCTGAACTTTCTGAAAACAGGATAAGCAGATATTCTACTATCACTATCTTTTAGGATTCTTTCATCCTGCTCCAATAACCTTTGAAATTGAACAGACTGGTGAAAGGGGAGCTATACTCTGTTCTGTTTGTTGGAGATATTTCAGGCCTCTGGAAAGAATTGTTTCTCTCTACTGAATCTTGCTTTCATTTGTTGTTGTTGTTTTTTTTAATTCTTACCATCTGTCTTAGAATCCATTTTAGGACACAAGAGTGGTTAGGGTTAGATAATTAGAGTTAATTGGCTTGGCCAGGGTCACACAGGTGGGAAGTATCTCAGGCTAAATTTGAACCTTGGACCTCCCATATCCAGGACTGGCACTCTATCAAGTGTGCCACCTACCTGCCCCTCATTTGTTTTTAGCAAAGGGTCAGTAAGCCCTTTCTGAAATGTTTATTGTGGGCTCTAGAATTTAGCCTGTTTGAAATAGAGACAAGTAGAAGGATGTCTGGACTATCTGATGCCTAGGAGATTTTGAGTAAATTATTATGGATTGATCAATCCCATAGTATTCCCTCCTTGAAACTGTAGAGTGGAAATAGTGTGTATTTCATATTAAGGTGGTTCTTGGGATGCAAGGGGCCGGCTTTTCTTTCTGTCTACAAATGTCTCATTTTTCATTTAGGAGAGATTTCAGTCTGGTGTTTGATGCCTCTTACTTGACTTTAAGGTCAGTCCAGACACTTTAAAAAATTTAAGGTACTTCTATTACACATGTAAAGTCTATATCAAATTGCTGGCTGACTCAGGGAGGGGAGGGAAGGGAGAGAGAGAGGAAGGGTGAAAATTTGACTCACTCAAAAACAATCAAAGGTTAAAAAATTTTTTTATGTAATTGAGGGAAAGTAAAATCTTTTTTTTTTTTAATGTGAGGTACTATTGCGATTTCCCTGGCCACTTTTTGGATTTAATGATCAAGTCCTGGAAAAGCAGGAGATGCCAATGATATTGACGTGTCCAGATTTCCAAAGTTTGATTGGGTTTTATTGCCACTCATGTGGTAGATACTACAGAGAAAAACTATGAAAAGAAATGTAGTCTTGAAAGCCCCACATCATTTAAGGACAGGATGTTGTTGCTTCTAAAAAGAATTCATGCATCAGTGAGGTAAATGTAGCAGTGTGTGGTGGTAATGGATGGTAATTAAGGAGAGTTAATGGCAAGAGTTTCAAACCTCTAATCTTGAACAAAATCTGTAGGGACCAGATCTGCATAACTTGCTACAGTACTGTGTTTATCTTCCTGGGGAAACATTAGAGATCACAAGATAGTGGTACCACCTCATAACACAAGGCCCTTTTCAGTTGGGAATTTAGAATGCCAACTCCATCAATTTACCAGTCAACAAGCATTCATTAAGCACATACAGTGTGAATATATTATGATAGGTGCTGGGGTACAAATCCAAAAGTGTCCTTGAGGATCTGACATTTAATGGGGGTGGGGGGATGGATACAAAATGTTTGCTGAAAAGTAAATGCAGATCACATACAAACTGGAAACAGTAATTTGGGGAATTGGGCAAAGCGGTGGCATCTAAGTAGGGCCTTAAAGGGGGTTAAGGGTTCTGTGATGAGCATGAAGAACATTCCACACATAAGGGTATGAGATGGATTCATATAGTGAATAGCAAGTAGGCCAGTTTAGCTGAAGCAAAGAGTATATAATGGGGAGTAATGTGTAATCATCCTGGAAAGATAGGTTGGAGTCAAACTTTGAAGGGCTCTAAATGTCAAGCCAAAGAGTTTGTATTTTATCCTAAAGACAATGGGCAAAGTATTGAATTTCTTTGAGCAAAAGAAATGCTCATGGTCAGAACTATGGTCAGTGGTATCAAGCTGAACTAGAAATAGGGTCCACTAAACCATATATATATAAGGATCCCTGTGGGCCACAAGTTGACTTATAAAATCACATATTATTATTATCTATATTTTAGAACATATAGGGTCTTCTCCTTTTTTTCTGATCACCTTAGGAAATAAAACTAGTAGTGGATTTGCTGGATCAGAAGATATACATAGGCTAATAACTCTTTAAGCACAATTCCAGATTGTTCTCCCAAATGGATTAGTTCACAATTCCACCAACAATGTTTTAGTGTCTCATTCTTCTATATTTGTCATTTTGCCCTTTTATCATTTTAGCCGATCTGAATAGGTATGAAAGGATTTTTCAGAGCTGTTTTGATTTACATTTCTCTAATCTATAATAATTTAGACCATTTTTTCATCTAGTTATACATAGTCTTGATTTCTTCATCCAAAAACTGTTTATATCTTTTGACTGTTTATCAGTTGGGAAATATGGGTATTTAAATGTACCAAATACATTAATTAATTTAAAAATTAAAATATTACCTATGATTAGATGTATTTTGTTAAAGGCTCTCCACTTATATTTTAATCTGGTTAAGTCTGCACTGTGGCCTGTGGGCCATGTCTTTGACACCTCTGCTTTAGATAATTCATTTGTTGTCCATATGCAGAATGGATTGTAGAAGGGAAAGACTAGATTAAATGCAGGGAGAACCATGAGAAGTTTCATAAAATAGTTCAGATGAGAGGTGATAAAGATATGGGCTAGGCTAGTTGTGCTGTGAGAAAAGGAAACAGATACAAGATGCTGAAGCGATATAATCAACAAAACAAGACAAATGATTATATATGAGATTTCCAAGATGAATCTTGCACCATGAACTCAGATAACTGGACAAATGGCTATGACCCTGTCAGAAAGAAGTTAGTTGGGGGGTGGGGGGGGAGAGTTTAGCAGAAAATACAAGGGTGCTGTTTTTGAGCTGCCTGTTGAACATTCATTATTTGAAAATAGAGGTGTCTCAAAGGCTATTAGCAATATGGAACTGGAATTCAAGAGAGAGACCAGGGCTGGATGGCTACATCTGGGAGTCATTTGCATAGAGATGATTGTTGATGTGGATGGTGAAACTTCAAAGGAAATAAAGAATAGTACAACAGATAACAAAAAGGTCACAACAGATCTATGTCATGAAAACCCAGTGAGAAGCAAGCCTCAAGAAAGAGGCCATGCTCAGCAATGTCAAACTCTACAGAGAGGCTAAGAAGAATGAGCATTGTGAAAGACTGACCATGGCCTATATGAATGGAGGGAAATAGTCAAGCTGCAAATATGGCAGACTACTTGGACAGACAAGTTATACACTGCTATGCTGGTGATGACTTTTCTAGATTAAATGTCAAGAAGGAATTGTGCTAAGATTTCTCATTTCTTAATTTGTTGATAACTATGGGGAAAAGCATTAATAAATGGATTAGATTTTCTATCTCATTTTTGGGCTCGTTTTGTAGAAAGTAGCAGTGATGCAGAGGGCATGGAAGCATATAACCTGAGGTCATTTTATTGAATACCAGATACCAGTCCAATACTTGAGTAGAATGAATATATGTAATATCAAAACTAAAAGGATTTGTTTCTACAAAAACTGATAATTATCATTAGGTCACATTTACTATGATTTGTAATGCCACTTTTTCTTTCTACTGCCATTCTTTAAAACCACACTTTTGTATAACACTCAGAAACCTTTGAACTGATGGGACTCAGATGATAGTATGCACGTAATAATATTAATATTCACTTTGAAAATTTAGCTTGTAACACTAGTCAATTTACTTCCTCAAGCTATAACTGCTCTTGCTAGAGATGCCTCATCATAACAGCATGAGAGATGTTGAAAATGAAAATGACAAGGGCTCATCTTCTGAGTTAAATTTTTGGTGAATTTACTATATGTTGTGGTATTAGAAGGAAGTGAGGAAAATGAAGCACTGGGACTGTGTTAATTGAAAGACATAGGAGGAAAGTGCATGCCGAGAGAGAAACCTTGGCCACCACAAAATGTAGTGGTTTTATCCTTGGATTCTTGAGTGCCCCTTCTCTGAACTCTGATGTTGGTCAGTGACTCCCTGAAAAATGTATCTGGGATGCATCAAAGAGCCCGCCAAGACTCATCAAACCTGTTGCTTTGTTAACTGCTCCTACTGATGTATGTGAGGATAAAGAATACTGCCAGAGGAAACTTGGGAAGGATGTATCTGTAAGGGTTATGAAGTCCTAGGCAAGAACTGTGGTAGTATTTTCAATTCTTTTTCCATTTGAAAGTTGGGAGATTGGAAGAAAAACAAAGGGTATTGGAAGTGAATAACTGGTTAGATTTATGGACCATGGTTTGAAATACCTGAATGAGTAGTTTTTTGCTAAGGATATGAGGTATACCATGAAAGCGAAGGAAATGTTATTTTTGGACAAAGAATTGCCATCTTATCAAAAGACTTTAAGATGAAAATGGAGGAGAACAACTGTAACAATTCTACCATCTGCCAGAATAACAGGTATAATATAGAGGAAGATGCCTCAGTGATTTACAAGAAATAACTTGGAAGGGATTGGGAGTAATAGATATGATCTCATATCTCTAATATGCCAGTGCAGAGAGTGTAGATAACAAGGGTAGGAAAAAGAAGAGAATGAGTCTTTATATTGTGTTTAGGGGGTGCATGACACTGGGCTAAGTGCTTTTTTACAAATATTATCTCATTTGCTCCTAACAGCAACCTTGTGACGTATGTACTATTATTATCCTCAGTTGCAATTTTTTTTTTCAATTGAGGCAAGCAGTGGGTAAGTGATTTGTCTGGGATCTCACAGCTAGTAATAAAATAAACTTAAGATTTTAAACAAAAGGAAGTAAAAAAAAGGACTGTATAGATTTTAATGAGACTACTTGAAGTGATTGTAATATCTCAAGAAATATCTACCTGGCTTTAAAAAAATATGAGAAGGAGCAGTGGAGTAATAATAGGAATTATAGAATATATCCTAAAGCTTAACAGATACATAGGAATCTTTGAGTTCAAGGATGGAAACATAATGGGAAAATATTTGGATAAGGATAAAATAAAAGCAATATTGGGTGGGGGGAGAGTTGTATACCACAAGCCAGCTAGCCAGAAGGAGGAAATGAATGATAAGTTTTTTTAAAAAAACAAATTACATAACTGACACCACCACAAAGCATAGGATGATAAAGGATTTCAATTATTTACACATTTTGTGGAAGCATCATTCTGCTTAAAGCAGAACACCGAATTCATTCTTGCCTCTTACAATTTAATCTCTTAGAAGGAAAAAGAAAACTTAACTGTAGACCTAATTCTTACCTACCAACAACGAGAAACTAATTGGTAAAATAGAAGCAATAGAAACTTTGGGAGAAAAAAAATGTCCTGAAGCTTATGATAAATGAGGAAAGTCCTAGAGGAGACAGTGAGGAAGTTTGAGTAAAAGAAGGAGTCACCTGACCCAGAGTCAGCAGATGTGGTTAAGTTCTGTCTTAGCCACTTATTAAATTCTTTACTGTGTTCAAGTATTTGATCTTTCTAACCCTTGCCTTGTAAATATGGGCATTGGATTCAGTAGTTTCAGTTGGTGTGCATAATGGTGCAGGTGAGCGTTAGGTTTGGAGTGAGAGGCTGTGGGTACATATCCGAGCTCAGTGCCAGGGTGACCTTGAGGAAATTGCTTCACTTCTCAGCCTGAGTTTCTCCAACTATAAGTTAGACTAGGTGAGCTTAAAGGCCCTTTCTTTCTCTGATCATATGGTCTGTAAGGGCAATTTGAGCTTTGATATTCTGTGAGTCTATGATTCAGCCTATCCTAGACTTGAGGGAAAAGAGGTTTTTTTTAAGGTTTAGAGAAAACATGGATATGTTCCCTGGACCTCCTACCCTTAAAGGAAAAGGTAGCTTAAGAGCTCCCAGGAATTCTCTTCTGAAAAGAGCTAATGAGCCCAGTGGGAAAGAAGAGGTACAAACATCTGAGAAACTGATGTGGCTGAACAGGGCACTCTCTGCTGAGTTCAGATTTTGAAAAGGCACATAAAGGCAATGGACTTTCTTGAAATAGATCATTTTCTTCCCGCTTTTGAGACTGAGTCCTGATTCTCTGTATCTCTAAGCCAATTGGAGCATAGCATGGCACATTTGCCAGGGACCAACAGGGACTACTATTTGACCGGTAGGGACAAACCAGGGTAGACTGTTTTTTTTTTAAATTTTCTGAGTGATTGGTGATTTTTTTATGAATAAGATTATTGATAGTAAGACAATAAGAGAATAAGCATTTATTTTCTCTTAGGCACTAACTATGTGTGGTACACTCTGGATACAAAGAAAGACAAAAACAATTATTTTCTCAGCAGCAAACAGTCCATTGGATTGAGTGATAGACCTTCAGTGAGGAAGACCTGTGGTCAAACTTGACCTCACATACTTATTATCTGTGTGACTCTGGAAAGTCAGTAACTTCCATCTGCTTCAACTTCCTCTTCTTTAAAGTAGGATAGTGCTCGTCCTACCTCCTAAGATTGTTGTGAGGGTAAAATGAGATAAAATTTGCAAAGGACTTTACAAACCTGAAACCACTATATAAATGCTAATCAACATCTTCTTCAAGGATCAATCTAATGGAGGAGTCAACATGCAAACAGTTATGCAACAAGACAAACTGTAACAGTTAAAAATTTAGGGGGAGACTGAGGCAGGTAGAAATTAGTTTCTCCCTGCAAGGAGTATTTTATTTTTATGAGGTTTATTAAAGATTAAGGATTAAAGAAAATACAGGATAAGAAAACACGTGCCTAAACCAGAGAGGCCTAGACAATATAATCTCACATCATGGAAGAGATGCGTCTGCTCCAAAACGGAAGTCCAAAAGACCCCTCAGTAGGCGGAGAACTCCTTTAAATAATCATTTGTGTTCTTGCCCAGGCCAGAATTCAGTGTGATTACAAAGCACTCTGGGGAAGTGGAGCAAAGGATTCTGGGGATTGGAGTCCTGGATTCGAGTCTATTTTTACATTCCACCGTTTGATCGTTATTGGGGAGAGAAGTTTCCCCAAAAAGGATCATGAATACATAATCAACTTAAACATTACAGTAATTTGAGGATAAGAGAAAAAAAAACAATAACTGCTGGACGCATTGACAAAAAAAACAGTTAGGGGGCAGTCTCTTTTGGCATGAAAGTATAGATACAAATACAAATAAATGTTCAATCAACTACACCCAAAGTTCATTTTTGTGCAGCTTGTGATCTGGAGGCTTCTTCATTGTGTCTTCTCCAACAGTTCAGTTCTGGATTCAGAGAGGTAGCATCTTTACCTAAAATTCTTCTCAAAAGGAATTTAAACTTTGCAATTTAAATAATGATATTTTTTACGTTACCCCCGTTAAGAGGGTGATTAAAAAAACAGGATCACTTAGGGATGCATGGCTGAGGTATGAGGTATATGAATCAGTTGGCAAGAGATATTAAAAAGATATCAGAAGAATCCAAAAGAAAAGAAAAATTTCTGGATGAAAATATAGACTATCAAAGTCTTATCTGTAAAAATTCCAAGTAAAAAGAAAAATAAATCTATAACAAGTCCTTGAATCAGGGCCCAATTAAAATGATCTAAGCAATGATGCATTTACCCAGTCAGTAGCCAGGACTACAGAAAGGTACCATACTATGAAAGGCAGAAAAGGGGACCAGATTATATGAGCCAAGGTTTCCTGGATACTCGTCTGTGAGTATTTTCAGAGTGAGTATGGACACAAGGAAAGCCTATGTCTTAACAACATGTTAAACACAGTAATCTTGAGTCTTCACACTAGGTTCAACACCTTTGTATTGACCTTGAAGTGCATCAATCCATCCTGGATTGGCTTTTCTTTGGCCCTGTGCAATGGCTCTGTTGTGTATATCTTGTCTTGGAATCAGACAGAATCATTAAGCAAAATCCCATAAATTTTTAAATAATTAGTGGCATCATTTTTATAGTCTTCTAGCTTTTGGGGCATACATTGACAAATGTATTTTAAACTTATATTACTGAAAAATCAGAAGGCTAAAGAAAATCTTAATGCTAGTGACATGTGCTTCAAATATAAAAAAGGAGAGAAAAATAAAAAATACTGAAATAGTATATTGCTCATGCAAGAAAAATATAATAATAAAAGAGCTTTAAAAATTCAAAAATATAGCTTATAATCATTGACACTCTGTGTCAGCTAAGAAAATATAGAATACAAGGCTTTCTCACCAAAAATGAGATCCATTTCCTCTTCATGTCTGGCCATGATCACTGCGAGTGAAGGCAAATGAATTGAGCAAGGTAATATGTTTTCATTTTTAAAGAATAGTAGTACAAATATGTGGTATCAATATCCCCAAAATTCTCAATAGCCCAATTAATTACAATAGCAAACAAACACACTATCATTGCTGTATGGCATTTTTAAAACCTATGAATTGCTGGATATTTGTCACAAGTTTTTACAAACGTAGCAAACTTTCAACCTTGGTGAATAAACATATTTTTTTCTTTTTTTTCTTCTTTAAACGTTATTTGAATAAACATATTTTTAAACAAAGTAAAACTCATCTTGGGTTAAGAACATACTCAAGAAATCTATATATCATTCTGGTGGAAGTAAAATAGTGAAATGAAGAGTATAAATAAAGGGGTGCTCCTTTTTTGGAGGCTTTTTAGGGATAAAAATGCCCTGAGATTAACTGCCCTAACTTCCATTCACATATTTAGAAATGCGGGAAGGTTGGGGGTTATAAAATGTATTTCACTTCAGCTAGAATTGGCCTTACACCTCGTGTTAGGGGCAGGCAAAAATAACCAGAGATTGTTAAAAAAAATTACAAAAATCATATTTAAAAGCCCCTTAAAATCATTTGAGATATTTAGCACATTAAATTTTCCAAAGGTTGTTATACAATTGTAACCAGTTCTGATAAAGTCCATCTATCCTCTATGTGACCATTTACAAAGGCAAAAATAGAAAAAAAGCTGTTTTTTCATATATGGGCTTAATTAACCTATGAATTTTTTTCAATATGGTTATAGGGGAAAAGCAACAGAATTTTAAAACTCAGTACATTAAATGAACAGTATAACAGAATAATATTGAATGCAGTTAAAATCACAAAGTTAAACCTTAAACAAAGCAAACAATAAAATGAGGTAGAATACAGAGATTTGTATAAACCATTGGAGTCTGAAATGCCTTAAAATATATAACCTCCAGTCTTTAAAGTTCCTTGGGGTTTTTTTGTTTGTTTGTAATTATCCATTTAAATGTCTATTGTCTGAAGGCAGAGTGGTAAGGGCTAAGCAATGGGGGTTAAGGGACCCATCCAGGGCCCCACAGCTGGGAAGTATATGAGACCAGATTTTAACCCAGGACCGCATGTCTTTAGGCCTGGCTCTCAGTTCTCTGAGCCACCCATTTGCCTCCCCAAAGTTAGCTGAGTCTTCTCCCTGACATGCAGGTGAAGTCAATAAAATTACCAGAACAGTCAAAAGGTATCCTTTTAAATAGCCCATTGCTTTTAAGTTCCTGTTTGAAAAGTCTGTTTCTTCTCCCTTCTTTTCTCCCTCCCCTCCTCTGATACCTCCTCCTGCCCCAGTCCACATGGCTAATCTTAGCCTAAGGGAAAATTACCCCCTTTGTTACCAGCCAGTTTTTGATCCTGAAGAAACTGGGTCTGCTACCAGCAACCTGGGTGATGAACCGACTGGGGTCGTGTGCCTGGGTCTGGGGCGCAGAAACAAGCAGGCAGCAGGGCCAGCGGATGGGTGCAGGCAGGAACACAGGCAGGTGAGGCCAGGAGCCAGAGCTGGAGCGGGTAGCCGGGGTGAGCAGGGCCAGGACCAGGACCAGGTGGGTGGCAAACAGGTCCAGAGCAGATGTCTGCAAGCCAGAGATCACAGGCAGGCAGGGCCGGGAGCCGGGAGGGCTGTGACCAGGTGATCGATATTGAATCAAGAAGGTCCAAAGTGGATGGCTGCCAGCAGGAACTGATCAAGATGGTTTTCTAAAAAAGCGTCTTGGAGAAACATGGCTTAAAAAAAATCTAGGCTAAAAAATTTGAGAAGTTCTCATCCAATCTAATGGTCACCAAAACTGTAACAGTTAAAATTTAGGAATTTGGGGAAACTAAGGCAGATAGAAATTAGTTTCTCTCTGCAAGGAGTATTATATTTTTATGAGGTTTATTAAAGATTAAGGATTAAAGAAAATACAGGATAAGCTAGGCCAGAGAGGCCTAGACAAGATAATCTCACATCATGGAAGAGACGCATCTGCTCCAAAACGGAAGTCCAAAAGACCCCTCAGTAGGCGGAGAACTCCTTTAAATAATCATTTGTATTCTTGCCCAGCCAAGAATTCAGTGTGATTACAAAGCACTCTGGGGAAGTGGAGCAAAGGATTCTGGGGATTGGAGTCCTGGATTCGATTCTATTTTTACAATATACAGGATAAGTCAAAGTTAATTTCAGAGGGAAGGTCCTTTAGTTAAGGGTGATCAGAAAAGCTTCTTGTTGAAGGTGAGATTTTATCTGAGACTTGAAAGAAAAAACGAAGGTGGGGGGAGGGGGCAGCCAGTGAAAAAAATGTCCTGAGTAAGGAAATGGAGTCTCTTGTGTGAGCAACAGAGAAGATCATAGACACAAGGAAAAGTGTAAGGAGACTAGAAAGGTAGCAGGGTAGATGGACTGGAATGGGAAGAGACTTGAGCCATGGATACCAACTATCAGGGTACTTCATTAATCCAAGGGTGAGGTGCTAAGGGCCTGTACCAGGGTGGTAATTTGTTAGTGGAAAGGGGGGGGGCACATATGAAAGATGCTGCACTGTAACCTTTAGGAAAAACCTTTGTATTACAGCTGTGGGAGAAACACATCCCTACTCTCTAGCTTTCATCAGTCTTCTGCCTTGGGACCAACACATAGCTTTGATTCTAAGACAGAAAGTAAGGATTAAAAAAAAAAAAAGAATCCTGCTGTCTATTTTCTGCTCTATGTACATGGCATTCCATCTCCTAACTCTGCCTTTCACATTTTGTCCCCCATACCTGAAATGTACCACTCTTGGGATTTCAGCTCAAATGCCACCATCTATAGGGAAGTTTTTTCTGAATCTTCTGATTGTTAATGTTCTCTTCCTTTTCAAATAATACCCTATTGACTTCTCTACTAATGGATTGTGTATGGGTACCTCAAGAACAGGAACTTTTTGTCAATTTTTTCTTTGTATCTCTAGTGATTAGCAAGGGCTACTTGCATATATGGGGGGGGGGACACTTAATAAAATGCTTATTGGATTGGAAGGAAGAGGTGAGGGTAATAGAGTAAATTAGGGAGAGAGTGAGATAGGAGAAGAGATTACTCATACAATGGAAATTGGAACGGTTCGAAGAGCAAAGACTCTTTCTCCCCCCTCACCAACCTGTGATCCTGTTCTTAAAATGGATTACCCTTGCTAAAAAAAAAAAAAGTGCAATCCTGCAATTACTAGGGGCTAAAACTTATGGAATTCAGCTTAAAAATGCCTCTTCCAAGAAGCCTTCCCTGACAATGACTCATAGCATTGTTGTCACCAGCCTGTCATCCTGCTGCTTCTGTGACTGTGCTCATATTATGGATGTATGCATGATTATTTATAAATCAATGGATATTGAAGTGGGATAAAGATCACCCTCAGTTCCTCCTTCCCCAAATAGTCTGTGATTTTTAAATATAGAATTTCCATGATACATTGTCTACATTCATTGCCACCACTTTATTACTTCTCCTTAACTTCTCAACTCTTAACAGTTTGGCTTCTGACTTCTTCATTCAACTGAAACCAAGCTTTCCAAAGGTTTTGAACAGCTTCTTTATTATTGCCAGATTGGATGGCTTTTGCTCAGCCCTCATTCTTCTTGATCTCTCTCTAGTACTTGACACTGCTGACCCACCCTTCTTCCTAAATGGTCTCTTTTCTGGGATTTCTTGATGCTCCTCTCTCATGATTCTCCTATTTGTCCATTCCCTCCTTAGTCTTCTTTCCTGGATTATCATTCATGTACTGACTCCTATGGCTTCAAGTCTTTTCCCCTTCTAATACATTTTCCACTGGATTTGAACCACTGAACCATTCCAAATGATTTCTCTAAAGCATAAATCTGAACCATGTCACCCTCTGTTCATATCCTTTCTCTCATTCTATGTAATTCAGTAAGGGGCAAGTTCCATTTTGATGGCCTTTATGGGGCTCCCCATTTCTACTGTGGATTTTGTTTATTGCTAAAAGTTACATTCTTAGGGTACAAGAATTTGCAGTGTGAGTAAACTTGTATCCTTTGTAGAGGATTAGCAAAGAGACTACTAAAGTAGAAGAGATTCTACATATAATTTCATCCCCATCCTTTTCTTCTCCAAATGTATTAATCTCTTTATGTGTTAATGTTGTTTTTATGGGAGTTGTGTGACTTTTGGATAGGAGAGAGTCAGAATGCTTGGTGCAAAGTAGAACAGTAAGGAGCAATTCTGGTGCCCAGGGCAAGCATAACCAAACATTATGGGGAGGGGAGTCAGCAAACCAGGATAGAAGAGACAAAGCCCTGTGAGGTGAGGGAAGATAGACATCCTGGGATACCCCAAAGCCACATACTGCCAGGCTAAGGAACAGGACAAAGGCTAGATGAAGGAGTATAAGTGCTGGCAACATTCAAAATTTTGATCTGATCAAAATTAAAACCCTGGGGGTGTTATACCTCTAGAAAGTTATGAGGAGATAATGTAAGAAGAACTTATTTATTTGACCTCAGATAGGTACCAAAGGTCCTCGGGACCATAAATTTCTGATCTGTGAAATGAGACATTGTACTAGACAATTGCTAAGGTCCCCTTTAGCCTTAGAACAGCATTCAAAGACTTGGCATACTTGGGGCAGAACTGGAGGGAATTGCTCCATTTTTCCCCTCTCCACCTCACCTGAGAATAATTTTTGCATGCCCCTCCCCTCCGTCCAGCAGCCCAATTGGAGCACTTCCTCCCTCCTCTCCACTCTCTGGGGTAATGGGGGGGGGGGGGCGGCTCCATAGGCAGCTTGAAGGTGCAATTTGGTCACTCAATTTCTAAAAGGTCTACCAACTCTGCCCATGACAAAAGAGCTGTGAAAAGCTCAGCTCTCCTTCTTACCGTATTACCTGGATGGCTGCTAGAGAAAGTATTCCTTGTGTGTTTGTTGTAATTGGAGGTCACCATTCAACTAATTAGAATCTGAAAGTAGGTTGGTTATGCCAGGTCCTTCATTGTTATACTATCCATTATAATGGAATTTCACCCATATGCTAATTTTTTCCTATTTTCTGTTGGTTTTCCTTGGTAGTATCTGCACCATAAAGAAGGACTGTATTGCTTCCCATTTTCATATTTTTTACATGTTAACAGTAATTAAAATATAATTGAAATCATGAGTTATTCTAATTATTGGCTTTATATAATGCATATTTAAACAGGGCATCAATAAATGTTTCCTTTTTAATATATCTAGAAACCAAATGCTGTTAGCATTTTAATTAAAGATAGATTAGTTAAAAAACAGCTTAATCATTCTGTCATCAAAGGATTTAGACCTTGTTAATAAGCTGTTGATAAATAGGTTTAAGCTACCCCAAATTTTAAATATGCAGATTTCCCGCCCCCCCCCAGACTTGTTAAATTGGGAAAGTGGAACAGCCTGTCTTTAGAATATTCTTCCATGTCCTTGTAATATTAATGGATGATGTGTGAATGATGGGAAAGCCTCCCCCAGCAGAGAGGCTTTGTCCTTGTCCTGTTTTCTAAACCCTGAACCACCACTGCATGCTTCTGGATCGGAGCAGGCACTCAGGTGTCTTCATCATCCAAGGGGCAAGACAGCCAAGACCTCAGGCTCTGCTGTCAGAAGTCACACCCCAGCACCCCAGCAAAAGGGTTTGGAAACCAGCTGGGGAGAGGGGGGAGATAAAGCCCATGCCTGGGCCCTCTATTTTTCTGCTTCCTCATGAATCATTTCCAGTTCATTCTCTCCTAGGACTTGGATGGTATTACAGACAGCAGCACCTCCTTGGCGCAGCTCCTCCTGGGTCTGGGCAGGCGTGTGCCATGGGCTCATTTGTCATCTTAAGTGGATATAGACTTTCAGTGCGATCAACAGCAATCTTGTCTTTCCTTCAGTGAAGTGTGACTAAAACAATGTTTGGAACATGTTCTGAAGGAAAAAGAGGAGGCTCATTAGAATAAGGTTGGGGTTTTTTTTTTTTTATCTAGCAATTTCAATTTAACTGTTGATGCATTGTCATAGGACACAACCAGACACAAATACAGACATAGCGATGACTACGATAATGATTAGAAGTGGGTTTGATTCTTGGCTTCAGATTAGTGATCTTTGCATTGCTCCACCTATTTATTACTTGCCTTCCTCCTGCATGATTGATTTGGTCTGAAATCTCTGTGGCTCCTACATGGCTTTGATCAGCATTTTCCATCAATGTTTTCAAGTAGGAGAAATCTTGTGGTTTCTAGGTTGTACTTTCCTGCCTTAAATTCTTTAAAGCCAACCTAGTTGTGTATAAGTCCAAGGCTCCACAGCTTTCTTTGTGGCTTTTTTTTTGGGGGGGGGTACCATTACTGAAACTGAATGATGGGAAATTCTGTTGGGACATAGAATTGAGATGAGTATGAGGATCATGGAAGTGATAGGAGTGGCCTGAGCCCAGGGACCAGGAAGGTTGTTTTGTACTGAATAAAGACAGCTACTCAGTAAATTTTTAAAGCTGATGAAATGATAGGCTTTGATAAAAAGGTTCATTGAAATTTTGCCTGTCTTGACAGAGTAAAACATATTTTTATAAGTTTTATTGATGCCTTTTGCTTTTAAATCATACCAGTTTCCAAATGTACCCCCACACAGGATAGTTTCCCTTGTAACAACACCAAAAATTCAACAAAACCAACCACTATAACAGAATTCTGTTAAATAGCATATGCAACATTCCATACCAGTGCCTTTTCCCAAACTCTCCCATTAAACAAAAAGGATACCTTTTCTATTTATTTCTTTCCATTTATTTGGTTATTGTTGCCTCTTCTTTTTAGCTCATTTATTTCTGAATCCATCCCTTCCCCTTCTCTTCTACCCAGCAAACCTTCTCTGTAATGAAGATTAGAAAAGAAAAATATCTTTTCCATACTACTCCTTCTCTCCTCTGATACTACCCTGATATAGGGTACCCTGTTATACCCTGGTAACCAGCTTGTGCCTAGACTATTACAGTAGCCTGCTGATTGTTCTACCTACTACAAGTCTCTCCCTCCCTCCAGTCCATTTTCCATTCAGTTGTCAAAGTGCTCTTCCTAAATCAGAAGATTTGACCCTGTCACCTTCTTTATTCAGTAGACTCCAGTGGCTCCTTCTTACCTCTAGGATCATATATAAAATCTATTTGTCATTCAAAGCAATTCATAATCTGCCCCCTATCACTATCTTCCCCATCTTCTTACACTTTAAACCGTCATATATATTTTGTAATCCAGTGACACATCCTTGTTGTTCCTTAAACAAGACACCAGTTGTCTTCAGCTCCAGCCATTTTCACTGGCTCTCCCTCTGGCTTACCTGACTTTCTTCAAGTACCAGCTAAAATCCTCCCTTCTACAAGAAATCTTTCCTAATCTCCTTTTATTTATACTAGTTCTTTCCTTGTTAATTATTTCCAGTTTTTCTTTGTCTTCTTTGTATGCATGTTTGTATTACATGTTGTCTTCCTCAGACCATGAAGTGCTCCTTGAAAGCAGGTACTATCTTTGATCTTCCTTTGTATTCCTAGGATTTGGTACAGTGCCCAGCACAAAATAAGTAGATGCTTGATATATGTTGACCAACTAGGTGACTGATAAAAAGAAAGAAAAATTTTAGCAAAGCTAATCATTTTAATGACATTTAACATATGCAGTATTCTATACTTGTAGTCTTCCACTTCTGCAGTGAAGGGAAAATGGTGTATATAGGACCTTTCTTTCTGACTTTGCCCTCCTTATGGTATTTACCTAGTAGTGGTTGGTAAGTGGTATCTCTGACTTACAGGGTATGGACATTTTTATTCCCCCTTTTTAGCCTTCTTCAAATTGCATTTCAGCATGACCAAACCAATTCATAGTTCCACCTTCAATGTATTGATATGCATATATTTTTATATTCAAAGCATGTACTTAGCCCTTCTATCATATTACCAAATTCAAAGTTGCGTTTGGACACTTAGGACATGGTATAGCAAACCCTTCTAGATAAGAAGTGGTATGGTTTGGTGGAAAGAACACTGAATTTGATATTGAAGCATTGAGACTGAATCCTGGCACTGATGCTTAATAACTACATGATATTGAGTATCACGTCACCTTTATGAGTCTCATTTATCTCTTCCATAAAATGAAAATAATACTTGGACAGCCAGGTGGCAGAATGGATAGAGCTCTGGCTCTGGAATCAGGAAGACTAGAATTCAAATCTGGTTTAAGACACTTACTAGACTAGTGAACCTGGGTAAGTCACTTAAATTCTGTCTGAGTTTCCTCATCTATAAAATTTGAATGATATTAGCATCTACCTCCTAGGGTCGTTATGAGGATCAAGTGAGATAATATCTGTTAAGAATTTTGCAAATGTTAAAGTGCTATCTAAATGCTAATTATTATTATTATTACTGTATTACAGGGGGGTTGTCTGAAATACCACCTCTATGACAGTGCAGTTGTAGGGAAAATGTCTTATAAACTTTAAAGTTCTGTAGAGTGATATGCTATTACTTTTGGTATTAGTTTGGAGGGGGAAGGATATTGTTCACCTTACACAGTAGTGACTGAACTGTATCGTTCACACACACACACACACACACACACACACACACACACACACACACACACCCCTCTCTCTCTCTTTCCCTTCCCATCTCTCCCTCTGACCCTCCCTCTCTCCCTCCTTTCTCCTTGGAGTACTAAACAGAAAAACTGTGAGGAAATGAGATCTGAGGGAGAACATCAATGTTAGAGGTAGTAAATATTTCATAGGAAGCTAGTCCTAATGGTATGAATCTGAAAGGGCGGAGCCACTTGAGATGTTTGGCCCAAAAGCTGTTTTGAGAGCAGGAGGAGAGTAGAAAGGCATTACTTGGTATTGTTATTAAGAAAATCATTAATGTGTAATGGAAGCTTTTTCTTTTTGAAATGTGACACATTTATGAAATATTATGCCAAGCATTAAAAAATGATGTTTTAAATATAGAATAATAATGAAATTGCCTCCCCCCACTACAGAAAAATCTAGAGAATTTCCATCATGTCATCAAAAGGATAGCTTAATGATTTATTTATTGATTCTAGTCACTGATATCTCCCACTCCCTCTTCTCTTTCAAATTTAGTGTTAGGGAGGCACATACTTACTGGGAAGTAGCAAATTATGTGGTGTTTTAATTCATTCCATTTTCAGAGAAGAGAATTATGGAGCAGAGCCATCCTGATACTGAGCCTTAGGAGACAACAAGGAATAGGATTCCCGGGAGTGGGTGGGCGTGCACATAGGTGGATTTTTATGATGCCAATCTGAGAGTTAAATGACTGGAACTAGCCAAGCAGAGCCTGATTACCCTAAAACATTCTTTCCTCTAATGACACAAAATTACAATGAACTATTAAAGCCTTGAACTATAAATTCAAAATTAAGGAAAGATTTGCATCTGTACATTGGTGGTGTTGAATTTAGACTCATTTAGAGCCACCCTTTTTCTACTCTTAAGAGCCACTTGATGAAACTGGGTAAAGATTCCTGAATGTTAATGTGATATCACTGCTATAGAACTGCCCTTAATACTTGAGCTGAGAGGCCATAGAGACACTGAGTTGGTAGGGCAGGAGAGTGGGAACAGGATCTGTTCCTCAACTAGCCTCCATAGTTATATTTTTTTTTATTTTGTACCTGTTTAGTAAGGGTATGAAATCAAACATTGCAAAGTAGTGTTTTTGTGTATCTCTCTCTACTGCAAGTATTTTCTTTTACAGTCCAGACCAGTGATTTTATCAGCCTAAGGAACTTCTGGTGGGAATCTGTTTTTTCATTAGAGTTGCCCAAGGAACTGAGAAATAAGTGATCTGGGTCACACAGCAAGTATGTAGCAGAGACAGGCCTTCAGGTTAGGTCTCCCTGACTCTGAGGCTTCCTGTATGCATTATGGCAAACAAAGGGAAGTCATTCCTTCTATCTCTGCTAATTTTTTTAGGCCAGCTGTCCCCTCATTTTAGATCTAAAGAAACTGAGGTTCAGGAAAAGATAGTGACCGGCCAACAACCCAAAGCAAGTTAGTGGTAGGACTGGGACAAGACTCGAGGACTCTGTACTCCCTGACCAGTAAGTACCCTTTCCACATGCGTGTTTCCTTGAAGAAGAGAAACCCGAGACATTATCATCATAAGGGCTCTCTTTCTGTACCTGTCATCACTAATACAACATCTGGCCCTTTCTGTTATCATGTCTGGGTAATCATTATGATTATGGGTAGGTCCCAAAGGCTATTGGAATGTCTCTTTGGAAGAAAATGAGCTTTCAGACATGCTCTTCTTTTTATTTTTAAATTTCATTTAATCTTTTTAAAACTTTTATTTTTTTCAATTACATGTGGAAATAATTTTTGACAATTGTTTTCTGACATTTTGCAATTCAGATTCTCCCTCTCTCCCTTTCTCCCTGCCCTCCCTCTAAGGCAGTAAAATAGTCTGTTAAAGGTTATATCAGAGCTTTCATGCAATACATATTTACATATTCTCCATGCTCTGACAAGACATATATCACATATATAATAAAAAAAAACTCATGATGGAAATAAAGTGAAAATGGCATACTTTGATCTGCCATTAGATTCCAACAGATCCTTCTTTGGCTTTGGATAGTATTTTTTATAATGAGTCACTTGGAGTTATCTTGGGACTTTGGTTTGCTGATAATAATTCAGTCCTTTACAGTTGATCATGGTACAATATTTCTGTTACCGTTATATACGGTTTTCCTTGTTCTGCTCATTTCACTTTATATCAGTTCATATGTCTTTCCAGTTTTTTCTGAACTCATCCTGTTTATCATTTCTTATGGCACAATAGTATTCCATTGCAGCCAGATGCCACAGCTTGTGCAGACATTCCTCAATTGATGGACACCCCATTCAGTTCCCAGTTCTTGACCACTACAGAGAGAGTTTCTAAAAATATTTTTTATGCCAGTAGGTCCTTTCCTCCATCTCTGATCTCTTTGGGATACAGAGCAAGTAGTAATATTATTGAGTCAAAGGGTATGTATTGTGAAGATGGGATTAACTCTCTCTTGTCCATTTTTAGATCTAATCACCAGAAGTGTATACACTCCACTTAATTCCTAAGTATGGGGAGGTCTGTGACCCATGTGTGCTATAATGGGTAACCAATCAAAAATGACTGACTGCCTGGGAGAGTTAATCCCATCTTCACAATCCCTCCCCCCATGATAATTTGGGAGACTAGTCTCCCCAATTGGTCATTTAACATAATCAGCTTATACCTCTAAAAATCTTTTAACTACAGGTGTATACAATATTGTACCTTCTAAAAGGAAACTACAATAGTTAGAGATAAGAGGGAAATCGAAGAGAAAGAAAACAAAACCAGTGTTTGCTAGGCACATTGACAAAAAGCCAATTAAGGGGCAGTCCCCTTTAGCATAAGAGTGTACATTCAAAATAAATGTGTTTCAACCCCCTTCAGTTCAATCAATTCAATCAAAGTTCATTCTGGATCTTCTGGGCAGGTAGAGTAGGTAATTACTCCAGCCCAGTTCGAACCAGGCAGGGCTTCAGAGGCCCTAGCAAAGGGGACCCAGAGGTAAATTAAACAATGGGTTTAGCCACAAGGACTCCTCCAAGACGAGGGGCCTCTCTGGAGGATAGTACCTCCAGAAAAACCAGTTAAGAGAGTTAGCCTTTTTCATTCACCAACATGGTAGTTCTAAGGGAAATTCCAAGAGTAGTCCAAGGTCCCCAGCCGGAGCTCTTCCAGGGCCAAGTTTGAAGGCAAAAGAGCTGGTCACTAGTCCATTAGTGGCCGTGTAATGTCCCTGAACAACTTGCAGGGATCCAGGAGAAAAAAAAAACACCATTCATAAGCAAAGGATAAACTATGGGAGTGGAAACACCGAGGAAAAGCAACTGCCTGAATACAGAGGTTGAGGGGACATGACAGAGGAGAGACTCTAAATGAACACTCTAATGCAAATACTATCAACAAAGCAATGGGTTCAAATCAAGAAAACATCTAATGCCCAGTGGATTTACGCGTCGGCTATGGGGGGTGGGGGGGAGGAAAAGAAAATGATCTATGTCTTTAACGAATAATGCTTGGAAATGATCAAATAAAATATATTTAAAAAAAAAAAAAGAAGTTCTTGTCACTTTTAAAGACCCTTCCTTTCATCACTTCCTGTGCCTTCCTTCCACTTGACATGGACCAGTTACAACTCTAGCTTTGCTTAGGACTGCCCAGAAGGCAATCAGTCATTTTTGATTTGTCACCCACTATAGCACACATGGGTCACAGACCTCCCCATACTTAAGGATAAATGAAATGTAGACACTTTTGCTGATTAAATCTAAAAATAGGCAGAGGAGAGTTAATTCCATCTTTACAGTATAGTTTTATGACCATTTGGGAGTGATTTCAGATTGCTCTCCAAAATGATTGCATCATTTCACAGCTCCACCAACAGTATATTAGTGTCCCATTTTCTAATCTGAGAAGTGTGAGGTGATATCTCAAAGTTATTTTAATTTACTTTTCTCTAATCATTAATGATTTGGAGCATTTTTCCCTATGACTATGGATAGTTTTAATTTTTTCATCTGAGAACCACCTGTTCAAATCCTTTGACCATTTTCCAGTTGGGGAATGCTTTGTATTCTTATAAATTTGACTCTCTTCTCTCTATATATTTGAGAAACAAGGCCTTTGTCAGAGATATTGGCTGTAACATTTTTTTCCAAATTTGTTGTTTCCCTTCTAATCTTGGTTGCATTCGTTTTGTTTGTTGATGTAATCATAATTATCAATTTCACTTTTCATTCTGTTTTCTATATCTTGTTTGGTCATAAATTCTTTCCTTACCCGTAAGTCTGACAGGTGAATTTTTCAATGTTCCCTTAATTTGTTTATTTCTAGGTCAAGTATCCATTTTGACTTTTTATTTTGGTGTATGGTGTGAGAGGTTGGTCTTTGCCTAGTTTTTGCCATGTTGTTTTCCAATATTCCCAGCATTTTTTGTCAAATAGTGAGTTGTGCTCTCAATGGTTTGATCTTTGGGCTTATTGAACACTAGGTTATTATGGTCATTTATTACTGTAGTGATTTCCTAAGTTAATTCCATTTATTCAATAATCTGTTTCTTAATCAGTACCAAATTATTTAGACGATTACTGCTTTATAGTGTAATTTGAAGTCTGGTATGGCTAGGCCTTCTCACTTTATATTTTTTTATTAATTACCTTGATATTCTTGACTTTTTTTGTCCTTCCATCTAAATTTTTTTTAGTATTTTTTGTAGTTCTTGGAAATAATCTTTTTATTGTTTTAAATATTTTATTTAAAAATTTTTCCCATGGTTACATGATTCTTATCTCCCTCCCCTCTTTCTTTCCTGCTCCCATAGTTGACAAGCAATTCCACTGGGTTATACATATATTAGCACTCAAAACCTATTTGGATATATATGTATACATATAGATATTATTTTATTTTATTTTATTTTATTTTTTAAACCCTAACTTCCATCCTAGAATCAATACTCTATATTGGTTCCAAGGCAGAAGAAGAGTAAGGGCTAGGCAATGAAAGTTAAGTGACTTGCCCAGAGGTCACACAGCTAGGAAGAGTCTGAGGCCAGATTTGAACTTAGGACCTCCCATCCCTAGGCCTGGCTCTCAAACCACTGAGCCACCCAGTTGCCCCCTGGAAATAATTTTTGAGTAGTTCAGACATATTTTTTGAAACGATTTGTTTGCCTCCTGGTTCACTGCTTTGTCATCTCTAAGAGTGCATCTTGATCCCTCTCCATGTCTTTGGAGCTTATTTTGACAGTGCCCCACAAAAGAACAACTTTAGCCCCTTAGAGAATGGAAATAATATTAGTGTCCCAGAACTCCAGTTTTGTATCACCAACTTGCAAAGAAGTAGTTCTTGATCTTAAGGAATTTAGTCTCTTACTTTCTCCTAGACTAGAGTAATTGATTTCTATTTGGCCCATTCTAGTTTTAATAGATTCATTTTCCTGGATAAAAATTATCACTTGCCCTTTTAAGCTACTTATTCTTTCAGTTCTTTCCTGCAGAGCTTTTATTTCCTTTTTCATCTTTTGCTTAATTTCTTCTATTGATCCTAAAAGTATTAGAGAGCCACTGGAGTTTGAGTAGGGGCAACTGTCATGCCATGCTCTCCCTTTTTTCTAGGATTCTCCATACAAAACATCCCTGGCTCTTTAGCTGTTCCTTATAGGGCATGAACACAAAGCCTTACAGCTTGCCCACTTGCCCATTCTCTCTGTCTGTGTTTCCTTTGATGTTATATCAAGAATCAAATCTGATTCTTCAAATATGATCTAAAGGCAGAATACAGCAAGGCTATTACCTTTATGACCAGGATTAGTTATGATCCTTAGCCCTCTCTTTAATACAGGGGAAACTTGCACCCACATTTTTGGTTGTTGTATACTATTGATCGATTAATCTAGTACCTAACCATCTTTTCCAGACTTATTGCTGTCTTGTCCTAACAATGTACCTGTTTACTCTTGTATGTTTTACATGTGCTCAGAGAGGGGTAATATCTCTGGTATGGAGGGCTTGTCGTGTCCTTCTAGGGCTGCTCTCCAGCCACTGACCCTCACCTGACACCCAGCTCTCACTTGTGGCTCCTAGTAGCTGCTAGCATGCTGCAGTGTCCACACCCCAGGCAACGGCTTCGACAGGCCGGCTAAACCTTGTGAGTGTAGCCATCAGGTTGACATCGACCCCTGGTGAACTAGGGCTTTGCTCACCCAGCATGTGAAGACTACTTCGGCGGAACAGGAGGAAGAAACCAACAAGAAGGTTCAACGGCTGAGATGGCGATGCAGCAAGGCACTGTGGAGTGCTTAGGGCGTGACGGAGCACAAAAGACAACACGGCCATCCAATGCAGCTGAGGAAGTCTCCAGGCGTAATGACTTTTCGTGCCAATGGACCCAGGCTTCCAACGCCGAGAGAGTGGGACTGTCTCTGTGCATCGACTTTTCCACTTAAATCTTCATGCACAGGTGTCTTTGTGCACAAAAACGCACAAAGATAATTGTCATCCTCGGTTCGAGAGACAACCAAACACCTTGATCCGAGAGAAAGTGTAAGAAACTCTCTTAATGCCTGAATTCAGGATTTGTGTTTTCAAATAATCCATGTGGATCCTGGCAAAATTGTCTCTCTAGTTTCAGCATCACTCCTGACTCTTACTGGTAGCCATTACTTTATCCTATGGGTTGTGCATTCCTGGTGAAAAGAGATATTAAAGGTCTTCCTTGTTTAGAGGCAAAAACTGAGATGCTGAAGAGGGACTAGCACCAAGTCAAGACTTTCTTCCTGATGTCATTATGATTGAAAGATTAATATCTGGTAGAGGAATTCATTCACAAGATCTTTCTAATTTACTTACTAAATCTGGGCTCTTATGTCCTATATTCAGATATATTATCTGAGCCTGGCTTTGTGGCAAGACTGCCTAAATCCAAACATACCACTGGTAATGTATACATAATTTAATTTGCGAATTAAACCTTTACTTAAATTGTATGACTTTAGAAATAGAAGTATATACAGAAACACAATCAGTTTTAAGTATTCAATACACAAGATCATGTATTTAAAGTTAGAAAAGGAATGTTGGGACTCATCTAGACCAGTCCACTTATTTCAGACGTCCAGATAGATTGAATATGAGCACAAGATAAAAGAAGTAGCAGATAGCAGTCAAGACTTTGCTTACACTTTCTAACTACAAATCCAGTATTTTCCTACTGTATACACACATAATTCTTCTACTTAAGAAGATGTCAAACTATGAATTTTTAGACCTAGCTCTTTTTGTTTCTTTGTTTGTTATACTACCATCTCCTTGAGAGTCAGCAAATATATTAAATATTAAGAAACTGCTTTAGGAAATATGTATAGAAGTATGGATTATTAAATAATCTGGTGTATATTAAAAGCACTAAACTTTTCTGCACACTTCCAGGGAACATCAAAGACTGAAGAAAAATAATACTTTATCCAGTAATCAGAATCACTATGCCCAATATAACCAAGCATCAGAATGAAAATAAAAGTTATATAATTATGTCTTTTGAAAATAAAAGTTATATAATTATGTCTTTTGAAAATAAAAGTTATATAATTATGTCTTTTAATGTATTAATTTAACACAAGATGAGCAACTTTGAATTTCTAATTATTTAATTGAAATGTCAACTATGTATGCCTTTCCTACATAATCCCTTAATTCTGAGAAAACAGACACTTTGCAAACTCATATCCCTACATATGGCAGTTGTCAACCATGTTTTCTCTCTAGTCTCACATTATCATTCAGTATATTGAATATTTCAAAGTAGATTACATAACATCTCAAACTCAGCAGGTCCAAAAATGGACTTATTGTCTTTCCCTAAAAAACTTCTCCTCAACTTGTCACTCCATATCTGATCAGTTGCCAAACCTTGCTGTTTCTACTTCCGTAACATCTCTCCACTAACACAATTATATTCTTAGTGTTCAGACCTTCATCACATCTTGCTTGGATTATTGAAACAAATTCCTAAGGGGTTTCCCCAACTAAAGTCTGTCATTACTCCAGTCCATTCTACACACTGCTGCCAAAGAAATTTTCCTGAAGCACAGGTATGGGACTCCCCTATTTAATCTACTTCAGTGACTTTTACTGCCTCTAGAATAAAATATAAACTCCGAGCCCTTTAGCTTTCAAACCCTTCACAACCCAGCTCCAACCTGCCTTTCCAGTTCCATTGGACATTACTCCTTATCACACACTCTTCCTTCTAGCCAAATCAGCCTTCTCTCTGTTTCCCACTCCATCTGTGATTTCTGTGCCTTTGCACCAACCATTTTTCATAACCTGCACTGTACTCTCTTTGTACCTCCACCTTACAGAGCCCCTTTAAGATAACCTCAAGCACCTTCTTCTATAGGAGAGCTTTCCTGATCCTCTCAACTACTACTGTCCTCTTGCCCAAAATACCTTATATTTAAGACTTTTATATATATTTGTATTTATTCACTTCATATTTATGCTGCATGTATTTATATGTATACTTGGGCTGTTTCCTATTAGAACTGAAGCTTCTTACAAGTAGGGACTCTTTTATTTTTTATACTTATATAAAGCTTCATATTGATTGATCCGTGGTTTGTTTGCCATTAGAAGTGGATTCCAAGCTCCAGCAAGTCTTGCCCACTGCAAATAAGGGTATTCGCCCTTCCTCTCAACATTGTCAGGCTAATTGTCATAGACTATGGTAGGTTTCTCTTCTGAGTCTTCCAAAAATCCTAGAACTTTGAAAGACAGGGACATATGAAGCAATTCCTAAGAAAATATGGCAAAAGGAAGGACAAATAGAACTCTATTACCTTATATACATACATATGTGTATATAAATTTAGAGTCCTAATAGAAGTAAAGGCCATGAGAAGGCAGGCTTCAAAAAAAAGGGGGGGGGGACATACTGTAAGAACTGAATTCCCTTCTTACTTTGAATTACTTATTTCCATGGAATGACAGAAGAGGCTGCCATTATCAACAGTTTTGGTGGCAAGTCTAGTCATGATGAGATAAGAATAAAATTCCTACGTGGAGCTTAAAGCGAACCTTTGGCTCAGGAAGTTGGGCCTCTCTTTTTTGAATGGTATATTTTCTTTTCAATAAAGTAAGAGTTCCTGGGTAGGGAGAGAATATCCATGGCATGGAAACAGCTCTGTAGTAGCAGAAAGAGCACTGGATTTGGAGACCAAGAACCTAAAGTTTGAGTTCTGTCCCTGCTCCTCATTAGTATGTAATCTTCAGTTAAATCACCTCTTCTCCCTGAGCTTCATTTTTCTTATCTCTGAAAAGTTAAGGTTGGACTAGATGATTCCTAAGTGCCTTTTCAGCTCTAAGTCCTCTGATTCTCTAATCCCATGTCTTCGCATAGAGATTTAATTGTGTCAATAATAGCTTACATTTATAGAGTAGATCATCCCAGTATCTGCCAGCATTGTCTCAGGAATGATGTGAAAAAGATGACCTTGTAATACTTTACACTTTTATAAATGCTTTCATATCAATTATTTTCATCTTTCAATAGTCTTGTAATATAGGAAAGACAGGAATGATTATCTCTTTCCCAGATGAAGAAACAAATATTAAAGAAATTGTTATTTGACCAAGTTAACTAGCGACAATTAAGAGCTCAGTTTTTCTTAATTCTACCCGTCATGTTATTTGCATTATATTATACTACCCTCTGATTAAGGCCCCTAGAGTCCCCTGAAAGAGGAGAGTTGCATTGGTCCCATATCATAATTTAGAAAACTGAGGCACAAAATAATACATAAAATGGAAAGGTACATCATCTTATCACTTGAAGTAGTTAATGAGGAAGTTCATGTGAAATATCCACTTTGATTTGGCCTTTAAATGAAAACACAGACAAATGGGGGGGGGGGGGAGATCAGCTTTAAAGCAGCCAAAGATAAGCTAGTCTGATACACACAAACTCCAGTTCTCTGGAGATGAAACCCATGTGGTCTTATGACCTATCCAAGGGGCCATGTTGGCCCCTCCGAAGAGAATCATGGAATTCTAGATTTAGTGTTGGAAGGAATCTCAAAAGCTAACTAGTTGAATCTCTTAATTTTATAAATAAGGAAAGTGAGACCCAAGGAGCTTAAGTGACTGCCCAGAGTCACTTAGGTAAAGACAGAAATAGGATTTGAACCCAAGACCTCTAACTTAAGAACTAGTTATATTTTCCCTGTCCCAAATCATGTAGCCCCAAAGATGAGTTCTGCAAGAGTTGTAGAAACTTGAACAACTTGTGATATGAGAGTTCTTAAAACAAATGGAAGAATTCTGAGATATATTATCTATCTTAGCTAAGGGCCCTTTATCTTTTCTACAGAGACCTAGAGCCCAGCCAAATTCTGTTAGTCCTAAGGGAAGCCCTGAATGGAAGTAAAACAAAACACATGTTCTGATGTCCACATGATAAACTCTGGGATGGGGAAAAATGAGAGAAATCCTTTTATTCACACAAGATTCCCTGGGTAGAGGCAAAATGAGCCAAATTCTGATGTTCCTAGGGGGAAAGGAACATGACCTAAAGAGGTATAGTCATGGAAAACCTCCAAGAGCGAACACAGTCCATGTAAACTCAGAGATTCTATTCTGGGCCTTGAGTTTCTGTACTAGAAACTGAGAAGACATGGTCCCTAACCTCAGGAAGCTGATTGACAAAACCAATATGCATGAAATAGCTAGAAAACAGCATCAGATAATATTCATTCACTAATCACTTATTAAGCACCTCCTATTTGTAAGTTATGTAGCTAAGGTAACTCCAGTTGTACCTATTTAAGCAAATTTTTGATGCATAAAATGAGAAATGTGTAAAAGAACAAATTTCAAACTAGAATTTTGTATAGAAATTTAACTGATGTACTAGGAGAGCCTAGAAACTACCTCAGCTAGCCAGCACCTGCTGTCCTTGCTAAATGAAGCACAACAGTAGAGCTTGGTACTGATTTTAGAATGTAAACTTATTTTTAAGAAGATTATAAGCAGCACCACCTTGTAGAGTAGCAAGAAACAATGGAGAGAAATGCAATTTTACAGAAAGGTGACAAAGAGACCAAACCACCAGATCACCCCGAGAGCATTTAAAAGTAAAACTGAAAAAATGGAAAAGATCTGCCAAGATGCTATAGTATACTCTTTTCTCCTTTAGTCACAGTAGAGCCACTGTAATTATACTCTTAACCTCTCACTCCCTAATGTGCTACAAGAGAACATAGAATTAATACAAAAGAAAACAAAGATGGGAGGATCCCTGGACTAACTAGATGAAGCATACACAGGAGATCTGTGCTACAGGCCATTCAGTTTTGAGGGCATGTGGCCAGAGTAAGGAATAACCATTAAATAGAATGTTTGGTTACCTAGAAATCTCATAGTTCCCTTCATATGTTAGGTGGACCCACTGTAGAGGATTTACAGGAGAATGCAACATGAGCCACACAGGATGAAGAGGCATAAATGGGGTTAAATCTGTACCAGTGGAGACTGTCTACATCAGTTAGGTTACAGGTCTGTTAAAGGAGGTGTCAAAGAACTGGAGACTTTTAAGGGCTGTAGAAATTAAAAAAAAAAAAAGGTTATTGTATTAACAGTAATATTAACTGACATAATATTTTAAAGTTTTCAAAGCATTTGACATCTCATAAGTTGTTCACAAACACCTACAGTACTTACCCGGTGAAGTCAATGCTTCAGGCATTATTATCTCCATTTTACAAAACAGAAAATTGTAGCTTCCATTACTTAACAGATACGTGATCCAAGGATGTGAGCAAACAATTTTAAAAAGAAAAAGCATGGATTGTAAACAACTGTAACATGCTCTAAATCATTTATACCAAGATAAATACAAACCAAAACAACTTTTATGTCTCACTTCACCCACTGCAAATTGGCAAAGATGCCCAAAAAAGGAAAAAGTCTGTGTTGGAGAGGCTGTGGAAAGACAGGTACACAGGAAGATGCAATTAGTAAAAGTTGTAAATTGATTCCACTGTTCTGGATATCAATTTGGAATTTCATAAAAATTACTATTAAACTGTTTATAACCTTAGACCAGCAATCCCATTGCTAGTGTAAAAAGGAATTTTAAAATTTCTTTAATTATTAAATGGGGAACCTGAAGGTCCTCTCACCATAGAGATGAACCAGCCCACCGTGACAGGAAGGAGAAAACATAGAGACAGGAAGTAAGGTAGGAAACGGAGATAAAAGGCTGCCAGTAGCATTTGGTCGGTTTGTCGGTTGCAGACAATTAGGACTGGCAGTAGTGGGGAAGTTGGCTGCTTGGTGTGAGTTGGTGGTTGGTTGCTGGAATATAAAAGGCAGGCCTGAGCTTACCGAGAGGGTTTGGGGCTTTAGCCTTTAGAGGGCTTTTTGGCTTTTGGTTTGGGCTGTTAGGGTTGTTGTTGTTGTTTTTTGTTTGTTTGTTTTTTCCCATTCTTTCTTTCTTGATCTTTTTGGGAAGTGGCTGGTCTTTGACAGACCCAATTGGGGTTGGATTGAACACTGATTGGGTTGGTTTTGATTGGGCTGGATTGGAACATTGTGGGGTGGTTCTTATTCGTGGTAGTTGTAGGCAACTATAGGTAGTGTAACAGTTAAATTAGTTTCTTGTAATAAAAGTATTGTATTTTTATGAGATTTATTAATGGTTATTAGAAATCAAGGATACAAAATAATAAGCCATGTGCCCAGGGCACGATTAGCCCATTCACGGCCTACTTAAAACATTTTGCAATCTCTGAGTAGAGGAAGAGAGAGAAGTAGGCGTTACAGCCAGTTTAAATACAAATTGTGATCTCGATCACCTGGGGATCTCAGGTGAGATTATAGGGAATTCTGGGAAGTACCAAGGACTTCTGGGGATTGAAGTCTGGGGTTCAAATCTCCATTTTTACAGTAGATATAATCAGATTTAGGTAGTAATTATAGGTAGTTATAGGATAACTAGTATAGACATTAGGAAATTTTCTTTACCTCTTTACTGTATTTCTCTCCTTTACTATATTCATTTTACTATATTCTTTTACTATCTCTATTTTAATTAAACTAAATTGTTAATTGTTAAAAGCTGCTAGAAGTTTTCTTTTCCCTGGCTTAAAGGAATAATATTAATTTACAACTCTACTATATTCTCATTAAAACTTAAATTATTAAAAGCTGCTCCCTTATTTTGTCAAAACCCCCATTTTAACCCTTACACTAGGCTCAAGAAAGGCAAAGGCCAAGGTCTAAAATATATTAAAATATGTAGAATAGCACTTTCTATAATAGCAAAGAACTGGAAACAAATTGAATGCCCATCAGTTAGGAATGATTGAATACCCATTATAATATTTTGAGTGAAAAGATCCCAGAAGGAAGCCCAACTCTGAATAAACAAAAAACTACTCATATTCCCAGAGAACAGATAAGGAACTGTACCTCCCTATTCTCAGAGAGGCAGGGGCTTACCAGGACAGCATGATATATACATTATCAAATGAAATCCCTATTTGGGGTAGTTTGTTTAATTGATTTTCTTTGTTACAAGAAAGAATTCAATTCCAGGGAGCACTAGGAAAGGAAGTCTCTTTCCAGAAATGACTCATGTTAAAAAAGAAAATAAAACCTTTTTTTTTTTAAGAGAAAAGAGATAAAAAGATTTAGGGGCAAGGGGTGCATAGGTCAATGAAACTCCTAACAGTCAGAATAATGGATTTGGAGTCAGAGGACCCGAGTTCAAATCCAGAATCTCCTACTTCCTACCTATGTGACCTTGCAAAAGTAATTTATTCTCTCTGAACCTCAGTTTCTTTATCTGTAAAATGAGGGAGTTGGACTAAATAACAAGTTCTAAATACGTGATCACTGTAAGTGTCTGAAGTGGTTCTCAAACTTTCGTCTCATGAAGCCTAAGTCCAGCACACCTTCCACCCAACCATGCTGCCTCAGCTTCTCAGAGAAATCAGGGAAGACTTTATGGAAGAGGTGTAAAGGCCTGGAAATGGAAATGGGGAGAGCAGAGGTGGGATAACCATCAGCTTCATATAAATAGTTGGCTTGTATAAGAGAACAATGGGATATATCACAGGCAAGGTGGGTTGAGAGCTAGTGAGGGCATTGAATGCCAGACTAAGGAATTTGAACTTTCTTCAGCACCAATATCAAGCCTTTGGAGGATTTTGAGCAGAAATTTGCTCTTGAAGAGTGTCAAGTATTGAGTAGAAAGGGGAGATCCTGGAAATAAGGAATGCCTGTTAGTTGGGTATTATTGTAGATAAGGCAGAATAATCATAGGAATGGAGAGGAGAGTACAGATGTAAATGGTGTTGGGAATGCCTTAAAAGCTTTGTGTTTTCTCAAATAGCAAGTGTCAACATTGTACTCTTTTAATGCAATAAAGTAAGATCTGGGTTTTGCAGGTCATCTGTGTTTTGGGTTGTTTTTTTTTTTATGTTTTTGCTTTTTCTAAAAGCTTTAAATTAGTCCTTTGGTGAGCTGTGATAACGGTTGCATGATGAACTCACGTAAATGTTGCCGACTTCTCAAAAATTACTTTTGAGCTTTTATGCTAGTTCTAATTTTGCCACCTTTTCTCCAAAAATCACCATTCTTGCTGCTTGATAGCATTAGTGACTACAGAGTTGAGGAATAGAGACACTGAAAATCAGCAGAGCTAGTTTGCCAAGTTTTTATCCTTTCCTGCATCCCTGAAACATTACTCGGGGACCACCCTGCTGTTAACCCTACTTGTGCCCAAGCTTGTGTCTCTAGGAGCATTAAGAGGAAGAAATTTCCAGTCATTTGGACTGACCCAGACCATTAGTGATGAAGGACATTTCTTTTGTCTTTTTCTTCCTGATTGTACATCCTACTCACCCCAGCAGAAAGGAATAAGGACTGCAAGAGACTTGAACCATTCCTTTGTAATTCAAAGATAATATAAATCATGACTTCCAATTCAAAGTAAAAGAAATTCTCCTACTTCTGCCAACTCCACTTATAAAAACATTTCCTCTGAGTTTGGCACAAAAATCCTTCTAACTGCTGCTGTTTCCAATTTATACTAGAAAACCACCTGCTTGCATTCAAGGTGAGTCTCAAGGGTTCTGTTTAAAGAACAATATTTTTGAAATATGAAAAGGTTTCTCCCTTATTAAGTGGAATCTTGCTCAAAGGTATATTGCTTTTATTATATAGCTACTTCAGGTAATTTATAACATGTCTGGAAAAATATTTATTAAAAACTAAACAGCAAATCAAATAAGTATTTCACAATGCAGAGTGAATCTCTAGGTTTATAGATAGGGTTGGCAGCATAATAGTAATTCACTCACATTGCCCTCTCCCTTCCCTTCCCATCTTCCTCCTAATGTGGGCAAAGCCAAGAAGGATCTGAAGTATTTCTGGAGAGAAGGTTTCTGGACTTACATTTCTTCTAAGACTGAAAGATAGGTATGAAGATAGTGGGTTAAAAATTCTCTTTCTGGAAATATATGCATTTATCCTTGTAGCTTGTAATTGTTCCAGAAGGCAGCTTTTTTTTCCTGGTGAATAATTCCAAAGTTCCTATCTTGTATTGAATTGAAATTGCCCATCAAACAAACTGCTACGTGATAATAGGAATCCACAGCAGGAACCCCAAACCTCATAGAGCTGCTAAGTTCTGATATTTGGGCATGTACATTTTGACTTTTTTTTTTTTTAAGCAGTCCCCAACCCTGAAGCTGTGGGAATCCAGGCTATCTCTTTTCAACGGAAAAGAGTCTGGAATCAGTTAAAATCCTGCTCCAGATGCACACAGTCTGACTAAGCCTGCTGATTGATTCTAAACACCTTTTAGCCTCCCAGCTAGAATGTCCATCTGCCCCATTGCTTTCATTCCTCTTCCTTGTGGATGCTCTCATTATGCTCCAAGGCAGTTCCCCTAGAGGAGTGTGTGGTGGCCATGACAGAAAATCCCTGGCAAATATTTGCCAGAACATGGAGGAAAGGCAAGGAAAGGGCCATTTCTGACATTTCTCCTATGTGCCACAATATAAATTCATGTCTGTGAATGTGCAAACACACCTTCTACCATTACTTCTCTGGTTTAACCTTCAAACTTGAATGAGATAATATATGTCAAGCACCTTGCTATCTTTAAAGCAGTTTTATGTTATATTAATAAATAGTATTGTTATTAAGCAGTTATGATCCAACCTCAAGAGAAGATTTTTGAAAAATTAGCAGTTCACCGTAATAAGAGACAGTTTCTCAGTCACTACTAATCTTAGCCAATGACAATATATAATATATAGACCATGGGACGCCATGCTAGGACAAAATTCACAGTTAATGGTTTTCCCTGGAACTATTTTTTTTTTGTTCTATCTTTTAGAACCCTAGCTTCCTCCAAGTTATTGTGGGAATTGAGCTCTTCCCAGGCATCTCTGTTTGGTAGATCCTCATTAAACCGCGCGCGCACACACACACACACACACTACCTACCTACCTATCATTATTATTTTTGAGTTCTAATAGATAAACTCATCACTCATCTTTCTCATAAATTAATTTTATGTTCCTCATTACTCTAAGCACAGATTTCCTCAGTTTACTCAAAAATCATCATTTACTCAGTTGATGGTCTTCTGACCTATGTAATGAGCACACCCTCATGTGACAGGAAGAACTTCAGAATGATAGTCCAGGCATACATACTGAACCCCGGCGATACTAAGTCTTCACAAATAAGTTCCCTACTTATATTATTCTCTATTCTGAGACCCTTAAGCAACTAGTATAATTGTGGACCACAAAAAATACCCCAAGGAACACATTACATCCTTCTGTTACCTTTCTGGTAATAAGGAAGTATTTTAGCATAGTACAGGCAGTCATACAAAGTAAGAGACCCCTTTAAACTCAGAGACTGAGACTGTGCTATCTTAATGGAAAGTAATCCTATCCTGTTTCTTTTATATCCTCTCTTGTACTTCTTGTCCAGTGATAAAGTTGTAAGGTCCAAGGTCAACACCAGGAGAGAGGCTGCAGATGCTGCCACCCACCTCAACAGTGCAGTTGCTCTACCATCACTGTTATTTGAACATCTGGAAACTTTTTTTTTCTTAGTCTGTGGCTCTACCTAATTCAGTTTTCATGTGACTGAGTTATTTGGGGGCTATTGAGTAGGCATAGGCTTCCCAGATTTCTGCTGTTTTCCAGCTAACTCACCCCTACTAAAGGTTGTCCCGGGAAGTGAATAAAGAACAGCGATTTATGAATAAGATTCCAGAAGATCAGTGGAGAAATGGATGGGCAAACCATATTTGCTGGATTATCCATGAATATTAGCTATCCAAATCATCTTTGAACCCATTTAGTAGATGCATAAAATTTGGCTTAACTTTGAGCTGTATTATGTTATTGTACATGTAACAAAGCCATCATTAAATCCACAAATACTCATTAAGCATTTGTATACCAGGTGTGCAGAGAACCTGGCTTTACTTCTGTCTTTGGCCTTGAGCATATCCTGCTTCTCTAAATCTTCATTTTTCTAGTATATAAAATGGTAATAGAAATGATGAACATTTCAGCATTCTTACCTACCTTCCAGGAATGTGTCACAATTTTATTTTATATGACCTTATTCTTAATCATTTGTATTACTCCATTATTCCTTCTTCTCTAGTAGAGAAAAAGTAGGGTCATGTATGAGATGTTGGTCTTCTCTGCATTTCCCACAAGCTACACATGGCTTTTGGACTTCCTTGAAATTCCCCATCATGCCTCCCCCCACTCCTTTTTTAGCTTAATTTAGCTTAGTGTCTTCTTCCCCTTTTGATTGTAGGTTCTTTGAGAACAGTGACTGCCTTTGTTTTTATTTATATTTGTATCCCCATCACTTAACACAGAACCTGGCACATAGTAGGAATTTAAATAAATGCTTATTGACTGACTGCTAAGAACTGTTCTCAGACCTGATTCTTGCTTTGTAGTCGCCATATATTAGCCTTATTGGATTCCCAAAGAAAATCTAACTTTTCCTTTGGTTCAGAGAGAGTCCATTGTAAAAACTTTCATAGGGATATCTGCAGAAACATCTGGCTGTCTGCTCTCTTCCTCTCAAAAACCCTTTTCATTTTTTCTCCCATCTTCAAAGCCTTTTTTCCTTCCCTTCAGTTTGGTGAAAATGGACCCACATAAATCTATTCTTATCCCCAAAAGGTGGTGGGGGCAGAGTGCCTGAGAGAGACTCTTCTTCCAGGAACATCTATTGTCTGCTTAAAGAAAGCATCGAGTCCCAGAGACAGTGACTGGATCTGTGGAGCTTTCTTAATGTCCACTTGCTAAAGGATGAAGAACACCTTGATTGTATGTGTCAGAGAAATGAGGGGATTTCATTATCCTCTCCCTGACAATGTCTGAAATAGAGGTTTCTTTAAAAGGTGGGAAAATAAGAACCTGCACAACACTTTTTGCTTTGTTCTTCCTTGTAAGCCAAAACATGTTGTTTTAAAAAGCATTTAAGTACAACTTCATGTAGTTTGGCTTGTCACAAAAGCTTTGCAGAATGGGTTGTAGTTGTCATCTAGACTTACTAATACCTATGAGTATAATACTTCCTTTTCTAGGCCTCTATTTTATTTTCCATGCAGTGTGGGGGCAGAAGGGTTTGAGCTGCTTCCTGGATCTCTCAGATTCTTTCTGTCTTTGACTTGGTTCTATGGTTCTATGACATGGTTCTATGACTTTTGATCTTTGTACCCAGGCACCTGACCTTATCATCCTCTACCCTACCACACTCTCCACATCTGCTTAAAGAAGGACATCCATGTTTCTATGTTGGGAATGTAACCCTTATTAATCCAAAAAGATCTAATTCCTAAGTCAGAAATTTTCAATTGTGTGCATGTGGGTCTACAGGTCTGTATATTTAACTGGAAAAGCAAATCTGCCAAAAGTTTTGTGGGCCACAGCAAATCTGGCTGTAGTATAGGAGCTATCAAAATGAGATTGTTGAAGAAATCCCCCTGGCTCGAGGGGAGTCAAGAGAGTGACTCTGGGAGCTCCCAGAACTCTCTGCTGGCTATCACCTTTCTCAAGATCTGTCTCTGGGTCCTAAAATCATCAATGGATGAGAAATTTTAAGTGAAGATTATAGAAATATGGGGGGGGTGCTTAGAGAAGATGATGTTTAGGGGCTTGGGGTAGTAAAGTCAATGGGAAATAGTTTGAAGACATTGTGAAAGCAGCTCACTTTTATTTTTATGCCAGTGAGACCCTCTTTGGACACAGACTTTATGTCCCTCTATCATGGTTGAATCCAGGAGCTCACTGGTACCTAGTGGTGAAAGAAAAAGGATGCTCTAATTGTGGTGGCAGTTTCTTTCACACAGACACACAGAGAGACCCACCCATCCCACCCCCCTCCCCTCAGAACTAGGAAAAAAAAAGATTTAAAACAGAATAAGAACCTGCAGTTCAATTTTCAGTAAATTCAAGCATTTTAAGTACAGATTGAACTCTCAGCATGAGTTGTACCACCAAGTAGTTTTAGCTCTTGCTTTAAGGTAATATGAAATTGTCAACATAGTCAATAAAATGAATCCAGCGCTTGGGTGCAATTTGTAGGTGAAGATGGAGTCTTTCATTTGCTTAATGCACCTATAAACTGACTTTTAATCCAAAATTACTTTAAAAATACAATAAAAATGAGAAAGAAACCATGGTACAGTGTGCCAGTTATCTCTGTAAAGGGATTATACCTGTAAGGAAAGCCAGGATCTTTATTATTCCTTTATTGTGAGGAAGAGAAAACCAAATTCACCCCAAAACTCCATTGTTAGTCAATCCTTTCTCAGCCTGGCACCACTTTCTCAATTACCATCACTTATTAATATGCACTTATGTTAATCACTACACTGGTCATATTTCATGTCATTTAAGAAGTCCGTCGCTCTTGATTAAAGAATTAAGTTGTCTCTTTTTCCCAGGGATGCTTCAAAGAGCCAGTCATTTCTTAATTGGCTATAATGCCCCTGAATGACCATATTCTGATTTACCTGGTTTTTTTGGTCAACTGAATGCTAACCAGAAACTTGTTTTTAAAACAAGAAAGCTAACATTTATACATACTTAACCTCATAACAACCTTGTGTAGGTGCTATTATCATCCTTATTTTATAGATGAGAAAACTGAAGCTGACTTGCCCAACTGAGGTCACATTGATGCTAAGTGTATGATGATAGATTCAAGCTTAGGTCTTCCTGACAGCCAGTCTGCTACAACTTATAAAAAGTCCTATCCACTACATCATTGAGTCAGGCTGTATTGAAACCATCTGGGACCACTATTTTCCATAGTATGGGGAACCTTTCTCTGACAAAGGGCCTTAAAATACCTGTTCTGAACATCCACACCCAGTGTGCAATGAGGCTCAGTATGGAGGGACTTAACTGGACACCGAGTTCAGAATCTTTTGTGTTGTCATTGGCTTATTTGTTCTTAAACAAAGGTTCTTTATCTGCTGGTTGTCTCATTTTTTAAATTGAAGAGCTGATGAAATTCTAGTTAGTTTTGAATTCTAACTAGTTGAGACCTAGAATTTGGTAAAGAATTGTTAAACTAAATTGCTCCATCAGTTAACTGAGGTTTTATTCTGTAAAGAACACAGGATTTCTTCTATTTCTCCATCTGGGAAATGTTCCCCCACCCCTACCCTGGTGGGCCTATGTGACAGAATTGCCTTTTGGAGCCTTCACTTAGAAAGGGCCAGACTCATCTTGGTTGTGATGTTTTTGTTTTCTTTGTCTGAATTTTCTGCGCTTGTATTACTGCTAAAGACTGAGAGGAAGGGGGAGGACAGACTGTTGCTGCTTCATGGCTGAAAGAACTGCTTGTATTTTAGCCTAGAATATGTAATCAGCTCAGGAGGGGAGGGAGGATGCCAGATTTCCCTGTTTCTCTCTATCACTGCTGTGGAAAGACTTCTTTCCTGTGACTCCTGTTTTCTCCAGTCACTGTAGATGGCTACCTAAATCCTTTGTTGCCACCCTCCATCCATGAAATATTTTACTCACAGACACCTAATTATCAAGCTGGGGTTTATAAAGCAAGTCTGAAAGCCATTTGAATATAGTATAACCATTCCTGCATAATAACTATGTAATATATAATCATAATAATTATACATAATTTGTGTTTACAGTGCCTGAAAGATTAAACTCCTCCATACAGACATTTTCTAAAAACAGACCTAGGATTTGCCGATTACTGTGATTATTTAGCATGTACATCGCGTTTTCTATTTTGAAAACTGCTGCAGTCACTTATATTAGTCATGCCTTATAAGAACCCAGACTGGGGGAGGGAGGCTGCAGCCTTTCAGGAAGATGAGATATGGAGACTTCAATGCTTTTTGCTCGATGACCAAGCTGAACTGAGAGTTCCTAGCCCTCTGGTTTTCCCCACTGAACTATCTTACTGTCAGGAAAATGCTATAGACAGTAAGTAGCAGTATGGACTTTGGAGAGCTCTCCTGGAGACCAGCATTCTCTCAATTCCTTGGGCTTGTATGTTCTACCCCAAGTAGTCCAGACCATCACCTTTAGTCAAGGCAGAGGAGTATTGAGGACTCGACACTATTATTCTCTTCTGAAATTCTAGAGACCTGCTCTGGGTTATTGGTTTCTTCCAGAAGAACTAGAATGCTTTTGACCTGCAGAAATTCTCTAAGAGATTCAGGAATAAAAAGAGTTGGGAATCATTCAGTTTAATCAAGTATGGTTTTGCCCAAAAGATGGAGATTCTGCTCTAGCATATATGAATCCACACCAAGCCCCCACCATCTCAGCTTCAGTCAGGGGCACTGAATGATAATTCACATTGGAGTTATGGCGAAAAGACTCACTGAGAGCATTGCATTGCCCTGCTTGGAGGGTGTCTGCAATATTGTCTGTCCTGGGCTCTGGAGCCCCAGAGAGAGATTACAAATCAGTGTCTTTGGAGTTTCTAATATAATATCTTTCCTGTTTCTAACCAAAACGCTATGTCTGAGAGAACCCTGGACCAAGCTCACACTGACTACTAGGCTTCTGCCTTGCAGTCAGACCTCTTCATCAGGCCTCTTCCAGAAAACCTGTGGCTACCCTGATAGATGCCAGTCTTCCTTTATGAGAAGAAAAGCAGGAAAGGGGAGGGAATAAACATTTATATAGCACCTTCCATGTGCCAGGCACTGTGCGAAGTACTTTACAAATAATCTCTCATTTGATCCTCACACTAAGCCTGCTAGGTAGGTGGCATCATTATCCCCACTTTATAGTTATGAAAACTGAGGCCAACAGAAGTTAAGTTCCTTACCTAGGGCCACATAGCTAGTAAGTGTCTGAGGCTGAATTTGAATTGAATCTTCCTGTCTGCAGGCCCAGCTCTACATTGACTGTGTCTCCTAGTTGTTTGCAAGAATACCTATAGAACTCATTATCTCTTCCCTTTATGGTACTTAACCTTCAACCTTCCTGGTATTGTAACTTATCCACGTGTTTGTGTGGTTGTCTATACTTAATCTACTAGCCTAGGCAGCTGCTTCTTAGAACTTCTCCTTCCACCATCCAAAAGGATGATGTTTAATTGGATAAATGTTTATTAAGCACCGGCCATGTGCAAGTTATTGTACCAAATGTTGGGGATATGAAGAAGAAAAGAGAAACTACATTCTACTAGGAACAAAAAGTGCATAGGAATATATAAGATCATAAGAGGTGAGGAGGGCAAAAGCTTTTATGACCTGTGTGTATTAGGGAACACTTCACAAAGGAAGGAGGCAACTAAGCTGAACTTTGAAAGAATATAAAAATAAATTCTGAGATGTGGAAATGAGGAGCCTTTCCAGGTTCCCTCTGACTGCTAATACCTCTAACAACCTTGATATTGCCTTTATTTTGTATTCTGTATATACTTACATGTGTATATGTGATCCCCCCTAATAGAATGGAAGCTCCTTGAGGACAGGGATTGTTTCATTTTTATTTCTGTATTCCCAGCACCTAACTAAGTCTCTGGCCCATAGAAGTTCCTTAATAATTGCTTATTTGGCAATAGATTGACCTCTTGACTACTGTGTTATCCTAGGGATCCTTTCCTAGGTAGGGATGAGACCAGATGACTACTTCCAACTCAGAATTCTATAATTCTATGAGATCAGTAGGGAGTGTGCATGTCTCCCTAGCTAATCTTTAACATTCCCTGAGAACAGGGAGAAGAACAATGTCTTGATTTTCTTTGTCTTCTCCCTTAGTACCTAGCCCAGGTTTAGGCACATAAAAGTTGCTTAATGTCATTTAATGGAAAGCTTTTCCAGGAACCTAGGGTAGAATTTCACTGTTTATTCCTTTCTAGAGTGGGGAGAAAAAGGCTTTGACCCAAGCCCAGCCTGTGGGAGAGTGTCCTGTTTATTCCCTAGTTCCTTTCTCAGCATCTTCTTGGAAATGAAGGTTAGATTTGTGACTTCAAGAATTGAGAAAGAAGCATGCCTTCCACCTTTTATCAGAAGGGATACAGAATGACCCTCAAATGTGTCCAATGTGTTGATTTGTTTCCTTAACTCTGTTTCCTAAAAGGGCAAAGTTTGTTGGAGGAAGAATCACTGAGAAGTGACAACAATATTTAAAAAATCAATAAAATATATTTTTAAAAAAGCAATAGCAAGGATATTCATTACCAGTTTGATAATTTCTTCCATAAAATCACAATGAAGCAGCATGTTTGCTTGTGCTTTTAAAAAAGATAGAAATAGATATAGGAAGGATAGAGGGCCTACAGGAACTTTCTAATTTATCATCTGCCTTCTAAAGAAAGAACCACCCCCTTCCCTTTCTTTCTGTTTCCCTCCTTCCTTCTCTCTCTCTGTCTTCTCCTTCCTTCTCCCTCTTTTTTCCCCAAACCCTTTCCTTTTTCTCTCTCCTCCTTCCCCTCCCCTTGCATTCTCTCTTTTCTTCTTCTCTCCCTCTTGTCTCTCCCTTCTGTCTCTCTTCTCCTTTTCCCTCCTTCCATGGGCCACCTCTTTGTAGGTTGGAACAGGCTTATTTTTCTTATTCACATGATCCTAGACCTTATACCCAGAAGGGAGCTGCCACTAGTGTCAGAGAAGAGAGTGCAAAAGGTGCCAGAGAAAGAGAAGTCTTCCCTTAATTTACTCCTCATTCTCTAGAAAAGCTCTAGTGTCCTCTCTCCCTTTGTTTGGTAGCAGGGCTTGCTGTTAACCAGTCTGACAGGAGTGAATCACTGTGTTATTTGGACCAGCAATAAAATGTTTGTTACTGCTCATTGTTTTATTGTTAAGTAATTTCTTAGATGCCTTTTGAAAGATGTACATTCCCATCTCTGGCCTGGTATAACCAGAGGACAGAATCATGATACTTGTAAACTTTAATAAGTATGACAATCACTCTTTTAGTAAAACATACATTTTAATATGAAAATAATAAGTTTTCTAAATTTTTTAGCATTTAAAGAGAATTGGTTGCCAAAGAGTCTGTTTCCCAATGAAGAAAGGGATCCCCCCTAGGCCAGTCTCTGAAAACCCCTAATCTGGCATTAATTGGGTTTTATGGGCATCTGCCTGTAAAGCTCTTCCAACTGCTTTGATGGTGCAGGTTTGGTAAGATAGAAATAGATGCTCCCAGGGCTTCTGAGGCAAAACAGCTCCTCCAACAGGAAGCTGCTGCTAGACCCAGCAGCATCTCTGGAAGGGAGGAGTGTGATGTTGGGCTGGGGATGCTTTGACTTCTTTCTAAACTGAATTGGTGGGGATGGTTTCAAATACCTCTTATTCCTTTTTATTGCCAGGGGTGTCTGGGGGCTTTTACAAACCTGGTATTAAGGGCATCAAGAGGAAAGAGGAACTGGGGAGTATGACAACGTTTCCTGGCAAATTTTCCTACTAAGAATTTGTTTGATCTGGTTCAGGTTCTTTTGTGTGTGTGTGACCAGGTTTGGTCCCATGGGACCAAAACTAGAGAGCAGTAGGCATGTAGAATATCTGAGCTACCTCCCAGGCCAGGCAGGGTAAGACTTTGCCATGACTACTGTTGTTGTTGATTGGCTTTGTGGGATTGAAGACTAACCACCTTTTTTTTTTCTGTCTCATTTGCAGCCTGTTTGAACACTACTGCTACTCCCGAGGTGGGATGCGTCATACTTCCTACACATGCATCTGTGGCAGGTAAGCCTTCTTGATGGGTAGTTTCCCTTGTCCTGTCCATGGGTCATGCTTTTAACTGGTATGATTTTGTTTGGTCTTGAGGAAAGTCACTAATCACAGGAGACGTTGTTAATTCTCTTTCTCCAAACAGAGTCCAACTATCTGCACTACAGATCATGCTGCCCTTGAATCCTTACATGATTGGGCTTATATGTACCTGTGAACTGTGGCACATGATCTTGAGGGTTTGGGATTTTTTTTTGTTTGTTTGTTTAACCAAATTACTGGGGATGAAGAAAACTGTGTTGACATCTGACTTGTGCTGTCAGAGTAGAACTTGTGTACCAAATGTTTATACTGAACAATAATTGCATGCTTATGATCATTCTCAAGGCTATATCCAATTTACTTATTTTTTTATCTGCCCAATACCATCCTAGAGGGAAGGGGAAGCTTGGTCAGAAGTTTTAGGGCCAGTGATCTTCCTTTATCACAGCCTTTTCAGCCTCCAGAGAAGAATTCAATTTAACAAATGTTTCTTAAATACTTAATATGTCCAAGACCTTCAGCTGGGTACTGGGAATTGATAAGAAAAAATATCTGGCAATCAATATGCTTATGGTTTAATGTGGTGAAAATGGCATTACATTTTACATTACAGTATAGTACAGACAGATATGATATTGGGTAGAATATGAAATGGGCTAAGAAAATTTGAGAATTGAGGGTTTTCTTTTAGTTAAGGGCATCAAAAGTCTGTGGAGGAAGAAACCCTGGGGCCTTGAAGAGAGAGAAGTGTTTCAGTGGTGGCTGGCACAGCAGTCAGCCTTCTGTTTCTGCCATGCTCTGCTCCTGGCTAGTACTACCTAATAAGTGTCACCCCTATTTAATTCTGGGCTGTGGCAGCTAGTGCTGTGAGGAGAGGAACTGTCACAAAAACAGGTTCCGCTCTGGTGTCTTGGGATAACAGAGGATAGGTTGGGATCCTGGCCAGGAACAGGGTGGAAAACAGTATCTCTCCTGGTATGCCAGGCTAGTCAGTGCCAGTCAGCAATGGAATGGATGCTAAAAAGAAGGGTGGCAGAAGATAACTCAGGAGAGACAGAGAAAGATATAGAGACATGCCCATTCTTTTTTTTCACACTCCACTTCAGGACTCCCCAGAGAAACCCAAGGCAGATGCCAGTGCCCAGAAAAACATGAAATCTCCCCCTTCCAATAATAAACATTTTGCCTCATTAATAGGTAAACATTCTGCTCAAATTTTCCACTGACCAAAGAGATCTGGACAGTGGAATGAGGAAGAAGGAAGAGAGGTTGTGAAGACTATGCACTATTTAGAGAATATGTCCATGATTCCTCTTTTAGACCCAATTCCTCTTCTCCCCTTCTGCCAATTATGGGGAAACACCGCCCTTCTCCCCACTTCTGAAGCAGCCCCTATCCTATAGTACAGGCTGGAACCAAGTCCTCTGAAGTAAATATGCCCAACCTATTTGTGGGAGAGGAAAAAAGACATAGTCAGCACATAGGTACTCATGGGACAGGTACCTCCAACTTCTTTCAGCCAGATTCATCAGCTATTTTACACACAGCATCTGCTTTGGAAGGATCTGTCCTATGTGATTCCCTGACCATAACTTGAGCCATTGCCCACATATATATATATGTGTACATTGTGTCTTCTTCTGATATTATCCCCCAATTTATTCTGTCTATATCTTGTACACCTTTGTATATGTGGTATCTCCTTTATGAGATTATAAACTCCTTAAGAGGAAGAACTGGTTTTTTTCTTTATTTTGCATCCTCAGCACTTAGCAGAGCCTAACACATAGTAGGTCTTTTTTTTTTTTAGATTTTTTTTTTTATAATATATTTTATTTGACCATTTCCAAGCATTATTCGTTAAAGACATAGATAATTTTCTTTTCCTCCCCCCCCACCCCCCATAGCCAACGCGTAAGTCCACTGGGCATTAGATGTTTTCTTGATTTGAACCCATTGCCCTGTTGATAGTATTTGCATTAGAGTGTTCATTCAGAGTCCATCCTCTGTCATGTCCCCTCAACCTCTGTATTCAGGCAGTTGCTTTTTCTCGGCGTTTCCACTCCCATAGTTTATCCTTTCCTTATGAATGGTGTTTTTTTCTCCTGGATCCCTGCAAGTTGTTCAGGGACATTATACCGCCACTAATGGAGAAGTCCATTACGTTCGATTATACCACAGTGTATTAGTCTCTGTGTACAATGTTCTCCTGGTTCTGCTCCTCTCGCTCTGCATCACTTCCTGGAGGTTGTTCCAGTCTCCATGGAACTCCTCCACTTTATTATTCCTTTTAGCACAATAGTATTCCATCACCAACATATACCACAGTTTGTTCAGCCATTCCCCAATTGATGGGCATCCCCTCGTTTTCCAGTTTTGGGCCACCACAAAGAGCGCAGCTATGAATATTTTTGTACAAGTCTTTGTGTCCATTATCTCTTTGGGGTACAGACCCAGCAGTGCTATGGCTGGGTCAAAGGGTAGATATTCTTTTGTTGCTCTTTGGGCATAGTTCCAAATTGCCCTCCAGAATGGTTGGATCATTTCACAGCTCCACCAGCAATGAATTAATGTCCCTATTTTGCCACATCCCCTCCAGCATTCATTACTTTCCTTTGCTGTTATGTTAGCCAATCTGCTAGGTGTGAGGTGATACCTCAGAGTTGTTTTGATTTGCATCTCTCTGATTATAAGAGATGTAGAACACTTCTTCATGTGCTTGTTAATAGTTTTGATTTCTTTATCTGAGAACTGCCTATCCATTTCCCTTGCCCATTTATCAATTGGAGAATGGCTTGATTTTTTGTACAATTGATTTAGCTCATTATAAATATGAGTAATTAAACCTTTGTCAGAGGTTTCTATGAAGATTTTTTCCCAATTTGTTGTTTCCCTTCTGATTTTAGTTATATTGGTTTTGTTTGTACAAAAGCTTTTTAGTTTGATGTAGTCAAAATTATTTATTTTACATTTTGTGATTCTTTCTATATCTTGCTTGGTTTTAAAGCCTTTCCCCTCCCAAAGGTCTGACATGTATACTATTCTATGTTTACCCAGTTTACTTATGGTTTCCTTCTTTATGTTTAAGTCACTCACCCATTTTGAATTTATCTTGGTGTAGGGTGTGAGGTGTTGATCTATTCCTAGTCTCTCCCACACTGTCTTCCAATTTTCCCAGCAGTTTTTATCGAATAGTGGATTTTTGTCCCAAAAGCTGGGATCTTTGGGTTTATCGTATACTGTCTTGCTGAGGTCGCTTTCCCCCAGTCTATTCCACTGATCTTCCTTTCTGTTTCTTAGCCAGTACCAAATTGTTTTGATGACTGCTGCTTTGTAATATAGTTTTAGGTCAGGGACTGCAAGGCCCCCATCATGTGTGTTTTTTTTCATTATTTCCCTGGATATCCTTGATCTTTTGTTCTTCCAAATGAACTTTGTTATAGTTTTTTCTAAATCAGTGAAGAAGTATTTTGGTAGTTCAATGGGTATGGCACTAAATAGATAAATAAGTTTGGGTAGGATGGTCATTTTTATTATATTGGCTCGTCCTATCCATGAGCAGTTAATGTTTTTCCAATTGCTCAAGTCTAGTTTTAGTTGTGTGGCGAGTGTTTTGTAATTGTGTTCATATAGTTCCTGTGTTTGTCTTGGGAGATAGATTCCTAGGTATTTTATTTTGTCTAAGGTGATTTTGAATGGGATTTCTCTTTCTAGTTCTTGCTGCTGAGCTGTGTTGGAGATATATAGAAAAGCTGATGATTTATGTGGGTTTATTTTGTATCCTGCAACTTTGCTAAAGTTGTTGATTATTTCAATTAGCTTTTTGGTTGAATCTCTAGGATTCTTTAAGTAGACCATCATGTCATCCGCAAAGAGTGATAACTTGGTCTCCTCCTTGCCTATTTTGATGCCTTCAATTCCTTTATCTTCTCTAATTGCTACTGCTAGTGTTTCTAGTACAATGTCAAATAGTAGAGGTGATAATGGGCATCCTTGTTTCACTCCTGATCTTATTGGGAATGCATCTAGTTTATCCCCATTGCAGATGATATTAGCTGTTGGTTTTAGATATATACTGTTTATTATTTTTAGGAATGACCCTTCTATTCCTATGCTTTCTAGTGTTTTTAATAGGAATGGGTGTTGTATTTTATCAAAGGCTTTTTCTGCATCTATTGAGATAATCATGTGGTTCTTGCTAGTTTGCTTGTTGATGTGGTCAATTATGTGGATGGTTTTCCTAATGTTGAACCAGCCCTGCATCCCTGGTATGAATCCTACTTGATCATGGTGAATGATCCTTCTGATCACTTGCTGGAGTCTTTTTGCTAGTATCCTATTTAAGATTTTTGCATCTATATTCATTAGGGAGATTGGCCTATAGTTTTCTTTCTCTGTTTTTGACCTGCCTGGTTTTGGAATCAGTACCATGTTTGTGTCGTAAAAGGAGTTTGGTAGAACTCCCTCTTTGCTTATTATGTCAAATAGTTTGTGTAGTATTGGGATTAACTGTTCTCTGAATGTTTGATAGAATTCACAGGTGAATCCATCAGGCCCTGGGGATTTTTTCTTAGGAAGTTCTTTGATGGCTTGTTGGATTTCAATTTCTGATATGGGATTATTTAGGAATTCTAGTTCCTCTTCTGTTAGTCTAGGCAGTTTGTATTTTTGTATATATTCATCCATTTCTCCTAAATTGGTGTATTTATTGCCATATAATTGGGCAAAGTAATTTCTAATGATTGCCTTAATTTCCTCTTCATCAGAGGTGCTGTCCCCCTTTTCATCTTTAATGCTGTGAATTTGCTTTTCTTCCTTCCTTTTTTTAATTAGATTGACCAGTACCTTGTCTATTTTGTTTGTTTTTTCAAAGTACCAGCTTCTTGTCTCATTTATTAAATCAATAGTTCTATCACTTTCGATTTTATTAATTTCTCCCTTAATTTTTAGGATTTCTAATTTGGTTTTCTGCTGGGGGGTTTTAATTTGATCGCTTTCCAGTTTTTTCATTTGCATTTCCAATTGATTGATCTCTGCTCTCCCTTGTTTGTTAATATAAGCATTCAGGGATATGAATTTACCTCTGATTACTGCTTTGGCTGCATCCCAAAAGGTTTGAAAGGATGTTTCGCCATTGTCATTTTCCTCGATGAAATTATTAATTGTTTCTATGATTTCTTCTTTAACTAAACGGTTTTGGAGTATCATATTGTTTAATTTCCAATTGGTTTTAGATTTGGTTTTCCATGTACCATTACTAATCATTATTTTTATTGCCTTGTGATCTGAGAAGGCTGCATTCATTATTTCTGCTTTTCTGCATTTGTGTGCTATGTTTCTGTGACCTAATGTATGGTCAATTTTTGTGAATGTGCCATGTGGTGCTGAGAAGAAGGTGTATTCCTCTTTATCCCTATTTATTTTTCTCCATATGTCTATTAATTCTAATTTTTCTAAGATTTCATTCACTTCTTTTACCTCTTTCTTATTTATTTTTTGATTTGATTTATCTAAATTTGATAATGGTTGGTTTAAGTCTCCCACTAGTATGGTTTTATTGTCTATTTCTTCCTTCAATTCTCCTAGTTTCTCCATTAGAAATTTGGGTGCTATATTATTTGGTGCATACATATTGATTAATGATATTTCCTCATTGTCTATAGTCCCTTTTAACAAAATATAATTACCTTCCCTATCCCTTTTGATCAGGTCTATTTTTGCATTGGCTTTATCGGATATCATGATTACCACTCCTGCCTTCTTTCTATCAGTTGAAGCCCAGAAGGTCTTACTCCATCCTTTAATTCTGACCTTGTGGGTGTCAACCCGCCTCATGTGTGTTTCTTGAAGACAACATATGGTAGGGTTTTGGATTCTAATCCATTCTGCTATTCGTCTACGTTTTATGGGTGAGTTCATCCCATTCACGTTCAAAGTTATGATTGTCATTTGTGGACTCCCTGGCATTTTGATTGCCTTCCCTAATTCTAACCTATTCTTCTTCGGCTCTACCTTTTAGTCCAGTGATTTACTTTGAAACAGTCCCCCTTGTCCCCTCCCTTGATGTTTCCCTTTTTAGTCCCTCCCTTTTTGTTCCCTCCCCCTCCCCCCTCTCTTTCCCTCCCTTTTTGTTCTCCCTCTCCCCCTCCCCCCCTTGGTTTTCCCTTCTCCTTACCCTTGTTGGGTAAGATAGAATTCAAGATCCCAATGGATCTGGATGTTTTTCCCTCTCAGAGTTGATTTCCCTGAGATTGAGGTTTAAGTAAATCCCCCCCCCCCCTCTCTTCCTCTCCTTCTTATAGGAGTTTTCTTCCCCTCCCCTTCCCATATGAATCTTTGTGTGAGAATGATTATTCTATTTGGTCTTTCTTTACCCCCTATTTATACATTACATTTTCCCCACATATTAGTATACATAGGTTGATATAAATGTAGTCCTTATAGAAGAGAGTTTGAGTAAAAGAAGAAGATAACATTTTCCCCTTTCCTTAATATTTACCTTTTCAGGTATTCCTTGCTCTTTGATTTTCGGTATCAAACTTTCCACAGAGCTCTGGTCTTTTCTTTGCAAAAAGTTGGAAGTCTTCTATTTTGTTGAATGCCCATACTTTCCCTTGGAAGTATATAGTCAGTTTTGCTGGGTAGCTGATTCTTGGTTGGAGACCCAGCTCTCTTGCCTTTCTGAAGATCATGTTCCATGCCTTACGATCATTCAGAGTAGAACTTGCAAGGTCTTGTGTGACCCTGATTGGCATTCCTTTATATCTAAATTGTCTTTTTCTGGCTTCCTGTAGGATTTTTTCTTTTGTTTGATAGCTTTGGAATTTGGCAATTACATTCCTGGGAGTTGTCTTTTGGGGGTTTAGTGTAGAAGGTGTTCTGTGAGCTCTGTCAGTGGCTGTATTGCCCCCTTGTTCTAGAATCTCTGGGCAATTTTCTTTGATTATATCTTGTATCACCATGTCCAGTTTGGTGTTTATTTCTGGCTTTTCTGGGAGTCCAATTATTCTTAAATTATCCCTTCTCCCCCTATTTTCCAGATCTATCACCTTGTCGGTGAGATATTTTATGTTCTCTTCTAATTTCTTGGTATTTTGGCTTTGCTTTATTGATTCTTGCTCTTTTACACGATCGTTGTCTTCCAGCTGCCTGATTCTGGCCTTTAAAGCCTGGTTTTCTTTTACAGTTTGGTCAAACTGGTTTTGTAGATGCGTGAATTTCTTTTGCATTATTTCCAACTTTTCCTCCCAGAAGGCTTCCATCTTTTTGGTCATTTCTGATTCAAATTCTTCATAGGTTTGTGGAGAGTTTCCATTTCCTTTGGAAGGTTTTGGAGCATTTTCTTTTATATTATCTTCTATCTGCTCTGTATTTTGTATTTTGGCTCCATAGAATGTGTCCAAAGTCGCCCCTTTCTTCTTATTTTTCTTGGTATTTTGGGGCTTCTGTGCTTCTGTGGAGTTTTCCATCTCTGAATGTGGAGGATTGGCTTTTCTTGTCTCTGTCTGGTGTTCAGAGGCTTTAGTCCTGGGCAGATGGTTCTATAACTTTCCCTGGGTTAAACTGAATATGCCTCACTGGAACTGGAATGGAAGGGTCGGACCACGTTGCTTTCAGGAAGTTGCCTTCAGAATCGCTGGCTGTGAGGCTGTTTCTTCGGCCTGCGGGGGGATGGGCTGCAGCTTTCCCAAGCTCTAGGGCAAGGACTTTCACTGCGACTTGGATAGCAGGATCAAGCCCGTGAGGCTGTCTTGCCCGCCCTGAGGGTTGCTGTTGTTTCGACCAGCTCTCTGCAGCGGAAGCCCCAGGCAGTAACTTTCACCGGGACTGTAGAAGACCCTGAGGGTTCTGCTCTCTGAACCCGGCTGGGCTACGGCTTCCAGGAGCCTTGGACTCTGCGCTCCTACCCCTGAGGTCCGAGGGATCTCGGGTTCTGACTTTTGAGGGGAGCCGTACCTTTTGAACCGGGTCCAGGTCCAGGAGGAGGGTTCCCAGGGTCTGTGCTGTTGATCGTTTTGAATTTCGGCGCCTTAGGAGCTTATAGTTTGAGATCGGTCGGGAAGGTTTTTCCGGAGATCTGAACTTGAGCTTTCTCTAAGCCGCCATCTTAACCGGAAGTTCTCCACATAGTAGGTCTTAATAAATGCTTGACTGACACATTCACAGCACAGAAATGCACTTATAAACACTCACATATTCTATAATGTACCTTATCCAAGCTCAGTCATATGTGTAACCATAAAGACTCACACAGCACACACACCATCACACACATTCTCTGTGTTCACATATGCACATACATTCTCTCCTAGTCATACATGAATGCTCAGTCATAGTCACATATTCATGTACATACGTGGAAATAGCAGTCATTTCTGTAAACACCACACTCGGCCATACACGTGGAAATACACATGCACCTATTTTCTGAACAGAAATCAGGAGCGTTTGTACAAGCTGCTCATTACTGACGCCCATTCTGTAACAGCATGATTTGTAAGCAATTACATTTTACAAGCATAAGTTGCTTGTAAAATTATATAATGCATGTCACCTGGATGCTGTTTCCATTATTCAGCAGTGTTGCTTGGGCACCATGGCACTAGTGTAATAGGAGTTCCTAAAAATTCTTAAACCATGTTTTATATAACTTTTTATATCTCATTTTAAAAAAACAGCTTAAAGCAAGGAAGATAAACTGAAAAGGGTCTTTTGATCTCCAGAGCCTCCAAAGACCACGATTCCCCCACTTCCTAGTCCCTCCCCCACAAGACTTCCTTCTCTTCTCCACTCCATCATCCAAAGCCCTGCTTATAACCTCAAGAGTACAGAGTATTACCATAGCAGGATCAGCCTTGACCAGTACAGAACCCTCTAGGGTTGTCTTTAAGGGAATCACCACTAGAATGAACTCTTTTAATTATTTTAAGACTAATTATCTGAGCTAGTAATCCAGAGTCCTTTGTGTCTCATCCTATTCTCTGCATTTTGACCCTTTCTTGTATGTTAGCCTCTCATTAGAGGAGGCATCAGGGCAGAATGAGGGAGTGAGTCTCAATCTAGTCAATTTTAGCCCTTATTAACAAGGCAGGCTTGATTACAGTAAGGTTTAGGATTATCTATAGATTTTAATTAGGCCTTTCTCTCTCCTTTCAGACCCTCATTATGAGAAAATGAAGGACTGGCGCCACTCAAAGGCAGAACAATGCCTTGTTTCTCTAAGTCTTCATATCTGAGCAGCCAAAGCCATGGGTTTCCCTTGGCCCCAGAGGGAAACTCCTCTGTGAGCACTGTCCAGACCAGCTGGCTAGAGAGGACTACTTTTATCTCAGACAGGCTGGCATCTGAAGGGTTGGGTGGGCAAATGCCAGTCAGTAACTCCATATACCTGACCAGAACAGAGAGAGCTCTGGCAGAAAAAGTAGACATTGAAGTGGGAGGGACAGCAAGATGCACTCCAGTAAAACCTGAGACTTCTACCCTTCTCTTTATCTTGATGTTTCATGGACCTTGGGAATAACAGTAGGGAAGACAAGATGACATGTGGAGACCAAAAATAGGTCATTGAGTAGGTCGAGGTGTTTCAGAAGTGAAGATCAAGGCCCCTAACTCCTCAGGAGATTTTTTTTTTCTGGTGTAGCTCCCCTGTGCCTCTGCTTGCCTTGATGCAGAGAATAAAAATGTTTCCATATGTTGGAAAATGGATATTTTTCCTTCCCATATGATTCTTTTTTTCATGCAACCCTTCTCATCCCCTCCTTCATTAGAAAATAGCAGCTTCCCCTCCTAGTTCTTGTTCCCCCCAACAAATCATACCTGCCAGGTATGATGCTGGGTATTGAGATTGATGCCTGAGGTTATCAGTAGAGCCTTCTCATGGGGTGATGGTGCATCAGGAAACCTCATTCATAAACACGCTAGAGGGGAAGACAAGCTACTCACGTTTTCTTGTTGCTATGAGAAAGGCATCAAACATGTTAAGTCTTCTGTGCACACTGGCTCTGTTACCTATTTTTGCTTAGTTTCTGGAATAAGAAAATCAATCATTTCATTCTAGTTAAAAAATTAAGGGCCCCAGTATGAAATAAAAGCAGAATTAGCCCAATTCTCGGCTACCGGGATTTTAGATAGGCCAGTAAAGCCATATTTTTCCAGCTTTGGGCATTGGGCCAGGCCTGAGGAGTAGGACTGGAAGTAGGAAATAGCAAGACACAGTTCTTAAAAAAAAGTTGACATCATCTTATTGAGTAAGGAGTAGTGATCACTATGATGACTTTCTTTTAATGAAAAGGGATAAAAGGTTAGGCCAAACCCTAACATAGTAGGCTCAAGGGATTCCTCGAAAAATCCCGGAATCTCAAAGTTTAAAACTAAGTAGTATCTCCATATTGTGTTAAAGGGAAATGAAGTATTGAATAAGTCAGCACTGGAGGTAAAGCTCCTAATCACCTGTCATGTATTCTGTCCAGTGAGGGATGGGGATAAGACAAAAGTGACACACTCCCCACCCGAATGGATCTTAGAATTTATTTGAGCAAAGAAAGCATGCACGCAGAAAGTTACAATGTAATCCATCCAGCCACAAAGGGGAGTATCCTCTCTCAGGCCCAGTCTCCCCAGCTAGGTGAATGTTGGCCAGCAGGTGGTGCTAAAGAGACACTGACCAGCATCAGAGACTGATCAAAACAGAGGTGGCTACCATGATGGCCAACAGTAGATCCTGAGGACTCCTAAGAGTTTACGTTGGGGTCATGGTGGGAAAGAGATTGCAGCTCACAGACTTGAAACAAGTCAATATGGCAGAATTGACCAACATTAGGGGAAATGACAAGCAGGAGCCAGACTGGTTGGAGACACTAAAGGCCAAGGGATGGTATGCTAAGCTTCCCAAGGTTTACCTACCAGTGTCACCTTCCCACACCCTACTGGGGATGTCTTGAAGAAAAAAATAAATTATAAAGCTTCCACTGAAGCTAAAGGCACAGGATTATCTCAAATCTTTAATGATGTTCACTCTCCTTGGACTCCGGGGCAGCTTGGGAAAGTAACTATGAATACATTAAAATATGGTGGAATGGGAGTTGTACCAGCAAACACAGATAAGGGAAAACACCTGGTTATCCCAAACCACAGTGTCCTCCTTAGCACTCTCTAGACCCTCCCATTTCTTTCCTTGCAGTTGTTCATTCTGTGTCTATAGGCAGTATTATGAAAAGGAGTCCCTCATATATCAACAATGGTTGCTCTGCTATTTTACTTAAATATTACAGCTATTTGGGAAGAGACATTGGTAGGCTCTCAGAGCAGTCAGCAATTCTTGTCCCCTTCCTGTGCCTTCTGCTATAGCCAACATACAGTATGATTTTTGTTTGGCCCAAGTGTCCTCTGGACCAGCCTGAATGTAACTGGTTAGGTCTCTGCTGAGGTGGAAGTCTTCGGTATATGAATAATACATTTGAACATTTCAGTCCTTGGAAATTTTCTACTCTGGTGGATAGAGAGAAAAATCATTATTTCTACTTTTATGATTCCTGAGCCTCCTGAAAGGGGCCATAAATATTACACACAGGTGATTTTTTTTTTCAACGGACTTAAAAGTTCTCTTTTTTCATAGAAGCATAAATGATTGGGGGGAACTTTCACATGACAGAACAGCTCCCAGGTACCTTGCTGTAGTAACCAGTCCAGCAGCTTCTTGCTCCTTTTTTTACTTTAAGAGTCAAAACCAGACAATCCCTGGGGACTCCTCTTCCTTTCCCTCAGCAGAGAAGTTTTCTCTCACTAATGCTTAGGAATCAGAATAAACTTATCATTTCATTTTGGCTAGAAATTTTTATTATATGCCTGGATCTACTTACAGAAAAGGGGGCTCAGAAAGAGTTATATTCTAGCCACTGGTCAAACTTGCTTCTAATGATGGATGGCCTCCTCCAAAATATTCTATTCTCTATCTTGTATTAGGAAGTTGGACATCTTCAGAATCCATATTTTTACTATTGTCAACATAGAGAAGATCTGGTGACCAATCTTACTCCTCTTTTTCCTTATATGGCTTGGTTTAGAAAGTCCTTGTGTCTTAGTGTTTTCATTTATAGAATGTTGACTACAAGTTGTAACATCTTGAGGAGAAGCAAATTTCCATTAGAAGGAGCATGAGAAGGAGCAGCTAAGTGGCTTAGTAGATTGAGAGCCAGGATTAGAGATGGAATATCCTGGATTCAGATCTGACCTCAGACATTTCCTAGTTATGTAACCCTGGGCCAGCCATTTAATCCCCTTTCCCCAAGCCCTTAGTATTCTTCTGCTTTGGAACCAATACACAGTATTGATTCTAAGATGGAAGGTAAGGGTTTTTTAAAAGAGAAAGAAAGGAAGGAAGGAAGGAAGAGCACGAGACATTGCTAATAAAGCCTTTTATAAACCATTAGAAGCAAGTTTGACCAGTGTCTAGAGCATAACTCTTTCTGGGCCCCCTTTTCTGTAAGTAGATCCAGGTATATCATAAAAATTTTCTAGCCAAAATGAAATAAGGCATGACACAGTCAGTGTGGTGATCATTTTGTCTTAAACCCTGATTTAATAAGTCCTGAACCTCCTTTTGAGGCCCTCCTCTCCCCTACTCCTATTCTTTTGCTTATCTAATATGGTGACCAACTTCATTTTGTCCTTTTTTAAGTGGAGAGAATGCTGCCATCTTACACTATGGCCATGCTGGGGCCCCAAATGACAAGACGATTCAAGATGGAGACCTATGGTAAGTACCCAGGGTGAGTGGAAAGCCAGTTAGTTGCTTCCACCTCCCACCCCTTATGGCCTGTCAAGATGAGAACCAGGTTGCAGAGAGACAGGCTCTTCTGTAGCCTGGGAGGACAAGAGAATCAAATTTGGCATTACCTCAGCCTCTTTTTTTTTTTTTTAAACCCTTATCTTCTGTCTTAGAATCAATACTGTGTATTGGTTTAAAGGCAGAAGAGTGGTAAGGGCTAGGTAATGGGGGTTAAGTGACTTGCCCAGGGTCACACAGCTGGGAAGTGTTCTGAGGCCAGATTTGAACCTAGGACCTCCCATCTCTAGGCCTGGCTCTCAGTCCACTGAGCTACCCAGCTGCCCCCCTCAGCCTCTTTTACTCTATAGTGTTTACTGTCCCAGTTAGCTTCACAGATATCATTCATAGGAACCAAGTAGTTTTCTCACAGATTCTTTTCACTGAAAAGTGGGTATTCCAGAATGTTCTTCTCCTGTCAGAGGAACTAGTATCAAATCTAACACAAACTTGATTACATCATTTCTTAGTAGATAGAACTGTGCCAAGTCCATTTTTAGCTCAAACTTAAACTGTTCTCAACCTTCAAGAATGAAACAGGCATAACTCAGAGCTGACATACACAGTGAAGTATCGAAGCTTTCAATTCAGAAGGATTTTGTTTTGTTTTGGGTGGGGGGACAGAAGGAAACAGAAATTGTGCTGTTCATATCATGTACCTAGTATTATTTTGCATGTCCACTGTGTAATGATAACTAGCTTTTGTTCAGTAGGTCCCAAGGTTGGAGAGAGTTACAGATAGAAGAGACACATGCATGATGGGTATGAGTAACTGAATGGGCTTTTCCAAAAGGAAAAATAGTTTGGTTATTAGATGGTTGTCATGATGAGCATTCTTTTTGATTCCCCCAGATCATCTTTCTCCTATCGCAAATACAGACTTTTAATCCTCCCTTTTCCCTTTTTAAAGGTTAAAAGAACTAGGATGGTTTAGCCTGAGTCAAGCAGGCTAAAATACTCCTAACAAGCCTTCAGTGATATATAGAGAACAGATGGAGGATAGAAGGAGAGTGGAGGAGCAAAATGGAATTGGTTTCTGCATAAAGAAACTCTTTGTAGCTGATAAGTAGTTAAAAGTAAATTTCCAAGAGATGCTGTGGAATTCCTCTTTTGGAAGTTTTTAAAGGTAGCACAGAGGTTCAATGGAAATATGATTGGGGATGTTGACTCTAAATGATCACTTATTGCAGATATTAATAATATGGAAATAGGTTTTAAACAATGATACAGGTATAACCCAGTGAAATTTCTTCTCAGTTCCAGGGAGGGGAGAGGGGGAGAAGAACATGAATCATGTAACCATGGGAAAATATTCTAAATTAATTAATTTTAAAAATAAGTAGTATAGACATGACATGCATGAGTAAGATGGATGATATAAACCAGTGGTAAGGAATGGATGAAAATACCAATTCTCTAGGTTCCTCATAGCACTAAAATCCCATGATCCTAAGATAGCAATGGCCTTCCTAGTAAGTTCATGGATGATAGAATCCTGGTGTTCCTATCACCCACCTCACAGTATGACCTTAGGTTCTCATTATCAACAATCAGAAAAACCCAAATTTCTTATCCTCAGACTGATGCATGTTTTTATTTTGTTTTTACCTTTGGTTACATCTTTCATTAGGAATTGTTAGCACAAGATTCAATAGCTTCATTAAGCCAATCAGAGTACCGAGTTCTACTTATATGTTTACTCTCTGTGACTCTTAAGGCTGGTGTTGGTGGTTCTAAATACTTACTGGATATGCCAGCAACCTCTGTGCATCCTTTAGGACATAAACTCCCAGGTTAAGAGAAGAAATCCCCTTCTGGGACCTGAGCTCTTCACATTGGGTCCTCAACTTTCTATATAAAGATTTCCCCATTTATAGCTGGAGCTTGTGGAAATTGAGACAGACCAGTGGCAGAGACTATCTTCTTCCCTCTAAATTCTGTGATATAGTTCATAAACATCTTTAATATATTCTCCTCAGATCCCCATTTTGTTTCTTAATTCTGAGCCCTACTTAAAAGTGGTACAACTACCAGATAATTAAAAATTGGTGATTGCCATTCAAATTACTGGAGAAAAAAACAGGAGGGAAACTTCAGCCTTAGAAAGGGAAGATGCCCCATGATTTGGGGAAGGGGAGTAATCTCTGGAGACTGATCATCTTTGATATATAATTTATTCTTCTAGCAAAAACAAGAAAGTCGCCCTTGCCATCTGTGTACTTAAGAAGCCTTTCTACTTCATTCTTCCCACCTCCTGCAGACTTTCTAGGTGCCTTTGTACAATTACAACTGCTCATTGGAAATAAGGGCCAGCCAGGATGTAGTAGGAGCAGAAAGGTCTTGTGAAAGATTGAGATATTATTCTTCATGGAAAAAAGGGCCTAATCCATCTTGGCCTTTAGATAAAACTGGCAAAGCCAGAAGCTGGAGAGAGAGCCCTCTTTCTTCCTCTGCCCCCACCTCCACTCCTAGTTTAAACTCATTTCTTTGCTTATGTAGCTTTTCAGTCATAATGACCTTAGAGTCATTTTTTGGCTCGCTGGATCCCTGGGATTCTGTGCTTCATCTCAATATTCTTCCCTTTTTTCTTATCAGCTTCAATAAAAGGTAGAATCAATAGTCAATACTTCCTCAGTGGAGCCCAGTATCAGAGAGGTGGGAAATGGATTTGATTTGGGGAAGTTTTAACCCTCACTCTTACTGTCCACAGTGTATTGAAAAGTGTAGTGTCATTCATTTTCTGTTATAGGTGGGGCTATGTGGAAGGGGATCCCCCAAATTTTCTACAGCTAAATGAGGGTACCTATTAGCATCCTCAGAGAGTTGATATCTACCCAAGTGATTCTTTTTTTTAGATGTAGAATCATTTTCTTTTTTAAAACAGATTTTATTGGTATAATTTATCATATCACCTAAATTTTCTTCCTCTCCTCTCCCAGAGAACATTGCTTGTAACAAAGAATTTTTTTAAGAATGGGGGAGGGGAAGAGAAATAATTCAGCAAAAACGAAACAGTATTTTGGAAAATTTGCATTGCAAAAAAATCTTGCAATTATCCCCACCTGTGGACCCCCAATTTCTGCAGAGGACTTGGGGGGAGATATCTTTGTATGTTTTCTCTTCCTCAGAATGAAGCTTGTTTTTCATACTTTTACAACTTTCATTTTCTATTGCATTATAATGTTCTTTCCTTTTATCTTGTTGTAGTTATTTATATATTTTTTCCCTTGACTCTTCTTACTTCATTTTGCATTAGTTTTTGTAAGTCTTGCTATTCTTCTCTAGATCTATCATATTCATTGTTTCTTTTAGTATAGTAGTATTTCATTACATTCATGTACCACAATTTATTTAGTCATTCAGTGGGCATCTACTTTATTCCCACTTCTTTGCAAATCATTTCCAAAGCATTTCTATTTTCATTTTCTTATCAGTTCCTCATAATAGCCCTAAAGGGGGAGGGAGAGCAGGAACTATTACCTCCATTTTACAGACCAGAAGAATAAAGGCTAGAGAAGTGATGTGACTAGTTTAGGGTCTTATAGCACATTAGTAACAGAGCCAAATCTCTTGACTCTCATCCTCATATTTCTGACATCATCTTCTAGCCCCTTAACTGTCTCCAAAGTGTGGAGATGAGTGGAAGATAACTCAGAGGTTCTCCAATTCCTCCATCTGGTCCCAGAAAACAAGCTGGAGATGACTAATAATGGCTCCACCAAAATCTCCAAATAGTACAAAGGTTCAGAAGCCCCAAACAAGAGCCCAGTTCTTTTGTATTGTATCTGACACAACAAAACTGTAATGTACCAAAGGCATTTGGGCAGCCCCTCAGAACACCCTGTAATAGTATCCGGTGTATGTGATATTGAAAATAGGGTTATAGCTACTGGCCACTGTGGGGTGGACTTTCAGCCTTTGTTATTATGTGAGCTTATTCCATGTGGGTAGCCTGTGCTTGTTTATTGCTATGCATCTGTGTCATGGAGGGATAAGTGATACAATACACTTCACATCTGAACTGCTCAGAGTTAAAGGCTATTAGGATAAAAATGTACAGTCAGCTGGTTGCAGAGGAAGATAATGCCTCATAGTGGGAATCTTCAGGGTGCATGGGGAAATAGTGTAAAGCACAAAGGGTAGTTTCTTCTATAGTTTCTATCATACCTGGAATTTACTGATTCACTCATCATCCAGTTCCATGCTATAAGCAGGATGTCTCATTTGGACAGAGCCCCCCATTGTCAGTGCAGGATCTCATTAGTAGCTGGGAGACTCTGTAAACTGGAAACCCAGAGCTCCTTGGAAAGGGAATGGAATCTTAGCTCATTTCCCTATGAATCCCTCTTCCCCAAAATACATACATATAAAATGACACCTTTGGTTCAAAGCCTACACAGATTTACTCCAAAAGACAGTTCATTCTTTAGCTGTTGACCGTCAGGTCCACCCTATACAAAAAACACCTCCTTGCCACACATTGTGGGAATCCAAAGTGTCTTCTAGGTCTTTACTTCTCAAGTGAGCAAATAAGTAATTTAATAACTGTCCTGGGGATATGCTTCTGGTATAGGGGGAATCTTAGAGGAAAGAAGGGTCCAAAGTAGCTTCAGCTCATCCTGAGTGAGGTGAGGCCCAGAAAAAGGAAAAGGACTAGGTAGACCTGAACTAGGGCTGTGCTTCCATACTTATATAGTTCCTTTGAATTCTACTCCATCACTCTTTATATTTGTGCTTTTATAATGATACTACCAAGGGCAGCTAGGTGGTCTAATAAATAGAATTCCAGTTCTGGAATCAAAAAAACTCATCTTCCTGACTCCAACTCTGGCCTCAGACCCTTACTACCTATCCAACCCTGGGCAAGTCACTTAACCCTATTTGCCTCAGTTTTCTCATATGTAAAATTTGCTGGGAAAGGAAATTGCAAATCACTCCAATATCTTTGCCAAGAAAACTCCAAATTGGATCACACAGATTCAGACACAATTGAAAAATAACAAAACAACGACAGCACCTTTATTCATATGACAGTCCATTTGTCTTAGGGTTTCCATTTAGATTATTATCTCAGTTTTGCAGATGAGGCAACTAGGTCCCAAAGTCCTTTTGGTCAAACAAACCATATCTGAAGTATTGTGTCCATTTCAGGTTCCACATTTTAAAATGTAGCATTAATAAGCTGGAGAGAGTTCAGAGGAAGGCAAAATAAGCTGTGAAAGGACTAGACTGCAAAGAACCAACTATTTTAAAAAATTATTTAAAAAATAATTTCGAGACAGAATAGAAAATCACTTCTGTCCTTATACTTGGGGAATTGAACAGGAATGAGAGTGAATGCTGTGGTTGTACCAATTGAAGGAGGACAGAAAAATGTTTGATGAATAGTTCCTTCTAGCTATAAATCTATCAGTCTGATCTCTGACTAGGTGACCTCTGTGGCCTCTTCCAGCTCTCATTTTCTGTGATTAAATGTGGACCGAGAATGCCCAGTTGGACAAACCTAGTTTTCCTATACAGGGTATTGCATTTAAATTTGTATTTTGCACATAGAGTGGCAGGATCAATGTAGCCTACCAGAAATTGCAGCTGTTTCCATAAATCATGTGTTATTAACACTGTCTAGAAGGTCATACAAAGAAACCAACAGGCCCCCTGTTCAGTATGAATCATGTTGTTATAGAAACCCACATTTGGTATTCTACTTGGCGGTAAAACCCAAACTTCATTCCCTAAATATATTGTCACATCAGTGTGCTGCGGATGCATCTTCAAGCAATAGGGACATACATCAGCTACACCATAGCTCTGCCAAGACACTGTCATGGGCCTTTGTGAGGCTCCCAAAAGCAGAGCTGAATTCTGGATTCAAGCAAACCCATTTGGTGCCATTATTGCATCTCTCCAGGCCTGAGAAGTCAAGTGTGTGTTCTGAGATTTCGAAGGAGCTCTCCTGAGCAATAAGGCCCACCTTTGCTCAGAACTTCCATAGAACTGTCAATTTTTGCCTTTTTTCTTGACTTCAATTAGATGTTAGAAGTTCTTTAACTTGAGAGTTTATTCTTAGAAGCAAATTCTCTGGTCCCTGTAAGGCTGAGGGCCTCTCCCTACTTAGTGATGCTATTCATCATAGAGAATATAGCTAGATGTAAGTTTTATTTTAAAAACAAATATAATATTTATTTAGCAATTTGCATAAAAGAGCTCACTTAAGTCTTACAGCAATCCCATGAGGTAGGTACTGCACATTTTAAAGACATCAAGCCTGAAGTTCAGAGAAGTTTAGTGACTTGCTCATTTAAGAAGTCTCAGAGGTAGGATTTTAGTATTTTGAATATAAGTAGATTTTCATTACCTCTCAACTAGACTATTATAACACCTTCTCCATATTTTCCCCATTTTTTTCCTCCCTCCCTGTGGGAAAAAACCCTTTTGACAAATATGTTTAGTCAAACAAAACTAATTTCCACATTGACCATGTCCAAAAATGTATGTTTTATTTTGGAACTTGAGTTTGTGGGAAGTTTGCTTTATCATATATATCTCCTGGAATCATGATTGGTCATTGCACTGATTAGAGTTCTGAAGTTTGTCAAATTGTCCTATAAATTGTTCTGGTTCTGTTCACTTTACTCTGCATCAGTTCATATAAGTCTTCCCAGATTTCTCTTAAACAATTACTCGTATCATTTCTCATAGGGCAATGAGGAGGTGTAAGGGCTAGAGTACTGAGCCTGGAGGCAGGAAGACTCGAGTTAAAGTTTGACCTCAGACACTTACTAGATATATAACCTTTGGCAAGTCATTTAGTATCTGTTTGCCTCAGGTTCCTCAACCAAATTAGGGATAATAATTCCTGGGGTGGTTGTGAGGAACAAATGAGATTATGTTTGTGTTGGGGTTTTTTTTCTGTTGTTTTTTTTTAAGCTCTTAGCATAGTGCCTGACACAGTAGGTGCTATATAAATGCTTGCTTTTATTATTATTATTGTTTTGGTATTCTATTACATTCATACACCATAATTTGTTCAGCTATTTCCCAGTTGTTGAGTAACCCCTTTATTTCTGGTTCTTTGTAATTACAAAAGGAGTTGCTATAAATAATTTTGTACATATACTTTCTCTTTTTCTTTTATCTTAAGCTGAGTGCTGGGTCAAAGGGATTTTTGTGGGCATATTACTTTCAATAATGATTTGACCAATTCACAGCTCCACCACCAGCATTAAGGTTCCTGTTTTCCCAAAAACCTTCTAGCATGTCATTTTTCTTTTTTTCTAAAGCTTTGCCAATCTGAAGGGTGTGAGGTAGAACCTCAGAATTGCTTTAATTTGCATTTCTCTAATTAGTGATTTGGAGCATTTTTTCACATACATGTTGATAGCTTGAATTTCTGCCTTTGAAAACTGCCTGTTCATATCTTCCAACCATTTTTCAGTTTAGGAATCATTCTTATTCTTATAAACTTGAATCATTTCCTTATTTATCTTGGAAATGAAACCTTTATCAGAAAAATTTGCTGTAGAGATTTTTTTCCCCCAGTTAACCATTTCCCTTCTAATTTTCATTACATTGGTTTTGTTTATTTTGTATAATTAGAATTGGTCATTTTATCTTTTGCAATCTTCTTTAACCCTTGTTTGGTGATAAACTATTCCCTTGTTCAGTGGTCCGAAAAATCTCCCCTATTCCTCTAATTTGTTCATAATGTGACCTCTTTTATCTAAGTCCTAAGTCCATTTGGAGTTTTAGCTTAAACTATGGCATGAGATATTGGTCTAAACCAAATTTCTGTCAATCTTTTTTCACTGGTTTTTGTCAAATAGTGAATCTTTACCCCAGTACTTTGGTCTTCAGGTCACTTAAACAATCGTCTATTAGTTTCATTTGTTTCTGTATGCTATGAGACTAATCTGTTCCACTGATCAACCTTCTGTATTTTTTAACCAGTATCAAATTGTTTTGATGATTACTGCTTTGTAATTCAGTTTGAGGTCTTATAATCCAAGGACTCCACTTTTTCTTTCCATTATTTCCCTTGAGATTTTTAAACTTTGGAGCAAATGATTTTCATGTAAAAAGTCCTTTTTTTCTGCCTGGAAAATAGAAATATGAAATTGAATGGCTTCTAGTCCATGCCAAGGTTCTAGTGAAGCATTTAGGTGTGTATGGTTTCTTAGAAGTTGTTCCTTTTGGCTTTTAGTAATCCACTTGGTAAGGGGCCAGATTTGTGTGGCCCCAAGCATATGTGATTGTGATGAAGGTCTTGGGTGTCCTGGAAATAAATGAGGAAGATGAGTGAAAGAGGGTAAGAGGACTGACTCTACATTAGAGAAGCCTACATTACCCACATTTCCCTGAGCTCTTCAGAAATGTGACACTTGGGTAGACTCACAGGTAGAGGATGATTTCCAGGACTCTTGTTTTCTCTGATGAAACTCAGTAAAATCTTTAGTTAGCTATAGATTCCCTTAGAATGGTAAGGGGAGGGCCTTGTGTGGACAAGGAATCCACACTCCAGAAGCCCAAAAGCAGCAGAGTCAAGGGGACAGCACCGATCAGTTGTAGAATACCCATTCTACAAAGGAAAAGATCTAGACCCAAATATTCTTTTACAAATCCCTCAGGTTCATCCCACTACAACCTCATCAGCCAGTAACTGTTCTTACATTTTTATAAATGATGATGTTGATCATCTTTCTCTTAATGTATTTAAAGATTTCTTATGGATTGGATTTGGGTCATCTCCCCACCCCAAACATAAATTAGGCTGAATATTCCCTAAGGATTAGAACTATATCTCCTCTTTTAAAAAGTTGAACATATTCAATAATTTTCCTTCCATGTTTCTTATTACAGAACCACAGAGTACGGTGTAGTGACTTGAACACCAAAAGGCCCTGTGGTGGTATGGAAGGGCACTAGGCCCTCAAGCAGCAAGTAGATCTCAGTTTGAATCCCAAATACAACTTTAAGCAAATCGGTTCTTTTCTTCAGTTTCCACACTTCTAAAGTATGGAGATAATCCTTGGAACAGGTTACCTACCTTGCAAGGCTATTGTGGAGAGAATACTTGGTCAGACTATAGAGTATTCCAACACTGTGATCTATTTTAAATTAATTTGTATGAGATTAGCATAATTAATAAGAGATTATTGAGTACCTTGAACAATTCTTTGCTCACTGCACAGTACCCAGAAGAGTTTTTTTTCACACAGTTGGTGGGCCATGGTCTGGACAGGGTCCCTCTCTAATGTCAGCTCACCAAATTAGCCATTATAGGGAGCTAAAATCACACCTTCATTCTAAGCCCTCATTCCTGCTCTTAGCTCCCAGTTCAGTGGACACCTCCATTCCCTGTTGGATCAAGTACCCCAGAAACAACTGTTGGAGGCTAATTGGATGAGCCCTCTGATATGAATGCTGGGCCTACACTTGTGTTTTTATTTTTCTCGTGTTAACTTTGAAATGTAGCCAACAGAATAATTATGAGTTTATTACAGTCAATTTATTATGTAGCATTTAGTGCAACATGTTTTGTTGATTACCATTACTGCCAGATTGCTAGAGGCATTTATAATCCATTGTTTTATTGAAATAGGTCTGCAGAGCACCTCCCCCATTCAGTAAACAATAAATCATTCCTTTATTCTGACATAAAAGCCACAATACAACCTCAAGCTGCATGAAACCCAGATCCTAGACCAGGGTCTAAAAATCTTCCTGAAGGTCATTATTGGGCCCCTTCCTCTCAAAACAGCTATTGTAGGTCTCTAACCTTTCCTCTTTGGAGAAGGCTTCTCAGACTTTTGCCATTGAGTGAGAGCTCTTTGAGGTAAGCATCTCCTGTTTGGGTAAATGTTTTAGGAGTGTATTTCCATCTCTGAGTGCCCTTACTAATGGCAAAAAACTAATGTCTGAGTCCATTTTCTTTGATCCCCTCCTCCATTACCTAATGCCATTGCCCCCTGCCTGAAAGGGTAAAGTAAGCCAGGTTACTTACCTGTAAGAATGAAACAGAAATGCAAGGTAGGAGTTGCCCCATCTTCTCCCCTTCACTCGTTTCTCTCTTTCTGTATAGGGCAGCATGCTGGCAAAGCTTTACCTGGAAGCCCCTCCATTCTTAGGAAATTGGTTTGTTACCAAGTTCTCCTTTTACTCATTGAAACCATCCTTATTGCATTACCCTTAGGTTCTCCTATAGGAATGACTAGACAACTCTTGCTATGAAAACAAAACAACCAGTCGTCCCTCAATATTCTGGACAAATAGAATAGAGTTGTTGCACGTGTAATTTTTAAAATGAGTAATCCAAAAATAATTTATATTGTACTTCAAGGACTGTATAATGTGATTGGGGTATGGGGGAAGGCAATCAAAAATAGCTATTTAGCTATTTGCATTTCAGATTCTTTGGTGTCTAGCTAATATTGCCAAAAATCCATTACTGGGACTAAAAAGGCTTTGCAGAAGAATCTGACAATTCAATCAATGCTGAAAGCAATGGGTCTTTTTATTTGATATATTTAAGAAAAAGCTGAAAAAGGAAAACCACATGATTTTACTGGAGAAACCTGAAGAAGTCAGTATGGCTCAGTGAGAGAGAGAGAGAGAGAGAGAGAGAGAGAGAGAGAGAGAGAGAGAGAGAGAGAGAGAGAGAGAGAGAGAGAGAGAGAGAACTAGAGTCAGAGGACCTAGGTTCAAATCCCAGCTCTGACATGAACCTCTGATCCTCTGATTGTAAGTGGGGTACAAGGGGAAAAAAAAGAAGAATGCTAGAGCTCTTCCCAGTGAGCCCCTGACACCTCCCAAATAGGTTAGCCCAGTGGCCTCCTTCTTACAGGGGCCACTACTAACATAATACTTTACCAAGACTAGTAAGGGGCAAGAAACAGACAAAAAGTACTGTTATTAGGAACCCAAGGCATGACTGTCTTCACTTCACACAAGTGTCAGATGCCTGGACCTGTACTTCACAATAGTTTAGACAACTTTGGTGCCAAGGCAGCTGACTTAGTTTAGAAGGGGTAGTAGCTTCTGACTCAGTCCCATGTCATGGCACCTGGAACAGGATAGGTCCTGGCACCTCCTGGATCAAAGATGTTAAAGTGTTTTATAGGGAGGGAAGAAGTCATGGAATCATACTTAAGTGGATCCAGAGGTTTTAAACCCCTGCGGTCATGAGCAAAGCAATCAAATCTGGCCTCAGATACTAGCTGCGTGACCCTGAGCAAGTCACTTAAACCGGTTTGCCTCAATTTCTTCATCTGTAGAACCGGAGAAGGAAATGGCAAATCACTCCAATATCTCTGCCAAGAAAACTATAATGGGGAGAGTCCACCACAACTGAAAAACGACTTTAACAACCACCACCAAACCAATTAACGAGGAAAACGAAAATTTCTAACCCTGAAACAGACATAGATCTAGGGGCAGAGAGGAGGAGGCATGACAGGGGCAGGGTAGGATTAAAGGGGTGTTTAGAAAAAAAGAATGCAACTGAGAAATAGGTAATATGTTAGACAAAGAAAGACTAAGCCAGAAAAATTGAAAGCTTTTTTCTGGACTGCAATAAATATTAAAATCAGTGAGGCTACAGGAGACATTCTCTTCATCCTTTTTTTTTTTTGCCATAATAGATTCCTTAAAACTCTGTGTTACAAAACAATTTGTAGGTTCTATTTTCTCATAGGAAAAAAAAATGTTAGCATTGAGGGGTTTGTCCTTGCCCAAGGACTTAGCATAAAATAAACCTTACATATGACTAATCATGCCATAAAGGACAGATGCAACAATTCTTAGTTTTACTAAGCATTCACACTTATATTCTTCAAGAATTTGATTTTGGCCATGCACATATTCTATTGACAGAGATTATAACCCTTCCTTAGTAGAAGAGTCTCATGACTTGTTGTGGCCAATCATCAGGCATTTGAGCTCTGTGATCACTTATACTAATACAGTCTTGCTCCAAGGCATAGGGATAGTAAGTTTTAAAATTGGAAGAGACCTTAGAATGAAGAATGTCAGAACTGGGAGGAGGTTTAGAGACTGTCTAGATGAGGCTGCTCATTTTATAGAAAGAAGCTAAATCCTGGAGAGTTTAATCTTATAATCCTTCAAATACATGTGTTTTATTATGTGCCTCAGTATACTATAAATTGTACCCTTAACAATGAACAATTGCAGCTCAACTATCATGAATTCAACATAATAAACATTAATTTTCAATTTCCCTAGAATTTTAGAGATCAAAACTAAATCCAGACCTGACTTCTACTAAGAGACTACCAAAACAGGGTCTCTTAATCCCCTTTTTAAAATTTAGAATTACCTTAATGGCACAGTCTTTTAAAAAAAAAATTAAGCTCTCCAAAGAAGGATGAAATTATGCTTTCCATCCCCCCACCAATTAATATTCCTGTAGCAAGCAGAGACATTCAGAATCATTTTAATGACTTTCGAGTAACCTCAAAGCCCCAATGTTTTTGGTGCTTATTATGGTGGTAAAGACCTTTCTCCCAATGATTTTAGTGAAATAGAACCACCATTTTCTTCCCTTCCACCCTTCTTTTCATAAGTGTTCTTAGTGCATCTCAATTGCAACATCATTTTAAAATATCTGTGACTGTGAGACAAGAGACACTCTCCCTCATTGATGTAGATCACTCTCTTCTCTTCTCCCTTCCCTTCTCCAGCCTAATTATATATTTTAAGAATTGCTTTAACCTCCCCCCCCCCAATCATTATCTGGTGACTGACTTACTATGGATAAGCCTCTCCACCGTTAAACCATGGACTCCAAGTCAAGGGACTAGGAAGTGGGGGAATTGTAACCTTTTCAGCTGAGTGTAAGCTCTGCCAGAGTTTGCCCTCCACTGGCTTAGCCTTAAGAATGTAGGATCATTTGAGGTGGAAAAAAATTGGAAATCAAGAGGATGTCCATCATTTGAGGAATAGCCAAACAAATTGTGGTATATGATGGTGATGGAATACTATTGTGCTTTAAGAAATTATGAATAGGGATACCCAGTGGAATCATGCGTCAGCTATGGGAGAGGTAGTGGGAAGGGGGGGAGGAAAAGAAAATGATTTTTGTTTCCAATGAATAATGTTTGGAAATGACCAAATAAAATAATGTTTATTAAAATAAATAAATGAATGAATGAATGAATGAATGAATGAATGAATGAATGAATGAATAAAAAATAAAAAAAAAACAAATTAACCAATTCAAAAAAAAGAAAGAAAAAAAATAATGAATAGGATGATTTCAGAAAGAGCTGGAAAGACCTACATGAACTAATGCAGAGTGAAATAAGTAGAACCTAGAGAACGTTGTACACAATAACAGGTACAGTGACCAACTGTGAAAGACTTAGCTACTCAGCAATGATCCAGGACAATTCTGAGGAACTTTGACAGAGAATGCTACTCACCTCCAGAGAAAGAACTGTTGGTGTTGGGATGCAGATCAAAGCATCTTACTGTTTACTTTAGCCTATTCGTGTTTTATATGAGAATTCTCTCACAGCACTGACCAATATAGAAATATGTTTTGCATAATACAAGTATCAAATTGCTTATCATCTCCAGGAACAGGGAGGGAAGGAGACAATTTGGATATTATAATTTTGGAAAATATATGTGAAAATTTTTATTGCAATAATTGGGAAATAAAATATCTTAAAAAAATAAAAGAGGATGTCTACTCTGTGATGAGGTATCTGAGAGGACTTTCACTGAGGAACCACTTCACTATCAGACCAGATAACTTGCCACTAGCTAAAAGCAAGCCTGACTAAGGCACTGTGATCATCACTAATCTGACAGTTATCAGAATGCTTCATTCCTCAGTGTGAAGATGTTAAACAGTGACCAGGTCATGAATGCCTATCCCCAGATGTGGCTGAATGTAATACAACAAGCCAACTCTGGTGTGTTCCTGTATCTTCTGTTATTAATAAAAATTAATCTTGGAGACTTTATGGTAAATGTATAAGTATTTATTGGTAAAGAGAAGAGAGAAATAAGGTTTCCAGACTTTCTAACTTAAAGTCAGTCCCAGCTGAGTTACTTCTGCTCTATCAGGTCTAGATTCTCCATGGACCCTGGTCCATTTCACAAGCTGGGGCCAGGGGGCTCAGCTACCCACATGATCAGGCCAGGCAAATTAAGGCCAGCCAAGGAGTAGGCTTGAGTTCAAGAAGGGACTGCTTTCTAGAGATGACTTACATAGCCACACTCAGAAAGAGAGGGTCCTTTCACAATCCCAAAAGGATGGCAAAGAGAGCTTCATGCACTGGCTTTTCAAGCTCATTCTAAACCCTCTCCCAGGATCCTTCACTTGGCCCAAGGTTTCACCTTAGCCTCTATACATCACATCCCCTGACTCCTGTGACTTCTGCTAGTCAGGAATATCACCTGTCAATTAATTACTGGCAAATTAATACACATGATTCTATGGGATCTGATGGTCTCTCAGATATTTAATCCCCACACTTCTTGATATGGTAGCAGACATTGCTACATACTTAAATATTGAGCTGGAATGGCCCATAAAAGCTCCCTCAGGGGCCAGCTAAATAGTTCAATGAATTAAGAGCCAGGCCTAGAGATGGCCCTGGGTTCTAATCTGACCTCAGATACTTCCTAGTTCTGTGACTCTGGACAAATTACTTAATCCCCATTGCCTAGCCCTCATTGCTCTTCTACCTTAAAACCAGCAAATAGTATAGATTCTATGACAGGATGTAAGAGATTTAAAAAAAAAAAGCTCCCTCATCTAGAGCCCTCATTTTACAGAGGAAGAAAAGGAGACCCAAATAGGTTAAATAACTGCCCAGGGTCAGTTAAGAAGCTTTGGAAGTAAGATTTGAACTAGGGACCTCTGGTTCCAGAGTCGGGTCTTACTCCACCATAGTACCTAAGGTTCGTTATCAGATAGCTTCTATGTAAGTCTCCAATTGTTTTACTGGGTAGGTCCATCCTGTATATCAGAAAAGAAGCCTGAAATTTAAACATGCTATAATGTGAATAATAATGCCTTTGATGGACTATAAACTGAGGCCAGCAGAACTGTATTTAGGAAATTGTTCAATGCCTTCAGTGATCCCAAGCTGCTCCCTACTGCAAAAAGCCCATCTTTTTAACATCAGTATTCTCCCTGTGAATGCAGCTGCCAATCACAGACTACCAAGCTCTCGGAAGAATCAGAATTTCAGACGACTCAAAGGGCAATGGAAAGATACATAATAAGCCTAAATAGGCTACTGCAGCATATTATCAATGCTAGCTTGGCCACACAAAAATGGCATAAAAACATCATCAAGGACCATAAAGGAAGGTGTGCTAGTCATATAGAAAAAGCAAAAAAAGAAGAGATGGGCAGCTCAGCATTATACAAGCATCCACAAAATATTAAAAAATCTAAAGGAAGTCTTCCATTGTGTTGGGTAGACCCCGTATGGAGGAGGATTTGTGGAAAGATGGGAACAAAAATTATCCAAGAAGAGAAAGTGTGAATTATTGCAGTTGGAGGAAGTGCCTACCCCACTAGTGATCATGGCTCTGTAGAAGTATCCCCAGCAGATAGAAATAATAGCTCCCATGTAAATAGTGCTTTAAGGTTTACAAAGATCTTTCCTCTGGGTAATACTGTGAGTTTAGTATGTGTGGATTATTATCCCCATTTTGCAAATGAGAGGCAAGTGGCAGAGCCAGCCCTGGAGCTAAGCTCTGGCCAGTTCTTCTCCCTTGTACCATGCTGTCCCCAGTTGCAGCATGTAGACTGTGCAGCACACCATTGACTTGTTGAACCAGGCAAGGGTCCAAAGCTCAGACTCAATAAACTGCAACCACAGAAAATGTACCCTTATTGCTGTCATCCTAAATCATTTCTTTTTAAGGATGATTTTAAAGAAATTTGGTCAAATTTTAAATCAACCATTCTTTTGTTGTAATTTGACTTTGATTTTGTAACCTTTCAAATACCTTCCTGACTACCCTTATACCTAATTTCTCTGTGTTTCTCTGAATCTGTCTGTGACTCTTACTCATAGTGATTCATCATCAACTGTTAAGAGAAAGCCCGAGCTATTGAAATAGCTGAGCTCAGGATGACTCTCACTTAAGTGTATTCGTGTGAGCCCCTGTCACCTCAGGATTTGGTTGGGTTTGTAAAGTTTGGCCAGTCCCTGGAAACAGGTTATGAGAACAGTGATCAGATTCATTGTGACCTCTTCATCTTAGTTCCTGTGGCTGGGTTTGTCACCTCAGGGTGTCTGTGCAAATCCTGGCCACTGGGTGGCATCACTGACACGTCTCTTTTTTTCCCTTTCTCCTTCCAACTGGAAAAGAAGGACAAGGAAGGGTGGAGAGCAAATAGAACCTAAGGGCTGAGCAGAACTTTGTTGATCTAAGTGAGGTAGTTGTGCCACTTCTTTTTTAAGCTATCAGGGAAGGAACTAGAATTCCAGGAACTCTGTAAGTTCCCTGGAGCAAGTGGAGGGTATCTCAGCTTGAACTAGAATGTATATGTCCCACCATTGTAGGATCCCAGAATTTGAGCACTGCCAGGGATTTCAGCTGCTTGTCTAACTCAGTGCCCACTATAACATACCCCATAAGTATATAATATACCAATCTCTGCTTGAAGATTTCCCAAGGAAAGCCCTACCACCTGTCAAAACAAAAACTGTTGTTTGGCTCTGACTCTTGGGAAGTTTTCCTTCATTAAAGTCTAAATTGCCTCTGTAGCTTCCATCCTTTGCTCCTGATTTTCCCCCCATTGCCTCTATCCCCCTTACCCCACCCCCAGCCTTTACTAAGCTAAAATCCTTAGTTCTCTAACTAAGACACGTGTTTGATGCTTCCAGAGGTGCATTCCCTAGGGTCAGAGGAATTTGAAGGCTTCATGTTAAACCTTGTACCTCATACCCAAGTGTGTATACTTAAAGGGAGTCAGTGGAGAAGTTAGTGTGCATTTTCCACCAAAACTGGTTCTTCCCTGAAATTAGTTGTTCTTAACTGGAATTAGCAGTTGAATCTGACATCCCCAGTCATAAAATGCAGTGTAAAAGTTAAGGGGTAATGTTGGTGATGACACCAAACACTTCTCCTTCCTGCCTATGCCCTTACTACACAGCAGCACAGCTGAGTAAGTACAGCTTTTTGATTATTCAGCATTTGAATTTTTCAGAAGTGTCCTCTTCCATCTCTTCCCCATTATCTTAGGCCAGTGATGGCAAACCTTATAGAGACAGTGCCAGGCCCTGCCCATGCCCCACACCACGTGCTGGGTATGCACCCTGCCCTTTACCCCATACTGGGGAGGGAGAAAGTGCTCCCTTTGGGCCACTGGGCAGAGGGGAGAATGAAGTGAGGGATGTCCTCAGTATAGGTGAAGAAGAAGAGGAAATGGCCCAAGAGCTCCACTCCCCTCCAGCTCTGCCACCTATGAGCGGCTCACCTTACCCCCTGTATGCTCCCATTGGGCTGCTGGGCAGAGAAGCAGGGAGATGGGGAAAAATGTCATCAGGTATGGTGGAGAGGGGGAGGGGAGTGGCTCTGCCCGAATCCCTTTGCCTTTTCTAGTAAGGAACTCTTGGAGGGACAGGGTTGGGGAGAGGGTGACTCATGTGCCCACAGAGAACACTCTGTGTGCCACCTTTGGCACCTGTGCCATAGGTTCCCCATCACTGGCTTAGGTGATGAGAAACAGTGTATTTGCTTCAAACTGTCTTGTAGACTGTGGGCAGACTCAAATCCATGCTATGGTCTCTGAATTTAAGTTCAAAAAGGCATTTCCTATGTTGTTCTCAGAACTTTGTTACAGAAGCAACAGTGATGGTGCCCAGTGTCTTGCCTTGGGGAACGAGGCTAGCTTTACCTCTCACCCGTCCTAGGGGGCTCCCAGAAAGTCTAATCCCATCCTTCTTGCCCCAGAAGAGAGAACAGGAGCGCTTTAGGCTGAGCCTTTGGGACCAGATGAGGGCAGTGTTGATTCACACAATAAGAACAACTGCTCATCACTCCTTTAGTCTGTCTAGTGAATTCTGTAGTAAACAGGAGGAACAAGGGCATTCTCTTATAGAGTAATGTTGTGGTTTCTGTTTAAGTGACATTGGACCTGTGGACAGGACTGATGCAACTTCCTGCATGCTAATATGCCCTTCTAATATCACTTTAGGCTTATAAACTCAGAAGATCATAGATATAGAGCTAGGTCATTTAGACCAGCCATTTTAGAGATCCACCTTGGAAAGTGGATAAGACTTATCCAAGCATGGTTAAGAAATTGCAGAACAAGGATTTGAACTGAGGTCTTTGGTCTTCAGATCCATTCTTCTTTCCAATATATCAGGAGTTCTTAACCTGGAATCTATGAGTTTAGTTTTAAAAATTTATAACTATTTTAATATAATGGTTTACCTTTGTAATCCTGTTTTGTACATTTAAAAACATTACTTTGAGAAATGGTTTATAGGTTTCATCAGCTTACCGAAGGAGAGCGTGACACAAAAAAAGGTTAAGAACTCCCACTTTATACCAAGCTGCTTCTGTAAGCTTTTTCTGAAGGATTCTAGGAATATTGTCATGCTGCCACTGCATTTGTTTCCTTTAAAAATAGACACCCAAGATCCATTGTCTCCAAGTACATGGACTTCATGTTTGGAACTAGAGAAACTGGGGGAAAACTGCTCAGAGCCACATATGCATCCATTGGTTTACCATCTGGATCATGGTACCATAGTGTATCTTGCAACTCAGCTCTCACAATGATCTCAGATGTCACTGTACCTAGTAAAAAGTTATATGACATTTCACAAAGTGCTGTCATATGTTTTTGTATTTGTCACATCAGTCTTATGAGGAGGCAGAGGCAATTACAGGTGAGGAAATGGAAATCTTTCAACAAAGAAATTGACCCTGCCAGAATCAATGTAGATGGACAACAATCAAGTCATGACTAAAAACCTAGGCCTCCCCATTTCCATCCTAGGACTATTCACCACACCATCCTATATCCCTTTTCTGACATCCTTTCCTAATAGACCTCTAATTTGGGACCATCTTGAGCATATTTCTCATGGGGATTTCATGCCAATCTAGCAAATTTGATCTGCCTTATTCGAAGCAAATTCTTAGCTCCTGTTGGGGGAGTTCTTGCTCCATATAGGATTGATCACATTTCACATTTGAATGGAGATGGAAGAAAGCATGCAGACTTTCCAAATCCAAGCCAAGGCCAAGGTCTTCTTTGACGCTGAGCTTTTCCCCACCATATCTTTCAATGGTTTTTCAGTTTTTTTATCTTCAGACAGCCAAGAAAGAAGCCTTACTTCTAATGTCTATCATCTCCTAAGATGAACATTTCCTTCAAAGCCTAACTTTCTCCTTTAGTCTTGTCTTTTTGGCCTAAAAGGAATTATGATGATTCTTATCCTATTTACTATTTAAAACAACAGGAGTTGCATCTGCATGACAAGGATATTTCTTCCTTTTCATTTATGTGAATAAACCATTCTCCATTTGGGAAACAATTTTAATGTGTCTTTTTGTGGGAATCTCATGACTCTGTCAAATCCAACAAGCATTTCTGAAGTGTCTGTTATGTACAAACCACTGTCTTAGTCATATAAAGACAACAAATAAAGTCTCTGGTCTTCTTCCTGATCTATGCAAACAAGTGAAGGGACCCTGTAGTCTGTCACTTTACATAGATGTAGTAGGCAATATGGAGAATTGTAGTAGACTAACTTTCCTTTGCTATTATAGTTTTAACAGCTTTCTATTGCAGGCATTGCCTCAGGGAAGAAACCCCTCTGGAACCACTTTGCTCCTTCTTCTCCCTGGCATACAAAGCCTGGCCTCTTGAGAGCCTCAGGCCACAGGCTGGCTCCATCCTTGATCACACACTTGGCTGACACCCACTGGCCTGTCTTTAGGGAAATTGGAGGTCCTGGTTGCTTCATCATCTTTGGGATGTGACTAGAACTCTAGGTCAAATCAAGGTTTCATGGGAGAGTGTGGATATGGGGTTAACTATCTTTCTAGACCCTCTGAATGCCAACAAAGATTATGAGATATTGGTTACCCTCACCCCTCAAAAAAAAGTTGAAATGAAAAATTCACTGGATTTTACTCTGACTTGTTCTCCTACCTCCTATGGTAGTATAACAAGGTTGTAGCATGTAAAAGGTCAGAAAGATGATGATATTTACAGTTTTTAAAAACCTGACCTTTCACCCCCTTAGCAGGAACAATCTCATGTTGGAAGCTCATGCCGTGTAACCCATACTTGACAATGATTCACTGGATATCCTGCCCCATTGTGATTAGGCAGAAACTGACATTCATCCTTCTTAGAATCCCTGCCCCTATTTTTCTTTCTGACTAAATGTGTCTTGACCTCCAACGTAGTAAAGGGTTACTCTGCTTTCTCTGAGGCTCCTCCTTTTAGTTCCTTGTCCTTCATAAAGGGAATTCAGATGCACCTGGTTGGCCATTAACTAGCTGGATTTTCTCCCTTCATCCCTTCTCCCAGTTTTCAGTACTTTTGTTTCAGTTAGCTATTCCCAACCTTTGAGATCCCCAAGAGAAGTCTGAGGAACAGTCTGGGGAAGGGAAAGAAAGTAGAGAAAAAGAGAGAGAGAAGAGTTAGAGAGAAAGGGAGAGAGGAAAGGGAGATAAATCTTTGGGCAAATTATTATTGATAGCCCACAGGATTACAAAAACTGTAGTTGTGTTGATCAGAAAGACTTGCAGATTGTGAATAGCAACTGTCCCTTACTCATCAAGTTGAGATCTATCTTTGATATTGGAGAGGAAAGCAGCCACTTGCCTAATTGTCCACAGGAAGAAAAGAATTATGTTGGTGAATGGAAAAGAATGTTGATTTCATTCATTTATCTCAAGTACTGTACTTGTATGGGGAAGCAGAAATGGGCATTCTGTTTAGCAGAGTCACTCTTGAACTTTCTGACAGATGGGAATTCTCCTATTCCATTATAGATGATCAACTTGGAAAGGCATTTTTTTTTCTAAAATACTCTTGTATGCCTCCCAAAGAGGGTAGAGGAAGTGGTGGCAATATCATCTTGGGTGAGAAAGTAACTAGAAACTTCACAGGAGATTCAGTGGCTTTTGGTTTTTCTTTGTTAGATAACTTTGTAAAACTCTGGAACAAAATGAATTTAAAAAAAAAAAAAGCTTCCCCAAATAATTTGCAAAGCCACTTGAGGATGAAGTAGTGCTCCCTTGGGTCCAAAAACAGGACTCTATTCTCCTCCTGTATGTCCAGTACTGGAACATGTATTAACAAAATTATGAGATTGAATGATGAGTTGGTTTGGTGGACTCTGATACCACTGATCTGAAGCCATCCAACTGGTCAGAAGCACAAAAAAATGGGGGTTGGGGGATATAAATTGGCTTTTATCCCAACCAGAAATAGAACTTGATGAGTGAATGTGAGAAGTAGAAATCTAGCATATTTTTTGGAGATGTGTAATGTCTTCCCAGATGTCTTAGATTATCAGTCAAAATTGGCTCTACCAGAGATGGAATTCTCTCCTGTGAGAGTTCTGAGGCAGCAGAGAAGGAGAAATTCTATGTTCTTGGCTGAGGCCAAAATAAGACTGAATTCTAAATTGTCAGTTTCCATTGAAAGGATAGATGAAGGGGACATGGAGTTAGAAGCAGATGATTATAAAAGTGATGACTTTTTTTCTGAATTCTAGAATGCTTTGAATCTGAATTAACTTATGTATGTGGAAATTCTGAGGAGGATTTTTTAAGAAGAAGATGGGGAACTGAGAGAATGAAAATAGAATTCAACCCCGTGCTTGTTTGCTGCTAGATAGTACACATTTCTGACTGGCTTAGATACACTTCCTTCTTCTGAAAATGAAGGGTTTCAAGTAAAAAGCCAAGTTAACCTTTTAAAAAAAAAGTCTGAATAATAGAGTTAGACCTGCCTGGACACCTGGAATTTTAACTAGAGGAACATCCCAAAATTTAATTCATATAGTTATAATCACCTCATTGGAATTGGAGACTCCGATTAAGCTTAGTTTATCAGAGGAGAAGAAAGAGCAGTATTGCTTCTACTCTTTCTTTTTAATGCCCTCTAACACCAGTTGTCCCGTAAGTGTTTGTGAGTCCTTGACCAGTGGTTCCTTATTTTTTAAATAGTTCAATTTCTGTTTTTACTTAGAGATTTTACTCTTCATTCCTTTGGCTAAGAGTGAGGTTCTATTGAGGTCCTGGACTGAAGACCCAGAGGAAGGGACTGTAGTATTCAAGGCTATCCACACTCTAACACCAGCTTAGTTCTCTAGCCTTATTTCACACTCCTCCTAACCCCCATATATTCTACATTCAAGTAAAACTAGACTACTCTCCCATTCTCATTTTATCCTCTCTCATCCCATTGCTCCATGATGTCCCCTGCTCCTGAAATAGATTTTCTTCCTCCCCCAATTCCCATTTACTTAAAAGCTTTCCATTTCCTCATGGCCTAGCTTTTATGTCCTTTCTAGGGAACCATATCCAAACCTCTATCCATCAATATCTCCCCCTTCCCTATTGACCTCCCTTTTTACATTTCTTATAGCACTTTGCCTAGACCTCTCCTTCACTTCCCTTTGTATTACAGTTATTTGTAGGATTATTCTTTACCCCATTTGGTTGTAAACTTCTTAAGAATAGGGACATGTTGGTTTTTGGCTACATACCACCCCCACACACATACCCACACCCACATCAAGCACAATGTCTGACAATTAAACAATTTAATTTAACAAGCATTTATTAAGCACCTACTATGTGCAAGGTGGACAGCTAGGTGGCACAGTGGATGGAATGCCAGACTTATCTTCCTGAGTTCAAATCTGGCCTCAGACACTTACTAGCTGGGTGACCCCAGTCAAGTCATTCAACCCTGTTTGCCTCAGTTTTCTCATCTGTTAAATGAACTGGAGAAGGAGATAGCAACCCTCTGCAGTGTCTTTGCCAAGAAATCCCCAAGTAGAGTCACAAAGAGATAAATATGATTGAAACAACTCAAGAACAATAACAGTGACAATAAAAATGGTCAATAAAAATGGACAATAAAAAAGGTGCTAGGTGCCAGGAACAGAAAGACAAAATTTTAAAAGTCTCTGCCGTCCAGGAGCTCATATTCTTGTAGAGTTTTTATTCTCTTCATGTTCTATTTCTCATAATAGATAACTGCATTTAATTAATTTTCATTCAATTGAATTGGATCTCGAGCTTTGGGCAAATTTTTCCCAGACTTGAGCCAACCCAACAGTTTGTAGGAGGCATGTGTATCCCAGGAATGAGCCTTCTGCCCCCAAGGACAAGAGGTGGCTCATGTTGTCCTGTTTCTGAAGTGCAGAAAGTCCTGTTGGTTTGGCCTCATAATTAAGAAATCCAAGGTGGGGCTCAGACAAACAGTAACCATATTAATGAGCAAAATAACTTTTTTTCTTTTTTAAATATATTCTTGGAAACCTAGGATTGGCAACTAAACATTGATAACGCCTTTTTCCTTAAGTGCTTTTTGGTTCATCATCCTGGCTTTTGCTCCACTTGAAAACAGTAAGCAGATTTTGTGTTAGAACAATAACAATAATAATAATGTTAACTGATATTTTTATAATGCTTTAAGGCTTGCAAGGCATTTTGCTTATATTGTTATCTCATTTAATCTCCCAAACCTTATGAGATAGGTGCTATTTTGCATGAGAAATCTTGAGACTTAGAAATATTAGGCAATTTGGTCATGATTATAGTGCCAGTAAGTATCAGAAACAGCTTTTGAACTCAGACCTCTCTTGATTTAACTCTTGTACTTTCAACTACCCTACTGGAAAAATACCATGGAAAGTTACAGTTAGAAGTCCTTGCCCCAGATCTAGAATATGAGTTATCCCACTAGGGCCAAAGGACCCATGGAAGTGAATGTGAATGATTTGTTTAAGGAAGGGCAAGCAAGACCCAGGGGATAATCAAAGCAGGCAGATACTTCTTGCTTTGGGAGAGGAGAGGAAGCTAAGAGTTAGGGAGGTTCAACAGGGACAGCTTAGCCAGGCAGGCCTTTAGGCCAGGGTTCTGAGCTCAGTTTGGTTTGAGTCCAACAAGTACTTTTAAAACTAAAAGAGTTTTTATTGTTGTTGTTGTTGTTTTTTTTAAGTTTCTTCTTTTCTGCCAGGGGCTTGAAGAAGGCTCCCAGTGGGAGAGACAGTAACTGGGTTACACTTGGCAGCTTCTCCTGGCCTCGTACTACTCCAGGGCCTTGTGAACAAGGACAGCCAGCGTTGCTTCAGCTGGAGTTACTAATCCCCATTCCCTCTGCCCTCTGCTTAATTGTTCCACGACTCAGAAGTCATTTTTACAGTCAGGCCCTCTGATGTGGTGGGAGCATTCGTAGCCTTGTGTACCAGCTTTTTACTCCGTGGCTTCTGTGCTGGTTTGCCTGGGCTGTTCCTGGATGTTCTGAATCAACAAACCACAAAATATGTCTCTTTTGTTGACTTTGCAGAGCTCAAATGAAAACTGCATGATTCCCTTCTGTGATCCTGGGCCATCTGTCTGCTGAGCAGGGGCTGAGCGCTGAGGGAGCACAGGGGGGAGCTAGTGGCACAGGGAGTGTGCTGCTTTAGCTCACATGGCTCACCACAATCTGTCTTCCCTTAAGGAGATGCCCTGACATTCCTTGCACCCTCTCTCTCTCTCTCTCTCACACACACACACACACACACATATACATATATACATTTACACTTTCTCCAAAATACACAACAGCATTCTCTCCCTCACACATGCATACATGCATGCACATATGTATTTGCATATGTTGGATCCTCATAATAGTCCTAGGAAGGAAATGTAGGGTTGGAGGCTTATTCCCACTTTATAGATGAAACTCGAGCCTGGAGAGATGATATCTCTTACTCATGGTCACACAGCAAATTAATGACAGATCCTGTACTCAGATCTCCAGCTCCTGACTCTATTTGACTGAATGGCTAGCCTTTTTCACAGAGCCTCAGTTTCCCTGTTGGTGATGTGGTTATAATCCTCTAGGGAACCACTCATAGCTCTATAGATTTTAGGAAAATGATGGTGAATGAATGAAAAAGCATATTAAAAGGCATAATCTGGACCTATAGTCTAAGGGATTGGGTAAAACCCAAATGAGTTCAAAACAGCAAATGAAACAAGCTGCTTTTCCACTCTTGTCAGACTTGAAAACCTTCTCTGAAGAAGAACTTAGGGTTGGTGTGTTAAGTCCCTTCTTCATTTTATGTCAGCCCCAGTAAAGCCAGGTGTGTGGGCCGTGTGCCCTGACTAAGCTAGGCCCTGGCCCCAACCCCACCTCCACCCTGTCCTGACAAGCTTTTCTTGCCTGTGGAAATGGCAGGGTATACTCAGTAGGGATTGGGGTGGGGGTCCCTGGGAATTCTCAGGAAGACCTGATCCAGGGTATTAAGTAGCATGTGAGCTCAGGTGATCACATTTATCTTGCGCCAAATAATAACTGCCTATAGGTTTTTGAATTGTGAAAATAAAGGCAGTTTAAAAAGGAAGGATGAATCCATGGCAATTATCAAAACCCCATAAAAGTGATATTAGTTTGTTGTGACTGTCCTCTGGTGGCATTCTGTAACTGTTTCTCCCCAGAAGTTATTGCTTGTGTTACATATTTGGCATTTAACCATGGCTTGCCTGGCATTATGTTATCCTCTTAGGTTTCACCCTGGTCTTCCCAGGCTAGGAACTAGCAGGAATTAGGCCATATCTTCTATTACTGTCTAACTCACAGTGGTACTAAGCATACAGGACACACACAATAAATAGATGTTGAAGAAATAAATATTTTTATATTTTTTTTAAGATTAAAGTGAAATTTTGAGAGAATAAACTCATATACTTAGACTAAAGAACTTTTTATGGCCAAATTGGTTTTGTTGCTATTGTTTATTTGAAAAGAGGGTCACCTGTGGAAGATAGAAGGGCCATGGAAGTGTGTCTGGAAAGGTAGAACTGTGCATACTGAGAAAATATGAGCAAACATTCCCCTGTGGGCTGGGTGTCCCAGTGCCTATAGCGTAAGTAGAGGACTTGGGAGTCTATACAAGTAACAAAAGAAAGCTTCTCAGATTTTAGATAGGGAAGAAGGTGACTAATGGTAAGTGGCAGTGTCTTGAGGCTCCAACATGGAAAGCCCATATGGGTCAGGTGGTGCTTGGGGGTATGCAGGCTGTAATGAAAAACACAGTCTAGTGTTTCTGCGCAGAGTCCTGGAATCCTCTTACTGAGGAAGACTGACTTATTTGTTAGTCAGTAACAGGCAGTGGAAAAGTTTAGCCTATTCATTGGATATGAGGCTTTATGTGTGCTTTAATGGACAGAGCATTTTAGAAGACCTTTGCGGTAACCAGAAGAGAATCCTTGGCATACTAGCTCTAGAGTGAGTCACGGTCCTATCAGAGAATCCATTTTGTTTTCGGTTGCTTTATAATTTGGCAATTAACTAATTAGAATGATATCATAAGATAATTAGAAAATTATGGGTTTTGCCCCCCCCCAGACAGAGACGACATGTCATATAGCCTAAGGGCTGATTAGCCTAGAGCCAGGAGTCCAGTGACAGCTGTGCCCTGGGGCTTCACTTAGTCTCTGTGTTCTCTTAATTGGTGAAGGTCAGTTAGCTTACTGCCCAGAAGTAAACAGTTCCACTAACCCACACAGCTGGGACAGTGGCTGTGATCCCTTCACTCACTCACAAAGGGACCCTGGTTAGAACACTGCCCAGTCTTTGAACTTTGAAACCTAGAGTCCGATTGGCAAGTGCCAGCCTTTAGTGCAGGTGACACTAGCATAGTCTCTCCCAGGCTTTCTGTATAGCAGTGGTTATGCTCAGGCAGCATGTGCAGGGCATAGCTAGTTATCTATTCCCAGGCCAGCGAAAGCCCTGGAAAAAAGTGAAGATGTTTGTGGCTGACACAGTCAGCTGCCTTCCATCTTTTCCGTTTCTGTAGTTGCTGAGGAGTTTCGCTTTATTATGGTGGAACAACAGGATCCAGTCCTGGAGCCTTACTCCCCATCTCACACACAGATATCCCATTCTACATTTGGCCTCACAGCTCCTCCCAGATCTTTCTGTAGATATTTATATTTGCCTTGATGATAAGTCTAGAAAGTAGGGCTCTGGGGAATCAAGGGTGATTTAGGATTAACAGAGACAGGCTCTGGGATTTTCAAGAGTTTATTGGCTCAGCATACAAGGATTCTCCTCCATGGAACTCAAGTCTTTTATCTGTGATGAGTTTGTGACTAAATTTGCATTGTATTTACCCCATTGGGTTTGGAGGGGTTGTTGTTGTGTTTTTTGTTTGTTTGTTTTGTTTTCATTTCATAAGACCAAAGAAGCATAGATTTAGAAATAAAAGGAACCTAAGAGGCTATCCAGGCCTCCCTCATTGTACAGATAAGAAAACAGACCCAATAGGACAAAGCCCGAAGTTGAACAGTTACCTTTGAACCCAGGTACTCCATCTCCAGAGACAGTGTTCTTTCCACTGAAACATGCTGTCTTTATTTCAGTGGAAGTTAGGTGCTTCGCAATGACGATTTGCTCCTTCTGTCATGACTTCTATCTGTTGTAACAGGTCAATTACCTGTGAATATGATTGGCCCTCCAGCCACATTGACAATGACATTGGCAATGGTTATCCTTCAAGAATGAGCATGATGGCCCCCACCTCTCATCTTCTCCTCCAATAAAGGGGAATTTTTAAAGAACTCCACGCTGTGTGAGCTGGTGTATGTTATAGTTATCCATATTTGTGCTTTATCTTGTCCTCCTATAATTCCCATGAGAGCAGGAATTACTCTCTGTACACTAAACTTGTGGATTCTTAATAAAAATTTGCTATTTCTTAAGGACGCTATATTCTTTAGAATTGCCTCCTCCATTTACTTTCTGTTAGCAATTTTTTCCCCAATCCTGACAAATTTGCTGAAATGTTCCCCTCTATTGGCCCAGATTATGCAGGATTCAGACTTCCCAAGGAGAGAGAATGAGGGATAGAGTTCACAGGATATATGGAGTCAGGGGAAACAGAAGTTTACCCAACACAGGGAGCCATCATCCTCTTTGTGGTATGGGCTTGCCACATTCCTGCTTCCTAACAGTCCTGTAGTCGTCCCAGTCACTCCCAACCCTGGGGGGAGGCTACACTGGATAGAGTCAAACTTGCCAAGATTCCACAGAGAGAACACATTCATATTTTGAATATTCCTTCCACCACAGTGTGCCCTGGGGATGAGGATTTGGATGGAAAGCCCTCTCTTTGCCCAACTCCTGGCCTTCTCTTCTTCACTTTGCCAGTCTGGCTATAGCATGAACCTGTCCCTATTTCCTCAAGGGAATAGGAGTGGTTTCCTGAGAGAGATCCCTGGTCTAGAATATGGTCTTTTCCTAATTTCTACATCCTTGGCTAGAACCAGTTACTAGTACCCCAGTTGAGATCTGAACTTCGCAATTTGTTTCTCCCTTAAAGCATCCTTACCCTGAAAGAAGTTGACTTTGAACCTCTTAAGTGTTTTAATTTGTGAAGAGGAATTTGGGGGCAGGGGGTCCCCAAGGGACTTGGCTTCCTTTTGCTCAACAAGTATTTCAAAGGGCACCTATTGTGTATAAAGTACTATATCTTTGCAGAAAAGCATAGTCTTTGATTTTTAGATGTACTGGCTGTGAAGAATTATGGTCAGTAGAAGTAGAAATAGCTTCTAGAACAGCGGTTCTCAACCTCTCAATTTGTAGCAATGAGAATACATAATGCATATCAGGTATTTATATTCTGAATCATAACTATAGCAAAATTACAGTTTTGAAGTAGCCACCAAAATAATTTTTTGGTTTGGGGTCACTGCAACATGAGGAACTGTATTGCGGGATCACGGCATTAGAAAGGTTGAGAACCACTAGAGCCTTGTGATATATACAGAGGATTGGAGGCACAACCCTGTTCCCATTCCTCAGCTCTACTCAGAGGATTGTGGGGCTCAAGATGGCAAATTTTTAGCTTGGCTTGCCCTTTCTCCCTCTCCTGGAGTGAGTAATACATGGCCAGAGTGGCCTATAGGGCCGCCTGCCAGTCCAGGGGATAGATGTCTCCTCAGGGAGCCATGTGCAAAAGATTTGTTCAACATAAGGCTCTCTGGCCTGAGGCCTGGGAAGACTGGGACATGGTATGGGGGGGGGGGGGGGTTCCAGGCAGGAGCATAGGTCACTCAAACATATTCCCCTCCATTTTCATAGCAGCAAAACTAAAGCTATAACCAGGACAGTCTGACCCTGCCTGCTTCTTCACCACTCTCTCAGTGCAGAGGATAGGAAGCCCTGGTCATAAAGAGCCCTTCCATTGTCATCCTTGTTGAGGACACAGGAACTAGCATGATGTCAGCCAGCCAAGTGGATCGGTCATTCCTATTTATGCCTAGGTTCTCTTACTCTGGAGGGTTGGAAGGTAGCAGGAAATGGAGAGGGGGTAGGGGGAGATTTCTCCAAAGCCTCTTGTATGATTTCTTCTTTCTTCTTCCTTTTCTCTCAGCTTGTTTGACATGGGAGGTGAATATTACTGTTTCTCATCTGATATCACCTGCACCTTCCCTGCTAATGGGAAATTCACCTCTGATCAGAAGGCCATCTATGAAGCCGTGCTGAGATCCTGCCGAGCCGTCATGAATGCCATCAAACCAGGTAGAGGAGAAACTTGAAGGGGATATGCTAGACTCTGTCTGAGAGACTGAGAGTTTAGGGGCAGTAAGGACAGTGGGTAGAGATAACCTGACCTTGTAGCCCCTTTTCTTTTGCCCCTTCAACTCCTGAAGGATCTGGGGCTCCTGGGAAAAGAGGACATGGTGACTTAGAGGGGCTGAAAGAGATGGAAAGGCCTATAATGGAGGAGGAATAGTCCCTGCATGACCACAGAGGGCAAAACTAGGAGCCAGAGTCTGCAGATTTCTATTTGACATAAAGAAAACTTGCTGATAATTGCAGTTGTCTCAAAGTGGAAGATTTAATAGGTTTTTTTTATTGCTGAGATCTTCCAAGCTAAAGCTGCACAACCACTGGCTAGAGAGTGAGTAGAAGGAAGACCAGTGTCACGTATAGATTGGACAAATGCCCTTGGAGCTTTCTTCTAAATCTCATGTTCTTCTAGAATGTTAGGAACTTGCTTTGGTCCTGTAGAGTTCTGAACCCTTAGGTCTTGTATATCTTTAGTGGGGGGTTGAAAGTTTTATGGATGTTTCTACACTTGTCCAAAAAGAAAGGCTTTTTGTGTGCATATCTGTGTTGTGGGGCAGGCATGGAGTGAAGAGTGGAGGTAGATAAAGGAGCCTTGGTTTCCCTGAAAAATGCCAGAAACAGAGAAACAAATACTAACTTAAGCTACTGGCATTTGATTCTATGTTGGCATTGGTGAAAAGAGATAGTTACTGTTCTCCCTAGAGCCACAATCAGCATTCCAATGAGAAACCTAGCAGGAGGAATCTTGCTTTCCTTTGGTAACTGATTATATTCATAGGAACAAGCAAATCTCAGAGCTGACAGAAGGCTTCTGTAGGTGTATGGCAGAAAGCTTGGGAAGAAGGTGCCGGGAGACACATAGTTGTTTGATCCCTGCCAGGCAGTTCCTAGAGGACAAGCATCATTCCTGGACATAGGAGGTCAAAGTTAGTTTTGCTGCTTGGAACTATAGCCCAGGCTCTCCTGATAGTTCATGTGCCAAGCTTGGAAAAGCCTATCAGTGTCTCTCTGCCCCATCTGTGTGTTAGCTTTCGTCTTCTACCTGGGTCCCATTGGCCTCTCCAATGTGGGAACATCAATTAATCAGCATGCCAGGCACAATATTAGGCTGTAGGGATACAAGTTCATAGAATGAAATAATCCCTACTTGTAAAGAACTTCCATTCTAATTGGGATGGGGAAGCAGTCATGTACATACATAAATACATATAGTGTATATACATACAGTAAATTTAAAATGAATAAGCACACATGTGTACCAAGTAGTTAAATCCAAAGGTACTTTAGGAGGAGGACATTAGGAGTTGGAGGGGGCAAACCAGGAAAGGCTTCATGCAGAAGATTGTGCCTAAGCTATATCTTAAAGAAAAAGAGGGACTCTGTAAGGATAATGTTTAGTGTTTTGACTTCAAACCTAAATAAGTGGTCACCATGGGAAATTCCCAAATATGAAAAATACCCAAGTCAGCTGGGGATTTATGGAGATTTTAATTAATATAAATGATGGAATTAAGGGAAGGAGAGAGGGGGGGAGGAGAGAGAGAGAGAGAGAGAGAGAGAGAGAGAGACAGAGAGAGAGAGACAGAGAGAGACAGAGAGACAGAGACAGAGAGACAGAGAGAGAGAGAGAGAGAGAGAGAGAGAGAGACAGAGAGAGAGAGAGACAGAGAGAGAGAGAGAGAGAGACAGAGAGAGAGAGAGAGAGAGAGAGAGAGAGAGAGAGAGAGAGAGAGAGAGAGAGAGAGAGAGAGAGAGAGAGAGAGAGAGAGAGAGAATGAGAATGAGAATGAGAATGAGAATGAGAATTTAAATTGCTCTGGCTCAGGCTGAGCCAAGCAGTAGTTAAAGGCCTAGGCCAAAGTGCTCCCTGAGCCTAAGGGAGAGGGAGTCAGTCTTGTTACTCACCACAAGACTGTCTCCAAGCAAGCTCCAGTCCTCCACTGAATCTCTTCAACTCAGTTCAGAATCTAACTCAATTCCAAATTGAATTCAAACTCCGAACTCAATTGTCTCCTGACTTTTTACCCCTTCCTTTTAAAGAAATTTTCTCTTATGTCACCTCCCCTAAATTTTCATGTCTATCAATCACAGTAGATGCTTTTTTCCAGGACTGCCCATTCTTAGTTCTCATCTTCTTTGGTTCTCACCTTCTCTGATTAGATTATATCTTCTGAGTACTTCATACCTCTTTGTTAAGCTTGCCTTTTGTAAGTTACTTGACCTTTTTAGGTACTAATTTAACTTTTACAGGTACTTAACACCTTTTTGTATTAGATCTAAAAATAGACCTATCTTAAGGTTCTAGCTTTACTATAAGGTATGAGTTAGGGACTTTCATTGTTCAATCAGGAGTTTACAACTTTATCTTCCCCTAAGGCACTGTCTGAGTAGGGTGGAATAATTTTCAAAGTTCCCAATACATTCCTTATTCTTGTTAGACCAAGTATCTCCATTGTTACAATAAGGGAATAGCTAAACCAAATCTTCTAAGGTACAGTCTGAGTAGTTTTTAAGATTCACAGCTCTAAGATTGGAGCTAAAGAGAGATTCAAGCATGGGAGGTGACCAGTGCAAGAACACAGAAACCAGAGATGCAATGAGGAACAGAGAGAAGACAAATTTAACTAGATTCCAAAGTACAGAAGAGGAGGTAACATCTTTTGAGACTAGAAAGGTTGGTTAGAGCCAAATTGTATGGGACTTTAAAAGCTAAACAGAGATGGCACATAGGTGGCTCAATAGATAGAGCTTTAGGCCCAAAGTCAGGAGGACCTGGGTTCAAATTTGGCTTCAAACACTTCTAGACTGTGTGACCCTGGGCAAGACTTTAGCCCCATTTGCTTAGTCCTTGCCCTTCTGTCTTAGAATTGTTACTAGGACAGAAAGTAAGAGTTTGGGTTTTTTTAAATGCTAAATATAGGAATTTATGCAGTAGGAAGCTGTTGAATTTAGTTGGATAAGGGAATGACATGGTCCGTTCGGAACACTTATGGAACATTAATTTTTAGCAAAAGTGTAGAGTGGGACTACAGTGGGATGAGATATGAGGCGGAGAGACAAATCAGGAGGCTGTTGCAATCATCTAAGCAAGAGGTGATAAGGGTCTTAAAATTAAAATGGTATAGCATATATCCAAAAAGAAAGGATCAGGTATAAGAGATGTTTCTCCAAGTTTTATCATATGCCCTCTTTTCTTCTTCCTCTACAGTCTCTTTCTAGGTAACCTCATCACCTACCATGGAGTTAACTCTATGCAGATGACTCCCAGCTCTAATCCTAGTCTGTCTCCTGTGTTTCAGTTTGAACCTATTGGACATTTCAAACTGGAGATCCCAGTGACATCTCAAACTTAACTGATATCATTCTTTCCCCTAAATCATTTCTTCTTCCAAACTTCCCTATTTCTGTTAAAGCCACCTCATAATGATGGAATGTTAAAAGCAAGAATTTCCAGTCTTTTCTCACCCCACATGCCCATTCATTACCTAAATCTTGCCCAGCTACCTCTCCTACCTTCCTATTTCTATGATATGGATGATGAACCAACAAATAGGGAGCAATTTGATAGAGAAGAGGAAAATCAGGAGAGCAGCATCACAAAAACTTAGAGAAGATAGCAACCAAGAAGAAAGAATGACCAACAGGATCAAATAAAGCAGGTAGATCAAAAAATATGAATAAAGATAATGAGGCTGCAGAGTTAAAGGATCATTGTTAACATCAAAGAGAGCAGTTTCTGTTGAGAAACAGGGTTGGAAACTAGCTTACCAAGGGTTGAGAAGTAAATGAGAGGAGAGAAAAATGGAGTCATCAAATGCAGATGACATTTTCAAGGAATTTGAAAAAGGGAGATGAATTATAGGACCATAGTCCGAGGGTGGTAGGATCATTTTTTAAGAGTGGGGGAGACTTGTACCTGTTTGGAGGCAATAAGGAAGAATCCAACAGAAGGAGATAAGTCGAATGTTCAAGAATGAGGGGGAAATGATTGATGCTACAATCTGCTAGAAAAGACTGAAAGGATGAAATCAAGGGCATATGTAGAGCAATTGACTTTGTTAAGGAAAAAAAGGTCATTGTTAGTGACTGGGAGAAAGGAGAAAGTGAAACATATAAGTCAAAGGATTTTGAGATTTAAAAAATGAAGGGAGTTCTCAAGTGCCCTCAATTTTCTCAGACATCAGAAATCAGAAAGCAACTATTGGCATGGGGAAAGAAGGGCTCAAAATGAAAAGCTAACAATTGATAGACATTCACTCCAAAAGAGATCCTGGCTAATCTGAGAAGCTGGCCAGGAAGAAGAGTTTCTCTCTATAGATTTGGCTGGTTAGATTAGACCAGGGCCTGATTTTAGCAATGGGGAAAGTTTTGGGGATCTCTGAGAATCATGGGACAGGGAAGTCTCACACCTGGTGGTGTATAGTCTGGCACTCTGTCCAAGGAAATGATGGCTTTATTAATCACCTTTTATGTACAATGCATTGGGAATGCAAAGACAAAAAACTATATTTCTTAGCTTCGGGTACTTAAATTTTACTTAAGAGGAAAAACAACATGACTTTGGTGGTTTTCCTGCTCCCATCTCTACTCCTACTTACCTATAAGTTTTAAAAAACAAAACCAAAAGAACTAGTTTTCTATTCCAAATGAGATCATCAGTATCTGGAGAAACCTATCTGCTATGAAGCTGAGAGTTATATAAGAATACATTGTCTGAAAGTAGCAGAGATGGAAAATAAAATCAGAAACAGATTTAATACTTGGGACCTGGGCTTTTTGTTTGTTTGTTTGTTTTCATGAAGTATCCAGAGAAGTCAGAAACAGAAGAACTGTTTTACCAGCCAACATCTCTATTTTTCCCTTTGAATCCTTACTTATTTTGAGGCTACCTCTTTAAATAGCAGTTATATCTGCCAGTTATGAATCAGGCAAAGAGACAAGAATAGCAGGAGAAGTAAAAAGGAAGGGTGCCTGGTACCCACTAGTTTTTTTTTTTTAATTTGTTTGTTTGTTTTTGTGGCTGAGCTAGATGACACTTAGCCCCAATGAATCACCATTAAGTTCAGCTTTTGGGAATATACCAACATCTGAACTGACTGGCATCTTCCTGCAGCTGAGACTTTACTGCATCTTCATCCATCCTTACCCCTGTGCCAATGCTTCTCAGCCTGACCTCTGGCCCACAGGATTCCCATCGAGACTCTACAGCCAAGCTGGGCCAGGGCACAGCATTGAAAGAATGTTGGCCAGCCTCAGAGACAGGGAGGATCACTAAAGCCCCATGGGATCATTTGTTTTATAGGAGGCAGACAGCCGTCCAAAAATCCCAGTGATCTGAGCCTTGTCCAGACATGTTTGTGCTGAAATGCCCCTATTCTTGCCCACCTTGGGGGACAGCCTGGCATTTCTTTTTTCCAAATTAGGAATGAAGCAGTTGGCTGACTTTAATCCCTGTTATCTCAATGGAAAGACAGTGGGTAGGAAGAAAGCATTAGGGAGATCTGGTGAGAACCAGAGTCAACCTCTCTGAATAACTAGCCAAGCTAGTCACAATTATTATCCAGTAGGTGGCCTAGAGACCCTTTATCCTGCCCTTGTGCTATGAAAACATGGATGAGACCAGACATAGAGCTAGTCTTTAAAGAGATCGATATGTCAATCACAACTTTTTTAAAAGTCTTCTTAAGAAGCAAGACTCAAAAGTGCCCAGAGAATTTGGAGATTGGGGATCTGGTTGCCCCCCCACATAACATGGGGGTACCATAGAAATTCTAGAAATAAGTGTGGCTAAGACCCACTAGAACCTGGCCTTTTTCTCAGCTGTGATGTTATGTTGAAGGGGGTTGGTTAATCTCCTGCTACCCCTTCCCACCTCTAGTCCCATTTAGGTGCCTAGAATTTAAACCATTCCAGAAGGAAGATCTGGGATTCAAACCCAAGTCCCTTTCTCTAGTTCCGCTTAACGTGTCTAGCATACCTACTTTACATTTTCATTTCTCTAATTAATTACATTTCCCATTGTGAAGATGGTACCTCAGAATTGTTTCATTCTCATTCATACAAACAAAACCAATGCAGGACTTCCGGTTAAGATGGCGGCTTAGAGAAAGCTAAAGCTCAGATCTCCGGAAAACCCTTCCTGACCGATCTCAAACTATAAGCTCCTAAGGCGCCGAAATTCAAAACGATCAACAGCACAGACCCTGGGAACCCTCCTCCTGGACCTGGACCCGGTTCAAAAGGTACGGCTCCCCTCAAAAGCCAGAACCCGAGATCACTCGGACCTCAGGGGTAGGAGCGCAGAGTCCAAGGCTCCCGGAAGCCGCAGCCCGGCCAGGTTCAGAGAGCAGGGTCCTCAGAACAACAACCCTCAGGGCCTTCTACCCGAGTCCGGGTGAAAGTTACTGCCTGGGGCTTCCGCTGCAGAGAGCTGGTCAAAACAACAGCAACCCTCAGGGCGGACAAGACAGCCTCATGGGCTGGATCCTGCTATCCAAGTCTCAGTGAAAGTCCTTGCCCTCGGAGCTTGGGGAAGCTGCAGCCCATCCCCCCGCAGGCCAACGAAACAGCCTCACGGCCAGCGATTCTGAAGGCAACTTCCGGAAAGCGAGGGGGGGGGGGGGGGAGTGTGGCCTCGTGGTCCGACCCTTCCATTCCAGTTCCAGTGAGGCATATTCAGTTTAACCCAGGGAAAGCTCATAGAACCAACATCTGCCCATGACTAAAGCCTCTGAACACCAGACAGAGATAAGAAAAGCTAATCCTCCACATTCAGAGATGGCAAACTCCACAGAAGCACAGAAGCCCCAAAATACCAAGAAAAATAAGAAGAAAGGGGCGACTTTGGACACATTCTATGGAGCCAAAATACAAAATACAGAGCAGATAGAAGAAGATATACAAGAAAATGCTCCAAAATCTTCCAAAGGAAATAGAAACTCTCCACAAACCCATGAAGAATTTGAATCAGAAATGACCAAAAAGATGGAAGCCCTCTGGGAGGAAAAGTGGGAAATAATGCAAAAGAAATTCACGCATCTACAAAACCAGTTTGACCAAACTGTAAAAGAAAACCAGGCTTTAAAGCAAGAACTAATAAAGCAAAGCCAAAACACTAAGAAATTAGAAGAGAACATAAAATATCTCACCGACAAGGTGATAGATCTGGAAAATAGAGGGAGAAGAGAAAATTTAAGAATAATTGGACTCCCAGAAAAGTCAGAAATAAACACCAAACTGGACATGGTGATACAAGATATAATCAAAGAAAATTGCCCAGAGATTCTAGAACAAGGGGGCAATACAGCCACTGACAGAGCTCACAGAACACCTTCTACACTAAACCCCCAAAAGACAACTCCCAGGAATGTAATTGCCAAATTCCAAAGCTATCAAACAAAAGAAAAAATCCTACAGGAAGCCAGAAAAAGACAATTTAGATATAAAGGAATGCCAATCAGGGTCACACAAGACCTTGCAAGTTCTACTCTGAATGATCGTAAGGCATGGAACATGATCTTCAGAAAGGCAAGAGAGCTGGGTCTCCAACCAAGAATCAGCTACCCAGCAAAACTGACTATATACTTCCAAGGGAAAGTATGGGCATTCAACAAAATAGAAGACTTCCAACTTTTTACAAAGAAAAGACCAGAGCTCTGTGGAAAGTTTGATACCGAAAATCAAAGAGCAAGGAATACCTGAAAAGGTAAATATTAAGGAAAGGGGAAAAATGTTATCTTCTTCTTTTACTCAAACTCTTCTATAAGGACTACATTTATATCAATCCATGTATACTAACATGTGGGGAAAATGTAATGTATAAATAGGGGGTAAAGAAAGACCAAATAGAATAATGGTTCTCACACAAAGATTCACATGGGAAGGGGAGGGGAAGAAAACTCCTATAAGAAGGAGAGGAAGAGGGGGGGGGGGTTACTTAAACCTCAATCTCAGGGAAATCAACTCTGAGAGGGAAAAACATCCAGATCCATTGGGATCTTGAATTCTATCTTACCCAACAAGGGTAAGGAGAAGGGAAAACCAAGGGGAGGAGGGGGAGAGGGAGAACAAAAAGGGAGGGAAAGAGAGGGGGGAGGGGGAGGGAAGAAAAAGGGAGGGACTAAAAAGGGAAACATCAAGGGAGGGGACAAGGGGGACTGATTCAAAGTAAATCACTGGACTAAAAGGTAGAGCCGAAGAAGAAAAGGATAGAATTAGGGAAGGCAATCAAAATGCCAGGGAGTCCACAAATGACAATCATAACTTTGAACGTGAATGGGATGAACTCACCCATAAAACGTAGACGAATAGCAGAATGGATTAGAATCCAAAACCCTACCATATGTTGTCTTCAAGAAACACACATGAGGCTGGTTGACACCCACAAGGTCAGAATTAAAGGATGGAGTAAGACCTTCTGGGCCTCAACTGATAGAAAGAAGGCAGGAGTGGTAATCATGATATCTGATAAAGCCAATGCAAAAATAGACCTGATCAAAAGGGATAGGGAAGGTAATTATATTTTGTTGTGAAAGGGACTCTAGACAACGAGGAAATATCATTAATCAACATGTATGCACCAAATAATATAGCACCCAAATTTCTAATGGAGAAACTAGGAGAATTGAAGGAAGAAATAGACAATAAAACCATACTAGTGGGAGACTTAAACCAACCATTATCAAATTTAGATAAATCAAATCAAAAAATAAATAAGAAAGAGGTAAAAGAAGTGAATGAAATCTTAGAAAAATTAGAATTAATAGACATATGGAGAAAAATAAATAGGGATAAAAAGGAATACACCTTCTTCTCAGCACCACATGGCACATTCACAAAAATTGACCATACATTAGGTCACAGAAACATAGCACACAAATGCAAAAAAGCAGAAATAATGAATGCAGCCTTCTCAGATCACAAGGCAATAAAAATAATGATTAGTAATGGTACATGGAAAACCAAATCTAAAACCAATTGGAAATTAAACAATATGACACTCCAAAACCGTTTAGTTAAAGAAGAAATCATAGAAACCATTAATAATTTCATCAAGGAAAATGACAATGGCGAAACATCCTTTCAAACCTTTTGGGATGCAGCCAAAGCGGTAATCAGAGGCAAATTCATATCCCTGAAAGCTTATATTAACAAACAAGGGAGAGCAGAGATCAATCAATTGGAAATGCAATTGAAAAAACTCGAAAGCGATCAAATTAAAAACCCCCAGCAGAAAACCAAATTAGAAATCCTAAAAATTAAGGGAGAAATTAATAAAATCGAAAGTGATAGAACTATTGATTTAATAAATAAGACAAGAAGCTGGTACTTTGAAAAAACAAACAAAATAGACAAAGTACTGGTCAATCTAATTAAAAAAAGGAAGGAAGAAAAGCAAATTCACAGCATTAAAGATGAAAAGGGGGACAGCACCTCCAATGAGGAGGAAATTAAGGCAATCATTAGAAATTACTTTGCCCAATTATATGGCAATAAATACACCAATTTAGGAGAAATGGATGAATATATACAAAAATACAAACTGCCTAGACTAACAGAAGAGGAAATAGAATTCTTAAATAATCCCATATCAGAAATTGAAATCCATCAAGCCATCAAAGAACTTCCTAAGAAAAAATCCCCAGGGCCTGATGGATTCACCTGTGAATTCTATCAAACATTCAGAGAACAGTTAATCCCAATACTATACAAACTATTTGACATAATAAGCAAAGAGGGAGTTCTACCAAACTCCTTTTACGACACAAACATGGTACTGATTCCAAAACCAGGCAGGTCAAAAACAGAGAAAGAAAACTATAGGCCAATCTCCCTAATGAATATAGATGCAAAAATCTTAAATAGGATACTAGCAAAAAGACTCCAGCAAGTGATCAGAAGGATCATTCACCATGATCAAGTAGGATTCATACCAGGGATGCAGGGCTGGTTCAACATTAGGAAAACCACCCACATAATTGACCACATCAACAAGCAAACTAGCAAGAACCACATGATTATCTCAATAGATGCAGAAAAAGCCTTTGATAAAATACAACACCCATTCCTATTAAAAACACTAGAAAGCATAGGAATAGAAGGGTCATTCCTAAAAATAATAAACAGTATATATCTAAAACCAACAGCTAATATCATCTGCAATGGGGATAAACTAGATGCATTCCCAATAAGATCAGGAGTGAAACAAGGATGCCCATTATCACCTCTACTTTTTGACATTGTACTAGAAACACTAGCAGTAGCAATTAGAGAAGATAAAGGAATTGAAGGCATCAAAATAGGCAAGGAGGAGACCAAGTTATCACTCTTTGCGGATGACATGATGGTCTACTTAAAGAATCCTAGAGATTCAACCAAAAAGCTAATTGAAATAATCAACAACTTTAGCAAAGTTGCAGGATACAAAATAAACCCACATAAATCATCAGCTTTTCTATATATCTCCAACACAGCTCAGCAGCAAGAACTAGAAAGAGAAATCCCATTCAAAATCACCTTAGACAAAATAAAATACCTAGGAATCTATCTCCCAAGACAAACACAGGAACTATATGAACACAACTACAAAACACTCGCCACACAACTAAAACTAGACTTGAACAAATGGAAAAACATTAACTGCTCATGGATAGGATGAGCCAATATAATAAAAATGACCATCCTACCCAAACTTATTTATCTATTTAGTGCCATACCCATTGAACTACCAAAATACTTCTTCACTGATTTAGAAAAAACCATAACAAAGTTCATTTGGAAGAACAAAAGATCAAGGATATCCAGGGAAATAATGAAAAAAAAACACATATGATGGGGGCCTTGCAGTCCCTGACCTAAAACTATATTACAAAGCAGCAGTCATCAAAACAATTTGGTACTGGCTAAGAAACAGAAAGGAAGATCAGTGGAATAGACTGGGGGAAAGCGACCTCAGCAAGACAGTATACAATAAACCCAAAGATCCCAGCTTTTGGGACAAAAATCCACTATTCGATAAAAACTGCTGGGAAAATTGGAAGACAGTGTGGGAGAGACTAGGAATAGATCAACACCTCACACCCTACACCAAGATAAATTCAAAATGGGTGAGTGACTTAAACATAAAGAAGGAAACCATAAGTAAATTGGGTAAACACAGAATAGTATACATGTCAGACCTTTGGGAGGGGAAAGGCTTTAAAACCAAGCAAGACATAGAAAGAATCACAAAATGTAAAATAAATCATTTTGACTACATCAAACTAAAAAGCTTTTGTACAAACAAAACCAATATAACTAAAATCAGAAGGGAAACAACAAATTGGGAAAAAATCTTCATAGAAACCTCTGACAAAGGTTTAATTACTCATATTTATAATGAGCTAAATCAATTGTACAAAAAATCAAGCCATTCTCCAATTGATAAATGGGCAAAGGAAATGGATAGGCAGTTCTCAGATAAAGAAATCAAAACTATTAACAAGCACATGAAGAAGTGTTCTAAATCTCTTATAATCAGAGAGATGCAAATCAAAACAACTCTGAGGTATCACCTCGCACCTAGCAGATTGGCTAACATAACAGCAAAGGAAAGTAATGAATGCTGGAGGGGATGTGGCAAAGTAGGGACATTAATTCATTGCTGGTGGAGTTGTGAATTGATCCAACCATTCTGGAGGGCAATTTGGAACTATGCCCAAAGGGCGACAAAAGAATATCTACCCTTTGACCCAGCCATAGCACTGCTGGGTCTGTACCCCAAAGAGACAATGGACACAAAGACTTGTACAAAAATATTCATAGCTGCGCTCTTTGTGGTGGCCCAAAACTGGAAAACGAGGGGATGCCCATCAATTGGGGAATGGCTGAACAAACTGTGGTATATGTTGGTGATGGAGTACTATTGTGCTAAAAGGAATAATAAAGTGGAGAAGTTCCATGGAGACTGGAACAACCTCCAGGAAGTGATGCAGAGCGAGAGGAGCAGAACCAGGAGAACATTGTACACAGAGACTAATACACTGTGGTATAATCGAACGTAATGGACTTCTCCATTAGTGGCGGTGTAATGTCCCTGAACAACTTGCAGGGATCCAGGAGAAAAAAACACCATTCATAAGCAAAGGATAAACTATGGGAGTGGAAACACCGAGAAAAAGCAACTGCCTGAATACAGAGGTTGAGGGGACATGACAGAGGATAGACTCTAAATGAACACTCTAATGCAAATACTATCAACAAAGCAATGGGTTCAAATCAAGAAAACATCTAATGCCCAGTGGACTTACGCGTCGGCTATGGGGGGTGGGGAGGAGGAAAAGAAAATGATCTATGTCTTTAACGAATAATGCTTGGAAATGATCAAATAAAATATATTAAATAAAAAAAAAGAAAAAAAAACCAATGCAGCCAAAAGTAGAAGCAAGAAACAGGAAAAAAATATCTGCATCGTTTCTCTGATAAAGGGTTCCTCTCTTTAAGATACAGAGGGAACTGCGTGAAATTTATAAGGAAAAGAGCCATTCCCTAATTGATAAATGGCCAAAGGATACAAATAGGCATTTGGGTTTTTAGAGGAAGAAATCCAAACTATCAGTAGCCATATGAAAAAAAAATGCTCTTGAATCACTAATAATTAGAGAAATGTAATTAAAACAACTCTTGAGGTACCACCTTCACGCCCATCAGATAGGTGAAGATGCCAAAAAAAGGAAAATGACAAATGTTAGAAGGGTTGAAGGAAAATAGGTACACTAAGACATTGCTGGTAAAGCTGTGAACTAATCCAAACATTTTGGAAAGCAGTTAACTGTGTCCCAAAAGCTATTAAATTATGCATACCCATATACCCCCAATGAGATCAAATAAAGAAGGAAAGAACTCATATATACAAACTTATTTATAGCAGTGCATTTTGTGGTGGTAAAAAATTTGAAACTGAGGGTATACCCATAAGTTGGATGGGAGAGTGGCTGACCAAGTTCCTGACCAACCAGAAGGCTATTATAAAAGTCCAGGAATGGGATGATGAATGCCTGTTATAGCCTGCTTGCAGTAATAGAAAAGAGGGTATATATAAGATATATCTCAAAAGCAGAACTGTAGTTTATACCAGACTGTTTTACAGTTTTCACAATTATTTTTTAATAGGGAGTTCTTGCCCCACTAGCTGGGATATTTGGGTTTATCAAACCAAACTAGATTACTGTGTTCATTTGCTTCTATATAATGTGTACCTAATCTGTTCCACTGGTCAGCCTCTCTATTTCTTACTCAGTTCCAAATTGTTTTGATGATTACAGCTTTGTAGTATAGTTTGAGATCTGGTGCTGCTAGGCCCCTTTCTTTCTTATTTTTCTTTTGTTGATTCACTTGATATTCTTGACCTTTTGTTCCTCCACATGAATTTTGTTATTTTTTCTAGCTCTATAAAGCAATTCTTTCATTGTTTGATAGGTATGACACTGAACAAGTAAATTAATATAGGCAATATTGTCATTTTTATGTTGGCTTGGTCTATCCATGAAAAATTACTCTATCACCAAGTGTTTAGATGTATCTTTATTTGTGTGAAGAATATTTTGTAATTATATTTATATATAGTTTGTGTGTGGGTCTCTTGGCAGGCAGAAAAATATGGAATACTTTATGATTTCTATGTCATACTTGCTCAGGGGTCATGCTAATCTTCTCTGTATTGTTCCAATTTTATATATGTATATATGCTGCCAAAGGGAACACTAAGAGGACATTTTGACGAAGAGACTATTGGAGACAAGAAAATGAAGAGAGAGATTTCCTGGTGGTTTCCTTATTCACTTCACTATCAATTAATGATTTTATGCTAAATTAGCTTGGTCTCTCAAAGGTGTGTGTGTGTGTGTGTGTGTGTGTGTGTGTGTGTGTGTGTGTGTGTGTGTGTGTGTGTGTGTTTCTTCCATTTTGAAGGTCTTTAAGTCAATCCATTTGATAAGTCTGATCTCTCATCTGGCATAAAGTCATCCTGGTTCTGTGGACACCTTAAAAATTTCCTCATCTTGTAGTTCAGCAGAGCCTGAACTCTGCTATTTATACCCTGGTTGGTCCTCAGATTTTGTTTTTGCTGTCTTTGGGTACTAAAAGGATGTCTGCTCCTGATAGTCTGTGGGCTTTGGGCAAGTTCAGTCATCTTTCTCTGGCTCAGCTTGCCTATCTGTGTACAGCAGCTATTGTAAAGCAAAGCTCATGCCAGTAGGCCTGCTTTGGTGGATACTTGGGGAAGTGAGGGTTAAGAGGTTGGATGCCAACAATCACCTTTATTGCAAATGCTATTCACAGACTTCCTTCCCCTTCCCCTGTTCTCATCTACCAACTGGTTTGCCCAGGTCAGGGTCCCCAGGCAGCATTTCTGCTTAGTTACTCTGCCTCAGAGAAGGCTTGGTTCTTAAATTCTGAGTCCTCTTGGTCAACTGGACCCCTGATTGAGCCGATCTAAAACTCAGGTAGAGAAAAATAAATCATTGGTCAAGAGAGCTCTCTTCAGATGCTCTCAGCAGAGCTCCCCTCCCCATCTGACAGCCTCCTGTCATTTCACAGGAAAGGAAGGCTCAGCTTCCTACTTCAGAAGTTTATTAACTTGTTTGTGGACTCTCTCAGCCCAGGGTGGGCACCTCCCTGCAGCACAGCAGGGCACTGAAGAAGGGGGAAAACCAAAATTAACTTATGTCACCCCAGTTGAATAATTCTGGCAAGAAGTTGGTCAGGAGAAAATTGCTGCTGTTACCTCTTCTAGTCTTCATGGATTACCAGTTATTTACTAGGTCCATAGTAAGTGCAGAACTGGCTGTACTGGTAACCCAAAAAAGTGGCCAGGAAGTTCCCTTTTCTACTTGTAAAGGCAGTTGTAATGCCTTGACTCCCTCAAAGGACAATCCACAGTCTTAGTGTCATAAACTTCTGAGTCTTTTTCCATCTTGGGCAAATGCAGGGACAAGGAAAGGGAGAGATTGTGAGCTAACACAGTTATTTATAGGATAATTAAGAACATTTCACTAAGAACCATACAAGCGCTGTTGCTAAGCTGATCTAGAGTCATTTCTGTAGCATGGGACTAAGAGAAGAACTCTTCTCCCTCGTGGATGACTTTTTTATTGCTTATGTTGGCCATGATCTAATCAACTAGCAGGCAATGACTCCAGAATATTGGGAAGACCCAGAACTACATACTAGCAAAATATGAATTTAGGGGGTTTTGTGCTTAGTGGCTGGGCCAAGATACACACAGTTCTACATCTTGCACATCCAGCCCCTTCTACCTTCCAAGGAAAAATAAATTATTGAATAAATAAATAAATCATTGAAATAACACCAAATTCTCCAGGGTTAGTGAAAAAAAAATTGTGCTAATACCCAATCCAAACTTCTGCTCCTGAAGTTTGAGAAATGAATATGGTGGAATGATAACCCAGCAAAACTGAAAAGTTTGAGACACTGACCACAGATGATCCTGCTTGGCTGAGGGTACATTCCTCACTATTGTGTAAGAGGCAACGTTGGAATAGCCAGGAACAGAAAACAAGGAGTGATGGAAGATGTGCATCTTCCTGTGGGTTAGGGAACTCATGAACATAGGCACCACTACTCCCATCTTCCAGTTGGTTCTACCAAAGACTGTTGGTTGCCATGCTTTTTAGTCAGAGGTTGAGGTACTTTCAAATATCTCCTTCCTACCCAGGAGTACCTTAAGATCCTCTAGATATACAGATAGCTTTATATCCACTTTTCTTAGTTATCTCTCATCCTCAAGGAGCAGGCAACACTTACAGTGTTTGTTCCTTACAATGCCTCAGTGCTGTACTGAATATACCCAGAGCAGGGCTTTGCCCTCAAAATTGGGGGCATTTTCAGATGAACAGGAGAGCTGGCCCTCTGTACCAGCCCCAAAATAGCTCCTCCCACAACTCCATTAAAACTACTGCCCAAGGCTCACTCCATTGTGTTAGCAGAGTTGTGGGGCATTCTCTCCAGAAAGTCACTGTTACATGAGGAAAAGGGAGGAAGGTAGAGGAGATCCTTTGACTTTCCCATTATCACATTAGCCTGGATTCATTGAACACTGTTGCCCTTTACCTAAAATGCCTTCTTTCCATCCTGCAATCAATCAACCATTCGGGAAACATTTATTAGCATTTGTTTTGTGTCAGGCATTGTGCTGGCAACTAGATGTATAAAAACAAAAATAAAATATTCCCTGACCTCAATGAGCTTACCTTCTATAGAGGAGATAAGAGAAAGAGTAAGGGGGGTGGGGTAAGGGTATAATGTGTGTGTATATATATATATGCCTATACATGTACAGGCATATAAATACAAAAATATTTTTGAAAGAAAAGACTGGGGAATCAGGATAAGCTTTAATAATTCAATCAATATGCATTTGTTAAGTATTCACTATGAAAAGTCAGAAATAATTACTGCTCTCAAGGAGTTTGCATTCCTGTAGGGGAGACCACATGTATATAGTATATAAACAGGCAATATATTAGGTATGTACACAGTGCCTTAGAGAGAAAGGAAAACACTAGTAGCTCAGGAAGACTGAGAAAAGCTGCCCACAGAAGGTAGAATTTGAGCTTAGTCTTGAAGGAAACCAAGGATTTGGAGGGATGGAGTTAAGGAAGACCATTGCAGGCACTGAGGATTAGAAGATGGGAGATACAGTGTTGAATGTGGGGAATAACAAATAGACTAGCATGACTCATGATATTTAGTACTATCTTCCAGATTGAGGACTGATGGATTCAGAGTACAGGTTGAAACAAATCTTTTTCTTTTATTTTTCTTGCTCTTTGTTAGAAACATGGCTAATGCAGAAATGTTTGATTATAGATGTATGTTGGGCATCATATTTCTTACCGTCTCAATGGGTGGGATAAAGGGTGGAGTGGGGGACAGAATGTGAAACTAAAAGTAAAAATTAAATTTAAAAAAATAGGCCAGCATGGTTGGATTGTCCTATATGTAAAAAAAAGTAACATATAAGAAAACAAGAAAGATAGGAAGAGGCAAGATTATAAACAGCTTTACATGCCAAATGGAGGCCTTATAATTGGTCATAGAGAAATGGAAAGGCCAGTGGATTGAGTGAGAGTCAAGGAGAGATGACATAATCAGATTGTGAATTAAGAAAATATCTTGGGATGGCTCAGTAGATGAGAGCCAATCCTAGGACAGGAAGTCCTGGGTTCAAATCTGATCTCAGATCACCTGGGAAAGTCACTTAACCCTCATTGCTTACTCTTACTGTTCTTCTGTCTTAGAACTAAAACGCAATATTTATTCTAAGATAGAAGGTAAAGGTTAAAATATGTATATATCTTTGATAGCTGTATGGAAGATGGACAAGAGTAGAGATGGACCTGAGGCAGAGAAGACAATTAGGAGGCTCGTGCCTTGGATCAGTGATGGTGAACCTTTCAGAGACCACATGCTGTGCCTGCCCCCCCCAGACCAAGTGCCATGCCTGTTCCCCCCAGACTGTCACATGCCCCCCACCTCCTAGCCTTACCCCACACAGGGGAGGGAGAAAGAGCTCCCATTGGGCTGTTGGGTGCAGGAGTGGGTGAAATGAGGAATGTCCTCAGCAAGTTTAGAGAGGGGGAGGGGAGTGGCCCATGTGCTGTGTTCCCTTCCAACTCTGCTGCCTGTGAGCCCACTTTACCCACTGTGTGCTCCCATTGGCTGCTGGATAGAGGGGCGGGGCATGTGAAAAGATGTCATCAGGGATGGTGGAGAAGGGGACGGGAGCAACTGCTCCCTGGTCCCTCTGCCTTTCTGGAAATGGAACAGGGGTGGGGGTGGGGAGCTGGGCCCACAGAGAGTACTCTGTGTGCCATCTTTGGCACTTGTGCCATAGGTCCGCTATCATGGGTTTAGTTAAAAGGGGCTGAGTTTCTGAACTAGAGAAGTGTCTGTTAAAGTAGAAAGAAGAGGATGAATGGAAGCAGTGTTGTGGAGACAGAAGCAAGGTTGGACAACTGCTTGGATATGTGGGGCAAGGGATCATGAAGAGTAAACAACAGTATTGAAGTTGTGACTCTCAGTGATGAGAAAGAAAAAAAAAGATGTAGTTTTGGGGAGAAATAGCAACTTATCTACAAAAGGGATGGGTGCATTTAGAGAGAAAGATAATGGGTTCTGTTTTGAACATGTTCAGTTTGTGATATTTTTGGGATATCTGATGGAAATGTCCAAAAGGCAGGTAGTGGCATGAGATTGGAGCTCAGGAGAGAAACTAGGTCTGGATATATAGATTTGGGAATCAACTGATACTATCACTGAGAAAGTAAAGACAGAAAAAAAGAGATCCTAGGACAGAGCCTTGGAGGACACCCACCATTAGGTAGCATAATATGAATAATAATCCAGCAAAGGAGGCTGATAAAGGAACTCCAAAACCCAAGGCAAATATCATTTTCTCTACTAATCAATCAACAAATGGTTATTAAGTGCCTAATTTGTGCCAGACATTGTATTAAAGGCTGGGGCTACAAGAAGAACAGCTAGATAGGTGGCTCAGTGGAATGAGAGCCAGGCCTAGAGACAGGATGTCCTGGGTTTAGATCTGGCCCTAGACACTTCCCAGGTATGTGACTGTAAGCAAGTCACTTAAGCCCCATTGCCTAGCTCTTACCCCTCTTCTGCCTTGGAACCAATACTTAGTATTGATCCTAAGACAGAAAGTGAGTTTTTTTTAAAACTGTGGCTACAAAAGAAGGCAAAAGATGGTGCCTGCTCTCAAGAAAGTCACAATCTAATTTCCTTCCCAAATTATTTTATATTCACTTCCCCAGCACATCATTGGTGCTTACTAATATGTTGTATTAGTACTGCATATCAGTACTTTTGAGAGAGAGAGAGAGAGAGCTATTTAGAAATTAGAAGAAGACTAATGGGTCAGACTTGTGCCCTAAGAGGGTGATTTTATCTGCTCTGTGGAGAAAGGACTGAAGAGAGGAGACACTGAAGGCAGAGAGACCAGTAGAAGGCAACATAATGAATGGAGCTACCAGCTAGTGAGTGATATGGCCTATGGAGGAAAAGGGTTGGATTTGGGAAATGTGGTGGAGCATTCAACAGGACTCAGCATTTAATTGGAGATGGGAAATCAGGGTTGGGGAAAAGTCAGAGATGCCTCTGAAATTAGAAACTGGGATGATTGGGAAGATTATGCTACTTCCAACAAAAATAGAGAAGTATGAAGGAAAGGAAGGTTTAGCAAAAAAAAAGATATGTTTTGGACATGTTGAGTGTAAGGAATTGACTTTATTTCTAGATTTCTAATAAGCAATTGTTTGTACTTTTCGTAGGATACTTGCTATTGTCCACCCTAAATTTTAATTTTACGTTTATATCTTATGTCACCTGTGAGCTTCCTGAGGGCAGGAGTTGTGCTTTATATTTATATTCTACCTTGCACACAGCAGGCATTCAGTAAATGTTGAATTGAATGGTCACTTTGGAATGTACAAAGAAAGAGCCTGATCCCAAGGGTTTTAGATATGAAACTGGTAAGTTTTGGTGGAGGTCAAGGGAAGGGTGATGATCATGTCCAGATGGTCACCAGGACCTAGTGCAAGACAGTAATAAAAGGGGAATAGAAGTCATTAAAGATAAATAACATGCTTTTTGATGGGGGCTCACTCTGGCCAGAGGTTTTGTTGTTGTTTTAAAATTATTTTTATTATTATGGAACATATTTACATATTTGCATTTTTACAATTCTTTCCCCACCACCAAACCAACCACAGAATGTCCACAAGTGCTGAATTCATCATGTATCAGTTTCACTGAAACACCACAAACTCATAGTCACATTCTTTCCTTTCCTGGTGTGACTGCCTCCTCTTCTACATGCTCTGCTTCCTTTTGTTGGCCATGTTGCCTCTGGACTCTTTGCATGCTTATACACCCCATGGGTGCTGCCACCCAAAGGCTCTCATTGCTCAAAGAGATGACTGGTTTTTTCCACTGCTTCTACTAAGGCCAGGTAAATCCCACCTTGTGGTTGTAACTTGCCCATTCATTCTTTCCCATAGTCTTTGACAACTTTTCCCTAACACCTTCTTCATAGGATGTTGGGAGACCATGCTTGATTGCTGCTGACTTTCATCTCTCCATATATTGCTTTGACTAGAAGTTATCTCTCCTACCACCAGAACTTTAGGATACCTCTTGCCAGTCACAAGTTCATACATATATATGTACATGTGTATTTAGTTTAGATATGTATGTGTATATATGTATATGTCATGTTGTGTGTATGTGCGCATGTTCTCTTCTATTACCTACAATTTCTGAAAGACATTTCTCATCCACGTGTTCTTATAATGGGCACAGACCCGCTTTGCTTCTCTCTGTCACTGTCTCCAGCATTCCTGGGAGCTAGCTTTTAGAATCTCTGGCTTTTGAAGATTGAGAAAAGCTGAGGTCAAGGAAAAGATGCCCATTTCCTGTTCATTTGTGGTCAGTAGCAAATGGCCCTTGGAAAGTATATTTTATGTTGAGTATTTAATCAGTACTGTCACAGCCACACACAGAGCCTTGACCCCATACCCAAAGAGATCTCCTAACTCCAGCCTCAGACTGCATCACTGACTCCACCAGCTATCTCACAGACAGAGGGTCCTGGGTGAGACTATGGCTTGATCGGTGTAGCCAGACACATTGCTGAAGACAGCTCAGATAGCTTCCAGGTAATTAGAATGTAAGGTGTGGGAAAATTGGCCTTGAAGCCTGACCAGCATGAGCTTTTGATAATGGAGACAGGTGAGTGGATGGACCAGCCCTGCTGGTTCATCAATATGATGTGGGCAGAGTTTATGGCTAGGTATAGGATTTGGGACTGCCTATTTCCCTGACCTTTATATTTGTCTCAATTGCAAATATTCATTGAAGAGAGCCTAGAGGCTGTGCCCAAGATTCTGCCCTATCCCTTACCTTCTAGTAACAGGAAGTTTTGAAGATCTGGGTAAGGAACCCCTCTGATGTGGAATCATCCTGTTTGTTGCAATTGTTGAATTTAAAGAACATGCACATTTTTAATACATGTGGGTTTATACTTTTAAAGTTTTTACCTGTCTGATTCCATGCATCTGGGACTAGTTACATTGGCATCAAATGGATGTGATTTTTTTCCCTCTTCTAAGCAAAAGTCACATTCTTAAACCATATGTTGGGATAAGAGCTCTGGATGGGGTCTGTCCTTTACCATAAAACAATGCTAAGGAACGGGATAGAGACTGAACATCACTACTGTTTTCGAATTCTTTTGTCTCAAGGGGCTAGACCTGAGCCCTGAGGAAGCAGATAGGGAGGTGTCTTTCCTCTGGACTCATTACTATCTCATCCTTGCCCTGTTGGGCACTGAGGTTCCCCACAGGGGCTGACCCCAGCTTTGGCTGTACCTTTCTCATGTATGCAATCATCTATTGCTCTCTGCCAGCTGGTTTCTTGCCTTTCTCCCCCACCCCCAAACCCCATCTTCAAACTTTAGTGAGTAAGTGCTTTGGGAGCCTTCCTGTGAAAGTCCTCAGCAACCCTCTCAGTAAGTGGGACAGAGACAACAATTTCAATAGCTTGCCAAGTTTTTCACCCCAGTCTGCCTCTAGTATTTGGGGGAATCCACACATATACACCACTCCTCTTCCCCAAAAGCCTCTCATTCCAGGCCCAGATGAAATGACCTCTTTGTCTTGAAAAGAGTTCCTGAGGAACAGCCACATTAGGTCAGGCTGGCGACCATTCAGCAGCCCCATTTTCTGCCTCTCTCCATCTCCCTTTCTCTGCCTCCCCCTCTCCCACCCCTGGTTCAACAATTTAACAAGCTCTCTCGATCCCCACTGAAACTGCGGTTGCTGTCAGCCTTGAACTGGCCAGCCGGGAATGGTGTTTGATTGATGCTGATGTTTATTTCCATAAAGTCTCTGAAACAGGAAGCCATTCCAGATAGGCTCCAGAGTTGCTGTGAGGGATTGGTTTCTACCAACCCAGCCTGTGTGGGTTATGTAAAGGGGCCTTGGAGAGGAGCGGGCAGGCCAAGACAACAAAAACACATGCATTGTCTTTATTTTCCCAGCTAGAGGCCAAGAAGCTCGTTCCCCCCTTTCATTGTTCTAACAGCACAGCTTGGCCAGAGTTACCAGGCTAGGGTCTGTCTGAGCTGCTGATGCTGAGCAGTTAGGCTTTGACAGGAGGTGTGGGAAGAAAAACTTCTTGAGGTGAGGTCACCTCCTCCATCCCCCTGCTCCAGGCCTGGCAGGCTTCCCCCCACCCCTGACATGTCTCTGCATAGACGAGGACCTGACACATGAGACATTAGGCCTTGTTGCTCTTCAAGCATGCAAGCTCACTGCAGACTCATTACTGTTGGGTTGGACTAATGGCAGAGTTCTGGCCATTAGAAGGAAAAGAAAGGAATTGGGAGGAAGCCCTTGTTTTTTGTAAAAATAAACATTGTGAAATGATGCCCAAATCGGCATCTCCAGCTGCCGTTCTTGGCAAGATAAGTGCATTGTAGTATGCCCTATGGTCCCCCTACTTCCTTACCTCTCCTCACCCACCATCCCAAGCTTCATTCTTCCTGAGAAATTCATGGGTGATGATGAGAGTGCCCAGGCACTGTGGAGAAGCAGGGAGCAAATTTTCAAGTCTCACAGCCAAGACTCAAAGAATATTATTGTCTTGTAAATTGATATAAGGAAAAAAAACCAGTGCCATTTCCCAGTGCTCAAAATTAAGCACATTTTGGAAAATGGGGGTAAACATATGAGACCTTTCTCACGGGCTTTATTCAACCCTTCTTTATGTCTTCAGTGGTCTCCGGAAATCCAATGCCTTACTTCATTGGCATCTCCTCCTTGAGAGAAGGACCATGTATTCATGCTTGTATTGTTAAGACACATGGGCCTTTCCATAAAGGCAAACACTTAGACCTTGCTAGAACTTATACAGCTCAGAAGATCTGAATTTTATTTGTGTCATAGACCCCACTGGCAATTGAGTAAAGGCTACAGATTCCTCAGACTGAGGTTTTTAAATGCATAAACATAAGATTACAAGGGAAGTTTATATTACAAGGGGAGAAAATATATAATTATATTGAAATAGTTATAAAACTTTTTTTAAAGTTCATGGACCCTGACATAGATATTGCTCTTAATATGGGATGGTTCTGGCAGGGCTTGAGCGAGGGGAAATAAAACTAATATCAAAACAAAAGTTGTCCATAAAATTCTATTTTTAAAAAAGAGATGCTATAGAGAACCTTTCCCTGGCATTTTGAAAGCTGGCAGTAATCAAATACCTACAATTTCCCTCTAGTTGGTAGAAGACTCTGGGCTATATCTGTAGATATTACATGAAAAATTACATGATGATTCATAACTTAAGGAACTGAAACTTACACACAAGAAAAGGGGAGAGGCAAGGAGGGACATGAGGCCATTTGAAACAGAAGGTCACATCTCTAAGGACAAAAAATTCCCATCTAAGTACCTAAGGTAGCTTTTTTGTTCTTCGTTGTCTATTGACAATAGACTTTATTAGCAAAAAAGAAAAAAGATGATTTGAAAAAAACCTTGGGATTTGAAGAGAAACTAGTTTGAGGGTAAAGGTGCCTAGCACAGGAAGAAATATAAAAAGATATCAGTATGGCTGAACAATCCATCAATAATCACAATAACTCGGGTGTAGTTAGCTTTTTAGTGTTCATTTTCCTTACAACAACCCTGTGAGGTAAACAGTGCCATGCTTATTCTGCCCATTTTATGGATAAAGAAACTGACTCAGGTTCAGTGATTTGATCAATGTCACATAGCTAACAAGCTACAAATTTGAAGTCTCAACTCAATTAGAACAAAGTAATTATAGTTGGCAATCCATATATTGTTGCAAGAAAGTTCACACATAGATGCTATTCCTGGTCTGGTCACAGGCAGGCTTAGCAGGGTCCTGGCTAACCTTGTGGATGTGTGCTTATAGAAAGAAGTGCTCACTCACTGCTCCAAGCTATGTCTACCCCAGATTATGCTAACATGAGAGACTGGGATTCTACTTCCCCTTTACCTGTGGGTAGTAGTATTGATCCCTGGATATATATATATATATATATATATATATATATATATATATATATATATATATATATATATATATATATATATATATATATATATATCCTTAAGTATAACCTTAACACATTCAGACTGTGAGGGCAGAGTCCTATTGTAGCTCCTGTGTTTGTTCAGGCCACTTGAATGCCTTTAGTCAACCTATGTCTGGAGGAACAAAAGAAAGGTCTGGACTGGTCCTGGCAGACTGGAAGCTCATGAGACATCCAAGACTCTTGAGTCTTGTCACCCATTTGCCACAGGCCAGGATGCATGACTTGGCAGCTGAGGCACCATCAGGAGAGCAGGACCTTTCACCCTTAGCAACAGGCACTGCAGCTGAAGTATAACCTTAACACATTCAGAGTGAAATTAGCACAACATTGCCACAGTTTGCTGTGTTGTGTGTTTGTGTTGTAATCGCCATCCGGGCCAGACAAAGGGGCCAAGTTCTTTGTGGTTTAATCACTGTCACAATTATAACCACACACATGCAAAAAAAAAAAAATGGAGCCAGAGCCAAGGAAGCACTGTGTGAGACCCTGTGGGGAGGGAAGGCATCTCCAGTGTGAGTGGTTCAAAGAGCAGGGCCCAGCCAAGCTTAGGGGCTGGAATTCTGGGAAGAGACAATATCCACACCAGGAAGGAAACTCACCCTGTGGGAATTAGTGCTTCCCTGGTGAGCTATACCTTAGCCCCTTGACCGGATGATCAGGCTGTTAGTTCTTCCACTATGATTTTCCCCCACAAAAGACCAGGGTTCTCATTAAGGTTTTGATTTACCAAATGCCAGTTCAGCTAATAAAATTAAGTGAGTGGGTGGGCGTTTGAAGTCCGAGCTTCACAAGATTGGCCACTGTTCATAATGCTTGTTTCCCTATATCAATCACCCAAGATCTTTGGTTTAAACTCAGCAGGCTAAAATGGAGAGTTAGGGGGGCAAGGATGGAGAGAGGGGGTAGCTCAGAGGCACTCAGAATGATTGTAGCACTTGTCAAGACCTTTGGGTGTATGCTTTGGATTTGTTTTGATTGATAGTAGGAAAATTTGTAAAGCTGTTTGAGAAGGATATTTTGGAACTTTAAAAAGACTGTCCCCTGAAGTGATGTGCGATTAGGGATGACTTGTGAGGAAAACTTTCCAAGTCAGCTCTTCAAAGGAAAGACTAGTCTAGTTCAGCTCATTAATAAGATGGCAAAAGAGAGAAAGGCTTGGGTTTGGTGACTGACTGTTCGGTTAAATTTAGTTGAACTGAATTCAATTTGAGATTAAATTTCAGACTGGCAATACTATAGAAAGAGTACTGGATTCAGATTTGGGGGGTCAGAGGACCATGGTTTGAATGCCAGTCAGCTGCTTCCTACCTGTGCATGTTAGATCCCCTCTCCTTAACTAGATGGCCCAGTGGACACAGTGCTGGGCCTAGAGTCACATCAGACTCAGACATTAACTGTGTGACCCCAGGCAAGTCACTTAACCCATAATAAGCTATGCCTCAGTTTCTTCAACTGTAAAATGGGGATCATAATAGCCTCACAGAGTTGTATGAGGAGTAAATAAGATATTTGTAAAACACTTCACAGTACCTTGCCTATAGTAGGTGCTTGTTAAATATCTGTTTCCTTCCATCCTCAGAGGTAAAATGAAGGCAAGAGGATGGAGAGACTACATGGTCTCCAAGGGCTCTTCTCCATCTAAATCCTAGAAATCCATAAATTGATGTGAATTAAAATGCATTCTGATTAACTGCCCCATCCCTACCATGGTTAAAGTTCTCTTCAAGGTGTTGGAACAGTGTCAGGAGGTCAAAAATAAAAACCCAGGGTAATCCCTGGGTATTTGATATGAGAATTCAGGGTCACTGCAGTCTTAGGAAGAGATCAGCATTTTTATGTCCCATGTCCCATGCTGCAATTGAAACATGGGATTGGTGGCCACCATACAAAGTGAACCAACTCAGGTTCCCAAGCCCTTACACAGGCAGTGAGGGGTGGGGAAGAAGCTGGATCGAAAGAGTAGGAAAATGATCAGCAGATTTCATCAAATGTAGACTCACCTGGTGCACCCTTCCAAGAGTCCAAGGCCACGTCAATCTTGTAGGTCTGTGTTTGCAACCTGCAGGACTTAGCCAGTCCCTAAGCATGTTTAAGAATTGTAAATAAAATGTGAGAAGACGGCCTCATCCCATGACTGGCAGAGTCTGATAAACTGCTGTTTTGACTGGTTAAAGAATTTCTCCTAGGCCACAGAGCTAGGGTCTCTTTCAGGAGTGTCAAACAAAGTCTTAGAAAATGCTACGTCTGAGTCTTAAATTCTGTCTCTGGGCCACCTTTAAGAATTAAAAATATCTAGGAACTCCCCCTGCTTGCCAACACCTCTCTTCCATATCTTTCTTTTGAGGGCAGAGAAGAGAGCATGGTCAGGAAAAAGGTGGATAGGATAGCATAGAACCATTGCCAGGGACTCTGGCTAGGAGCACAGAAGCAGTCCCTGAAGCTAAGGGGACCTGCTGTCCCCGATCACTTGTTAGTCATAAGCAAGAAATCAGATTGAGATGCTACTCAATCTGTGTGTGGGGAAGGGGAGTTTCCTGTATCCCAAGTCAGGACTGACTCCTATAAACAACTCATCCTGGACAGATCAGAACTGCATTGCCTGTTCCCCTAGTTGGAGAGCCAAATTAAAGAAGTCATTTGTGGGAGGGGTCCTGGGGCTCAATTCTGGCCTCAGATACTTCCTAGCTGTATGACCCTGGGCAAGTCACTTAACCCTCATTGCCTGGCCCATACTGTTCTTTTGCCTTAGAGTATTGATTCTAAGACAGTAGGTAAGTGTTTAAAAAAAAAAAAATCATTTGGCATGTATATTGCCTGGCCTACCATGGTTTTGAGAGACCCTAGTTGTCCAGATATCTCAGGCTTCACAGAGAGTGGTGCTCTTGTAAGAGCTAGCCACAGGTGTGGAAAGAAGTGGCTCTTTGGTCAACAAGTTGTTGGTTACACTCACCTCTAAATCCTGGGAGCCATTTGAGCTAGGGCATCCACTTATTTTATGAGGGGCCCCTGAGCTCCTAGACACTTCATGAGCCTAGTACTAGGAATATTAGCCGAGTTGCTTATAGCAGTGAACCTTGACTTCTTTGCAGAACTCCATACTGCTTTCACATCCCTTAACTCATGTGAGCATTACAGCAATGAGTAGTGAAAGGGCTCTGATTTGGTGGTGAGAGAAGGGCAGGGGGTCAGAGTACCTGGGTTTGAATCCTAGCTTTATGAACTTTATTACTCCTGGGATGTCACACACTTCTGTAAAATGAAGGAGTTAGATCAGTGGATCTGTCAAGCCCCTTCCAGCTCTGAGTCTATGGTTGGGTGGGGGGGGGGAAGGAAGGGGGAGAGGGAGAAGAAGAAGGGAGAGGGAGAGAGGGAGGGCGGGAGAGAGACTGAGAGACTGGGATCTCCATATAATAGATGGGGAAAACTCAAGTAAAGAGGCTATGTGATTCTAGACCTCTTTTCATTCTGCCAGGTAGCCTCTGGTATATCCCAATCAGAGCTGCATTTTTTAAGTCTGATCTTTTGATACAAGAGACTCCCTGCATTATCTGAATCAGGTGCAGTGACCCACAGCCAGCTCAAGGGGAGGCAGGGAAGAGTTTCTACTGACAAAATCATCTCTTTAGGAGAAATTGCTCTGTAGGCCTCCCCAAGGTTCACAGGAAGGGGGAGAGAACAAATTGTTCTCATACCCTTGCCCCCTTTGCAAGTTTCTGATGCTTCAGCCAAATGTCTCTGGTTCCAAGTCCGCATAGCACTGAGTAGAAGGGGGTTGTTCACTCTTCAGGACATTAGAGACCATGTAAACATCCAATCTTGAGTCACTTGGCTCCAAATGCTGCCTTCTTGGGCTGTCTGGACTATTCAGGTCTAAAATGGGGCTTAGTTCCTCCCAGGTAACCCAGAAGGTGTAACTTGGGTATATGCTCCTTTTGCCCCAGCTTAAGCATTAGGTTCGGTCAGGGTCTGCTGCCTCAGGCAGTTCCTGTTGGGAAAGAGCTCATGTTTCAGGCATATGATCTTGTGTGTCTGTGATGGACTGATAGCCTATCTTGGAGAGGCACGACCTTTGCAGTTTGACCCTATGGGGTCCTAGTTCACATCAAGGCTTGACTCCTTTCAATTGGCCCCAATGGCTCACATCAATGGTGATACTGTTGTCTTTAGGGTCAGCAGGTTTGAAAGCCATAAACCCCCGGTATCTACCTCTACCTAAGGTATTGAGGCCTCAAGAACATTCCTACTTCCTTACTGAGCTGGGCCTGAGTGTGGGGGAAGGGAACATCTTTGCTTCTCCTTCCATGGCTTCATGAGAGTAGACTCTTCCAAGCCTCCTTCTTTATTCCCTCTTGACTCTGGACTCCTGGGCAACTAGCAGAAGATTTTCTGTCTTTGCTGCTTGTTTTCTTTGCGGTCATCTTAAGGATGTGCATCAAGCAGAAGGCACCGTGGAGGGCAAGGAATGATGTGACCAGATCTAATTAGGAAATGAGGCAGAATGACCCCTCTGGGTCCCATCAGACCTGAAAGTCTGTTTGTCTGAGCTCACAGAAGAAAGGTGACACCAATGGTGACATTGGGCTCTCCCAGCAAACCTTCTCCTGGTAGATGCAGGACTGACTAGATCATTGATCTGACACAGAAAGTCAATGTGGTAATCTTAATGACCCTGTTTCCACCCCCTCCAGACCATAATGATGAACTTTTCCCAGTTGTGTTACCCCTAGGGTACTATGTGACCATGTGATTGATGACGTGGTAGGCTTTTCACTCAAATAATCCCTTTTTGCTTTAGTATTGGCCAAATTTGGCCTAGGTATAAAACTGTTCCCTGTGTCTTTCAGTGACATTGGCTAACTCCCATTAGCCAGTCATAGCCTACCCTCACACCTGCCCCCCTCAAACATCATGCTTCCAGACAAGCCCTTCCCAAAGTCTAGATGCAAAAGTACTCAGTAGTATCAAGTGCTTTCTTCCAAAATCATGATATGAAGACTTCTGCCATGGATTCTTAGTAGTTATGTTGTCTTTATCTGGGAAGTCCGTTGTCTCACCTATTTAGAATGGCTGTGTCTAACAGAGTCTCTCCTTCATTTTTTTTTACATTTGAGCCAAATTCTCATCCTTCCTCCCTCTCCTCCCCCTTTCCTGAAATGGCAGTCAATCTGATAAAGATTTTACATGTTCCAAGGAACCTTAAGGAACTACGGAGAAACAAAAAGAATTACAAAAGCCTGGTGATGGAGGTGCTCCCAGAGCATCCTTGGAGCTCTGATAAACAGCTAAAGTCTGGTCATAGATAGTCTTGGTTTAAGATAGTCTTAAAGCTAGTCTTTAAGCTATGGCCCCAGATCCTGTCCCTTTTGCTACCTCAGGGCATTTTCTTTGTCCCTCCCTTTCCATCCTGATCCTCTTTTCTGTTCTTCTCTCTTTTTCTTTCTTTCTTCTCCCACAATCCTATCAAGCTCAGCTTCTTTACCCTTTGATCAAGGATCCCATCTGGGCCTGGGCATGATCTTGAGGGTGAGCACTACCATCCCTTTTGCCTGTCTCACTCCCACAAACTTTCCCAGCGTTCCATTAAACTCCTGCAGCCAAGCTAAGGGGATGCCTTTAGTCTTCATTTCCTTTATAGTGCAGAAATGACCATTCTACCCTGAGCACAAACAGTTAACAATATCACCTATTTCCCTAGATCTGTTCTTATTTACTCCATGTGCTCCTCAGTGAGGAATTCTTTAAGAATTCTATTTTAACATGGCTAATTATACCAGCCATATTTTGTAGAATAACAACAGAATTTCCCTTCACAAGCCATGATTCAGTTTTAATGTCTGGCAAAAGTTACTGGACACCCAGACATCATCAATCATGTCTATATTGTCTGTAGGAGATACCCCATCAGAGCTTCATTACCACATCCCATTGGACCCTTACTCTGAGCTGGCATCACACTGCCCTATACTCTGGGAGCCCAAGTAGAAGAGAAAAAGGCTTTGGCTGTGCCCCAGTTTAAAAAGATATTGTTTACAAATGCACCTACATCAAGTTCAAAAGCAGGCAATGTCTGTTGAGCAGGAAAGATGATTCTTGTTAAAGACCCCACAGGAAACTGCAGTTGTACAAGGTTAGTAGTACAGAAAACGGACCTAAAAGTGCCCACATGCTCATGTTTTCCTCCTTAATTATTAGGACTGGTCTCCCTGATTCGGCTCAGAGCTCTGCCCTTTGATACATTCCTCTGACTATACACCTTCCGTCATATCATTAGATTGTGTTACTAGCAAGACTCAGATACAGTAGAGTAAAAAACACAAGGAGTAGGGAATGAATCGATCACTCATTCACTTAACAAACATTTATTGAGCACCTGTCTCCTATGTGCAAGGGCCCTATAATCAGTGCCAAAGGAATATAAAAAGGATAAGTGAGGCATAATCCTCTCTTCAAGGAGTTTACAACTTAGTGGAGAGGTATAAGACAAGGACACAGGCAAACGATACAAATTCGAATAGAGTAGTAAGCATTGGAGGAAGAGTACGGAATGAGCAGAAATTGGATGGTAGGAGAGTCACTTTTGACCAGAGCAACCAAGAACACTTGCCTTTTGATGTCAAAGAATGAGTAGGATTATTAATAGGGGATTTTAGAAATATTCTAGGCATAGAGGACAGGCATGAGCAAAAGCCTAGAATTGAGGAAATCTTTTGTGGTAAACAGTACCATTTGAAACATTGTGTACATGAAGTGAGTCCCCTGAAACACTGCCAGGGAGCGATATGTTCTTGAGACAGAACTCAGTGGTTTCTTTGTGTTAAAGACACCAGTAACCAACGTGGTGTATCGCATATGGTGCTCTTCTTTTTTTTTGCCAGGCAAAAAGGCCCAGTGTAGGGAATAAGACCTCTCAGTGTCCCATGCTGAAAATGGTGTTTTTTAGCCAAGTTCTAACCCCTGCCCCAACACAGCTTTGGAAACTTTTGCCCAGGGTCTTAGACAGATAGGCATCCCAAGGACCCCAAAGATGTGTCCACTTTCACTGCAGAAAAACAGAGTATAGGTCCTCCAAAGGAGCCCAGGCTTCTAGGTCGATCACAGGAGACAAGCTACCCTGAATACTGTTAGGCCAGCCAAGGGCAGACCTCTTATCAATGGCCTCCAACTTGAAACTTTAAAGAAGGGAGCTGGTTGTAGTTAGAGAGCTGAAGGATTCATTCTGAATGGCCTCTTTTCCAAAGTGTGCACATTTTAGCAGCTAGAGCTTGGTGGTGGGAGTGTCATGAGACACACCTGCCTTCACCTTTCTACATGTGACTCCTTGGGCAGTTGGAAAGGCAGACTCCACCCCCACCCCTGCCCTGTTTTTACGGCCCAAGTTCAGGGTCCAAGATATTAACCCTCTGGTATCCTCAAAGTTTTAGAACCCCCCATGATAGACACCTCCAATTGAGTGGATGGGAGCTCCCGAGATTGTCCCATACTAAAGGTCCTAGTGCAGTCTGCAAGAATGAGTGAAACCCCAATAGACCTAGCGTCCCTCTCCCACTTACCAAGTTTAATCCTTCTATCTGTTGTTATGATCTGACCCAGATAAAGCAGGCCCAAAATTGATTCTAACAAATTCCATTATAAATTCTAATCTATCTGGGGGTGGGCTCTCTTGGGGTCTGACCCATAGGTCTTACCCTCAGAAAGCATCAAGGAAAATAAGGAGATAAGAGCTATCCCTATGAAAAGAAACAGTGTGACCACATCTCTCCTGAATGTGCTCAACTCCAAGAAAGTTGGAAGCAGTAGGTTCAGGCCTTGTGCTCTGGAAGCTCTCGGTCTTGGGTAGGTTGATGGATGGCTAGGATAGGTAGGACTCCCCCACAGAAAACAAAGAGAGAATATCACTAGACTGTTGTGACTAAGGGCTCAGTATGGGACTCTGTGACTCCAGCTCTCTGTCCTGAAGGAGAGTGAAATCTAAGACTGGCTGCTTGAAACAGTGGGGAGCAGGTGTAGAATGAGTGAGGGGAGCCAGGGGGATTATTGGAGAAGGGCTCGTAGGTCCAAGTTATCCTGAGGGAGAGCTGGGACCTGGAGCACTGGTAAAGTCTTTCCTTTTCTCCTCTGTGGACACTGGATAGGCTCTCCCTCTACCCTTTGTGGTGGTGGTATTATTGCCTATCTTTCTATTCTGACCTGCTCTAATTCTCCTGGGAGAAAGCAGAGTATAATAGGAGGAACATTGTGCCAGGATAAGACTAGGGTTCTATCCCCCAGCTCTAGCAAGGGGTGCTGTTTGACTTTAAGCAAGTCCTTTCCCCTCTCTGAACCCCAATTTTTCATATGGAGCATGAGAGAGTTGGACTTGATCTCAGAAGCCCTTTCCAGCTCTGATTTTACCTAGTTCTATCCCCTGTTGTTGTTCAAACATTTTTCAATTGTGTCTGACTCTTCATGACTGCTTTTGGAGTTTTCTTGGCAAAGATACTGGAAGGGTTTGCCATTTCCTTATCCAGCTCTATTTTACAGATGAAGAAATTGAGGCAAACAGGGTGAAGTGACTTGCCCAAGGTCACCCAGCTAGTAAGTGTCTGAGACTGGATTTGAACTGAGGGAGATGAGTCTTCCTGACTCCAGGCCCATCTCTCTATCAACTGTGCTACTTAGCTGTTCTCTATTTCTTCCATATCTCTCTCCCTGTAGGACAGGTGTCACAAGAACCACCTGAAGGGACACTTTGGATCTGGGAGCAGAAAACAGTCTTTAATTCACTTGGGGGGGGGGGGTGCAGAAATGCAGCCAATCTATGTGCCACTGGCTAGGAGGCAGGTTTTCCCCCTAGAAAGCCATTTGACTGCTGACCTTCAGCCGGATCTCATGAGACAAAGATGGATTTGATTAGGTGGGGTGGTGCCATCTTGGATCCTCGGGAGCAGCACTTGCTGCCCAGTATTATGGCTCCCATAACCCCCACAAGGCCAGGCCAACTCAGCCCAAAGGGAGAAGCAGACTGGGCTAGAGATGTTTTTGGCCCTGGACAGCCACAATGCCTGCCAGGTCTGGGTGGAGGGAGCTGCACCTTAGCCCAATTACCTTCACTCTGCAGCAACTCCAGAGGGTGATTCAGGTCCCCAGGGAGCTGCTGGAGGCAAAGCCAGCCCCCGCCAAACCACGCTTTCTGCTGTGAGCTCCAGCCCCCAAACAGCTCCCTTAGGAGAGAAGGGTTCAATTCTCTCTTTCCGGGCCAACTACTTCTGGGTTAGATGAAGCTACTGCCAGATGAGAAGGAGCTCAGGGTTCCCTTGTCCAGGTTCTTCTCTCTAGGTTTTCGCTAAAAAGCCAGTCACCCACACAGAGTCTCTACCTCTCCTGCCAACTTACAGTATGTCTCCTTCATTCACATGGAGAGACCTTTATTTACCCACAATCAGGCCCCCTTGAGGCCAGCACAAAACCTGCAAAGTCACTGAGGGCTATAAATCAGTTCCTCAAATCCCAGGCAGCAAGGAAAAATGTCCTTCACCCTGGTGGCAGCCTTGCTGCTCACAGCAGAGAGCGAGTTTCTGCAATTCATGCTGTCATAGGAATGGGCTGGAAATAGAAGCCATTCCAAGCAAGCTTAGGTACATCCTAGGGGGAGTCTCCATCTCAGTCTGGGAAGAGGAGTCAAAGAATCATGTGTTTGCCCATAGGGATGACCTCGCTGCCCCCAAACCACCTGTCAGGTTCTACCAACATATGATCCAGAGAAGACTAGAGCAGACCTCAAGATCTCATGGATAGCTCCTGTTTGTAATGGCCAGCTTCCCCTCTGTTGTCTGTTCCAGTGTTTAATGAGCCATGCTCTGTAGATAGGAGCCAGGGTCTGGGAGTGAAGTCCCTGCCAGCGGGGCTGTGTTAAGTTGTGCCCTCATACACTCCCAGAGGCCAGGGATGGATGCATAATTGCACTTGAGACAGGTAGCAGAACATCTGACCTGGATGGAGTGTCAGGTCTCACATGGTCCAGGTTGTATGATGGAACAAGATTTCCAGATGACTTAAACCCCTTAAGAAAAGGCTAAGATGTGTGTTGCATGACAATACATGTGTAATACAGATCAAATTGCTTGCCATCTCCTAGAGGGGGAGGGAAAGGGGGGGGAGAAGATAATTCGGTTCTTATAATTTTGGAAAACGTATGTTGAAAATTTGTTATTGCATGTAATTGGAAAAATAAAAATATCTTTGCATTAAGAAAAGAAAGAAAAATTGAAGAGCATGAGCTCATTCTTGTCTGATGAGTGAGTTTGTCTGGTGGCACAGATGCCCAGACTACTGACCCCTCACATGCTTTCAGATCCCCTCAGAGATGAGAGGCCTCTTTTCATCTACTGGAGCATCATTGTAGTCAACTCATAGACAGTTACCAACTGGATTGTCTCTCACCCTCCATAGGAGTGTCCTGGCCTGACATGCACCGTCTGGCTGACCGAGTCCACCTGGAGGAGCTCACTCGCATCGGCATCCTGACTGGCAATGTGGATGACATGGTTAAAGTCCACCTGGGGGCTGTATTCATGCCCCATGGACTTGGGCACTTCCTGGGAATTGATGTACATGATGTTGGTGGCTACCCTGAGGTAAGTATTTGGTTTTCCTTTCAGAAGAGCCCAAGAACTCTGTCTAGCATTCTGCCTTTTTAAAGTCAGCTACTTAGTCCCCTATCTGGGATCTTGACACTGGCTCCATATGTTCCCATTGGGGCTGGTATTGACATCCCAGGGAGTGATATCCCAGCTCTGTTAGCAAAGCTAGGGAAGAATGACTTAGTTATCCTTTCTAATGTTTATTTCTTTATGCTTAAGGCCACTCATTTACTAAATTCCAGATATTAGTTATCCAAGGGGCTAGCCATCATATTTTTGGAATATCTAGCCCCCTGCTTCTCTTTCTCATGCTACCTGCTTTGGGGCTATTTTATAGCCATTAAGCTATGCTATCCAAGGGCATGATGGCAAAGAAGAGGAGGGGAAGTGACCTTGCTCCTTTTTCCTCATGAGAAAACTTGGCAAAGGCCTCTATTGGGAATCTATGCCTTCCCTGGCCAACAGGCCAAAGAGCTGGCGGTGGAATTCGGGGAGCAGAGACTGGTAACAGATGACATTTATAAAGTACTTTTTGACATTTCAAAAGCACTTTACATACTTTCTCTCACTTGACCCTCACAACAACCCTGTGAGGGTAACAACTACAAATGTCCCTCTTATCTAGATGAGGAAACAAGTTCAGAGTCCTCAAGTGATTTGCCTGTGGTCACATCACTAGGATGTGCCAAAGATAGGATTCAAACCCAGGCCTCCTGTGACTAGATTCAGCATTCTTCCCTATCTCTCACACTTCCTCTTTTATGGTACACCCAAGCCCCATTCAGTGCTTCTGAGGGCAGCAGATGTCCAGACTCCCTCACTGAGAAATCTATAACCCTTCAACCAAGGTGGCTGCCATGAGTGACTAGTGCCTGTGGCAGCCCGTGTGGGGGGTAGGAGTGCCAAGCCAGCCTCCAGCAGAGTTCTGTGGAATGAGTCTTCCCTACCCCCTGGACCTCAAATAAGAGAGCTAGTGATTGTTGTGGTAGGCAGTGACAGGGAGACCCCAGAGCACCAGTTGCTCCATCCATATTTCTGAGGCTAGCAGCCAGCCTGGCATGGGTAACCGGTGCATAGCCACATGTATGATGAGGATTGGCCCTACCCTCAGCAAAGTCTGTGCAGAAGGAACTGTAATAGCTCCATACCATCTGGACTTTCATGCATCTCAAAGTCTTTTCATATCCTGCCTCGCATCTGAACCACACAGTGATTCTATCAGACAGGAAAAACAGGAATTATTATCCCCATTTTACAGATGGGAGAGCTCAGAGCCCCAAGAAGGGAAGAAACACACCCAAGGATTTCAGGAGAGTTAGGGCTAATGAGAAAACAGGGTCTGCTCTTCTTCCACCAGACTGCTTCTGGCATCCTGCCCAATGTAGGCCTCAAGCAGCTTCCCTCAGATTCTTCTCCCCAGAGAGAGAAAGCAAAGACAAGCTATTTCTTGTTTGCCTCCTTACTCTTCTCGAAAGTCCAGATAGTTCAGAACAGCCCACCCTGCATTAAATGGCCATTTGTGTCCCGAGGTGCGGCAGATGCCTTATCTCTGATCCTGTTGCTCTTGGAAATTTCTCAGAAGCCAAGCTCTCATTCCAAGTCCTCTTTTTCCAGTATATTGGTGCCCCATAGAGCAAGGGTAAATCCAGTTTCAAGAGACCAAGGTAGGAACCTATTCCAAGCTGTTAATTTCTGGAGGGTTTTCTGAGGCCAAGGCTTCTGGGTCTCCTAAAAATAATAATGCACTTTAAGGCTAACAAATATTTCCCTCATAATAGCTCAGTGAGGAAGATATGGAAATATGCCCATTTTATAGATGAAGAAACTGGGGGTATGGGGTGTTGGTGTAGGAATTTGCCCAAGGTCATATAGGTAATGTCAGAGCAGAAATCTGAAGATGGCACCATCTGTACTATACTGTCTATGTGTTTAAATGCCCCCTTCACCCATCTAGACAGCACCACCCTTGAGAACAGATTTTCCTGACTCCCTCCCTCATCCCTTCCTTCTTCCTTCACCCTAGAGAGTGCTGTGATGCTCTTGCCTTAACTTCAGCAAGAAGCTGAAGTTGGGAATGTAGAGCAGTGATCATGGGGCTGTTCAAAAACAGCATTCCCCATAGGTGATTCCCTATGGGGATCCCACCCCACCCCTCAAAAAAAAAGACTTTTAAGATAGTTCTTGGCCAAGTAAGGACTGGTGAACAAGGGCTGACAGCCAAGGAAGCCAGCAGGAGGCCTGGGGCCATTCTTTGTGCCCATTGCTGGTGTGTGCTCTCAGAGATTCTGAATACATGAGCATGCCCTGCATACATTGGCCCTTTGACTGAGGCACTTATTTCACAATGGAAGTGATTGTGTAAGCTGCTCACGCCTACCATGCCTTATTGTCTAATTAGCTAAGATGCACGGTCTTTGCCTTTTGGCTGCAGGATATTTTGAAAGCACAGAGAAAGATTTTTGGGGGGGAAAATTGCTCAAGAAAAGCATTATTATTCAATTATTTTTTTCCTCAAGTGTAAACAGTTAAATTTGGAGAAACAAAATGAGTTTTAATTTCCTAATTTCTGTCTATCATAAAGTATGTTGTGCGCCAAATGTAGATGCTTCCAGACATTGTTAGCTGAGATTCGTTATTCATTAGTCGCCAAAGTGACTTTTTCCAACATAGAAAATTGGCAGCAAAATGTTTTCATCTTTTCCAGTAAGCAGCCTTTGTGTGCTTGTAGCTTCTTTTCCTGTGACAGATAAACAGTGCAGGGAAAATGCTGCTTTGCCTATAAAAGTAATTTGTTTTATTTAAAATCTACAGATGGATTTGGAGCTTCTCTTTGCTGTTGGCTTAAGGAAAGCTGTCGCTTGGGGCAAACCCTATTAGTTGTGCACACAATGCTGGCAGGGGTGCTCGCTGAGCCTGGAATTGCCCTGAGTCAAGGGCCTTGGTTTGAACCATGGGACAGTTCCCACTAAAAGCTAATAGACCCAGATGGCCATTGCTGGTGGCTAATGTACACAGTCATCACCAGTAGCGTATGCACACAGATATCACAGGCCAATACAAAGTTGCTGCCATCGTTAGCCACCACTCTCATTGGCTGATGCATACAGGCAGCCAGTCTCCATCGTTTGCTGGCCACCCAGATCATCACTGTCCATCAGATGATGAACATAGGCTGCCTTGACACAGACAGCCACCATTGTTGGCCAAAGCAGGATCCACATCAGGTAGCATGGCCCCCCAGAATATTACATTTAGAATTAGTCAGGACCTTCTGAGCCATCGAGTCCAGCCTCCTCATTTCCAGATGAGGAGTGGAGGCCCAGAGAGGTTAATCAGAGAAGGGAGTGAGAATCTGAACACGAGGGCCTCTTTCTACCATACCACTGCTGTGCCGCCCCTCATGGATCCATGCCAGCTCCTTCTTTCCCTTTGTAGGAGGTTTGTGTTGCAAGCAGGGACACAAGAGGTAGAATAGACAATACAGAGGGGAACTGTTAGCCAGCCATCCGAAAAGGATTGGGAAATACAGATTGGGATAAAGGGTAACTCCCATGCAGATCAGTTTATGCATCCCTGCCCCCTTTCCTTCACCTGACCTAGAAGCAGTAGCATCCTGCCATGGCTCCTCAGGCTCAGCTCACTGTTTCTAGGGCACAAGGCAGCAGAAAGAACAGTGGACTTTTGGGTCAAGAGACCTGGGTTCTAGTACCAGCTTTGCCACTAACTGAGCACATGAACTTGAGCAGGCCTCAGTTTCCCCATCTGTAGAATGGTGGGGTTAGACTAGATGGTCTTTAAGGACCATTTCAGTTCTGAGAGCATCTAAGTTAGAAATTCCTCTTGAAATGAATGGATGGATGGATGGATGGGTGGGTGGGTGGATGGATGCATGCAAAGAACCATGTATTAAATATCTATGTGTATAGCACTGTGCTTTGCAGGGACCATTGGGGGCATGGTGGATAAAGTACTGGAGTCCAGAAGACCTGAGTTCAGATTTAGTCTCGGGTACAGTCTGGCTTTGTGTTCTTGGACCAGTAATTTAACTCCTATCTGCCTCAGTTACTTCATCTGTAAAGTGGGGTATTATTTATATATGTTGGTAATGATCAGAGGATTTCCCAGTTAGAAGGAACCTCAGTGATCAGCTAGTAGCACTGACCACATCCCAATCTATGTGTAAAGTCATTCATCTCTAATGAAGGGGAATTCAGCACCTCCTGGAATAGCTCATTCCATTTTGGGATGGCTCTTATTGTTGGGAGGTTTTCCCTTGTATTCAGCTACATGGCAACACTTGAACCACTTGAACACAACTCTGAAGGCCCCTCTCAGGCCTTCTTTCCTATGGCTAAACATTCTGAGTTTCTTCGCCTAATCCTGCCATAGAATAGTCTCCAACTTCCAAATCATCTTGGTTGGAATATATTTCCAACTTGTCTGTGCCCTTCTTAAAATCTGATCCTTAGAGCTGAGCACACTACTTAGACATAGCCCAGCTTGGGGAAGCTCAGCAGGACTGCCCCCTCCCTCATTCTGGACATCATGCTTCTCATCACACCCTAAAATGGCATTTGAATTTTTTGATACCATATTGAACTATTAACTCATGTTGAACCTATAGTCCACCAAAACTCCCAGGCCTTTTCTTTAATCTGAGCTATTGTCTAAGAATAACTCTTTCTTCCTGTACTTATACAGTCAATGTTTCTAAAACTCAAGATTTATATTTATGCCTATTATGTTTCATTTTACTAGGCTTGACTCATTGCCCTAACTCCGTGATGGCAAACCTTTTAGACATAGTGTGCCATGCCATGCTATGCCCCACCCACCCCCACCCCATGACCAAGTTTGGCACACCCCCACCCCCTTACCCCAGGCAGGGGTGGGAAAAAGGGAGGGAGTGGCCTATGCACTCTGCTCAGGGGAGGGAGTAAGTACAGTGGAGAACTAGAAGGGAACAACTCTGCCCAAGTCCCTCTGCCTTTCTAGTAACTAACTCTGGCAGGTGATGATGTGCATGCCCACAGAGAAGTCTCTGTGTACCATCTTTGACATGTGTGCCATAGGTTCACCATCACAGCCCTAACTTGAGCCTGCTAATGTTCTAACTCCATATATTAGCAGTTCCTCTCAGCTTTAGGTCATCTACAAATCTGATAACTGTGCCATCATACCTTCATTCTAGTCATTGATAAAAATGTTCAGTGGCATAAAACTAAAGACAGATCTTTAGGACACTCCACTAGAGACCTTCCAGATTAGCCATTGATTGGCCTGTTAATAATTACTTGCTCACAAGGCAGGACACTCCATTGCCCCAAGGGTATGCTCTGATCTAGGTCCCCATCACAACAACAGAGTATTTGGGGGAATATTGGGGTTTTGTGTTGTTTGCACATTTGCTTATATTTATCTACATCTGTTAGAGTGTGTGTGTGTGTGTGTGTGTGTGTGTGTGTGTGTGTGTAAACATATGTATGCCTAAATATATGACTCTTTTAGCACATACATCTATGGATTGGCATGCATATGTGCCAAAAGTAGGTTCCAATTGGGCTATGATGGCACCTTTCCCTCCCCCTGGAAAGCAGGCTGGAAACCTGGGGGGGTGGAGGGAAAGACACAAGAGACAGGGTTCATGAGGATGCTTTCCCACATTTGTCTCTTAGAAGGAAAAGGAGCAGCCTGAGAGTCCTTACAAGCTGCCTTAAGAGCTTTTTTGGCTATGTTGGACCTTTGGTAAACTGTTCCCCCAGCCAGGAGAGGGGCCCATCCTCAGGTCGGCTGAGAAGGAGGTCTGAAAGCATGGCCCCAGGGCTGCTGGAAAGCCCAGCTGGTGTCTGGAGCCAAAACAGGCACCATGTCTGTTGAACATAATAAGAACTGTAATCCTTCCACTGGCCACTCAGACAGATGGGCACAGATGTGGGCACTAAAGGGGGGGCAGGGTGTGTGAAGAAAGGGCTGGAGAAGAAGACAAAGAGAGTTAGGAGATGAAGAGGGGTGTGGAGATGCTGGAAGACCCTCATATCAGGGTGGGGTACACAAAGAATGAAGTCAGGGAGAATGTGGACAGATCACTGGCAGAAGTCATTTGACAACCTTTGATCGAGGACATTGCACAGAGCTCAGTGCCAGGACCCCTATCTTCCCCCCAAAACTCCATGTTGTGACATGTCCCCTTTAGGCAGTAGAATATGTCTGGACATATTAATGGGTCAATCAATGTCCAATCTGGAGGGACAGCTAGGTGGATGAGGGGATAGAGAATCAAGCCTGGACATGGGAGGTCCCAGGTTTAGCTGTGGCCTCAGACATTTCCTAGCTGTGTGACTTTGTGAAGAACTTACGCCCAGTGCCTAGTCTTGACCACTCTTGTCAGTTCTAAGACAGATAAGAGTTTTGCTTTATTTTGGTTTGTTTTAAACCCTCACCTTCCATCTTAGAATCAGACAAAATCATTACCATGTATTGATTCCAAGGCAGAAGAGCTACAAGGGCTAGGCAGTTGGGGGGGGGGGGGGGGTCCGCACAGCTGGGAAGTGTCTGAGACCAGATTTGAACCCAGGACCTCCCATCTCTAGGCCTGGCTCTCAGTCCACTGAGCCACCCAGCTGCTCTCTAAGGGTTGGTTTTTTTTTTTTAATAAACAGTCAATCTAGGGCCCAGTATCTGGGCTGGTAGGTCAAGGGGCCTTGTCATTCTCAGAGAAAAAGCCCTGGAGAAGAGCTCAGAAGTCTACAGTAAGGAGGGGGTCAGCATATCCTGGAAGAGGAAGGAAAGTCCAAACCAGCCTGTGCTTCTACCAGGTCCCACACAGGTCCCCTACAGTCTCGCACATGTGAGCTTTGTCCTTCCTCCTCCAAGCACCTGCCCCCCTGGGGGGTGGCACTAGGCAGCCCCTGGCTGCACATCCAAGTCTGGTGTCCCTGGACAGAGTAGCAATTCTCGGGGGTAGTCCTCCGGCACCTGGGATTGGGAGAGGCTGAAATGAGAAGCGCAGCCAGTGACTGAGGTTTTCTTGCAAGACAGAGCCCCACGAGCTAGGGTTCATGCAAGGCAAAAATAACAGGTGGGGAGCCCTGGGTAAAAGCTGAAGATGAGCACCCTGAGTCTGGTATGAGGTAGGGTCTGGAGAAGGCTCAGTGGGGGAGATGGGGCCTGAGTTCGTCCTTGGCAGGGGAGGCCATTCTGGGAATGAGAAACTGCAGAGCTTTCTCAGCGTTAGTCCCTGCGCTGACCCACAGGTTGTCAGCATGTTCAGAGCCCGGCCTGGCTGCCCCCAGCATGCAGTGTGACTGGGGCCCCTCAGCAGCAAGAAGGGAGGCCAAGGCAGCATTCAGAGCTCTGGGGACTGCTGTCTGGCCATCTCTGCAGGTTCCTGACCCAATGGGGAGCTGAGCCTGGGGTGGGGGGTGGGGGGGTGCCTAAGCCCAGCAGTTCTGGCGTCTGTTTATTTCTGAGCAGGCAAGCACTGACCAGCCACCTTCCTCTTCCCTTCTCTTCTCCCAGGGCGTGGAGCGCATCGATGAGCCAGGCCTGAGGAGCCTGCGGACAGCCCGGCAGCTAGAGCAAGGGATGGTGCTGACCGTGGAGCCAGGCATTTATTTCATCGACCACCTCCTGGACCAGGCCTTGGCTGACCCTGCCCGAGCTTGCTTCATCAATAACCAGACCCTGCAGCGCTTCCGAGGCTTTGGGGGGGTGAGTACCCGCCTGGGCTACAGCCCACCTGCATTTCTCTCATCTGTCATCAGGGTAATACTGGTAAAGTACTTTGCAACCCTTCCAGTACTCTAGTTTTTACTGACTCATAAGCACAGCATCTGGGAGGAAGGAATCCTCCAAGGTAGTCAGCAGGCCCAGGCCGAACTTGATTGTGTTGTCTTGGAGAAGTCAGGGGTGAGCCCCTGCTTGAGAAACCTGCACTCAGACTGTGAGCTCATCCTCCCTCACATCTCTCTGCTGCTCTTGGTTCTGCCTCTGGCCAAGTGGAACAAGACCTAGTTGCCTTCATCATGAGCCTCTTAGGTGGCTACCATATCCCCCAAATCCTCTCCTTGACTGGAGAGGCAGGTCTCTCCCATTTCGAGGACCCCATCAGGAATGGCCCAAGTCATGGAGGCAGTTGGGGAAGCCCAGGCAGCCATCGGCCCTTGTCCAGAGGCCAGAGGGCCATGGCGGTGCCCTGATTTGGACACTGGAGGGGCAGCACCCAGCCCTGTAGCCCCTGCTCTCACTCAAGCCTGTGCACATGTGACTAGCAAATCTCCAGGACTTTGCCCTTCCCTGTTGAATCATTTGTGGCAACTGTGGGGCCGCTATCTCCATGAACTGTCAGTTCTGGTAGATAACACATTTATCAGTGGGTTGGGGAGGCTACAGAGGGGGAGCGGGTCTGGCTGGGTTTGCAGGAAGAGAGGGGGCCAAACTCAGACTGGGGGCGAGGGGCACGTGAGCACCGGCTCAGCCTGCTGCAGATGGGCCATCTCCTGGCCCCTCCTGGGCATACTGGCCACACGGGTTACCCTGCTAGAGGGTTGGTTAGCCCTGCATGAGCGCGTGATGCCAATAAGTGGGTAGATTTGGGCCCCTCATGAGCTGATGAGCAGCCTTTCTCATCACCAACACGTGTCCTTGGTCACAAGGGAGCAAATAGGAAGAATGTGGCCTGCCCAGGGTAGCCCCTCCTGTGTCCTGGGCCAGGGCCAGGGCATCCTCTTGAGGGAAAGCTGCTTCTCTGATGAGTGTACATTGTGGCCACATCAGCATCTAGGAACTGAATGGTTTTGTTTGGGATGTATTCTTGGCTTTTACAGGATCACTCTAACTTTACGTCATTAGATTAGCCCCATGACCAGGCTATGGTTACTCCGATCATATCGAAAAAAGGTCCCGATAAGTCCTGGGGGTTCCAGAGGCATCTTTAAGTAATGAGGGGTCCAGGAACAGGAAGGAATTGGGTCTGCCCTTTCTCCAGAAGCTCCTTTCCTAGTGTAGGGCCTCCAGCATCCCCAAGATGTCAACTCAAAGTCTGACTCCTCCAGCCTTACCAATGGACTGCTCCATTCCACCCCAACCCCTGTTCCTCACATTCAGGGACCCTGGGATACCAGATGGGAAGCTGGGAGTTGGCCGGGCTGGACGAGCCTGGGAGCCAGAGAGTCTTCAGGTCTTAAGCTGCAGCTAGGATTCAGTGCAGGTCAGGATGCCCTACTGACCCCAAGCAAAGCCCAGACAGCACTATCGGAGACCCACAGAAAGATGTGGGCCAGGGACATCCCAAGAGCCGGGCCTGCATCGGAGCTATTAAAGCTCCCACCCCATCCCTGAGAATCCCACAAGAGAACAGCCGTGTAGAAAGACTGAGGAAGCTCCATGCTCCCCACCCTGCTTCCTAAGGCATCCTCGCTCCAGTCCCCGGGAAACCTAATAATAGCTGACACTGGCGTAGCAAAGCTGTATGGGGCGTGCAGTGTGCCTTACAGAGGTCATCGCCCTGGGCTGTACATCACCCTGTGAGCCGGAGACTTCTCACCCTATTTTATAGATAAGGAACTCAAGGCTCAGTTACTTGCCCAGGGTTACAGCCAGTCAACATTTGAGACAGAATTTGAAGCCAGGCCTTCCTAACTTCAGGTCCTACAGTCTAACCTCCCAATAATTCTCGTCACAGGGCACATCTACAACATTTCTAACATGCCCAGTAGCTGTCTCCTCTCCTACAACCTCACGATAGCCCCAATTGAGAGGGGCTCATCCCCACCCTCAGGATCATAGGAAAATGAAGGGTCTTGCTTACAAACCCTCTGCATAGGCTTCCTCTGGGCCTGGACTGTGATGTGAAGACCATAGTAATGGGTGTGTGTCTGCCTCTCCTAGGTCCGCATTGAGGAAGATGTGGTGGTGACTGCCAGCGGTATGGAGCTGTTGACTTGTGTGCCCCGAACTGTGGAGGAAATAGAAGCATGTATGGCAGACTCCAACAAGACCTTTGCTCCTTTTCCTGCCCAAAAGGAGTGAGAGTCTGTGGGTTCCCAGTTTTAGACCCTGTCTGTTCTCTCCTGAAATAATTCATGGGGAGTCTCTCACTGCCTCCCATTTATAAGTTCTCAAGAAATCAGCAGAGCAAATCATATTAAATACCAATGCCTTATTACTAAAATACCAAGTTTTCTCTGGATGGTAATCTGCCCATCCAAGAATACAATTATGATTCCTTATTCACTGTTGGCTTTCCTTAATTGGGGGCTTTGGGGAAGGGGGTCAGGAAGTAGAGAATACATGCTGATTTAGAAGAAACATATATAGCAATAGCAGACAAATGTTTCAATACATGCTGAGAAGACAGGATTGTTTTCTCAGGAAAGATACATTCCGGAATTTTTCTTTCTCAAAAATCAGCACTTTCTACTTAGTCTTTAATGTTTCCAGCCCAAATCTACATTAAAACTTATTTCCTTAAAATTGCCTGGAGTTTGGTACTCTTGATTTCTTCCCTGACTTGCCATTTGAAATCGCTGCCTCTCAGCGTTACTATCTTCACACAGTCTGTGGCTATTTAAATTCACAAAGTGAATTCCTAGGGGCTGCCTTGGATTTGGAGCCATGACTGATATGCCTTCCTGAATTCCACAATCCCAAATTCCTTCTTAGCCAGGACTAGTCCCTCCTAAACATGAATAAAAATGTCAGATGTCCAATCACTGTCTTCATATACCTTTAGCCAAGCCCTCCTGCTCTGACACCAAATTCTTAGAGGAGATGGCCAGATCTTTCATTGAAGATAAAGTCTGTGGCTGTGTGGGGGTGGGTGGTTGGACTACTATCACCAAAAATATTTGGGCCCCATGGTGTTCTGGGCCCTTGAGTTATAATAAAAATTAGCATTTTTATAGCCCAGCTATAAGCTATGGTTTGCAAAACACTTTTACATTCTTAATCTCATTTGGTGAAATAAGCCTCACCTCCCTGGTAAAGTATTATTATCTCTACTCTAGAGAGGAGGAAACTGAGGCTCAAAGAGATTAAGCAACCTTCTCAGGGAGGCACAGTCAGATGTCAAACATTCCCAAACAGATTCCCTGGATCTTCTCATTTCCAAGTCCAGCACATTCCTTTACATTTGTAAAGGGTAATTTTAGCATTGTGACTTAAATCTAAAATTTAATTGGTCGCCAGGGAAAATCCCAAATAATAAAATACCCAAGTCTGCTGGAAATTTAAGGTGATTTAATTGATATAGTGGAGGAGATTAGGAAGAAGGAAAAAGAGTAGGATTTCTCCCACCTGGCTACTACCGGGTGGGAAGATTAGATCTGGAAAGTAAGGTTTTGGAATGTGAAGGAGGAAGGAATCAACCTGAACTCCAAAAGGGCTCAGCCAAGATGCCCGAACCTGAATCAGCTCAAGGGCAAACTCACTGCCAAACCCAGACAAATAACTGCCACCACTCCAACATGTCAGAATGTTTAGCACGCTGCCAGCCTGAGTCGCCTCTCCAGGGAAAAAGGGAGAGAGAGCAAGTGACGTGCCTTATATAGATGGTTTTACGTCACTTTCCTGAATCTCATCTGTACCAATGATAGCTTAGCTTGACTTAGGACAGCCCAGGGGTCTGTCTGCTGTTTCTGCACATGTCTGTTGAAGGCCATTTCCTCAGATAATTAAATCTTTGAGTATGTTACAGACATTCTGACCTTGTAAAACTGAGTAGGGTGGCAGTGTAATGTCCCTGCACAATCTGCAGGGATCAAGGAGAAAAAAACACTATCCATAAGCAGAGGACAAACTGAGGGAGTAGAAACACCGAGGAAAAGTAACTGCCTGACTACAATGGCTGAGGGGACATGACAGAGGAAAGACTCTGAGCGAACACTCTGATGCAAATACTAACAACATGGCAATGGGTTTGAGTCAAGAACACATATGATACCCAGTGGAATCACGCGTCGGCCACGGGGGGGGGGGGGATGGGAGGGAGGAAAAGAAAATGATCTTTGTCTTTAATGAAAAATGCATGGAAATGATCAAATAAAATACTATAAAATTAAAAAAAAGATTTAAAAAAAACTGAGTAGGGTGGAGAATGTATAGTTCCCAAGACTTGATTCTGTTAAACCAAGTATCTCCATTGTTACTAATCAGGAAATAGCTAAATCGGATCTTCTAAAGTACGGCCTGAGTAGGGTGGAGTAGTTTTAAAATTCACACATATCACCTTTCTTTGGGCACTTGCCTAAAGTAGGACCCTCTAAACCAGCATAAGAAATAACTTCGGGCCAGGCCTTTAAGCCCTTCTTTGGCCTTTCCCACAGAATGATTTAAGAAACAAAAAGGAGAGGCATCTGTCGAGCACGTTTTGTAATTAATGGCTCTAATGCCGTAATCCTGTTCATTAAGAACAAGCAATCCCTGAAATATGTTCAGAAAATCCAATCTGCAAGCTTGGAGGCCTATAATGGTTCTCCATAAGGCAGTTTTTGGAGGCTCAGCTCTCCCATTTTGGAAATCAATTTACAAGGATTTATGAAGCATCTACCATCATGGTAGCCGCTGGGGATACAAGTAAAAAAATGAAATAATCCCTGCTTGAAATGAGCTTACCTTCTAATGGAGAGGGCAGATACGTATAGAAAGATATGCGGCATAAATACAAAGAAACACAAGGTCATTGGGAAGGGAAGGTAGTTGATTTAAGGGTGCCAGAAAAGGCTTAATGCAGAAGATGGGGTCCACATAGCACCTGGGAGATAAGAGATAAAGAGGTAGAGATAAGGAGCAAAAGCTTTCCATTCTGGGCACAGGGATGGGAGGCAGTATGTCACGGTGAGGAACAAAGAGAAAGCCAATTTGGCTGGATCATGCTGTCAAAGGGGAAGTATTGTCAATTAGGCTGGAAAGATAGATCAGGACTAGGTTACGTAGGGCTCCAATGGCTAATCAGAGGGGGCAGCTGGGTGGCTTAGTGGGTTGAAGCCAGGCCTAGAGACAAGAAGACCTGGGTTCAAATCTTGCCTCAGACACTTCCTAGCTGTGTGACCCTGGACAAGTCACTTAACCCCCCCCCCCTTGCATTCCCCCCCCTTGCTTAGCCCTTAATACTTTTGGAACCAATACATAGTAGTGATTCTAAGATGGAAGGTAAAGGTTTAAAAAAATGCTAATCAGAGGAGTTATATTCAAGAGGCAATAGGAAACCACTGGAGTTAGTTGAGACATGGGGTCATATCTAAGCTTAAAGAAACTTATTTGGGTGTAGAATGGTCTAGAGCGGTGCCCCTTTAGATTATAAGTTTCTTGGCAGGGACTTCCTTTTGCCTTTTTTATATCTTCAGAGCTTAGCACCCTGCCTGGCACACAGTAGGTGCTTAATTACTGTTTATAACTGATTGGTGAGATGAAGAAGGCTATTACAGTATTCCAGGCAAAAGGCAGTAAAATAAGCCCTTAGCTACGTGAATAAAAAAGATGGAAATAAAGTGGAAGATGTGGAGATGTTGAAATGGCAAGATTTGGCAACTGAATAGCTAGGTGGGGTGAAGAAGAGTGAAATGCCAGGATTACCAACTTGAGACACTGGAAAGACAAATGGTGCCTTTTACAGAGATGGAAAATTTCAAAGAGGTTTAGGGGGAAATGAGTTGTTTTAGACTTGTTTTTTTTTTTATATTTATGTTTATAGCATTAGTTTGAGATATCTCCAGTCCAGTCTCAAATGTCCAATGGGAAGTTGCTGCTCTGGGACAGAAGTTCAGAGTGTAAGTACACGTAGATGTGTCTATTATGAGTGTGTACTTGCCTAGGTGCGTTCTGTGCGCACACACCTGAGTCATCTGCAGAGAGATGATAGTTAAAAACCAATGGAAACTGATGAGGTTACCAAGAAATTCTAGAAGGAATAAAGAAGACTGCCCAGGACAAAACTTTGGGAAACAGGAAAAGTTATGGGGTGGGATGTGGGTGAGGCAGCAAAGGAAACTCAAGAAGTGAGACAAGAGAAGGATGAGGAGAGCAAAGTCATGAAAACTCTATAGAGTATCTAGGAGTCTGGTCAGGTAGGTTGAAAAACAGAAAAAAGCCATCAGATTTGGCCATTAAGAAAGTGCTGAGAGATGGCGGATAAAGAGTCAAGCCTGTAGACAGGAGGTCCTAGGTTCAAATATGATCTCAGGCACTTTTGAGCTGTGTGATCCTGGGCAAGTCACTTAACCCTGCTGCCTAGCCCTTACCACTCTTCTGTCTTGGAACTAATACTTATTATTAATTATAAAACAGAAGATGAGGGTTTAAAAAAAAATCACTGGTAACTTTGAACAGCAAAGTTTCAGTTGAATGAGATCAAAAGCCAGATTGCAAAAGGATGAACACTGAAGGAGAGGAGTGGATTCTGGGAGCAGACAAAATATGCCATCTCACAAATTTACTAATGCATTTGAAGGAGACCACAGAGGAAAAGATTCCTGCTTGAAATGACTGCATGAATATCAGGTTCATTAGTTACTTTCCCTTGGAAACCTAGTGTTTGGTGGACTAGGCTCCAAAAAAAGGGACAAGGGGAAGAAGGTGGCCTTTGCTTGAGCTCTAGGTGCCTTTTCTTACACTTGAAGGAAAAAATGGAAATCTTCAGGGCTAGGGAAAGAACATTCAAAACTGGAGGTATTTTCTGTGTCTCCTCCCCAAAACCTGGTTCAAATCCACATCCTCCAGAAAGTCTCTCCTCAACACTACAGCCCACAGGAATCCCTCCCATCTCCAACTCAGGTTAGACTTCATTATATGTCCCACAGGTTTCATTTGCCTATGCATTGTCTTTTCTCACTGTCATACCTCTATCACCCTGCCCCCAGCAAGACTCCAAATCCATGAGATACTTAAAAGTAATCAATGTACAAAAAAAAGAAAAGAAAAAAAGGCATTAACTTATTGGAGTTTCATAGCATAAGCACTAGAAGGGACCTTGGGTTCTATCTAGTCCTTCCTTTTATATATAAGGAAATCGAGGCCCAAAGAGGGTCATCTAATTTGCCCACGGTCAGTTAGAGGCAGGATTTGAATCTAGGTAGGTACTCAACACTAAATCCAACTATAATTCTTTGGAGGTTGAGACACTTTATCAGTGCCTGGGAAATAGTGGCTGGCATTTATTATTATTTATTCTATTATTAACAGTTATAATTATTAATGTTAGGGGGGTGTTATTTCCTTAAACCATCTCTATGGCAGTTTTTAGTCTTCAATTCTAAAGAGCCACAACTTAAAGCATTTATCGCTTTAAAGTTCACCATCCTTACAACACCCCAGTGAAGTAGGTGCTGTTATTCCTATTTTACAGATGAGGAAACGGAGGCACAGAAAGTTTGAGAGAATTGCCCATGGCCATAGCTAATAAGTGGCTGAGGCAGCCCACTCTCTGCACGGTGCCACCTATCTGCCTGGGACAGTCAGTGGCTTATTGGCCTGAAAGCTAGTGGGCAGGGGTGGGAAGGAGAGTCGAGCTGCTCAGCCCAGGGCTGTCTGCCTTCTGAAAGGGAGCCTGAACTCAGAAGAAGCTTGAAAAATGAGGCTCCAGCCAAGGGAAGATAATTTACAGAGAAACTCGATCCTTCCTAAGGATTCCTGCCCAAGGTGAGTTTTTCCATTCTTTTCTGTTTGCTTACACAGCCCATCAAGGTTGTGTTGGAGATTCCTTGCCCCTTTCCCACCCTCCCCTATCCCTAGAGGTGGATTGGGCAAAGGGTGGTCACATCCCACTGTGGACCCAGCTGTGTTTTATATGCAACTTGCCAGATACACAATTTCAGTCCTAACGGCTCCTCATCTCTCACAGATGGTTTCCTTTCATGACTAGAACCATATTTGAGTAGAAGCCGGCTGGTTTTTTCAATTCTTGGGGTTCTCCATATATACCTCCACCTTTTCTCCCAAGTTATGACCTAGTTGTACCCTACAATACAGCGGGGAAGCCTTAATGGTGCTTAAAGTGTTTTATTGTGTTATAAGGCCACAGATGTCCTGGAAAGACTCAGAAGAATAGGCCAACTTTCTATCTAAAGAATGAGTCTAATCATTTCAGCATGAAATGCCTATGGAAAAGTCACTGAAGAGTTCAGTAGGAACTGACTCACTTCTATGGCACTAAAACAAAACTGCTCTTATATACGTTCTCCTTAAATGTGACCGTAGCCAATCCGCTTCTGAAACATCTTTTATGTGTTTTCAGTCTTAAATTTCTAGATTGTAATGTCTGGACATTGGAAGAAAACCATAAAGCAACAGAGTTAAACTTAGCACAGTTAACACAGCTCATAAATGTTATGTAAATGTTAGTTGGGGGAGGGTTGTTTTTTTTGGCTTTTTTTTTTGGTTATTTCCTTAAAGAAACTGTCTGTCTAGTAGCTTTTAATTTAATTTAAATAAAATTTAAAAAATTTAATTTTAATTAATTTAATTTATTAGTTTTTAATTCCAAAGAGCCACAACTTAAATTAAGCTTTGTCAAGGTGCTTACACTCTCACGCTTGAGATTTTTTCTGAGTTGGTCTATTCCATATTCATTGTGCTAGATGAAACATATGTTCTCTCTGGGGCTCTCATTCCCCCACCCAACTAGGTGAACCTACAAGACAAAAAAATGTTTTTGAGAAAAATGATTCCCTGATATCTGCCATCTGTGTGTGCTCCTCACATCTCGAAGTACTCTGTAGTGCCTGTAACTAAAACATAATCAGCAAGCATTTCAGCACTACTATGTGCTACACACTGGAGATTCAAAGCCAATGGAGCAATCCCCGGACATCCATCAGCAGAGTCACCCAAGTGTCCAGGTGTTGAGAGCCCCCCACCATGGAGAAGCTACACCGCTTAGCAGTAGTTAAATCTGGGCTCGATGGCTTCCCCTGACACAGCATGTTAAAGGATGTGGGTATTCCTCTTCTTTTAGAAGAGTGGTTGAGGAGCAATTGTACATGCCATCAGATACATTCACTTTGTTTATAGAGTTTGCTACTTTTTTTTCTTACACTGGATGGGTTAGTGGGGAGGGGGCCTATCAGGAAATGGTTGGTAGAAAAAACAAAAAGGGTCAGAAAGAAAATAGAAAGGAACGTGCAGATGATTTGGGATGGTCACATCAAGATTCTCAGCAAAGTGCTAAGCGTGGTGATGCCCTGACAAGTCATGGTACCTGAGTAGAATCGAGATGAATGTTCCGTAAACATTTGCCCACTGAGAAATGTCCCAATTCCACTATTTACTGAATCTAGGTCCTGGAGAAAGTCCCTTAGCTTCTCCAGGTCTCGGTTGCCTTTTTTTGTAAGGTAGGGTAACATTTTGACCTGCCACCTCACAGAACTGTCTTAAGGAAAGCACTTTGTAAACCCCAAAGCACTACAAAAAATGGGAATGATCTCCCTTTCAGCTCTAAGCCCTGGGATCCTACACTAGAATTCTGAGGAAGTAGTTATCCTGACTAGATCTGCCTATAATCCACAGTTAGCACAGACTGCGGAGACGGATGCATCAGACTTTCTGTAGGGGCTGTCCTAGTCTGCGTATGGCCAAGTAGAAATAGCCATTGAGATGGAAGACAAGGTCCCTTGCTGGCTCATTTTCAGATAGAAAGGAATCATAGAATTGCCCTAGCTTTCCTTTGAACTGCTTCAGAGAACACAATACTCTGGGCAACTTTTTCCTGTTTTCCTTTGCTTGACTTGATAGCTCTGTCGTGAGAATGCCCCAGACACAGGAAAATTCATCGTTGCCTAACCCTACTTTAATGAGACAGCAGATTAGCTTTGTAAATAAGTGTCCAATAATTTTCATTCCACAGTTTTATCACATGTAGTCAATTTACTTCCTTTTGGAATATAATGGCAATAAAGAAAATTGTCATCCTATTCTATCATTTTGGGGGGAATAGCTCTTTCTAGAAAGCTAGACTACACTAGATAGGCACCCAGTTCCTATATTCAAGGCCCCAATGAGGCCACAATCAGTCATTGCTTATCTTTGCCTCAGTTCAAGATGAATTCAATGTGAACTCAGTCTGTCACATTTCTCCATTACCACAATGCACAGTGCTTTTAAGAGTCACAAAGCATTTCCTCCCAACTACCCTGAGGTAAGAGAATCACAAAATCTCAGTTGAAAAGGACTTGAGGCCATGTAGACCAACTTGTATCTGCACAAGAATCACCTCAAAAGCTCATCAAATGATTCAGCCTTACCTGGAGAACTTGGGGGAGGAGGAAGGGACCATTCCATTTGGGGATGCTTTTAATTGTCAGAAAGTCTGTCCTTCCATCAAGTCTAATAGCCTCTGCCAGTTTCTGCCCATTACCTTGTTCTTCCCCCCTGGGTAGAATAAATCCAACCCATCTTTCGTAAGAGAGTCCTTCGAATCCCTATCATGTCCCCACTAAGTCTCTTCTCCAGGTCAACCATTCCCAGTCTCCCAAATGACTGACAGGCCTAACGCTTTACAAGTTGATGTAGAACCACTTGTAACTACTCTTTCAGTCTAACCATTCACCCAGTTCCTATTCTACCTAGCTATACTGTTATCTGTGTCCACATTTCCAACTTGTCCACAGGAATACTATGAAAACACAATTTTTTTTCATTTTTTTCCTTCCACACAAGGATTAATATGGAAAAATGTTTTACAGGATTGCACACATAAAATCTATATCAGATTGCTTACCATCTTATCGGGAGAGGGGTAAGGAAGAAGAGAGAATTCAAGATTCTCATTTCTTTTTAAAATGTTGGAAACTGATGTTACCTGTAATTAGGAGGGAATGTAATTTAATTTTTAAAAATACTATGACAGTCATCAAATACTTTGCCAAAATTTGGGTGTGACTTATTATTACTGTGATCTACTAGTTTGGTAATCCTGTCAAAAAAGGAAATGAGGTCAGGTATGGTCTTTTCTTGATGAAGTCACAGTACCACTGCGATCACCATTTCTTTTTCTCAAGGTTTAATAACCATCCCTTTAATAATACATTCTCTTCCTTTCTTTGAAATCTGGGACATTTCAAAGACGAAAAGGTCCCATATACAACAAAATATTTTTGAACTACCAAAAAATAAATTTTATGTCTTTTGTTTTTATATTACCTACACTCCCCAATATATCCCTTTCCTCTGCCCCTTCTAAGAGAGCCATTCCTTATAACAAAGAATAGGGGGAGAAATCAGCAAAGTAAATCAACACATCACAAGTCTAACTCTGTTACCCAAAGTTACACACACACACGCACGCACATCTTTAGGGCCAAGCTGTTGTTTTGAGTGTTCTGTTGTCCATCCATTTACAGTTGCAGACATTCTATACTGACATTCTATACTGTCTTTCCAGTCATGTACTTCCTTCTTCCATCAGTTTGTCTTTTTGTGCTTCTCTATGTTCTTCAAATTCATTTCTTTCCGTGCTATGATATTGTTTTACATTTATATACTACATCTTTGGCCATTTCTCAATCAATGGAAATCTCCTGCTTCCAGGTTTTTGCTACTACAAAACTGGAAACAAAGGCAGAGCCCATCAACTGAGGTATAGTTATATTATATATGTATGTGCGTGTGTACATAAAATATATTTTGTGGCATATAAACATTACTTCATGAAAAGAAATGAAAATGAATCCAGAGAAGCACGGGATGGCTTATCTGGAATGATGCAAAGTGAAGTAAGCAAAACCAGAAGGAAAAAATGAGCACAGCGGCTAATTGGAAAGAACAAAAAACCAGCACAATTCCATAAGATTCAAAGTAAAGCATGCTCCCCACTACCTAACAGGGAGGGGACACTCGGGGTGTAGATGGAGACACATGTTTCAGATGTGGCCAGTGTGAATTTGTTTTGTTTGATTCTGTGGCTTTTATTTTTCTTTCAATTGGGGGAAAAGAGAAAACAGATTTTTGTTCATTAAAAAAAAAAAAAGTTTAAGGGGCAGCTGGGTGGCTCAGTGGATTAAGAGTCAGGCCTAGAGATGGGAGGTCCTGAATTCAGATCTAGACTCAAGACACTTCCTAGCTCTGTGGCCCTGGGCAAGTCCCTTAACCCCCCTTGTCTAGTCCTTACTACTCTTCTGCCTTCGAACCAATACACAGAATTGATTCTAAGATGGAAGGCAAGGGTTAAAAAAAAAAGTTTAATCTTGTATGGATTTTGTAAAAAGCTACTTTCCAAATAAGTCACGGACCATTTTACAATTGTGAGTGTACCGTGATTTGTATTGCATAGGTTTTAATGGCTCTAAACGTGTTCTTCCCTTTCAACTTTGAATTTAGGATACTAGTAAATCTCTTAGCTATTAAGCCACCACCTTCTCTGATACCTCTATGTCGGATGCATTTTGTCTAAGAGAAAGAAAAACCATCGAGGGCCTTCCATGAGCTAGGCACCATGCAAATGTTCTCATTTGATTCTCATCACCAGAAGAAGCCGGCACTGATATTACCCCCATTTTATAGCTGAAGAAACTCAAGCAGAAGGTGAAGTGGCTGTGCCCTGAGTCACACGGTGAATAGGGGCCAAGACTAAATTTGTCTTCCCGTCTTCCTAACTCCACACCTAGAATTCTGCCCACTGAATCACTGGCGTTCTAACGGAGACTGCGAGATGGCCTTCATCCATTGGTTCATTGCGTGGACTCAAGCTTGAAGCGTTCGGTGTCTAGCTTCCGCTGGCATTTGGCAACGGAGTAAAATAGAGGGTAAAAAGATGGGAAGTGGGAGAACAACTTCCACGACAACTGCAACGCCGCTGCAGAGGTTCAGAGCTCTGAGGAAGGCCAAGATGGGCTGCTGCCACGGAACCTGCTCCTCAAGCTCGCTTCCCACCTCTGGCAGAGCTGCTGATCTGCTGCAACAGGAGGCGTTTTCAGACAAGACCAATCAAACTTGCAAACTTGTTTTGCTCGACTGTGCTTGTTACAAGACCTTTATTGGGGAAGCTGAGAGTGATGTGCGGGGTAAGAGAGGGGGATAGTGATGCAAAAATATTGGTGAAACACAAAAAAAAATACCCAAAGACAACACATGGAGTTTAGAAGGGGACACAGGGCAGTGTTAGTACTACCGCAGTAAAACTGCGGTAAAAAAAAACAAACCCTTTAGCTTCCGTATTAGAATTAATTGATTCTAAGGGAGCAAAACAATAAGAGGTAGGCAATGTAGGTTGTGGCTTGCCCAGGGTCACACAGCTAGGAAGTGTCTAAGACCAGATTTGAATCCAGGATCTCTGGGTTTGGCTCTCAATCCACCAAGCTTCTCTGTGATGTATACTTTTAAAAGGCATAGGGTCATGTTTCGTAGGCAATGCTTTTTTTTTCCCTTTATAAGGAAATATTCATGTTTGTTGATGGCTTTAAAGTTCATAATAATAGTATTTAAAAAAAAAACTTTTTACAATTATAATGATCAGGCTTGGCACCAAAAAAGCAAGAAGTCGCTTCACTTTCTTCTTTAAGTACTATGATAGAGGGTGGATAAACTGTCAGAATCTGTCAATAGTTTCATTGAAATGCCCTTCGTGTTGTTACAAGGAAAGGTTCTCTGTAGAAGTCGGGGGCGCGGGAAGTGATGCGAAAATATATACTTTCAAAGAAGTTTGGGGATATTTGCCCTTCTCTAGCCCAATGTACTTCTCCTGTTTGTATGCCCAACACCTAGCATATCCCTGGCATAAAGCACTCAATGCTTGTTGATTGACTGCCACATTTTTAGGACTGTTGCGGGTACGGTGAAAACAATCACACTTTCCAGCTCTTCCAGTATCCCAAGATGTAGTTCATTTGACCCAACACTCATCAGGGGTGCCTGGTACATTTGCACACTCCCTAATACCGGAGATGTCAAACTCCCATGAAATACTCCAGTGTCATGTTGCACCCCCTCCTTCTATCCGAGTTTGACAGCACTGTCCTAGCGCATCCACTCCTTAGTAGTCATCTGTCTTTTCCAGTCTAAAGATCTCACTCTTTGGCAAAGAAAATGCAAACAAAATTACAAGTGTTGTTCCCATTTCAAAGAGGAGAAAACTCAAGCTCTGGGAGTAGAGTGATTGGCCTATGGTCACATCAACAATGAGTGCAGGTGGGATTCAAACTCGGGTCTTCTGGTTCCTGGCTGAATACTCTGTCCACTTGCCAAAATGCTTCTCAGCAACCCCATGAAATAAGCAGCTCAAACATTATTTAAGAGATGCCCAATTAATCAATAAACATTTATGAAGTGCCTACCAGGTGCCAGGCACTGTGCTAAGGGCTGGGGATACAAAAGCAGGCAAAACAGTCCATATCCTCAAAGCTCTCACGAAATTGAAAGTCTCCAAATCCGAGTGACTTGCCCATAACGTTACGGCTAACAAGGGTGGCGACTCCGTTTTTCTCATTCAGCTCAGTGACCTTTCTAACTCCCTCTTAGACGTAAACACCACAGTGTTCATTTTGGAACCGCTTTTAAGTAATAATTTTTTTCCCTTTTAAACATTATTTTATTTGGTCATTTTCAAACATTATTCATTAGAAACAAAGATCATTTTCTTTCCCCCCTCCCCCTCCCAACAGCGACGCGTGATTCCTTTGGGTATCACGTGTGTCCTCGGTCCGAACTCTTTTCCGCGTTGTTGGTATTTTCATTAAGGTGTTCATTTGGTCTCTCCTCAGTCCTATCCCCTCCACTAAGTAATAATTTTTTAAACAAAAAGTGACATTCGGCACTACCTGGAAGTGACGGGGAGGAGCAGCCATCCCTACCTAATCAGCCCCAGCCGGGAAGAACAACCTTTATTCTGTTGGGTGGAAGCCGCTGAAAACTAGAGGCATCTCTTCATTCATTCATTCATTCCCATGATTGGTTCTGCAATTTCAACTACTTTTTACATTAAGGAATGACATACAGGCCACTTTGGAATCCCCATTTCTCCTCAGGACTTGTGATCCGCTTAACTTGGGCAGAAAGCAGGAGGTAGTATGTATGGTACAGCAAGGACAGATTTAAATCTGCCTCTGCCATTTACTGCCTGTGGGACTGACCTAGGAGTCTCCTCAGAGGTGAATGAGATCCTAAGCTCAAATCTGGTCTCAGACACTTCCTAGCCGTGTGATCCTGGGCAAGTCACTTCACCCCCATTTTGTGTAGCCCTTACTGCTCTTCAGCCTTGGAACCAATACACCCAGTACAGTGGCACCTTCATATGAGTTTAATTTGTTCCATGGCCAAGCTTGTAACTCAATTTGCTCATGTGTCAAATAGAATCTCCCCATTTAAATGAACGGAAATGCAATTAATCCATTCCAGCCAAAAAAAACCTTCCCATAGAAGTTTGTTTCTTCCTCCCTTTCAGAACATTTCAATAATATGTGAAACAAGTGTCGTCACACAGTCACACACACACACACACAAATGCGCGCGCGCGCGTGCACACACGATCTGATGCAACTTTTTCTGAGTGTGTCTTTTCAATAAACTAATTTTTTCCCCAAATCCTCAACATTTCCTTAATCTCACTTGTAAAGTTAACCTCATCCACCTCAGGCTCCTCCCCACTCATTTCCTGCAAAACCTCTGTATACTGCTGCTGTCATAACTCCAGTTCCTCGCTGTGCATCTCGACAAGGTCGGCAATGTCTAGCAAAAGCAGTTCAATACAGATGCTCGCACAGCCAGGTAAACACTGAACTAAACAAGACAGCCTCATGTAACTTGTGAAACTGAACGTTTGGCAGGCTATCTAGTGGAGGGTGGCAGACGCTCGTGATTCAAACTGCTTGTGACGAAAAGCAAAAAATCCTGATCGTGACTTAAAGCACTCGTGTATCAAGACTGCATTGATTTTAAGATGGAAAGTATGGGTTAAAAAAAAAAACTGATACCAAGAAAGAGTTTTTTAAAAATATAAATGAGGAAATTGGACTAGATGCCTTCAAGGTCTAAAGCTATGATTCTTCTCCATTTTTCTTGAAGGGTGAATTAAGAGTGGAGCTATTACAGCTTTTTTTGGCCACTCAGCTCATGTCTATGCCTTCAAGATTTAGTGTAGGTTTTGGTTAAACCAGAAAAATTCTAAAGATGTTAGAGATGGGAGGAAGCACACAGACCAGCCCAATCAGCAGAACCTTCACTCCTGGCCACCAGTTCTCATGTTCAGCTGTCTCAAGGAACTACTCTACATCTACTATTTTCCCATTTACTTACCTTTTTTACTCACCTTCCAGTGAGCCACCATCCACAAGAAGGCTCCATAGTTAAATCTTCTCTGCACAGCACCTTGGGCAATAGAAACTTAAAAAGCAGTAGCTGGGCATGTTCTTGAATCTCACTATACTGCATCTTGTAGCAATAATTGGACTGTGAGATCCCTGTCATTTTTATTGAGATACAGAGTGCAGAACTATTCAAATGTAGAACAAAGCAGCAGTAGGTGTCACTTTACTCCAAAGACCCCAGGCCCATCAAAGAAATGGGTGCCAAGTTACACTCCTGATTTGAAGGTATTTGATACCACACTGCAACCAAATCATAAAAACAAAAAGGGACAAAGCACATCTGAAGTCATAGCCCATTATTTCCATTTATGAGACAGAGAAAGTAGGAATCATTTCCAAGGCATTTTATGATGCTTGAAACATAAGAGTAAAAAATATTCGAACCTCATTTTCCTCTGACCATTAAACTCCATTCACTTCTTATAAACAAGATGTATATGTCTATCACTTTCAAAATGTTACCTTTTCAGAGACTGAATGGCCTAGAGGTCAGACTTTATGCAAAAAATGACAAGGCAAGAAGGCAGAGCCATCAGAGTATCCTTTAAGTAAATTAGATTTTCAAACTCTAGTCTGAAATCATTTTAAGAAAATTCCATTTTGGGGGGCAGCTGAGTGGCTCAGTGGATTGAGAATCAGACCTAGAGACAGGAGGTCCTAGGTAAAAATCTAGTTCCAGTTACTTCCTAACAAGTCACTTGACCCCCATTGTCTAGTCCTTAACGCTCTTCTGCCTTGGAACCAATACAAAGTATTGATTTTAAGATGGAAGGTAAGGGTTTTTATTTTTTTTAATCCATTTTTGTTAACTCTTCAAAAATGAAAGACAAGATTATATACTTAAGACATACAGATGAATCCTTTTTCTTCACTAAAAATCTAGATATCTGTCCAGTTAGCAAAATCCAAGGTACTACTGTCCCAAGTCTACATGGAAAATAACTCTTAAGAGGTGACATCTAAATAACCAAAAATAAAGCTTTATTTTAACCAAATACTACATGAAATTATTTCCCCAACTAGTAAAGTCTAGATCCCACCAGAAGCAAAAGTATTTCAAAGTCTGAATAATAGATCTCCCAACTCTCATCCACCCACCAATTTATTGTACAAATAAGCCTTATGTATGCAATTCTTTTTTTTTTAAGTAAAAATGCAAATTGGTACCACTGTTCCAAAGATTTTATTTCAAATTCATTGGAAGAAATCAAATTTTATTAAAAAAATAGAAATTTCACACACTGAGAAAAGCCAGGAATAAGAAAGAACAAGTTGGTATTTTTTTTTTCCTGAGAGGCAGCACTAACAGCCATAAAGTGGTCTTTCTTCTCTAACTTCTATCAATTCAACACAAAAACGAGCTTCCCTATTCCTAAGGCAGTTTGGAGTACTGAGCACTATCTGGTTTAGGTTAAACATTTTAGGCTTGCTATAAACAACAGAGAGAAAGTTGAAGTGCTTTAAAATGCACACGCACTTCCAATTTATATTAATTTCCAAATTTCTAAGCCCTGATTTTCTATAATGTGGTTCCATTTTGTTAGCATATCTTCAACAGTGCCTGAGCTCTTGTTCTAACACTAAATCAAGGAAGCCAGGCTGAGAGTCTAAGCAATAGTAAGCTGTAAAATAATGAAATCTTTCATTCTAAAGTAATTTCTAATCCGAAACTGATAAGCTCAGAAACACAGAAGATCAAAACATAAAGTGAAGAACACCAGCCCATCAATTTGAGTAGAGACTCAGTACATTGGTCAAAAGAATGGCTTATCTCACAAACCAAATCCCTGGGCTTCAGGGTAGCACTAAAAGAACAGACAACAATTTGATAAATCTAAGATGCTCTACACTTTGTCATTTCCCAACATTTGGCTTTCCTTTGAAATTACATACTTATCTGTTATTCTACTAAAAATCAAAGCCCTCATTCCCACACGACATATTAAGGTATTATAGATGTACTTTTACCTTTGAGTACTATGAAAATTGTCTCTTATATTTTCAACTAAAACTTTATAATTTACTTAGCTCAAGTATGAAAGCTTGAATCCACTTAAGGAATAGTTTCAAGTTACATTTTAGCAGATTTTAAAATATTTAACATACCTCTACACCCCCCTCCCCCGATAGCACCCCAAAATCCCCCTGGGATCACTGAAAAACATATCAAGCCTGATGAGGTTATTAACACAGAGCAAACCAAAGAACTACAAGTCAGACCACTAGACATTGGTCATCTCAGCTCAGTGGCTAATCTGTAGTGTGACCGTGGGCAAGTCACAACCTCTCTGTATGTCACTTGCCTCATCTATAACATGAGAGTTTGACTAGATTTCTATAAGCTGCCATTCTATTTTTCTATGATGTGTGCTTTTCAGGAAATAACACGGGAGAGAAAAATATCTAGAACCATAGGTGCTTACCAGTCAAGTGGCCCAATGTCTCCAATTATGTAACTTTTCATTTTAATATCAGTAAGATGATCAAGCATCAATATATTGCTAAAGACTTATAAGGGATGACCTTAATCAAAAGCCCCATTAGATTTAACAGGTAGCGAAACACTTCAAGCCAACAGTGTACTGCTCTTTACAAAACCCTCCATACTATTTCCTTGCTCCGTATCAAGTCAAAATAGCCTTGCTAAGAGAGGTTCAGTCATTTATGCCATATGGTTCCTATCTTCACAAACAAGAGATTTTTACCTACAGTTACAAAAGCTTTAGCTAATTCCCATCCTATTCCAAAAAGTGAACCCAATGTCACTCATCCCAACTCCAACTACTGAGTCTAATATGGGATTCAAATTAGCTCAAATTTGACAATTTAGACCAAATTCTAATCAGCAAAATTTGATTCCACAGGATTTCTAATCTCTCCCCTCCTCTAAGCCAATGAGCTACACTGACAAGCAAAATGGCTTAGATGCCAAGAAAGGGAAGTTTATCACTCTAGTTATTCAAAACCTCCCCAGGTTCCATTGCAAAGTAATATGCTCAGTAAACGAGAAGAGGCCCTCCTACTTCCGTAAGCCATCCCAATTATATTGGTAGGAAGCCCAACACTACAGCCAAAAATTAGCCCCACCCAGGCAGATCAAAATAAGACACACGCCAAACCTGTTGGATGGTCAGTCTGGCATCCTTTCCTCAACCGGGAATGGGTAAATTCTACTAAATAGCAAGGAAGCCAGCCCCATGTAAAATTACAAAGTCAAACAGATAAGATAAAGCAGAGATGGAAAAAAAATGTTAAGAAAGACTTTTAAATTGCTACTATTAAATAGAACAGTCTCTAGAGCTTCCCTCTGACATTTTTATTCACAAAATAAAATTAACTATCAAATATAATTTTGTACTTTCTCTATTGGCATCCTAACAATTTTCTCACCAACATATTCTTTCTAAATACATTTCTAGGGCACACAAGTTTAAAAGCTAATGAATGGAAGTAAACGGTGCAAAAAAGATTTGGAAGAATATAGTGTGATGACCAAACAAGAAATATGCCAGGTCCATATTACAAATTATGAAATAAGTTAAAAAGGTTTGACATCTTAGCTTCTCTTTTTAAAAGCCAGCTTAATAGTATATTGCCACTGTATTGGGGGAAAAGGTAAGAAGTCAACCACATATTTTCTAATAATCACACTCTTTTGTTAAAATTTTAAAGAAATTACTCTTTTTAATGAATGTTCCCTTATAAAATGTGACCAAAGAAAAGTTCCCTTCTCAATAAAACATTCTCTTGAACCAAATACTGAAAAGGCTGCTAGTACACTATGTGAAGTCCTTTTCAATAATAGGTAGCCAAAAATGCCTATTTTAACAATTCTTTGAAACTAATATTTTAGACACTTCAGTTTTTCTGAGTTGTTCTAAACATTCCTGATATTTTGCACAAAACAAAGGAAAATAATAATAGTCCAATAGTCCCAGAAAACCTAAACGGAGAATTCTAACAAATTTCACTGATATAGAGGCTTATAAGAATACAAATCCACTTGCTCCCTTAATTCTAGGAAACCATTTACAATTTTGGTATGCCAATTTCAATTTGCTATATAACATTTACAATCCACTGTTTATAATAATCAATTGTAACACTTTAGCCAATGTCATTGAACCATACTATTGAGAAGCAATTTATGCCAACTAGGGAAAAACTTCTAATTATGTTCAGACAATGTATTTATAGCCCTCATATTATATACTGATCTGTCATCAACAGCCAATTTTTACTGTAGAGTAGATGTATACTTTCTTAAAATAATATTTAACATTAGTCTTTTTCAGCCAATTATGTTCATTCATTAAAATCTTATGCCCAATCTGCCAATTCTCAGGTACATTCCTACTTCTCCATGCCAAAAGGGATAATGAGCATTTCTGAGAAAATCCAAGACTTAGCAATAACAAAAAGTTCTAAGATTTTTTTATATCTTTGAAAAAATTCTCTGACTTTTGATAAAAAGCAACTTATTACTTCAAACAAGTTAACATTTTAGGCTAGTCAAATCTTCAGTGCTTCACCTAGAAAATATCCCCAAAAGGATCTTTAAATATTAGAATAGATCAGCATTGATACTAAAGTGAGTGGAGTCAGTCAGTCACACCTTCTGGAGTTCAGTTCGCCCAGACTGCCGTATCCTCACTACTGTCCCGTGCTCTCAGGATTTGGGGTAGTGCTTTCAGTGCTCATAGGCTGTACGTTGTCTGCCAGGTTGTGTGCATGCTCAAGAAACAAATCTTTAAGTACACTTAATTCTTTAGTCAGCAGTTTAATTTTTGCTTCCAAGCGTTCATTCTCTTCTTTTAGCTGGTTGACCCTTTGTAAGGTATCCTGGGCTTTTTGCTTGCTTTTTAACCGACTCTTTTTCACTGCCATGTTGTTCCGTTCTCTTCGCTGTCGATACTCATCACTGTTCCTATCCATTGATGAACTTTTTTTGCTTTGTTTGCTGGGAGGTGTAGCTTTGCCTCCTCCTCCAGGGCTGACTGGCACCACCTGAGGAACCTGCTGTAAACCACTGGCATGTGCTTGTGTGTGAATAACACTTATTCCATTAGCTCCTGCAGTACTGCTCTGTTGGGATGTCTTGCTCATTTGGACAGGCTCTTCTTGAACCACAACAGAGTTAGAAATTGGGGGCAAGGGAGAAGAAGGGGCGAAGAAGCAAGTGACCAACAATTTCCACACTAAGCTGCCAAGAAATCTTCACATGCACCTAGGAGAAAAATAAACATTATTAAACATTTTAAATGACAAGCTGAAAAGTGTCTTTGCACTTGACTATATTAACATATGCTTAGCAATGGTCTATCCAACATTGTTTTTTGTACTGGAAAAAAGTCTCTGGCAGAATTGTTCAGATGCTTCAGAAGTCTCAAATCACTTAATTTGAAAAGATTATTTAATGGGTCATCCTTTCCAGCTCCAGGAGTATGGGAGGACAGATAGCATCTCTCCAAAAACCATCCCTGATGGACGTCTAGTTCAGCACTCGGAATCTCCAGTAATAGTCGTTTCACAACCTCCCTAGACAGTTTATTACATTGCCTAACTTTTCTTCCAGTTATGAGGAGACTAACATTAACTTAACTTATGCCTGCAGCCATTTAATAATATAACTTATTTGTTCGATGTGGAATAAAAAGTCTTCTTAGTTGGATCCTTTTATAACCTTTCAATTGAATGTTCTCTCCTAGGATCACCTTTTTTACAAAGAAGCTATCCAATTACGGGCCCTTGGCTATTTTATTCATCAGTTGAATTTGGTACTCCCTCAGCTGTCTCACCCTAGAGCCAGCCTGGAGATGGCAAAAGCCCTAAGTCTGGGGGAAAAAGTCCGGAGTCTGGGGGAAAGGCGAAAGGTGTCCAAGGCTGCTTCAAGACTTCATAGTTTTACGCCTCTGGGACTAAGCACCTCTATGTAAAGGATGGAGTTAGACTCAATAATTTCTAAGGTCCCTTTCTTCAAGCTTTAACAACCTGTGATTAGTTCTAATTCTGCTCCTTCTGTTCCACACAGCTCCCTCTGCTTTTTTTTCCCCCTGGCTCCTAAAGGCTTTTAAACGAAACCCAATGGGTTCATTATGATCCACACATAGAGGCATCATGCATAATAGAATGTATAATATGTGCAACAGAAAGAGGACTTGGAAAATCTATCTCTGGTTAAAATATGAAAAGAAAAAAAGAAAAGAAAAATGACACTAAAGAAAGAAGCAGTGTTGCATAATGGTTAGAGAACTGACCCTGGAGTCAGGGAAATGTGAACTGATGTCCCACTTCAAAGGGAATCCTGACAACTCTCTAAAAGTTGCAGAGTAGGTGCCCATTGCCATAGACAAAAGCTCCTTATTATAGGTCAACTGGTCTAGTTAAAAAAAGGAACAGAACATTAAAAATATCATGAAGTAGGTAACCTTAGCCACAGGTGAGGCCAGACTCCCTAAAGATACCTAATCCATTTAGTTAAAAGAACATGATACAGGGACAGCTGGGCAATACAGTAGATAGGGTGCCAGCTTAGAGAAGGGAGATCCTGGGTTCAAATCTGACCTCAGACACTACCTAGTTATGTGACCCTAGGCAAGTCAACCCCAATTGCCTAGCCCTTCTAAGACAGAAAATAAGGGTTTAAAAAAAAATAAAAAGGACATGCCTCCAAATAAAGTAGATCAAAGTTCTGATTCAAAATTAATTTTAATTTTACTCTAACAAAAACCAAAATTCCACTTAATACCCTTAAAAAAGTATCCATGAGAGTCTAATTGGTTAAACAGCTGCCTCATCTTTTTGCATTCACAAATAAATCATTCAGCAGTGAGTCTCATAGGAACACTGTACTTAAGAAAATAGCAAGCTAAAGCAAATTGTAGCTGGATCATACTTCATTCAGTCTCAGTCTTTTAGGCAAAAAGTAATTTTTATGGCAAATCATTACTGTTAAAGTCAAGATATATGTTTAAATCCTAGGTCTAGACTTCAGCATCTTTTCAAACAAACTGGCCTTTCATTATTTATGTTCTAGATAGAAAAATAAGAATATTCCAAATGTATACAGTGAATACAATAGGAAACACTAGGTTTACATTTAACTAGCTACTACCCTTAAGTTCAGCCTACTGGAAGCAGGATGGTGCCTTTATCCCTTTCATAAGAATCATTTCAAGTGTGAAGCATTTGGAAACACTTCAGTTTAAAACTGGATCCAAAAACTGTAAATTCCCGCCAACATTCTTATTGAGTCATAACTCTCAAATTCAACCATTGCTTCCAATCAGCATCATGTTGAAGGGTTTGGGGTATTTTTATACAGTAATGAAAAGAAACACCAAAACTCACAAAAACCACAGTAATATAGTTTGATTTGAAAGATGCTTCAGTAATGCATAGTCTTCCTCCAAAATTTTATATTCCTTTTTTTTCCTGACTCAATTAAAACTCATTTTCCTTCTTTTTGTTTTTTAACCTCAATAAGGCCTACACTTAGATTTAAGGCCTCCCAAGACCAAGGTAAGTGACAAGCAGCTATTTTGCTGGATTCATTTTACAATCTTTTCTAAGGTGAGACTTTCTTAAAGCAGCTTCACTATGAGATGTTACTGAAATGTCTTTATATTCCCCAAAAATTGTGATTAGTGAAAGAAGATAAAAGGAGAGACTGTGAGAACAAAGCTCTTTTGGCAACCTCTGGTCTGTTTCCCTATAGCAGCTTGATGAACCTTGGTGAACGTCAGAGACTGCATGCCCAAAATGCACCCTCACACTACCTGTGAGCACCTGGATTACCCTAGAAAGTAGAGGGAGGAAGTGCTTGCATTGCACTGCTGGACAGAGGGGAAGGACATGCAAAAAATGTCCTCAGGCATTTGGGAAAAGGGAAAACAGAGCAGCCCCCTCTGGCATGCATTCCAGGGGTTTGCTAATATGTCCTTATAGTATGGCTGCTGCTCCTTTTTTATTCAGCTCACCGTCTTTCTCAACTTTTCAGTATGTTTACGGCATTATACAACTCTGCTCAGCTGCCCCAGGCTAATCTTCTCTAGAACAAGTTTCAAAGTGGCATTGGCTAAATATGATTTATATTTAGTGCCACTATTTGGTTCCCACTTTTTGTAGGGAGCTAGAAAACTTCAGTACTTAGAGGTACTCACCTTCACATACCCCCATTTTTTATAACCTACTGAAAATGGCCTTTAAGCAATTTATGCATTAGGAAATAAGTTTAATGATATTTTGACAGTCCAAAGCAAACTAAGACCAAGGAATGCAACTCAGATGTCAGCACCACTTCATAGTACCCTGCTTCTGGTTGTGCCAGTGACCTTTGTTAACCTGCAGAGGTATCTCCCTAGAGAAGAAAACTGAATTGATATTTATAAAGTGTTTTGAAATCCTTGACAAGAGGTCTGAATAATTAAGTTGTATACCTTTTTGTAGCTTTATAGCCATATATTTGGGCAAAACTAGGCAAATGATATCTTTCCTTATAATGATATCATCAGGCACCAGAGATTTCCACAGAATTCTTGAAAAATGCCTCTAGAGTAACAATGGAAATGCAAAAAAAGCTTTGATTTTTTTCCATTTAGTTTACAATAAGAAAACATGTTTTTCTAGGATCAAAGGATTTAATCTTTATGAGAGGACATTCCCAACCCATCTTTTTGTGGCCTAGAAAGTCCACGGGTATTATACACTGCATATTTTCAGACTTTTTTCAATGTAATGATCAGTTGTGCTGATTTTTCTTGTTTTTAAAAAATATTATTATATGGGATGGCTCTCTGGGAGAAGGAAGGAAAAAATAGAATAATGTTCACATTATCACACTCATAGCACAAAAAGACAACACAAAAAAATTTGATTAATCTCACCTGAATATGACCTGGGTAGAATTAACTGACATAATCTGCTTTGTATTTACTTTTAAACAACAAAAATTTGAGGGAAAGTAATCTCTCATTAAATTGAACCCTAAATCAGAACTCTGAGACAGAAGGGCAAGGGCTAGGCAATAGGATCCAAGTGACTTATCCAGGGTCACATAGCTAAGATTAGTACCTGCAGCCACATTTGAACCCAGGTCCTCTGGATTCCAAGCCTGAACACATGTCACCTAGCTGCCCCTAAAAACTATTTTCTAATTCAGACTGAAATTAATTTTTATAGACTTCTCCAAACTTAATTTGATGAAAACACCTAATCAAAAGTCAGAAGAACTGTAGAGATTATCTAGCACAATCTCTAATTTCACAGGTGAAGAAAGAGAGGCCCAGAGTTATTTCTAGATGTACTTTTTTTTTTAAAAAAGCTTGTTCCTTAGGGGGCAGCTGGGTAGCTCAGTAGATTGAGAGCCAGGCCTAGAGATGGGAGGTCCTAGGTTCAAATCTGGCCTCAGCCACTTCCTAGCTGTGTGACCCTGGGCAAGTCTCTTGACCCCCATTGCCTAGCCCTTACCACTCTTCTGCCTTGGAGCCAATACACAGTATTGACTCCAAGGTAAGGGTTATTAAAAAAAAAAAAAGCTTGTTCCTGAAATTGAGTTTAAAACATTCTAAAATCAACATTCTGGGGCAATGACTGAAAAAAAACTATGAAATATATATATGTAGTCAAATATTACTGTACTGTAAAAAAATGATGAATGTGAAGAATTCAGAGACATGTGAAATTTGCATGAAGTGATACAGAACCAGAGAACACTATACAGTGTCTATAACAGGGTAAACAAAAAGATGCCTAAAAGGAAGTTGAACTCTGAGTAATGGAAAAACCAGTGAAGGTCCCAGAGATAAAGAAATACACATAAGGGACTACCATGACAGATGACAAGTTACTGTATATATTATCAAATGTCTCTGTATTATATGTTTTTTAATTAATTGCTTTTCTGTCATAATGGAAGATTCAATCTATAAAAGTAATGGTGAGAACTGACTAATGTAATGTGTAAACCTTAAAATTTCTTAGACTTATGAATGTTGGAAATTTCACCATTGGGAAATTTCATACTTGGAAAAAATTTCCTACTGATAGTAAGAACTCTATTGGAATGTGAAAACCCTTGGCATGGGAGGGTCCTTCTCCTCCCTACTTAAGACTACTTTAGGACAGAAACCTTTTGCTAAACAATGGAAAGGGCTTTGACCTATGCTTAAGCATAGAACAGGAAGTTCTTTGAGTCATGATTGATTTTAGAATTGATACAATAGAGATACTTGGAATGACAGAACCAGGTCTTGGAACTTACAATCCCCACCCTACTCAGCCTAACAGGATTTAGGAAGGGCTGCAGCATAGATCAAGATTTAATTATTTGAGAATATGATCTACAACAGACATGTGCAAAGGAAACAGACCTCTGGGCGGTCCTGGGTTAAGCTAGAGCCACCATTGGCATAGGGGAGACATCGACAGTGATTGGTAGATGTGAGAACTGAGGGGAGGGGACTTAGATGGTTTCCTTAAAGATAGTGGGGTCTGAGGAGAGAAGGGGAGTTTTTTTTGCTCTGAGAGGTTTTGCTCTAAGGAGGTTTTGCTCTGAGTGAGGTGGCTCTGAAGAAGGGACTGTGGGTCCTCCTGTGGGAGGACCAGGAGAGAAGGCTGGCTCTGAAGAAGGAGAATTCTCTGGAAACATTTCTTGAAAGGAGGCTCTCTTGAAGGTAAAGCCTGAGGTTGGCATGAGAAGCCTTACCAAGAGAGATCTTGGGTGAGTGATAAAACCAACTGACTGATTTATTCATTCTTATTCCTTTCTTACTTTCTCTCTTTTTCTATTGATTAATCAGTGTATTATAAATTAAATTTCTCTATAAAACCCAGTTGGCTTGGACATATTCATAAATTGGGAATATATTCCCTGGTGACCATCTTATATTTATATAAAACCAAGACACAGTAGAAAACATATGTCAGTGGTCATAATTGATATATATATTTCCTTTGCTCCCAAACATTTTAATTATCACAAATGACAAAAGCCATTAATAAAATAGTTTTTTTTAAAGTGCTATGGGAACGTGAAAAAAATCAACAATCTAAAGGACAACAGAACATAATGCTCAAGTAAAAGAATGTTGACCTGTAAACAGGAAAAACAAGAAAAAAATTTATTTGCCTAATTTCAACTGAATCCAACACTTATTAAGCATTTTTGGGTTTGAAAAAGTGAAGAGAGATTCAAAATTTAGTCCTTATTCTCACACAATTGATCATATAGAGGGGATATAGCAAACCCACAAATAACTACCATCAAAAAATACCTGCTAAGTACATATGGTTCTAAAATGGAAAACATGAGGTTAGGACATTTGGGTAAAGGGAAAAAAGGGGTATGGGAATCAGGATTCCCCTCTTCTATCCCCTACCCCCACTGGGGTGGATAAAGTATCCCTGAAAAAAAATTCCCTTTCCTTTAAAAAACCAACAAAATCTCCACATTTCCATCACCCCCACAATATGATTACTTCTGCTCACCATTTTCATTAACTTCATGTTCACTTCAAATTCTGTGGCTGCTGTGATAAATTTTCATACCCACCTCTTTTTCCAGTTGACTCTCAGGATATTACATGATCATCCACAATGAATACTTTGTATATCCAATTAGTGAACTGCAAGAAATTAGAATTGTGATTCCCATAAACAAATAGAATATTATTGCTATATCTATTTTGATCTCTATCATCTGACATCTTTCTTAAGGTTCACAACCTACACCTGTTCATTGTTGAAAACTTTACCAGTTTCAAAATATCTGTGTAAAAATATGGATAGTAAAACAGTAAATATGTTTCCTTTTGGTTTTAACTTATAATACTGTTCACCTTCCTGATTTTAAGAAACATACTTGATCCCAAGAGGCCAATATTCTAAGTCTGGGTGTCAAACACATTTCACAAACAAACCAAAAATTAAGCCTTTCTGGAAAGAACATTTAGTTTTTGATTTAGTTCTTTCCAGCCCCAGATGCCCTTATTGCTGATCCCCAAACTAGTATTTAGCACTTTACACCAGAGGTCAAGGCTGGCAGCCAGCAAGAGAATAGGCTATTTCTCCAATCCAGGGAGGAGAGGGGGTTATGTTTCCCCACGGGGAGGAAGTGTTGACAGAGAATATTGGGTTAGGTTCCTACACCATGATAGGAAGTGATATTCCCCACCCACACAAGAGAGAAACAAAACTCTTTCCCAGGATTAAATATTACTGTAGGAGAGCTAGAAATTAGGTCCCAGGGGGCCAGTTGATTGGGGGACAGGGGTAGCTCTGAGGAGGTCACAAGGGAGCAAAAGATGGCTTTGACTAAGAAGACAGGGAAGAAGCAGAGATTCATCTGATATCCTGGGAGAATTGGGAGTGGCCTGGGAGTGGAGACAATAGGTTCCAGTTCTAGCTTATTCACTAACTTTCAATGTGACACTGGGCAAATATATTTTTAGTGTGTACTCAGTTTTCCCATTTGCTGAATGATACTATAGATTAGATGCTCTTAAAGAACCTCTTCCAGTTCTGACAATTTATCATTCTGGGATACCCATACTGGTTTCTGGGCTTGTGGGAGGGAGCAAATAAAGGCTATCTGATTCACCTGGACTCAGAAAGAAGTGGAAGGCAAGGTTCCAGTTCACTCTGATGGATAAGGAAGGAGCATGCCAGTTTCTTCAAACTGAGAAAGCAAGGGAAAGAAGGCAAAGAGCAAGAATAGGCTTGATTCCCCTCTGATGAGAAAATAAAATAACATCAACAATATATAATGAAAACAATAGCCAGCACTTCAAAAGCTTTACATACATTATTCTATCTGACCTCATAAAGAAGCTGTGAAATGCTACTATTATCCCTATTTTAAAAACTGGAAAATTGAAGACAGAAAAGTTAAACGACTTGCTGAGGATCACCCAGGTAATAAGTAACTTAAGATAGCATTTCAATCCATGTTGAACCCAACAAACTTTTCCAAATCCAATCAGCACAAGAGCTTTTTTAACCTGAGGTTATGTGAACTTAAAATTAAAGTATTTCAATATAATTTATTTCTTTTGTAATTTTACCTATTTTATTTTACACACTTAAAAACATTCTGTGTTTTTATCATATTGTGTGTCTTTTCAACGGGTAGGGAAGGGTATGGAGAGAGGGAAAGAATTTGGAATGCAAAAATTTTTTAAAAGAATGTAAAAGAAACAACTAAGTGGCACAGTGGACAGAATCCCTGAACAGGAGTTGGAAGGCCATAGGTTCAAATCTGTCCTCAAAGACTTCCCAGCTCTATGACCCTGGGCAGGTCACTTAATCCTTTTCAACAAGTCCTTGCCCTTCTGTCTTAAGAGTTGTTACTAAGACAAAAAGCAAAGATCTAAAAAATAAATTTAAAAAAATTGAGGGAGGCAAAGGGAATTCATGACACAAAAAAGGTTAAGAACCCCTGCACCTTGAATGTACCCCCCCACACACACATACCCCTCCATGCCTTGAATTCTCGGTTCAAATGCCACCTTCTACCAAAAGTCATTGCTAATCCCCTTCAAATGCGTGTGCCTCCCCTCTGCAGATTACACCCAATTTATCCTGCATGTCCCGGCTACACGGAGTTGTTTGTAAAATGTCTCCTCCATTAGATTGGGAGCTCCCTAAATGCAGGGTCTATCTTTGCCTTTGTGTGTCACCATCGCTTAGAACAGTGCCCACCACGCAACAGGAGCTTAATAAATGCTTGGATTGACAGTCTATAGATTTCAAAGCAGTAAGGAAGCTTAAGAGATCCAGGAAGTGACTGGTCTAAGATCATTCAGGTAAGTAAACAAAAGAGGCTGGATTCAAACTTAGCAGCCTCTCCTCCCATCCCAGGCGCTTTCCACAAGCACCCCACATGTTCTCTCCGGGGAAGGGGAGGGAAGGGGGTCGCCTCCACCCGGAAGGCAGAGGGGAGGGGCTCGGTCTCCCCGCCCTCCCCGGACGCTGGGTGGGGGCCAGAGATGACCTCACCGCACCGGGGGTGGGTGTTGCCCGCAGGTTGCATCAGACGCTGCACACGGAGCCGCTTGCCCCCACCCCCATCCCCCGCCGCCATCCACACCCCAGGTCACACGGGGACTTCCCCGGGAAGCGGCAGCCCTCGGGTCCGCCAGAGCTAGCCCCCGGGCCAGGTCCAGAGCACGCTCTCAGCGGCCGCGAGTCTTCCTAGCCTCGCTCTCACGAGAGCGGGCGGCTCCGCCGCGGCCTCCGGCGTCCAACCAAACCCGGCCAGACCCGGCTCGGCCGGGCGTCCTCCTCCAAGCCGCCTCCACTTAGCCCGGCCCAGTTTCTTACCTAGGGGGCCTCCACCCGAGGCGGACCCAGCGAGGCCCCCACTGCGGCGCGACCCCGACGCCTGACTTCGAAGAGTTGGGACCGGCGGACGGCGAGAAGCGATTGCGAAACCAACCAGCCTCCCGCTCCCGCCCGGGCCGCGCTCGCGCTCGTTCGCACACCCTCCTCCCCTCCCCCTTTCCAGTACCATTTACAAACCACCAGCGCCTGGGCCAATGGGAAAACCCCATGCCTGAAGATGATGAAACCTCCGTCCACAACTGGCATCTCTGTAAGCCAATTGTAAGCTGATGTTCGGGAAGGGGGCGGGACTCGGGAATTTCTGTTTGCCTTAAAGTGACAGAACCTGGGAAGGTGTGGCTGAATCTCTCCAGACTCCTCCCCTCCCCTCCCTTCCCCCACAGCTGGACACCTCTGGCTAAACTCTTCTCTCTGGCTGTGGGCTGGCTCTCCGAGTGGCTCCGAAGGCGCGTTAATGATGGTTTTCGCCGAGCTGGTATAGGTGCCGCAGTTCCCAAATGGCCCTGGCCCGGCGGAAGTCCCCGCGTGGTCTCGCTCTCCGTCCCGTACTGAGCGTGATGTGTTCGGGCTTTCCCGGTGAGGGAGCAGTAATTTGAGAACACCCCCTGCCCCAAGCAGCCTGCCACAATAGTAGGAACCCTCTCGCTCCTTCCCAAACTAAACATTTAACTTCGGGGACTGGAAGACTGTGCCCCAGAGTCCACACACTGGCGGGGTTTAGTGATCTCATTTGTCTCCAACCTGAAGCACTACCCAAAATATTAGAAGAAAATTAGTGCTTCGAAAAATGCAAGGAAGGGGAACTCCCTCTTTTATTTTTATTAAGTAAAAAATTCTCCGATGAGGCCATCGGGGATTCTCACCAAAAAGGCAATTCAGCTGAATCCCCAATTCAGATTGAGTCCTGACCTACCACAGGTCTAAGGATGTGTGTGAAAAGCAGTTAATTTAGAAACTGTGGTTCATCTAATTAAATCCTTTTAATTTCTAGAAGATCTTATTGAGTTTTGAGTGTCTATCTTTTAAGTGTTGGAGGGAAACGCAGACTTTTAAAAATAGCATAAACCAGGAGTTTTGCAGAATTAAATTGCCAGCATAAAGTTTGGTTTGCGTTAAGGTTTCCAAACCTGTACTCTTATGCCTCCCAAAGGGAGAAATCATCATAAAAACGAATAGCAGCATATTTGTAATATTTAAATGAGCTTTAACAAAAAGATCTGAATTCATTTTATAAATCAGGAAGCATCTGCTTTTTGGATAAGTAAAACAGATTGATTGGTCTGATTGCTTCCTCTTTAAGCAATTCTTATCACTTAAAAATTAGGTCGTCTGAAAGAGGAAATAGTTTCTTCATCTCTTTAGGGCATTATACCAACTTTCCTCAAGGTTGTTTCTAGGAATGGGTAGCCTAATTGCAATATAAAAGAATGTACAAATTTTACTTTATAATCACCACCTTAGACAAAGTACTGGAGAGCTGGGTTAGTACAATGGCTAAAGAATTGACTTTGGGGCTGGCAGGTAGGAGTTTCTAGGCTCACTATTGTTACCCCTTTGGCTTTGTGACCCTGGGCTAGTCCTTTAATATCTCAGGACTCTTGACTGTTCTCTCAAAACTAAATTGTAGAAAAAAGGTACCTACTGTATAGGTAGCCAAATTCCTTTTAGCAATGCAATCACAAATCCTGTCAAGAGCTGGAAGGTAAGGGAGGCCATCTAATCCAAACTCAAATAAGGGCACTACAGCTCAGTGAAAATTAAGTTGGCTAAAGTCACAGAGCTAGGACTTGAACTCAAGTCCTCTGATTGAACCGAAGGCTCTTTCCACTGTACCACACTGCCTTTTATTATATTAATCATTATTATTCTGTTGCAAATCTTCAAAATTTCTTATTAAAAACTAATACCTCTACTTTTCATTTGGGTCCCTTATATTTTGAAAGGAAATTTGACAGTCTCCTAATTTAGATATTTCACAAAATTGGCCTCATTATCAGTCCAAAATGATAGCAAGGTCAAATTCATCTTTCAGTCCAGACACTTGTTACCTCAGCATTTCAGGCCAAACCATACCTTAAAGTTCTATCTAGTCAAATTCCTTGAGATTAAAGATAGTCTAAAGAGAGGTAACCAAAGAGTTGTCTGATGTTGCCAAAAGTTAGTCAAAGTGCTAGGTAGCTTTTCACACTCTTAGTCCAATAGTCATTCTATTGATATCCTATTACCTGAAACATACTCTGCATCAATATTGCTGATCTTTTCACTGATTTCCAAGGGCTTCTGCTCATCTGTTTATGCCAACACAAAATGTAATTGGAGAATGATAATAGTACAGTTTTGCTAGAGTACAGAGTTCGTGAAAGGAAATCATAATACATGAGATTAGAAAAACAGGCTGAAGAAGACTGTAAAGAACCACAACTTCCAGACTAAGTGTTTTTCGTATTTTATTCTATAGGCAATAAGAAACCATCAAAAGTTTTTTAGATATAACATGGTCAGACCTATGTACTGGGTTTTCTGCCTATTCTTTATTTTTTTAAAATGTGGTGAGAAGGGCTGTCCCTCTAGCACGTAGCATTAGGGTATCTTTGTACAGATAGAAGAGAAGCAGAATAGTGTATAATTGAAAATCTGTTACAATAGACATCTCTAGACTTTTATCTACCCCCCCCACACACACACACACCCTTGCTTCTCCAAGGGAGACTTTAATTCCTGCCAGTAATAGAAGCAGGAAGTTGGGACCAGAGGCTACTCTGCTCTCAGAAAGAGGGGATACTGGGCCAGAAATATAACTTTCTGGTTCCTTCAATATTATTAGTCTGGGGGGGGGGGGAATGTGATCAGGCTCAATCTAACTTCTGATCACTGTTTCATTCCTGGGGGGGTGGGGGGGAGTAGGACCCAAAATTTTATATCCAAGGCTTGACCCCTTTCTCACCAAATACCAGTTCCACAATGAATACACACCACTTTAGCCAAAAAACAAAACAAACAAACAAACTTATTTATCCAAATTGGTAATAAAACAGAAATCAGAGAAGGTATACATAGGAAAATATATAGCAGACAATATGGAGTGAAGGAGTTTCCCTTCACTCAGGGAGTGTAAGGTAACTCAGCTCAATCAAGAAAGTCCTAAATCTCACCCAAGGGGAAGTTCCCAAAGTCCCTAATGTAGCAAACTGGGGGTAGGGACATAATGTAGATTGCCAACATTTCTCATATCTTTTCAGAATCTTTTCCTTCAGCAACCTGAAGTCAGGCTCTTCCATCATCCCTCTCAAAGCTAGAAGCCAGAAATAACTTGAAGCTTGAAAACTCAAAAAAGGCTGAAGCTCTTTGATACTTTACGACTCCACCTCACCATCACCCAGGTGAAAATCTTCACCAATAAAGAGAGAATCTTATACCAATGGCCTTTGGAACTAGGGATACAAAAGGTTTTCTCAGGTGTTAGTACTCTGGAAAATAGGATTTTTCATCCATTAGAAAGAAATGGTTCAAAACAGCAGCAGAGGAAAGAAGCAACTGGTATGCATGTGAATTTTGTTTTGGAGGGTGAGAAGAGTAGAGGAAATAGCACTTGGTCTAACTGGCAACGGGCAAATGGGATTGTAGAGAGTTAGAGTTAATGGGGCATTAAAATTAGGAAATGGAATCTCATCAGCTCCCATAGGTTTGATGGTCATTTCTGTAAAGATTCACAGAATTATATATCCAGCCCTGGTCTCTCTCCTAAGCTCTATTCCCATATTAACCATCATTAAACATTTCCAACTAGAGGTCCCCATAGATACTTAAAGCTCAATACGTCTGAAACAGAGATCATTATCTTCTCCCAACAAACATACTCGGCTCTGTTTAAAACTTACCTACTTCTCTAAGAGCACCGTCATCCTTCCAGTTATACAGATTCTGAACTTTGGGATCATGTTTAACTCATCATTCTCCTTTGCTCTCATAACCAGGTAATTGCCTAGTTTTGTTCATTCTACCTCTACATTTCTTGCATCCTTCCTCTTCTCTCTTACCAGCCACCACCCTAATTCATCTCCTTATTAATTCTCACTTGTATTATTGAAATATCTCCTACTTGGTCTCAAGTCTTTCTCCTCCAATTCTCCAAACAGCTGCCAATTTGTTATTCTTAAGGCACAAATCTAACTGTTTTTGTTCAGACATTTCAGTTATGTCTGACTGTTCATGACCCCATTTGGGGTTTTCTTGGGAAAGATACTAAAATGATTTGCCTTTGCCTTCTCCAGCTCATTTTATAGATGTGGAAACAGAGGTAAACAGGGTTAAATGACTTGTTCAGGGTCACAAAGCTAGTAAAATGTCTGAGACTGAATTGAATTCAGGTCTTTCTGACTCCAAAACTGCCCCAGATCTAACCATGGCACTCCCTTATTCAGAAGCTCTAATGGCCCTATCTTGCCCCTCTGATCAAATTCAAACTCCATTTGACATTCAAAGCCTTTCACATTCTGACTCCAGGCTGCCATTCTAAGATTACTGATTATTATTTTCTTTCACTTATTGTTATACTCCATATTCATTCTCTTTTCTCTTTACCTTTGTACATAAATGCCCTCCTCACTTCCACATTGTTGAATCCCTAGCCTCTTCCATAGTTCAGATATAAATGCCATCTTCTACCAAAAACTTTGGTTCCCTTTAGTTGGCCCACCACTTGACATTACTTTGCACCTATTTTGTATTTATGCACACATATGCATATAAAATTATATCATATGTATGCTTTTTTTTCTAATAACACATAAGTTCCCAATTAGTTTCCATTTTTCCTTGTATCCCTAATACCTACTGTAGTGTTGCGACTCTTATTCCTCTCCAGGGAATCCATACTTCCTCTACTATGTCCCTGAAACTTCCACAATCCATACTTCCTCTACTATGTCCCTGAAACTTCTTCATCCTGATCCTATTCCAGTTCGTCTCTTCATCTGATTGGGTGGCTTTTCCTAGAACCTCCATTTAAAGAGGAATACAGGCCAGTCATATCTCATTCCTCTTCAGTCTGCTCTTCCATGTCTGGTACCTTCATTTCCCCCTCCTTCCACATTCCCCTCACCCCAATGAGCTTCATGTGTTGTCTTCCCCTATTCAAATGTAAGCTCCTCAAGGATAAGAACTATGTTTCCTTCAGCTTGTATTTATTCCCAGTACTTAGTGCAGTGCCCAACACATAGTAAGTGTTTTCTTATGTGTTGAGTGACTGATTGACACATTATAGATATTTTTAAAGCACTTGTTGTAATAATGAATGCTTTCCTGTTACTCATTGGCATCCAATTCTAATGTGGATGTACCTGTGATGTGGAGGTGACCCTGGATTTTTGAAGGTTCCTTTGAGATTCTGCCATTATGGGAAGAGTTCATGTATGACTCAGGTAATAGACTTTGTCTACTTCTTGAGGACTAGCCTCACTATAGAAAGGTTTGTTCTTAATAGGCTGGCCACTTAGTGATGAATTCTTTAATCAGGGTCTTCTAGGCTGAGCCTGACCTTGGCTAGTCCTCTGGTAAATTGAATTTTTTTAATGGAACGATCTGAGAAATTAATAGGTAATTCAACAATTAACAAAAGGGTTTTACTTACTCATATCAAGAGAAATTCAATAGAATTATGCATAGGAGACTTACCAAGTTGCTTCAGCCCAGCAAAAATCTAACATGCTTTACGAAAGCACTTAAAGCTTGTTAAATTTTTATTGATTATGCTGAGTATTAAAATTGGTGTTCACTTGGGATTTAATTTCTAAATCCCAAATGAATTACTAAAGTAAAGAATTTATGATAGTTTGTTTACAATAGAGGAAGATTTAATGAATGAGAGAGAGAGAGAGAGAATGAGAAAGAGAACTCCAGCTTCCTCTGAGCCAGGTAGAAATTCTAAGGCCCTAATCGGGGAAAAGAGTCTCAAGATGATGGGCCTTTCTTGGAGGTTTACACCTCCAGAAAGGCAGGGTCACTAAGTCAGCCTTTCACTCACCAATGGTGACTGTAAGATTAAAATTTAGTTTCTCTGCTAAAAGTATTATATTTTTGGAGGTTTATCAAAGATTAAGAACTAAAGAAAATACAAAATAAGAAATCACATGCCTATGAGTGCCAAAAGGCCCATTCAGTTTCACTTATTCTACCTCTTAAGAGATGCGTGTGCTTGGAAGAGGAAGCAGGGAGAGAGTACGAGTAGGCAGAGAGCCCCTTTAAATAATAATTTGTGATCTCGCGCTCAGGTGAGATTCAGGGAGATTATAGGGCAATCTGGGAACTAGCAAGGACTTCTGGGGATTGAAGTCTGGGGTTCAAATCTCCATTTTACATTTTCTCGTTTGATCATTTGGGAAAAGTTTTCCCCAAAAGGATCATGAAAACATAATCAACTTAAAGATTACAATAATTTGAGGATAAGAGGAAAAAGAACAAAACCAATAATTACTGGACTCTGACAAAAAGCCAGTTAGGGGGAAGTCCCCTTTGGCATGAAAGTATACATACAAATAAATGTTCAATCAATCACACCCAAAGTTCATCCTTGATTTTCTCGTGCAGCTTGTGGTCTGGAGGCATCTTCATGGTGTTTTCTCCAAACAGTTCAGTTTCTGGATTTGGTGAGGTAGCATGTTTCTTAACCTAAAATTCTTCTCAAAAGGAATTTAAACTTTGCAATTTAAAATAAAAACTTTGGCCCTATGCAATGGCTCTTTTGTGTATATCTTGTCCTGGAATCAGACAGAATCATTAAGCAAAGACCCATAAATTTTTTAAACAATTAGTGGCATCATTTTTAAAGTCTCAAGCTTTTGGGGCACGCATTGACATTATAGCAAATGTATGTTAAACTTATATTACTGCTAAATCAAAAAGTTAAAAAAAATCTTAATACTGGTGACATGTAGTAGTAGTAGTCTCTCAGTAACTGAGAATGACGATTGTCTTTGTGCATTTTTGTGCACAAAGACACTTGTGCGTGAAGGAGATTTAAGTGGAAAAGTTGATGCACAGAGACAGTCCCACTCTCACAGCATTGGAAGCCTAGGTCCAGTGGCACGAAAAATTGTTACGTCTGGAGACTTCCTCAGCTGCATTGGATGACCGTGTTGTCTTTTGTGCTCCAACACGCCCTAAGCACTCCACAGTGCTTTGCTGCATCGCCATGTCAGCCATTGAACCTTCTTATTGGTTTCTTCCGCTTGTTCAGCCGAAGCAGTCTTCACATGCTGGGTGAGCAAAGCCTTAGTTCACCAGGGGTCTATGACCCGGAGGCTAGCCTCAAAAGGTTTAGCCGGCCTGTCAAAGCCGTTGCCCAGGGTGAGGCCACTGCCGCATGCTAGCAGCTACTAGGAGCCACAAGTGAGAGCTGGGTGTCAGGTGAGGGTCAGAGGCTGGAAAGCTGCCCTAGGAGGGCACAACAAGCCCTCCATACCAGAGATATTACTCCTCCCTGAGCACCCCATAATGTGCTTCAAATATAAAAAGGAGAGAAAAAAAAAGATTGACATAGTATATTGCACATGCAAGAAAAATATAATAAAAGAGTTTTAAAAATAAAAATATAGCTTATAATCATTGACACACTGTGTCAGCTGAGGAAATATAGAATACAAGGCTTTCTCACCAAAAATGAGATCCATTTCCTCTTCATATCTGGCCATAATCCACTGTGAGTACAAGCAAATGAATTTCACAAGGTAACATTTTTTTTAATAATAAAGAACAGGGGTATAAATATGTAGGTATCATCCCCAAAATTCTCAATAGTCCAGTTAATTACAATAACAAACAAACCTACTATCATTTCACATGAGTTGCTGTATGGCATTTTTAAAAGCCTATGAACTGATGTATATTTGTCAAAATTTTTTAGAGACATAGCAAATCTTTCAACCTTGGTAAACATATTTTTAAACAAAGTAAAACATATTTTGGGTTTAGAACATCATCAAGAAATCTAGATATCATTGCAAAAAATGTGGCAGAGGAGTCTAGGAAAAAACCCAAACCTCTGTAAAGTGAGCTGAAGAGTATAAATGAGAGATGCTCCCTTTTTTTCTGTTTGAGAGGCTTTTTAGGGGTACAATGCCCTGGGATTAATTTCCCATCTTCCATTCACATTCTTATAAATGCAGGAGTTGGGGTTTATAATTGTATTTCACTTCAGCTGCTAAAATGGGCCTTATCTCCTGTTAGGGGCAGGCAAAATGACCAGAGATTGTTAAGAAAAATTCTAAAAATCATGTCTAAAGAACGCTTAAAATCAATTTGAGATATTTAGCTCATTAAATTTTCCAAAGGTTGTTATAGCAATTTTCTGATGGAGTCCATCCATCCTCTATGTGGCAATTTACAAAATAAAAAATAGAAAAGTTGTTTTGATATGGGCCTACTCAATAATGTTTGTCAGTATAGTTATAGGGGAAAAGAGACAGAATTTAACAGTAGTTAAAACCCAGTACATTAAAATGATTCAGTGTAACAGAATAGTATTGAATGCAGTAATATATGAACTTAAAAGCACAAAGTTAAATCTTAAACTAAACAAAACAATCAGCAAAATGCAATAGAATACAGAGATTTTTATAAATCACGGAGTCTGAAATGCCTTAAAATATAACCTCCAGTCTCTTTAAAGTTCCTTGGGTTTTTTAGTTTAGTTTTTTTTTTTTTTTAGTATCCATTGTGACAAGGAAATCACTTTAAAAGACTGATATATATTAATTTAAGGTCGCCAAGGAATTCAGCTATGTAATTCCTAAATGAAAACTCAAGTCAGCCGTCAGCCTTTTATAGAGTTTTTAATTACAAACAGGAGGAAGAAAGGTATTAGAGATAGAGAGAGAGAAAGGGGAGAGAAGGGAATAGGCTTAAATACCCCCTCTGTTTAGGCTGGGCCAAAAGGCCCAAACCCTTAGATAGCTGAGGCAAAGAAAAGATATCAGTCCCTATCACTCACGTGACCAAAATGGAGAAACAGTCTCAGGGGCCTCCACCTCCAGCCTCCTTCAGAGCAAGCCTTCTCAGAGCACAACCTCTCAGAGCAAAACCTCTCCAACCACCCTCAGTCCTCAGACCCCGCTATCTTTAAGGAAACCATCTCAGTTCCCTCCCCTCAGTTCTCACATCTACCAATCACTGTCCATGTCTTCCCTGTGCCAATGGTGGCTCTAGCTTAACCCAGGACCGCCCAGAGGTCTGTGGCTTTGCACATGTCTGTTGAAGGTCATATTCTCAAATAATTAAATCTTGATCTATGCTGCAGCCCTTCCTAAATCCTGTTAGGACTGAGTAGGGTGGATATTGTAAGTTCCAAGACCTGGTTCTGTCATTCCAAGTATCTCTATTGTATCAATTCTAAAATCAATCATGACTCAAAGAACTTCCTGTTCTATGCTTAACCATAGGTCAAAGCCCTTTCCATTGTTTAGCAAAAGGTTTCTGTCCTAAAGTAGTCTTAGGTAGGGAGGAGAAGGATCCTCCTATGCCAAGGGGGTTCACATTCCAATAGAGTTCTTAATGTCAGTAGGAAATTTTTTCAAAGTATGAAACTTTCCAATGGTGAAATTTCCAACATTCACAAGTCTAAGAAATTTCAAGGTTTACACCATTTAAATGCCTATTGTCAGAAGGCAGAAGATTGGTAATGGTTAGGCAATGGGGGTTAAATGACCTGTCCAGCACCACACTGCCAGGAAGTGTCTGAGTCCAGATTTCAATCAAGGACCTCCCATCTCTAGGCCTGGCTCTCAATGCACTGACCACTGAACTGCCTTCCCATAGTGAGGAATCTCAAATTTGGCTAAAGAGTTGCAGGGAGCTGAATTTTTTCCCTGCCACTCAGGTGAAGTAAATAAAAGTATCAGTACAGTCAAATGATATCCTTTTAAATCAGTCATGGTTATAAGCTCCTGTATGGAAAATCCTCTACCTTGTCCTCTTTCTCCCCCCTGTGATTCCATGCCTCCAATCCACGTGGAGGCTAATCATAGCCTAAGGAAAAAACACCCCCATTTTTACCAACTGGTGAAGTGAGTCCTGGGCCTGAGGTGATGAGCGATCTCCTCCGTGGCTAGAGTTTGCTGGGTGGGTGGGTCGTGACCAGGTGAGCAAGATCTGGGTTAAACAGGTCCGGATTGCAGGCAACAGGAGCAGGCAGCAGGAGCTAGCTGAGCCAGGTGGGCGGGAAGGGCTTTGTGGTCGCCAAACTGTTAAGATTAAAATTTCGTTTCTCTGCTAAAAGTATTATATTTTTAGAGGTTTATTAAAGATTAAGAACTAAAAAAAATACAAAATAAGAAAGCACGTGCCTAGGAGGGCCGAAAGGCCCATTCAATTTCACTTACTCTACCTCTTGAGAGGTGGCGTGTGCTTGGAAGCAGAAGCAGGGAGAGAGAGCGAGTAGGCAGAGAGCCCCTTTAAATAATAATTTGTGATCTCGCACTCAGGTGAGATTCAGGGAGATTATAGGGCAATCTGGGAACTAGCAAGGACTTCTGGGGATTGAAGTCTGGGGTTCACATCTCCATTTTACACCATCTAAAAGAAAGCCGTTTGAGGTCTCCTGCACGAGCTCCTCCAGGGGTCCAGTTCCATAGCTGAATCCAAGTGTCCATCTTCCAGTGTCTCCTCCACGTGACTCTTCTTCATTCTATCATGAATCTCAAATGCTCAAATATCCTCCAGTCCAACTCGGAGTCAGAATTCTTCCATCTATCAACTTGAATCGAATATATCCTCAAATGACTTTTTCTGGCCTCTGTGGTCCTCTTTTTAAAGATCTTTTTCTCTTGTGTCACCTCCCCTAAATGTCACATCTACCAATCACAGCAGATGCTCCTCTCCAGGACCGCCCACTCTTAATTCACACCTTCTTTGATTAGATTATACCTTTTTTGGTTATATCACACCTTTAGTAGTTAAAATGAGTAGATCTACTTCAAATACTGAGTTTATACTTTTTGTAGATAAAAAAAGGGTAGATCTACTTCAAATACTGAGTTACCACCTTTTGGGGATTAAAATCTAAAAATAGATTGTGGATTACAATCCAATCTTCCCAATAAAGGAAGAGCTAAGTATCTTCATTGTTACAATCAGGAGATAGCTAAATCCAATCTTTACAAGCTCCTCTAGACTGTTTTTGTTCAGATAATCAAGAAGCCAGCCCCTAAATAAGGAAAGCCTTTAGTCTTCTAAACTAATCAAGTCTTGAAAATGGTTTTAAAACCTTTTGGTTTTGTTTTTTAAACCCTTACCTTCTTAGAATTAATACTAAGTATTGGTTCCAAGGCAGAAGATTGGTAAGGGCTAGGCAACTGGGGTTAAGTGACTTGCCCAGGGTCACATGGCTATGAAGCATCTGAGGCCATATTTGAACCCAGGGCTTCCTGTCTCCAGGTCTGGCTCTCTATCCACTGAGTTACCTAACTTCCCTGTTTTAAGGGAAAACTAACCTAATTTACATGAGAACACCACCCATGGCAACTAGTACAACAGAGAAAAATATAAAATAGAATTCAGTCAATTCAGACCCAATTTTACTTCTGTAGTGGCAGAGTTGAAGAAAAAGTGGCCCGGGATGCTAATACCTTACATGAATGTTATAATGAATTGCTGTATTAATTAAATATAAACTTATCTGTTAATACTCTAAAATGAGATTCTTGTCCAATAGCCAAATAAGTTGAATCATAGCACTCTTGACATTTTCACCAATAAAAACCAGAATAAAAAAAGAAATTGCAAAAATACACAAAGAAATTGAAAAAGGATGGCTCACATGTTTTCTCAGGACAGGAAATAAAGGAGTTGTTTGAATTGATATTATTGTGCATCTAAAGGCAACAAGAAACATAATTTCATGGTATGTAATCATCCTTTATTTGCATTATTATACAGTATTCACAATAAGCATTTGCAAAGAGAACCCTATAAGTAGCTCATGCCAAAATCTGTTGCTGAGGAAAAGGAAATAGAAAAATTTTATGAAGAATTTGATTAAAAAACCCATGAAATCAAATCATTATGTTCTTTAATACTCAATGGTTTCAGTGTATATGGGAAGCCACGAGAGACAGCAATAAAAAATAAATTGGAAATCATGGTTCAGGAGTAAGAAATGAGAGCGTCCACTGGTTTGTAGACACGTAAAAATCTCATGCCAAAATACAGGGTTTTCAAAGTCTTAGTAAGTTTCAATAAATTAAAACTAAAAACTTTACTAAGAATTTTGGATCATTATTTATAAAGAATACTTTCTTTAAGGAGAAAATTAGGAAGTAATGGATACAAAAAGAAAGTAATATTTTTAAATTTTGGTTATAATTCAGCAAGCAGGAAATATCTACTTACTGTCAAGGAATAATATACAAATCAGCCATTTGTATACAGACCACTATTTTGTTAGAGCAAAATTGAAAAATCAATACCAAATTAGAAGAAAGAATAAGAAGATAATGGTGCCTAATTGAGGTAACTCTAATGCGACATATTAAGGCAAAGTACTATTACTGAAAAACAGGAAACAAATCAATACTGATTATATCACCATTTTCTAAGGAAGTATAACCAATGTAAATAAGTCACCATAATAAGAAGGCCAAAGAAGCCTAGAAAATATCTCAGCCAGAAAATAATTAATTCACCTGCCATTTGGAGATACATTACAGTCAAAAACAACACTAATTTAGAATATAAATTTATTTGCAAAATTTGATATTATGTAAGGAGATGATATAAGTCATCTGTAAAAAAATATGTAAAAAGATGACTAGATGGTATATAATGTCCATTCTAGTTCTAAGTCTGTGATCCTGTATGACTGTAAAACCCTATAAAACAGCAGAATAAAAAACAAGTTTGCAGAAAACTTGGTAGGAAATTCAACTAATCAAAAATCATCCTGAGGGCATTTAAGGATGAAACTGGAGTAATAAACTGACAAAAATTGAAAAAAATTATAACAGTTTCTACTTTAAAAAAATTTTTTTTCTCTAAAAGTGTCAGTGGAATTTGAACATTTGAACTCTAATATCACAGTCTCCAATGCACTGAATGAAGTATAAATGACACTAAAAAATCAGAATCAGAAAGTACATCTGATCTAAATCAAATCACTAGGAAAATCTATACTAGAGGTGAAATAATTTTGAAGGCACTGAGGGATAAGCTTTCAAGATGTCTTAAAGAGGAGAATATTAAAGGTTTGGAGAAAGTTGTGAACCTTCTTATTTGAAAAAAACAAAGAAACAAAATATAATTTTTGACCCAGGTGCCTGATTTTCTTATCTTTATAAAATGTTATGAGAATTATATATACATATATATATATATACATGCATATACACTGAAGCTATCCTTGAAAGTACATGAAAGAAAAATACTATATCTGTATCTATATCTACATATCTTGTACTCTTTCCAGGGATTGTGAAACATTCATTTGAGAGTGTACTGAGTTTTTGCTATATTACTAAAAACAAAATTTATTAGCAAAAAAAACAAACATTTACTGAGTGAATTATAATAAATTAATCAACAAGCATATATTTAGCACATGTTATTTGCCAGTCACTATGCTGGGTTCTAGGGATGCAAATTCAAAGAATAAAAGATTCCCTGCTTTCAAGTAACTTCCATTCTATGTATCCCTGTATATAACCCTTTATTCTTAATTTTCTTCTTTTGATCTAAGGTAGCCTAGCCTTCTGGCAATACCACTACTAGGCCTATATCCCAAAGAGATTAAAAAGAAAAAGGAAAAGGACCTACTTGCACAAAAATATTTATGGCAGCTCTTTTTGTGGTGGCAAAGAATTAGAAACTGAGAGATGCCCATTAAATGGAGAATGACTGAACAAATTGTGGTATATGATTGTGATGGAATATTATTATGCTATAAGAAATAATGATCAGGATGCTCTCAGAAAAATCTATAAAGACTTACATGAATCTGATGCAAAGTAAAGTGAGCAGAACCAGGAGAACATTTTACACAGTAACAACAATATTGTAGATGATTAATTGTGAATGATTTAGCTACTCTCACCAATATGATGATCCAGGACATGATGCCATCTACCTCGAGAGAAAGAACTGATGGAATCTGAATGCAGATTGAAACATACTTTTAAAAAATCTTTATTTAGCTTTTTGTTGTTTGGGGGTCTGTGTTTTCTTTCACAACATGACTAATATGGAAATATGTTTTGCACAACTGCACATATAGAACCTATATCAAGCTGATTTCTTTCTCAGTGAGGGCAGAGATGGAAGAAGAATTTGGAATTCAGAATTTTAAAAAAATATGTATTAAAAGTTGTTTTTAATGTCGTTGGAAAAAAATGAAATATTTTCAAAATAACTGGTATATTTGTGTGCTGCATCTTCTCTGATAAATGAAGAATTGGTGATGAATGTTTATGAATATATCTATCTATACTAATATCATTATCTATGTGTATCATCCAGCCTTATGCTGTAAGCCAAGATGTAATTTCCAACCCTGGTTTCGCAATGTCTGGTCTCACAAAAAAACTAAATAATTGTAATTGTTAGTGGAACTTGAGATTGCTAGATCACATTTGTAAGAATTAAAATTTGGGGGAACTGAGGTAGGTCTAAATTAGTTTTTCTCTGCAAGGAGTATGATATTTTTAGAGGTTTATTAAAGGTTGAGAATTTAAGAAAATATACAAGTAAGAAAGGCATGTGCCAGGTGGGCCGAGAGGCCCAATTCAATTTCACTCACATCATGAGACGCATCTGCTTGCCAGCAGAGACAGGAAGAGAAGAGACCCCTCCTATGGCAGAGACCCTTTAAGTCATAATTTGCTCTCGGCCCAGGTGAGAATTCAGTGAGATTACAAAGCATTCTGGGGAAGTGGAGCAAGGACTTCTGGGGATTGAAGTCCTGGATTCCGGTCTCCATTTTTACACATTCAAGAGAGTAGATTGTCACTTCTGCTAGATCCCTGCAATTCTCAAACCCCCTAGAAAAGGAAATATGTAGCAGATATATATCAACTAAAGCTGAATCCACAGTAAGAAGAAAAAACTGATAAAGTAAAAAATCCTTTTGAGTTAATACTGGAGAGCTCTAATCCTCAAAATACTCACTGATTCTCCCCCAAGGCTCCACAAATTCCCTATAGGGACACAAGGGTCAGCCACCATATGCTTACTTACAGGCGTGTGCCTGGGATTGATCTTGGGATCCCTCACCCCTAAACATTTTTGGAGCCTCTTGCCCATCCACATATAGCTGAAGCTAGAAGGGATAGGTACATAGTTCTAAAAATGTGCCGCTTTTTAGCTGTGGCCTAGTCCTAGGCATTCCTAATACTGCAGCCACTTTATTCAGAACATCCTTCTACCCCCACAGAAACTTAAAGATGCTGATCTGACCCAGCCAGAGGAGAACCAAAGAAGAAATTAGGACAGGGACCAGGCTGCTGGCTGCATGAGGCCTGAAGGAAAAGAATAAAAAGCAGCTTGGAATAGCCCTGTTTTTCCACACCTTCCACTTCCCAGAGTTTCGCAGAGTAGTGATATATTGTGAATCCTACATCAATGGGCAAGAAGGTTGAGACAGGCTAAGAGGCAAGAAAATTAATGAAAGGAGAACACAAACACACACAACTTAAATACCAGGGATGCCAAGGGGGAAAACCCTTAATTAAAGGCCAGAGCATAAGCAAGTAACTCAACAGAAATCCTAATATTAGAGGGAAGGTTGAATATTAAATTCTCAAAGAGAATAAAAAGCTCTCAGCAAATACTACAAGACAAAATAAAGTGAAAACATTTCCTGCAATGTAATATAATATAGAATCCTATGACTCCAAAGAAAACATAGAATGACAGGAGACCAGAGCATGGTTCAAAAGAAAAATTAAATCCATAAAAGGAGAAATTAAAAATGCATATGTCAAAATTTAGAGCTCACTATGCAGGATTTTTAAAAGTATTGAGTAGAATAAAATAAATTAAATCCATGAAAAAGTCTCTCTATAGAAGTAAAAGAGAAAGACAGAAAAATAATGAAGTGGAAGAAAATCTGGCAAAAGAAAAGTAAGCAGCAACAATGTTAAAAGACTACATGAATTCTATTGATGTCAAAGTAATTGAACATGAAGACTGGGGGCACAGAGAAAAAATTTTAAGTCTCCCAGAAAAACATAACAAATTTTAAAAAGCATATGCAGGAAATAATACAAGAAATTGGCTAGAATTTCTGTATGCAGAAAGCAAAATACAAAGGGAGAGAATCCACAAAATGTCTCTAGAAAAAAAATGTTATTTCAAACTCCAAGTCACATAATAGTTTAATAATTTTGATGATAGACAACAAATTCCACAAATGGCCATAGCAAAGATCTTCAGATTTAAAAGAGGAAATTTGAATAATATCAATGATAGTGAACCTTTTAGAGATAGAATGCCAGGCCCTGCCCCCACCCAAACCCCCAGACCAAGTGCCATGCCAATCCCCCCCAGTAACCATGTGCTGTGCCCCTCCCCCCACCAAGTGCCAGGTGTACCCCACCCACCCTTACCACACAGACTGGAGGGAGAGAAAGCTCCCATTAGGCTGCTGGGCAGAGGGGCTGATGAAGTGAGGAATGGCCCCAGCGACTATGTAGAGGAGGAGGGGAGTGGTCCAAGTACTCTGCTACCCTCCAGCTCTGCTGTCTGTGAGCCACCTACCTTACCCACTGTGGGCTCTCACTGGGCTACTGGGCAGAGGGGCAGGGGATGGAAAAAAATGTCATCAGGCACAGTGGAGATGGGGAGGGGAACAGCTCCAACCGAGGCATTCTTCCTTTCTAGTAATGAACTCTGGGGGCAGGGGTTAAGGCCATGCCAACATGCCAACAGAGAGCACCCTGTGTGCCATCTTTGGCACCCATGCCAGAGGTTCACCATCACTGCACTAGATTATTCTTCACACATGAAAACCAAAAAGAATATAACAGTATATTCTAACAAGCAAAGGAACTCATGCTTCAACCCTAAATGACATGCCTTGCAAATGGTCAAAATAATAAATGAAAAAAGATAGACATTCACCAGAAAGGATTAGTTGAGGCATTTCCAAAAGAAAAAATAAGAAAAGTGTGAGCAGAATAGTTGACTTTTAAGTATCCCAAGCAAAAGAAATACCAGAACGGTGTTTACCAAGCAAAGAATATAGAGGAATGGAATAAATTAGCCCATTTTAGAGAAGGGTATAAGTGTGTGTGTGTGTGTGTGTGTGTGTGTGTGTGTGTGTGTGCGCACGTGTGTGTTAGAGAGAGAGAGAGAGAGAGAGAGAGAGAGATTCAGACATACAAAAAGTAAAATAATAATAATAACAGAATCTAACAGAAACCATTAAGGGATAAAGCTTCATACAAGGACAAATATATAGGTAAAATTTAACAAAATATAAATGAAGGCAAAGGAACAAGTAAATGAAGCACCATAGACTAAACTTCATAGCCATTGTATGGATGAAGTAATATATTTTATGGAATAGGATTGCTGAGAGGGAGGATGCATAAAAGGGAGGAGGAGTCTAGGGAGCAGAGGGAATTTAGTACACTTCTACCAACAACATGGTTAAATGGCAAAGGAATAGTCTCTTAGAAAGAAAGGAGGAATTAAGTTTGGAAGACTGAAGAGGAGGATCAAGTTCTTAACACAATGGGAGACAAGTAATCCTAATGAAGAGCACTACTATAGGGGAAGGGATATATGACTGCTATGGGAAATGGGGACTTCATAATGGGTTTAGTCTTGGGGGAACTGGAGCACTGGAAGAACACCTTCTCTACAGATAAGGAAAGAGGGATACAAGAACTCAGAAATAAAATGGCATGGTCACTGGGAAGGAGAACAATCAGGAAGACAGGAGATACAACTGGACCACATAATCTAAGACAGTAATTTCTCCTTTTCAGCTATGCTTCTATACAACGTAGCTTCCCTTATGAATTGATAATCTAAGGTGAGGCAATAGAAAAAAAGGGTTGATGGGAAAATATTTAGAAAGACAATAACATAGACTTTGACTAGTCTAAACATAGTATTTCAAAAGCTTTAATAAGACCATGATGAACACAATATATATCCATGAACTAGAGAATTAAATTTCAGAATAGATTAGAAAAGGAGAACTAATGAAGAAAAAAATGCATGGAAATAACTTATAGGAAAAGTTTTTGTAAAAGGAAGACTAACAAGCATATGTAGATGTGAGAAGATAAAGAGATTTTGAACTTAACTGAAAAGGCAAAGAAAAGGGACAAAAGGGGGAATGAATAAATAGATAGATAAATGAATACATAAAAGAAAAAAACAAATATGTGGTACCCTCTCTGAGTTCATTCTCCCAAATCTCAGTTCACACTAGCAGGTTAAATCCCCTTAAGGGGAGCTAACTAGTCTCATCATGATTTAGGGGTAACTGAGAGGTTGTAGCTTCTAATAATATCATTAATGAATCCTATCTGGTATACTCCTTCAATATTAATCATCCTATTGACCTTTGTTAGTATTTTACAACAGTATAGTCACTGAGAAAGTAAAGGAAGAACAGAAGTTACAAAACTACTCTTATAAAGCAGACTCTCCCCTAAACACAAACTCAGTCCCTAGGAAAAGAGGACTCGATCAAATTTAACCACAAAAGTTGTGAGGCTCTTGTGTGGGGGAACTGGTGGTCAGAGAGTAGTTCATTACTCATGGCCCTGGGAGTCCTCTCTCCCAAGAACTCCCCCATAAGTTCTTTTTTGTGGCAAGGTATCAACAAAGGATAAGCCTCTCTTATTCATGTAGGATGGCTCCTACAATGCTGGTTACTGTTGCTCCCAGCTATAAGGGTTTCTGCTGCTGATTTTAGTGACTAAAGGAATCTCTGATGGCTCTTCTTATCTTCAGAAGCAAACAAGGTTGTAACCTGATCAGTTCCACCTACAGATGCTCATTCACTTAGACCAGGAAGGAGTAAACAAAAGAAGCAGACACCATGCACTCATGGACCCATAGGGGCCCAGTGAAGAGAAAAAAATAGCCACTACTCTTCTCTCCATCTGGAGGCTCACAGCAGTCCTACTCAGTCAAAAGCCCCCAAAGAAAAGTATAAAGGGAAGAAGGTGGAGTATATTGAAATTTTTACAAATTCACTTCCAGTTCCTTATTCAATGGATAATAAAACGAAATTCTCACAAATTGTTAAGTATTCTTATCTAAAACTCTAAAAACCAGAAACACATAAAAATCAAAATGAGGATCTAGAACATTTATTCTTTCTATAAAAAGAATTTGAAAAAAATCAAAAATTATAATCACTTTAGAAAACAAAGCCAAAAACAAAATTTCTATTATTTGAAATAGGCAAGAAAGTTATATTATACTTAAAGAAATCTTAGATAATTAACCAATACAAACATTAAATATATATGCATTGAAATGTAGGGTATCTAAACTCATTAAAGAAAAATTAAACAAATTGCAAAGCAGCCCCCAGGAAGGATGGAAATAACCACTGAAACCCCCCTAAGTGATTTTCCTTATTAACACCCCCTTATTATTGGAATTGCTATGATTATTATTCTTATTTAACCCCAGGAAAAATAGATGAAAACAACATGCTTGCAGGGTTAATACAGATGTACCACTCTGTCCCTCTAGGATATTATCAGGAGAGCCCACTTACAAAATTAAACCTAAGAATTCTTATATACCCACTTAGACAGGTCCCTCTTTTCTAGGCATAAAAACTTCTGGCAAATCTGTGCTCTGAATTCCCTAACCTATATCTGGATCATGTTGATTCTACCCACTGATCCTGCCCTTAGCAACAATGTTTCATTGATTATGTCCCTAGGCTTCCTGTCTGTTGTTAGGTTCTATGGAAACATGTATGTTGAGAATGAAACTGTGTGCCAAGTAGATGTGTGATCATGAGGGCATAAAATAAAGCCAGGCCTCAGCCAAGGTGGAGCAGTTTATCCTGTGAAACCTGTGCTGTGGGTTGAATGTGAAAGCTGTGTCCCATTCATGATTTGGCCAACACCATCCCACCTCCAAGACCCTATCCTCTTTGGGTAGCTGGCAACTGAAACTTGCAGAAATGGATCAAAGAGTTGCATCAAGGTAAAACTGAAGTTTAAGAGAGTGTCCCCTCTATCCTGAGAACAGAGCCTACCTTTAAGATAATAGGGAAAGTCAAGAAAAAGACTTGGAAAATGAGAAAACATTAAACAAAACCACCTAACCACAGAACATTTTTATGGAGACAAAGACTAAGGCACAGGCACAGAAGGGGATAGGGAAAGCAAAGCAAACACAAACAAAACTTCAAAGAAAAACATGAATTGGTCTGAAGCTCCAAAAGAACTCAAAAAGGATTTCAAAAATTAATTAAAAGAGGAAAAATGGGGAAGAGAAATGAAACCAATGCAAGAAGAAAATAATGGCAGAATTGGCCAAATGAAATAGAAGGTTCAAAAGCTTACAGAAGAAAATGATTTCTTAAATATTAGAATTGATAAGCTAATGACTTCATGGGTCATCAAGAAAAAATAAAATAAAATCATGAGAATTTTTAAAAAACTGAAGAAAACATGAAACATCTCATTAAAAAAACTGATCTGGAAAAATAGAGACAGAAAAAGCAATTTAAGAATTACTGGACTATCTGAAAGCTATTATAAAAAAAAAAACCTGGACATCATAATACAATAAATTATAAAAGAAAACTGCCCTGATATTCTTGAACCAGAATGTAAAATGGAAATTGAAAGAATTCACAGATATCCTCTAGAAATAAATCCCCAAATGACAACTCCTAGGAATTTTATAGCTAAATTCAAGAGCCTCAAAATAAGGAGAAAATGCTGCAAGTAGCCAGAAAGAAATAATTCAATACTATGGAGCTCTAGCCAAGATTACATAGGATTTAGCAGCCTCCACATGAAAGTACCAGAAGGCTTGGAATATGTTATTCAGGAAAGCAAAAGATCTAGTTTTACAATCCAGAATTACCTATCCAGCAAAACTGAGTATATCCTTTTGGGAGGGAGGGGATTGTCAATAAAATGGAAGATTTCCAAGCATTCCTGATGAAAAGACCAGACCTAAACAGAAAATTTGATGTCCAAACACAAGACCCAAGAGAAGCCTTAAAAGGTAAATAAGAGAAAATGTAAGTGATTCAATAAAGTCAAATGGTATGTATTCCTACATGGAAAGATATTTGTAATTATCAGTATTAGAGCAGTTAGAAGGAATACACATGGACAGAGGATGTGGGAATAAGCTGATTATGATGATATGATCTAAAAAAAGATCAAGGGGTGAAAAAGAAGATTGCACTGAGAGAAAAGGGAAGAGAGAAGTAGAATAGAGTAAGTTATCTTAAGCCTAAAGAAGTATAAAAACTATTAAAATGGAGGAGAGAATGAGGATGATGGCAGACAATGTTTAAACCTTACTCTGATAGTAATTGGATTAGAGAGGAAATAACAACCATATTCATTCAGGTATAAAATTCTATCTTACCCTATAGAGAAGTAGAAGGGAAATAAGACAAGGAGGGGAAGAAGGGAAGGGAAGGGACGGGGGATGTAGAGGATGATGATTAAAAGAAAAGCACCCATAAAGAGTGACAGATGGAGGAGAACACACAGATGGTAATCATAACTGAACTGAGAATGTGAATGGGATAAACTCACCCATAAAATGGAAGCAGCAGAGTAGATTAAAAACCAGAACCCTATGATATGTTATTCACCAGAAATACATTTGAGAGAGGCATACAGGTAAGGGGCTGGAAGAGAATTTTTTGTGCATCATCTGAAGTAAAAAAAAAAAAGCAGGAATAGCAATCATGATCTCATTGAAAGCTAAAGTAAAATAGACCTGATTAAAGGAGATAAGGAAGGAAATTAGATCCTGCTAAAAGATACTATAGACAACAAAGTAATATCAACACTAAACATAGATGCACCAAGTGATATAGCCTCCAGATATTTAAAGAAGAACTTAAATGAGCTTCAGGAGGAAATAGTCAAACTATATCCTAGTAAAACTATACTATAAACATAAAATAAAAATTATAATCAATAAGGATCCATGGAAAGACAAATCAAAAATTGGAAACTAAATAATATAATGCTAAAAAAGAGGGTGGGTCAAAGAACAAAGTATAGGAACAGTCAATAATTTCATTAATGAGAATTACGATGAGGAGACAACATGTCAAAATTTATGGGATACAGCTAAAGCAGTTGGGGAACTTCAGGGAAATTTTATCTCTAAATGCCTACATCAATAAAACAGAGAAAAAGCAAATCAATGAATTGGGCATGCAACTGAAAAAATGTAGAAAAAGAACAAATTTAAAATCCCTAATTAAAGACTAATTGGGAATCCTAAAAATTAAAGGAGAAATGAATAAAATTAAAAGTAAGAGAACCATAGAACTAATAAATAAGATTAGATATTGGTTTTATTTTTAAAATACAAACAAAATAGATAAAAAGCATTGGTTAATTTGATTTAATAAAGGAAAGAAGGAAATAAAATAATTAAAATGAAAAAGGTGAACTTACTACCAATAAAGAAGAAATTAAATCAATCATTAGGAACTATTTTGCCCAATCTAATGCCAATAAATCTCACAATCTAGGTGAAAAGATGCATATTTACAAAAATACAAATTGTCCAGATTAACAAAAAAGGGAATAAAATACCTAAATATCCCATCTTAGAAAAAGAAATTGAACAAAACATCAATGAACTCTCTAAGAAAAAAATTGCCAAAACCAGATGTATTAACAAGGGAATTCTGTGAAACATTTAAAGAACAATTAATCCCAATATTGCATAAACTATTTGGGAAAATCGGCAGAGAAGAAATTCTACCAAATTCTTTTTGTGAAATGAATATGGTAATGTTTCCTAAACCAAGTAGAACAAAAACAGAGATAAAAATTATAGGCCAATTTTATTCATGAATATAAATGCAAAAATCCTAAACAGGATACTAGCAAAGAGACTATAGCAATATATCACAAGGATTATTCACTATGACCAGGTGGGATTTATACCAGGAATGCAAGGTTGGTTTAATATTAGGAAAATTATCAGCATGATTGACCATATCAATAACCAAACTGACAGAAATTACATGATTATCTCAATAATTGCAGAAAAAGCCTTTGACAAACTATAACACCCATTCCTATTGAAAACATTAGAAAGCATAGGAATAAAAATGTCATTCTTTAAATTAAGTGGTATCTACCTAAAAGCATCAGCAATTGTCATCTACAATGAAGATAAGTTAGAAGCCTTCCCAATAAGATCAGGAATGAATCAAGGATGCCTATTATCACCATTATTATTTAATATCACATTAGAAATGTTAGCTTTAGCAATAAGAAAAGAAATGGAAGGAATTAAGGTAGGCAGTAAGGAAACTTAACTATCACTCTTTGCAGATATGATGGCATAATTAGAGAATCCTAGAGAATCAACTAAAAAACTAGTTGAAATAATTAATAACTTTAGTAAAGTTGCAGGATACAAAATAAATACATATAAATCATTGGCATTTCTATATATTACCAACAAAATTCAGAAGCAAGAGATAGAAAGAGAAATTCTACTTAAAATAACTCTAGACAATAAAGAATACCTGGGAAATCTACTTGTCAAGATACACTAATTATATGAACATAATTATAAGACTTTTCAAATAAATAAAGCCAGTTCTAAATGACTTGGAAAATATTAATTGTTCATGGGTAAGCTGAGCTAATATAATAAAAATGACAATTCTTCCCAAATTAATTTACTAATTCAGAGCCATGACAACCAAACTTCCAAATAATTATTTTATAGAACTAGAAAAATTAATAAAATTCATCTAAAAGAACAAAAGATCAACAATATTAAGAGAATTATTGAAAAAAATGTTAAGAAAGATAGTCCAGCAGTAACAGCTCTCTAAGTATCTTATAAAGCAGTAATCATCAAAATAGTCTGGCGCTGACTAAGAAATAGAATGACAAATTAATGGAATAGATTAGATGCACAATATAGAGGACTAAATGGCCTTAGCAACTTAGTGTTTGATAAACTCAAAGACACCAGCTTTTGGAATAAGAATTTACTGTTTAACAAAAACTGCTGGGAAAATTAGAAAACAATATGGCAGAAATTAGATATAGATCAATATCTTGCACCCTATACCAAGATAAGGTCATAATAGGTATATGATTTAGATATAGTGACACCATAACTAAATTAGAGAATATAAGGGGTTTATAGCTGCCTGCAGCCACAAATTAATATATTCGTGGGTGGACACCTGAGGAGAATGGAAACTGAGGGGAAATGGGTAAAGAAGAAAGGGAGAAAGAGAGAGAGAGGTAAAGGAATAAAGACTCAGAGACAAGGAGTTAAAAAACATGGGCTCCATAATGCATGCTCCTCTGATGGTATTGAGAGAGAGGGATCTGTACATGTCCCCAATCTTTTATTGGAGAATCACGGAAGGTAGCTAATGAACATGTGACATGGCATAGGATTTAATATTGGCTCAATTGACAATCACATAATCAAAGAGGAGGAGATTAATCAAACATGTGACTTGGTAAAGAGTGTGGTCTAATGAGGAGGCAGCTAGTACCCTGTGACAGCTAACACCCTGCCCAGGAATTCTTTTGACCTTTGGACTGAAGATTTGGAAATACAATGATCAATAAGTAACATGACCATGTATCTGGTATATGAGTACTTAGGCTACAATATCAGTACATCAATAATACTTTCGACATGAGAATATACCTGGGATGCTACAGGGTTAATATAAAAGGTTGGACTAGATTATTTAAGAATAGGGTCACCAGGAATTTAATCAATTCCAAAATGATTTTTTTAGCAATTTATTTATAAAATATAGAAAGATTGAAAGTAAGAACATCAGAAAGAAGATAGGGTAAGATATCTAACCTTTGCACTAAGTATTTTGCTCTGACTCCTGACTTAGCCCAGGAAGGGCTAATTAGTCCTCAGCTGGAGGGGCCTCAGCCTTGAGCCGAGGACCTAGGGATGTACAAAGCCTCTCTCAAGCGGGTAGGCTTCTCCTGAGGCTAGTCCCCTCAGAAAATCCAGGAAAGAAGTCAGCCTTTTTCACTCACCCCATGTGATAGTTCTAAAGGAAAATTCCAAGAGCAGTCTGGGGTCTCAAGCTGAGCCCCTTCAAGATCAAATTGAAGGCAAAAGACCTCTTCATAGGAAGTTCTTGGCATTCTTAAAGACCATTCCTTTTTGTCACTTCCTGTGACTTCCTTCCATTTTATGTGTACCAATTACAACTAAAGCTTTGCTTAGGACTGCCCAGGGGGCAGTCAGTCAATTCTGATTCATCACCCACTATCACACCCGTGGGTCACAAACCTCCCCCACTCAAGTGTAAGTGAGTTGTATATGCTTCTGGTGATTAAATCTAAAAATGGGCAGGGGAGAGTTAATTCCATCTTCACAGGAACATTTACCTGGCAGATCTATGAAGAAGGGAAGAATCTATGACCAAACAAGAGATAGGGAGAATTCTAAAATGTAAAATGAATAATTATTAATTTTATTAAATTAAAAAGCTTTTGTACAAACAAAACTAATGTAACCAAGATTAGAAGAGAAACAAAAAACTGGGAGAAATTTTCATAACAGATTTCTCTGATAAAGTCTAATTTCTCAAATTCACATAGAACTAAGTGAAATTTATGAGAATATAAGTCATTTCCCAATTGACAAATGGTCAAAGGATATGAACAAACAATTTTCAGATGAAGAAATTAAAGCTATCAATAATCATATGAAAAAATGTTCTAAGTCACTATTGATTAGAGAAATGCAAATTAAAACACTGCTAAGGTACCACCTTGCACCTATCCAATTGTCTAATATGGCAGTAAAGGAAAGTAGTAAATGATGTGGCAAAATTGGGACACTAATGCATTGTTAGTGGAGTTGTGAACTGATCCCAATCATTTGGAGGGAAATTTGGAACTATACCCAAAGAGCTATAAAATTGTGCATATCCTTTTATCCTGTAATACCACTGGTATATATCCCAGAGGAGATCATAAAAAAGGGGAAAGGACATACTTGTACAAAAAATATTTTTAGTGGCTCTTTTTGAGGTGGCAAAGAATTAGAAATTGAGGGGATATCCAACAATGAGGAATGGCTGAACAAATTGTGGTATATGGTGATGATGAAATACTATTGTGTTATACGTAATGATAAGCAAGAAGATTTCAGAAAAAAATTGGAAAGGAGCAACCTCCCAGGTTGCTCCACTCATGCTGTCTTGCTTGCCAAAAATTCAATGTTACTAATAAATCTCTCTTTACTTTTAAGTTTCGGAGTCTTGTATTCTTGCAAAAGGTATCCTTCCTGAACCCCAGGGGTATACCTCTGCACCCCACAACATCAGAAAATTATCTTCAGACTGACAAAGATCAAGGAGAAATGGCTAATGGAGTGGTAATCACAGATAAGTGAGATGCTGGCCAGAGTTCCTGGCTGCCCCTGATGAACTGAAGTCACCAGGCCCAGATGGACCCTGTCCCCAACAAGCAAAAGATTTGGCAGATGTCATATGTGAGGACAGGAGATGTGCCACAGACCTGGAGAAAGGGGCATGTTGTTTCCATTTTGAAAAACAAAAGAATGTAGTCTTTGGCTGTAGGTCCATGAGCCTAACCCCAGGGCAGCTGTCTTTTGCTGTGTTTTTCATTTTTATCAGTCATTTGAATGGAATGAATAAGCATTTGTTAAATATACTATGTGCTAAAAAACACTGTGTTATAATCTGTGGAGACCATAGAAAGGGAATGCAGTCCCTGCTCTCAGGGAAGCCTTATTATAAGAGGGGAGATGATGTATATTAGAAGTTTCAACTGCAAATGAAGTGAAAAGGTCCCATGAACTTTAGGATGCAGTGGCAAAGCAGATGATATAGGCATGTTCTTTATTGTTATTTCCACTAAAAAAAAAACAAAAAAAAAAAACAAAGACAAGCTTATCAAATTTGCAAATGACAAAAAAGGTGGAAGAGAGAACTAACATGTTATCTTAAAGGACAGACATGTTTTTTAAAGATCTCAACAAGCTAATAATGGGATTAGCCTAATAAGAAAAAATGTAATTGATGTAACGTAAAGTAGTACAAACTAGGAGAGGATAAGCTCCTTTCAGGTAGAGACTATCACTTAAAAAAACCCAACAAACCCTTACTTTTTATCTTAGAATCAATATCAGTTACAAAATAGAAGAGTGGTAAGGACTAGACCACTGGAATGAAGTGACTTGCCCAGAGTCACATAATATCTTGATGCCCCATTTCTAGGTCTAGGTGTTTCTATCTACCTGAACCACCTAGCTGACCTGTATTTATATCTTACTTTCCTTCCTGGATTGGAAATTCCACAAGAGCAATTTACTGGCTTTGTTTTCCTTTGTTTATCCCCAGTATCTATATAGCCTGAAATCTCAAGTCCCCTCCCTGGCCCTATTCCTATACTATCCTTGCAGAAGTGTAAAATAAAGCTGGGGGGGAGGGGTGAAATGGGGAGAGAGACTAGATTATGAAGGACCTTGAGTGGCAGCTGAAGGTCCTTGTTGCAGTGAAGAGACATGGGAGATTTCTGAATGAAGGATGCTTTAGCACAATTATTCTCTAAGAACACTTGGAAAAGGGAGATAATGGAGGCAGAGAAAAAAGACTAATTGAACAGAATATATGTAATAGTCGAAGTAAATGATAAGGAGGAGCTAATAGGTCACAGCCGTGAGCCTGGAAAGAAGGGCACAGCTTTGAAAGACATCATGGAAACAGAATGAACAGAACCTGAAGAGTGGTCAGAAGTGTATCGATACATGAGATAGTGCTATAAATACTATGTATAGATGTATGATACAGAGTAAATACTGTATATAGATACATGATATATAACTATAAATATTGTGTATGGACATACTATATGTAAACCTTAAAATTTCTTAGACTTATGAATGTTGGAAATTTCCCCATTGAGAAATTTCATACTTGAAAAAATTTCCTACTGATAGTAAGAACTCTATTGGAATATGAAACTCCTTGGCATGGGAGGATCCTTCTCCTCCCTACTTAAGACTACTTTAGGACAGAAACCTTTTGCTAAACAATGGAAAGGGCTTTGACCTATGCTTAAGCATAGAACAGGAAATTCTTTGAGTCATGATTGATTTTAGAATTGATACAATAGAGATACTTGGAATGACAGAACCAGGTCTTGGAAACTACAATCTCCACCCTACTCAGAGTAACAGGATTTAGGAAGGGCTGCAGCAAAGATCAAGATTTAATTATTTGAGAATATGACCTTCAACAGACATGTGCAAAGGGGGCAGACCTCTGGGCAGTCCTGGGTTAAGCTAGAGCCACCATTGGCACAGGGGAGACATCGACAGTGATTGGTAGATGTGAGAACTGAGGGGAGGGAACTTAGATTGTTGGCTTAAAGATAGTGGGGTCTGAGGACTGAGGAGGAGGTTGCTCTGGAGGAGAACTCAGGAGGTTTTGCTCTGAAGGAGGTCTGAAGGGGTTGATGCTCTGAAGGAGGTCTGAGAGGAGAGAGGTCCTGGGGAGAGAGCTCCTGGAGAGGTCTTGAAGGAGGTTGCTCTGAAGGAGGACTGAGGAGGTTGCTCTGAAGGAGGACTAAAGAGGCTGGCTCTGAAGGAGGTCTGAAGGGAGGATGCTCTGAAGAAGGTCTGAAGGGGGTTGATGCTCTGAAGGAGGTCTGAGAGGAGAGAGGTCCTGGAGGGAGAGGTCCTGGAGAGGTCTTGAAGGAGGCTGTGGAAGGAGAACTCAGGAGGAGTCAGGAGGAGGATTCTCTGGAAACATTTCTTGAAAGGAGGTTCTCTTGAAGGTGGAGCCTGAGGTTGGCATGAGAAGCCTTACCTAGAGAGATCTTGGGTGAGTGATAAAACCAACTGACTGATTTATCTCTTAGGACTGAGGTCTAGGCCTTATTGGCTTGAGGCCCTTCATTCTTATTCCTTTCTTACTTTCTCTCTTTTTCTATTGATTAATCAGTGTATTATAAATTAAATTTCTCTATAAAACCCAGTTGGCTTGGGCATATTCATAAATTGGGAATATATTCCCTGGCGACCATCTTATATTTATATAAAACCAAGACACAGTAGAAAACATATTTTAGCAGTCATAATTGTTATATATTTCCCTTGCTCCCAAACATTTTAATTATCACAGTTTATGGCTCCCACTCTCTTATCTACAACTATTTAATGCTCAAAACTATTTTAAATCTAACATATATAGTGCTATACATATGTCTATATGGATACATGTTATAGAACTATAAATATTCTGTGTAGATATAGGAAAAACAAGAAAAAGCTGGAAAGATCTGAATGAATTGATGTAGAACAAAATAAGCAGAACTGGAAGAACACAGTATGCAATAACAGGAATATTGTATGATGATCAACTGTGAAAAGTTTACTACTTTCACCAAGCAAGAACTGTTAGAGTTGGATGGATGTGAATCAAAGCATACTATCTTTCACATCAGTGTATCTACAGTTTTATTTTGGGCTTTTGGTTTTGTATGAGTGTGTTCTTACAAGAATGACCCACATGGACATGTGTTTTTCATGATAATACATGTATGGTCCATAAAAAATAAAATCATTGACTGGGGAAAAATTCATTTACTATCATGAAATTAGACAAAGATGCAAAAATTATGATTCAGTATTGGAAAGTAAATTTGCTAATTAAACACATTAAATATAAAAAGTCCCAAATCAAATGATTAGCTGACTAGATTCAATAACAACAACAAAGGCTCATTTATGATAAAAATCCTATAAAACCTAGGCTTACAAGGACCTCTTTTTTTCATGTAAGAGAAAATATCTATCTTAAACCAAAAACTCTATTATATTATATTCAACAGGGAAACACTATAAGAATTCTCAGTGAATAGAGGAGTATAGCAAGAAGGTCTCCTTTTCCTGATGTTGACCATTTGAAAAATACTAGTAATAGCAGTAAAAGAAGAGAACAAAAATAAAAGGCAGAAGCACAAGTGAAGGAGATAAATGTATCTATAATTTGTTGAAGACATTGTAATTTGCTTTGGAATCAGAAAAAAAAACCCAGCTGAATGAAACTAATTGAAATAATTAATAGCTTCAGTTTACTAAAATAGCAGAAAACAAAATAAACCCACAAAAATCACTGACATTTCTATAGAGCAATAATAAAATCAAAGAAAGAATAAAACAACGGTAAGTTACATTTAAACTAACTAGGAAATGCATAGAACATCTGGAGTGCCATTACCAAAGTACATTCAACCATTTATAGATATAATTACAAAGTATTTCTTGAAAAAATAAAGAACAATTTAAACAACTAGAGAGATATCTTATGTGCATGGCTTGGTCATATTAGCAAAATATCAATACTGACAAAATTAATTAATAGATTTAGTGATATTCCAATCAATCTACCAAAGAGATACTTAGCACAGTGCCCAGCACATAATAGGTGTTTAATAAGTGATTGTTCAAGAACTAGACAAAATAATGACAAAATTAATTTGTAAGAAAAAAAGATCTAGATCATCAAGGGAAATAATGTGGGGGAAAGGGAAGGAGGGAAGAGAGTAGTAGTGAAGCTGGAATAGTGCTTCTGGATCTCAAACTATAATATAATGTGATTATTATAGTTATCTTGGGAGTCAACTAAAATTAACTAACCTAATTGAAATAGTTAGTCATTTCAGTTTACTAACAGTAGCAGATAACAAAATAAACCCACAAAATCACCAATGTTTCTCTTTAGCAATAATAAAATGGAAGAAAGAATAAAACAAAGGTAAGTCACATTCAGTCTAGAATATCTATAATCAGTTTGCCAAAGATATAATTACAGTGTTCCTTAAAGAAATAAGAACAGTTAAAACTACTAAAGGGGTATCCTATGCTCATGGATTGGCCATATCATTAAATAAATTTAAAAATAGATAAGTGGAACAATGGAACAAACTAGACATGAATCAGAAATCATTGAATTCAATGACCCAACAATTGATAAATTCCAAGTCATAAATGACCACAGAAAGAACTTTAAATTTGATAAGAATTGCTGAGAAAACTGGAAAGCTTCCTGGTAGAAATTAGTTCTAGAGCAGTGTTTTATATCATGCACTATGATGAACAAAATAGACGAATCTTTTGTTACATGAACTGAATATTAAAGATCATATCATTAAAAAATTAAAAATTGCCAGATCAGGCAACTTTCACAGTCATAGCTAGTTGTGTAATTCTTAATCTAACAAGAGGTAGAAGAAATTATAAAAGACAAATAGATAATATTTGTTACATGAACTTGAAAAGCTTTTGCACGAGCAAAATTAATGCAAGTAAGATAAGAAGGAAAGTGATTAAACTGGGAGAAAATTTCTATATTAAATATCTCTGATAAGGGCTGATATCCAAGATATATAAGGGAACAATCAATGTTGGATGAGTTATATAAAGGTGGGTACACTAATACATTGTTAATGGAACTGTGAATGGGTTCAACCATTTGGGAAAGTGATTTGCAATTACAGAAGAAATTACCCTTTGATTCAGAAATTCTTCTACAAGATTTATGACCCCAAAGAGATAACCAAGAAAAGAGAAAGGCTCCATATATGCCTAAATATTTATAGCAGTATTTTTTTTATAGTAGCAAAGAATTAGAAACAAAGCAGATGCCCATCAGTTGGGAATTAGTTTAACAAAATGGGGTAATGGGGAATGGCTAAACAAAGTAATATAATGGAATATTACTATGCTGTGAGGTATAATATATAGGAAAAATTCAGATAATGTATGACAAAAAACTATGTAAACTGCTGGAAAACAAAGCAGAATCAGCACAATTATATATGAAATTATACAAATATAATGATTTTGTGTGAATGGAAACAACAACAATAATATAACAATCCAAACTGAAGACTGTGTTTTTGTGAAGAGGTAGCTTCTGGAATGGAGGAGAGGTAATGTCAGTATCAGCAGGCTTTTCTCCCCACCCAACACCATGTGGCAATGAATACAAGCATTCTCTGTTCTTTGCCTCTTTGTATTTATTCTTTCTTGCTTTTAAGCAAAGGAGTATTTAGATATGGTTATGACTTTATGAGCTTTTAAAGATTGGAAGTACAAGCCAAAAGAGATATAAGAACTGGAGAACATGTCAGAGCCTGCTGGTGGTCAAACATTATTTAAGATCAAGCCTATCAGTGATCACAGCATTAGGTAGTGCAACCTGTAACAAGAGAACCATTCATTTATTGACTATGCCAAAATTTAGAAATGAATGTGGTGGGGCATTGACCCAACTCTCCCCCAGAGGGAGAGGAGGGGAAGAAAGATGAGGAAAGGATCCTTGCTTGACTACTATGAAATTTTACACTCAAGGTTTGCTTCAAAGAAGAGATATCAAAAGTGTCTTCTTGTGCTTCTTTGAAGAAGACTGTGGATGTGGATGACAGCATATGTTAGACTTTTCTTTAATATTTTAGTTAGTTTTGTTTAACTGGGTTTTCTTCCCTTTCTTAATTTTTTTGTGTGAGAGCAATGACTCTCTTGGAGACAGTGGAGGGGGAAGGATACATTTGGAAATGTAAACAATCTGAAAAACAAAAGATATCAATAAAATTATTTAGAAGTTAATTTTTTAAAAAATTTGTGTCATGGTCAGACTTCTGGGTAAACATGGTGGCAGTCTAGATGCAGAACTCTTTCTCTCCTCACCACCTACTGATATAGACTACCTCAAAAAGCAAAAAAAAAAAAAACATCAAATTCATATGAATGAAGGGACTCTACAGTAGGGAGCAACATTGAAGGTAGGTGGGATTTGGGCATTTCCACATCACAAGGGGGTGAAAAAGCTTCCATCAAAACGTGAGCTGATTCACCCTCCCCCTCCCCATCTACAGATCCAGAGTTGCAGCCAGCATGCACTAGAATCAGTGAGTGAATGAGGGGCACCTCTGGGTCCTTAGCAGCTGATTGAGACCACCAAGGGCCTACCCCTGAGAGCAGCTAGACATGAGGCCCCAGCAGGCTGAGGAGCACAGACCAGTGCCCGTGGGGAGATAGCACAGAGAGGGGCAGCAGACAGTGGAAGCTGCAGAGATACAAGAGGTGCACTCATGCAAAATGCTTGCTCCTTAGCTCCATACACAGAGAGCCTGCCCTCAGATTTCAGACTGGAAAGGGAAGGAAAAACAACCATAATGATGGCAAACAGTTCCCAGGAACAACTTCCCAACACTAAGAAAAACAAGAAGAAGGGGTTGGCCCTGGATAATTTCTATGGAGGAAAAACCCAGGCTACAGATGAAATAGAAGAGGAAATACAAATAAATGCAGCAAAACCCTCCCAAAAAACGGAAATTTCCCACAAGCTCATGGTACATTCACAAAGACTGACCACATACTATGGCATAAAAACATGGCAAACAAATGCAGAAAAGCAGAAATAATAAATGCAACCTTTTCAAATCATAATGCAATAAAAATAATAATCAGTAAGGGTACATGGAGAGGCAAATAAAAAATTAATTGGAAATTAAATAATACAATTCTCCAAAATCGGTTAGAGCACAAATCATAGAAACAATTAATAATTTCATTGAAGAAAATGACAATGATGAGACATCCTTTAGAAATCTATGGGATGCAGCCAAAGCAGTAGTCAGGAGGAAATTTATATCCTTGAGTTCATATATTAAAAAATTACAGAGGGCAGAGGTCAATGAATTGGACATGCAAATCCAAAAAGTTGAAAGCAAACAAATCAAAAATCCCCAGATGAAAACTAAATTAGAGATCCTAAAAATTAAGGGAGAAATTAATAAAATCAAAAGTGAAAGAACTATTGAACTAATAAATAAGACTAGAAGCTGGTATTGTAAACCTTAAAATTTCTTAGACTTATAAATGTTGGAAATTTCACCATTGGGAAATTTCATACTTGAAAAATTTCCTATTGAGAGTGGGAACTCTATTGGAATGTGAACCCCATTGGCATGGGAGGTTCCTCCTCCTCCCTTCTTAAGATTACTTTAGGACAGAAACCTTTTGCTGAACAATGGAAAGGGCTTTGACCTATGCTTAAGCATAGAACAGGAATTTCTTTGAGTCATGA